>NC_057413.1:47267486-47867486 GCF_019320065.1 Cervus canadensis | reverse complement strand
CTCCTTTTTTAAATGCCATTTTCAGTGACTCCTTTAAATTTTAGCTGTAGCTATCATTTTGACCCTGAAACTTTACATCCAGGTATATATCCTGATGGAAGAAGAGATTCAATCATTGTAAGACAAAGATTTGTGCACAAAAATGTTCTTTCAAGTATTATATTAGAAACCAAGAGAGGGAATTCCCTGGTGGTCCTGTGGTTAGGACTTCATACTGCCAAGGGCTGACATTCAATCCCTGGTGGGGGAATTAAGATCCTGCAAGCCGCAATGTGCACCTAAAAAAAAAAAAAAAAAACACAACTACAACAAAGTCAAACCAAGAGAAATAACTACCTAATGTCAATGCTTGGAGAAGAGTTAAATGAACTAATTCTTGGTGTACTTATGTTAGTAAATATTATGCAGCAGCTTTTTTTTGGCCATGCCTGGCCGCTTGGGGGAATCTTAGTTCCTGATCAGGGATTGAACCCAGGTCATGGCAGTGATGAGTGATGAGAAAGTGATGAGTCCTAACCACTGGACAACCAGGGAATTCCCGTATGCAGTACCTTTTAAAATCATGTTTTTAAAAGAATATTTTAAATAAATAAATATAAAAGAATATTTAATGACACGGGATATAGACTAGAGTTTGGTTCAGTGTGTGGGCTGTGAAGCCAGAACAGCTGACTTTCAATCCTGACTATATCATTCAGGAATTGTGTGATTTTCACCAAATTACTTACTTCCCTAAATCTCAACTTCCTCATCTGTACAATGGGAATGATAATACCTCAACTTAAACAGATTACCCATGAAGTGGGTCTAGCATTATTCTTTCTATATAGTAAGAAGTCAATAAATGTTCTCTTTCTTTATATATGTGTATACTAAATTACATACACAGAAAACTGAAACAAACAGGATTCAAATTTAAATGGAAAATATACACCCAATTTTGCATAAGAAATATACGATTATTCCTAGAAGGAAGCAGACAAAATGTTAACAATGGCTACTCTGCATGTGAGGATATTGGATAGTTTTTCTTTTCATGTTTATAATTGTTTATTTCTTCAATTTTCTATGATAAACCTGTATTACATTAAAAATCAGGATAATAAACATTATTAAAACATAAAACTACAGACATATTAGAGCTTATTTAGCCATTCCTTTACTTGTAGATATTTGGGTTTTCCAGTTTGGGGCAACAGTTATCTTTATTCATAAAGTATTTTCCAAATTCATACTTACTTCCTTAAAATTAGGTCAAAGGCCTCAATAATTTTGAGTGGTTTTGTTTAACTTAAAATTTTTAAAAATTGTAGTAAAGTGGTGGGGGGGGTGGTTTAGTCGTTAAGTAGTTTCCGACTCTTGCGATCCCATGGACTGTAGTCCACCAGGCCCCTCTGTCCATGGGATTTCCCAGGCAAGAATACTGAAATGAGTTGCCATTTCATTCTCTAGGGATCTTCCCAACCCAGGGATCGATCCCAGGTCTCCTGCATTGAAGGTGAATTCTTTATCACACAGTAAAGTACACATAACATAAAATTTACCATTTTAAGATCAGTGATATTAAATACATTCACATTATTGTACATCTCTCAGTGGATATCCCTCAATGGTTGCTTCTCTGTTATAACTATTGTGAACATGGGTATACAAATCTCTCTTCGAGATCTTACTTTTAGTTCTTTTGTGTGTATTCCAGAAGTGGAATTGCTGGATCATACAGTAATTTAATTCTAACTTTAATTTTGACAGTGGCCATTGTAATGGGTGTGAAGTGTTATCTTGTGGTTTCAATTTGTATTTCCCTAATGATTAGTGATGTTGAGCATCTGAGGCCTCTGTGTTTTAAGTCTCCCTGATACACCTGTTATACTAATTTTGTGCTTGTGGTCAGTCCCTCAGTCATGCCCAACTCTTCTCCATCCCATGAACTGTAGCCCTGCAGGCTCCTCTGTCCATGGAATTTTCCAGGCAAGAATAATGGAGCAGGTTGCCATTTCCTTCTCCAGGGGATCTTCCCAACCAAGGGATCAAACTCCTGTCTCTTGTGTCTCCTGCACTGGCAGGCAAATGCTTTACTGCTGCACCACCTGGGAAGCCCCTTATGATTTATGTTCGTATAAAACCACCACAATGTGTGAAAGGCCCACATCATCCCTACCAGAGCTTTGTTGTTGTTCAGTTGCTCAGTTGTGTCCGACTCTTTGCAACCCCATGGACGACAGCACTCCAGACTTCTGTGCCCTTCACCATCTCCCGGAGCTTGCTCAAACTCATGTCCATTGAGTCGGTGATGCCATCCTGTTGTCCCCTTCTCCTCCTGCCTTCAATCTTTGGCATTTCGTTAAAAAATAAAGTAAAAAATTAAAAAAATCCTACTTTAATCAGTTAATGGTATCTCATTTCTCTGATGACATTATTTTCCCATTTTGGTTGTTTCCTTTACTGTACTGTCTACAGTCCTCTTTTAGTCCTAGTGTCTAATGAATTTTGTAAGGGCTTTAACATATTAAAGGTATCAACTCTTTGTATGATGCACTTTCGTCATTGTTGTTTCAGTCAATAAGTTGTGTCTGATTCTTTGTGACCCCATGGACTGTAACCTGCCAGGCTCCTTTGTCCATGGGATTTCCCAGACAAGAATACTGGAGAAGGTTGCCATTTCCTTCTCCAGGGCATCTTCCTGACCCAGGGATGAAATCCGAGTCTCCTCATTGCAGGCGGACTCTTTAGCACTTAGCCACCTGGGAAGCTCTATAATGCCCTTGATTGGAGCCTTTTCCCAATTCACTGACTACTTTTAATTTAACTTTTTAAAAAAAACCTGCACTTGTTTGTTTTGTATGAACCAACATATCCATCTTCCCTATTGGGATTTATCTCATACCTTTAAAGCCTAGAAAATCCTCTCCCCTCTAAAGGATGGATACATTCCCACTTGTCTTTTTGTGCAAGTGTTGTTTAATCCCCCACCTCCAATTTAACACCATCGGGAACTGAATTAATTTTGGTATGTTGTAGAAGATGTACCTCTAAATTTCATTTTTTCCCCCCAAAGAACAAATCAATTATCCCAAGATTATTCATAGATAATCCTTCCTGTCCTATTTGCGAAACGTTCTTTATTACTTGTTAATATCTTTTACATTGGCGGGTTTATTTCTTCCTGGCTTCCTGATTTCTTTATCCTGTTACCATCTTCACTCCATTTCCACCTGAATGGTTATTTTAATAATCTTGTCGATGGCACTCTCCGGTGTCCTGAGGGACCCCCTGAAGCCCAGGTTGAGCTCCCACCCCTTTCCCGCGGGGCAGCCTGGCGGCCTCGGGCGCCACGTGTTCCCAGGCGCCACCCAGGCCCAGGTGCTCGCAGTCTTGCAGTCTCAGTGGGTTCCCGCCGGGAGGGGGAGGGAGGCAGGTGTCCTTAACGACTCTCCTGCCTTCCAGCCGGTGGAGGTGCTAGCTTGGGCTCAGTTACCACAATACAGATGGGGAAGAGCCCTTTGGCTTGCTTTGTTTGTTTTTGAGTTTCAAGATCTTCCCAGAATAAGAAGGCTGAAGACCCCCACCCCCATCAGTGCCATCAGCAGCCTGCCTCACCTGCTGTCTGCTTGGGCCACCTCGAGTTGGGACAGCTACCCTTCTACTAGCCCATTCCCAGCCCCCTGACACAGGTTGGCCTGGAAGATATCTTTGCCCACTTTTAAATTGGTTCCTTCCTTCCAGTAGCCCCAGGAATCTCCCCCCACCCTGACCCCACAGCCTGGCAGATCCTAAAGATGCCCTCCCCCTAGGATGATGAGAATGCTGATTTTAGATTCCAGAACTGAATCCCTACTCTGAGCTCCTCACTTGGGACAGAAACTGCCATTTGTAGATCCTCAACTTAGAGCCAGATGGTGTTCACAGACATCTCATTTAATCCTCAGTTCAACCGCTCATCACAGGTTATCATCCCAATTTTGCAGTCGAGGAAACTGAGGCTCTGAAAAACGCAGTTGCGTCGCAGAGGAGTCTCTGGCAGGCACGTGAAGCTGGGCATTCATTCCAGGCATGTGTTCATAGGTCTGTCTCTCTCCAAAGCTTTTTTCACAAGGTTGCGGGGAGAATTCAATTTAATACGAGGACCCACCTGACTGCTGGGCACACAGCGGATTATCCTTCTCCCCTCTATTTTCACAGGCACAGGTAGAAAACCAAAGGCTGTTGTTAAACTGGGACGAGCCACATAGAATGTGAAAAAGAAAATTTAGGAAAAGTAGCAGTGCTTACTAGAGAAGATTGCTGATGCTACCAAGTAATTACTGAGTGTAAATCTGACCTATCTGATTCAACTGTAACCAGAGGGGCAAACAGGGAGTCAGCATGTGTGTGTCTACTGAAAAAGTGAGTAGAAGTTTCTTTCAGTAATACAGATGGGAGACTTCCGTGATGGTTCAGTGGCTAGGACTCTGAGCTCCTGATGCAGGGGGCCCCAGTCCCATCCCTGGTCAGGAAACTAGATCCCACATCCTGCAAACCAAGACCCAGTGCAGCCTTAAAAAAGTACTAACATGGATACCTGTTCCATTGATCAACTTAAAATCCTACAATAATTTTTATTTATTTACTTATTTTTTGGCCACACCTGGCAACATTCAGGATCTTAGTTCCCCCACCAGGGATCAAACCCACACACCCCACAGTAGAAGGGTGGAGTCTTAACCACTGGACCACCAAGGATATCCCCTCTACAATAATATTTAGAATGAAAAATTAAAATCACCTAAATGTTCAATGTTAAGGTAATAATTAAATAAACTAGGATGAGTCTACATGATGAAATATTATGCAGGCCTTAACATGTCCTTTCATTCAGACCCATTTATTGGTCTGTTTTATGCCAAAGATTGGGGCTGGACATAATAAGACAAAAAGAGAAACTCCTTGTGGTCATGGAAGGAGACTGACTCATAAGCAGATCAGGGAGTTGGAGTATGACAGAGGCCGAGACTGAAGCATGTCTGTGTGTGTGTATGTTTGGGGTAGAGAACAGGTACTAGAAGAGGGAGATTATTCTAGAGTTGGAGTGAGAATCAGGAAAACTCTTTAGAAGATGATGCTTGATCCAAGTCTTGATTCTTTCTAAAAAGTTTGTAATGTCACGGATGTGAACTTGGGCAAACTTCAGGAGATGGTAAGGGACAGAGCAGATTGGCATGCTGCAGCCCATGGGGTCACCAAGAGTCAGACATGACTGGGCAACTGAACAATGACAGATGCCATGGAAAATTTTTATTATGATGTTAAAGCATTAAAAAAAAGAATATGTAGTATGGTCTGATGTTCATGGAGACACCACACCAGCTTGCATTGCTTAATACCAAGTTTAATTTACATAAGAAAGATGTAAATTTTATTCTGTGTACAGTATTGTTATTTTAGGGGTTCTGTTGCTCATTGCCAAACTAATCCTAATTAAAATACACGTTGTATGTGCCAGGGTCCTAGCAGAAACACTGATGGGTAATTCGAAGAGAGTTGTTTTTTTTTTTTTTTTCATTTATTTTTATTAGTTGGAGGCTAATTACTCCACAACATTGCAGTGGGTTTTGTCATACATTGACATGAATCAGCCATGGAGTTACATGTATTCCCCATCCCGATCCCCACCTCCCACCTCCCTCTCCACCCGATACCCGAACAGAGTTTAATAAAGGGATTATTTGTAAAGGTGTGGGCAGGGTATAAAGAAATTGCTGAGGCTGCTGCAGCACCTCATGGCTAGTAATAGTGGGGTAGCCCCTGAGGCCAGAAGAGGAGAGGGGAGCAGTTACAGGAACCCAGAGCCAGAGACAGCTGTGTGGAGAGGGTCCTTGATAACAGCTGTGACCTCCCAATAATGGAGGTGCTGCTGATCTGGCAGGGAGGGAAGCAGGAGAATAAAGGACCTGACTTTGCCATCCTCCCATCCTTAGACCTCTGGCTGGTCCCCCACTGACTGAATCCAAGTAGGGGGCGTGGGAGTCCTCTGAGACTTTCCAGGGCACAGGGCTGGTGGGATGGGAAGGGGGAGGGAGAATCTGGAAGGTCACAGAGAAGCTCCTCTTAATGTTTGTGCAGATGAAAAATCCATGTCCCCAGCACAGAGAACACTCAGGGACCCATCAACTATTGTATCATTGGGAAGTGATGTCGTATGTCAACTGAAACCTAAAATATTAGCTCCCATCAGTGTTTTTCACATAAGGTAGCAGGGGACAATGGGGGTTATGAGAACTAAGTTCATATTCACAGCTGCCTCCTTTTCCCTCCAATGATGTATTCTTTTTATCCTTTGCCAGCACCTTGGGTTCTTTACCTGGTGGTGACTCAAACCTTTATTCCTATGGGGTCTGAGTCCTTGAGAATCTTGACATAGTGGGTTGCTGAAGTTTTCTGTTAACCAGGACAACTGAGCAGAGAATTATTTTTTAGGGAACTGGCTCTTTTTTTAAAAAAAAAAAAAAACATTTATTTATTTGACTGTGCTGGGTCTTAGTTGTGGCATGGAGCAGTGAATTAAGACGTACTTAGTGAATCCCCAGGGTTCCAGATCTAGTGCCTACTTCTACAGTGTGGTAGCAAGCAAAATTTTCTCTGGTAATTGAGATTAGTCAACCCAGATATTACACTAACCTCTTTCTCTGCCTGCTGGTTCAGTAGCATGAGAAACCAAAATGGCCAGGGGTCATCTCAGCTTTTCTAAATCATTAGTACTAGGATCATTCCACCGTGCAAGTGTTTCTCCCTTGAATGCTAGGATTATCAAGCTCCCTGAGGTCAAGGTTATGGGGATGGGTAGCAAAAGTTCTTCCAGTAGATCCTAAACTTTAGCTATAATAGGGAAAAGCCAGCAGCTAGCCCCACCTCTTGGTTATATATATGTGTGTGTGCTCAGTCGCTTTGGTTGTGTCTGACTCTTTGCAACCCTATGGACTGTAGCCCGCAGACTCCACCGTCCATGGGATTCTCCAGGCAAGAATACTGGAGTGGGTTGTCATTCCTTTCTCCATGGGATCTTCCCAACCCAGGAATCAAACTCACGTCCGCTGCATCTCCTGCATTGCAGGCAGATTCTTTACTCACTGAGCCACCAGGGAAGTCCCAGTGTATTGTGTGTATATATGTATACACACACACACAGATACACACACATACAGACACACAATTCTGGTTTTGGCTTAAAGAATACACTGTATCCTACAGGATAGAACGTCCACCTTGTAGGCTGCAGTTTCTCTGCTCTAACTGAGCCTAGAGCTGGCCCGTCCTCCATTCTATCAAGCCAGCTGCTCCTGGGTCATGGGGCACCTGGTAAGACTGGTGAATGCCTTGGGTGTGAGCTCATCTGTATCCTTTCTTGGCAATAATACATGTGCCCATGTTGGAGGCGATGTTATGTGGCATGCTATGGTGATGGATAAGGTATTCTGTAAGTCCATAAATAGCGGTGATGACAGAAGCACTGGAGGCAGCAGTGAATTCATATCTGGAACATGTGTCCTCTTAAAGATAAAGCACAGCCCATCCATTCTAGGGGGGCCCAATCAAGTCAGGATGAGAAAGGTGCTCTATCAGGCTGTAGGTAGGATGGTCACTCAGCACTGGCCACAGCCAGACTAGCCTCAGGGACCATGGGAAGTCCTCAGGGGAGACCATGTTATTAAGCCAAAGCTTAGCTGCCATGCCTGCTACCATGGGTCCACTGAACAAGCCCTGGAGTGCCTGGGGAAAAGGCTGACCGTGGTCCATAGCCTGTCATTTTTGCCCACTTGCTGACCATTCTTTCCCATGCTTTATTCTGGGTCATTCTTTGGTTGTTAAGCATTCTTTGGTTGTTAAACCTGCTGTTTATCCCACTAGGATACCATTATTCTCATCAAAGCTCAGGGAATTAAGTTTCACTATCTGGTATCCCTCATTAGCATCTCCAGCCTACAGAGGATGGCCATCAGAGCTAGTCTAGGAGCTGGTGGCCCTCACCAAGTCTTTTTTTTTATTTTTAGATTTTATTTATTTACTTATTTTTGGCTATGCTGGGTCTTTGTTGCTGAGTGTGGGCTTTCTCTAGTTGTGGCGAGCAGCGGCTACTCCCTAGTTGTGGTGTGAGGGCTTCTTACTGTTGCAAACCACAGGCTCTAGGGCATGAGGGATTCAGTAGTTGTGGCACACGGGCTCTAGAGTGAGCTCACAGCTCAACGACTCCAGAGCACAAGCTCAGCAGTTTTGCCGCACAGGCTGCCTTGCAGCGTGTAGAATCTTCCCAGACCATGGATCAAACCCATGTCCCCTACACTGACAGGGGATTCTTAACCACTAGACCACGAGGGAAGTCCACCAATGCATTTCTTAATCCTTTGGTAAAAGGGAGTATTTTCCAGACTGCCTTAAAATACATGTCTAGGAGTAGTTAAGCAGATTGCACATAATAAATTCAATCCAGCATTCCCATCTCTGAGATTTTGGATTCCTTCCTCTATAGTATGCCAGGGAAATTCTGGCATTTCAAGTTTATTAACTCTAGGCTACCATTAAGTCCAGGCTTTAATTAAGCATCTTAGCAGACTATTAATTCCTCTCCCAGGTGCTTGAGCCAACACATAAAATCCCAAATCCTGTATGAGCATCCATGGCCATGAGTTTGGCCAAACTGTATCTTATATTCCACCCTCCTGGGTCTATTTCCCTTAGAACTTCTCCCACACATGCTCCCATGGCTCCTGCCAAGGCAGTTTGGCAGGGCCTGTGACTCTGTCTGGGCTTCCTTTTCTCAGCGTGGGCCTTGTGCTCCTACACCCAGACTGTGCTGAGATTTAATTCATGAAGGGCCTGGGGTCAGAAGGGATGGAGGGTGAGGGGTTCTGAGACTGGCCTCCTAGGAGACAGGATCACGACAAGAGGAGGTTGTCTCTACAGACAAGACACTTCAAGAGAATCCGGGAATTCAAGTTCTTAGTCTTGTCCATGTCTGCCCAAATGTCCCCATCTCAAGGTCCCACCCTTTCCCATCAATGCCCTCATCTTAGCATAAGAGACCTAGAGGGGTGAATTTTTTTTTGGCTATGGCTTGCTGGATCTTAGGTTCCCAATTGTCAGTTAAAGCTCAGAGTTACAATCACTGAACGGCCAGGGAATTCCCTAGAGGGCTGAGTATTTAATAAGCCATATAAGCCCTCTCTTGGAGATGCAGGTTCAATCCCTGGCAGGAAGATCACCTGGAGAAGGAAATGGCAACCCACTCCAGTATTCTTGGCTAGAGAATTCCATGGACAGAGGAGGCTGGCAGGCTACAGTCCATAGGGTAACAAAGAGCTGGACATGACTTAGTGATTAAACAACAACAATGAACTCTATCTGTAAAAGGTGAGGGACTCCTTCAAGGTTCCATCAAGGAGTCCACATTGCTCACTCACTTTCCTCATCAGGCACTGGTAACTCCCAGATCTCCTTTCCCCTGCAAGTGTTCCCCAAGGCCATCAGAAGGTCACCCTGAGGACTGAAACTGACACAGGCCACAGAGAGAAGGTGAGTTCTCCCTTCATCCAGTGTTCGGTTAAAAACCCTAACTGGAGTACTGTGTAGTCTAGGGCTCAGTGCCTGTAGTTAGCACAGATCCCACAAGTTCAAGAGCGCAGTCCCCAACAAGATTGTGCTTAGTTCAGATGCCAACTGCAAATTCAGAGTCCTGGGCCACAGGCCCTTTTGACTCACTGGGTACAAATTTGTGAGATGCCGCAACCCCTCGAGTTCAATAATTCGCTAGACAACTCACAGAATTCAGGAAAGTTCTATTTTAAAATTATGGTTTTGTTAGTATGTGTGAGTGTGTGTGTGCATGTGCACACACACCTTCTCAGTCGTGTCTGACTCTTTGCTACCGCATGGACTGTAGCCCGCCAGGCTCCTCTGTTCCATGGGATTCTCCAGGCAAGAATACTGGAGTGGGTTACCATGTCCTTCTCCAGGGGATCTTCCCAACCCAGGGATCAAACCCACATCTCTTGTATCTCCTGCATTTGCAAGTGGGTTCTTTACCAGTTGAGCCACCTTTTGTTAGAGAGGATATCAACCAGTGAAAGTGTGTGTATTAGTCACTCTTGTGTCCAACTCTTTTTGACCCCAGGGACAGTAGCCGGCCAGTAGCCTGCCAGGCTCCTCTGTCCTTGGAATTCTCCAGGCAAGAATACTGGAGTGGGTTGCAATTTCTGGCTCCAGGGGATCTTCCCAGACCAGAGATCGAACCCAGGTTTCCTGCATTTTGGTGGAATTTTTACCTTCTGAGCCACAGGGAATCAGAAGGACCAGTCAGATGAAGAGGCACCTAGGGCAAGGTCTGAGAATGGCCTGCATTCAGGGCTTCTGTGTCACCTCGTGGAGCCAGGGCATGCCACCCTCCCGACACACTGATGAGTTCACCAATCCGGAAGCTCCACTGAGCTTCGTGTCCAGGGTTATTATAGAGGGTTCATTCCACAGGCACTGCTGATTAAATCATTGGCTGGAGGCTGAACTCAGTCCCACTTCCTGGACCCCCCATGGCTCAAAGCCCCAACTCTCTAATCATATGACTGGCCATTCCCAGTCCTGAAACCCCTAAACGAGTCACTTTCTTGGCATAAACAATCAGGGACCACCATGAATATCACTTGTAATACTTGGGAAATTTCCAGAATTTAGACTCCTTGTGAGGAACTAGGGACAAAGGCCAAATTCTTTATTATACGACACTAGTGTGGTCAGTTTCCTCCAGACTGGTTTCTATAGCTCACCCTTTCCAACTTTTTGACAAATTTCAAACTGTTTAGATTCACCAATTCTTAGCAGTTTTGCCACATAAACCTTTTCTCTCTTATCATGACATTCACCCATAAGTACCTCAGCATGTATCTCCTATTCCCCACATAAGGAAAGCACAATTACCACACTTAATTAAACACGGATATAACATTGTCATCTAATATATAGCACATATTCAAAATTTCCCAAAGATAAAATGTCCTGTGTAACTGATTTCTCTCTTATCTTCCTCCAATCCAGGATGCACACTTTGCATTTTTCACATCCCCTTTAGTCTGACATAGACCTTCAGTCTTGCCTTTTTCTTTCTGTCTTTGTGTTTTATGACCTCAACATCTATAAAGCGTCCAGGTCAGTCATTTTTTAGAATGTTTCCTACTGTGTCTATTCATTTCCTCCAGTTTAGATTCAGAGCGAACGTTCTTGGCAGGAACGCTACAGAGATGGTGTTTCTAAACCTGTAGTGTGCTTCCATCACTTCAGGAGACAGATGAAGCTAGCTTGTCCAATTAGTAGTAATTAAGCTTTGCTCGCTTGATTAAGGCGGTGTACGCCAGATCAGGCTAGCTTTCGATAAACACAGAAACCTGGGTTTTATTGGCATTGACTTCCCAAGCAGCTGAAGGGAATGTAGCCCTCCTAGCCTGCCTTCATCTTCACTCCTCCACTCTGAACGCCAGGAACAGTCTCCACCGCAGGACGTCGGGGGAGAGTCGCGAGGCCCTGCCGGGGCGTCGCTTGTTCCCAGTTCTCCTGAGGCCAGCGGAGACATCGCCTCCGTCATTTTCTGTCTGGCACTGCTGGGCCCGGGATGGAAGTTATCCCTGCACCCCACCACGCGCCACGTGTCTACGCAGTAATCTCAGCCTGTGCGTGAAAGCAGGTGAGTTGCCATGGCCCGGGCATCTGTGCAAACTAGGGTCTTTTTGCTTGTATCGGCGTGTGCGCATACAATTCCGTTCTGTGCAAGCCTTCCCGGCTTAATTCTTTGTCAGGGGCTCTGGGTCGAGCTAAGGGCTCTATGTGTGAGTAAAGCGTTTCGGCGCGGAGCTTGCCCCCCGCTCTCTGGGCCACTTGGTACGGTCTGAGCCCCCCTTCACTTCCTCCGGCGGTGGTTGCGCCCACCCAACCCGGAAGCGCCCAGGCTCCGCGCCCGCCATGGAGCCTCCTGGCTGTCGGAGCGAGTCCGGCCCAGCTCCCTCGCCCGCGGAGTCAACGCCGGCCTCGGTGACACTTGCGCAGCTCCTGCAGCTGGTCCAGGAGGGCCAGGAGCTCCCCGGCCTGGAGAGGCGCCAGGTCGCGGCGACCCTTGACGAACCCACAGCGTCCCGACTCCCGCGGAGACCTAAGCCCTGGGAGGCCGCGCGCTCCGTGGAGCACCCAGCGCCACAGTTCCAAACCGGGGACGGTGGGCAGAGGAGCCGCCTGGAGGACCCTGGCTCGGCCGTTTCTGAGGCTCGAGGTCCTTTGCAGCAGTGAATGAAAAGTTTTACTGCCCTGTCGACAAAGGACGCTGCAGCCACCCATCCGCCAGTACTGCAGCCCCAAGGGACAATCCCCAGAATGAAGGAAATTGGCCTGACTACTATTGAGCCCTCAGCCACTGCAGACACTCCCAACCGTGCACCTCGAGGTGCCTGCGGATAGGAAAGAATAAGATACTGGCCTTGGATAGCTAAGGTTCATAGCAAAGGAATGATTTTAGTGAGGCCGGACTCTTAAGACTTCCTATGCATGAGAAAAGCTAAACTCTTTAACGTGAGCCGTCTGGTTTGCTTTAACGGTAATCTTTTGATGGTTTGACTACCCGGTTTTGTTGCAAAACTCTTGTATATCCTACACAGCAGTCGCTCAGAGCTATGTGAGGCTGCCTCCTGGGTTTGAGTTCTCAGTCTGCCAAATAAAACTATTTTCCACTTTTAGGTTTTGCTTTTTTTTTTTTTTCTTCCAGTCCACAGTTTTGATGACCACTGAGAGAACCCAGAGAAGACTTCTTTCCTTCGCCTGAACTCTACGGGGAAATGGAGCCTTGGTACTAGCAGAGTCTTCTTGTGCCCATCCACCTCCTCCTAGAGTTCAGACGAATTTGGGTGAGTCTCTCCTTGTTCTCGGATCTCCTGATTTTTGATGGATTATCCCGAGCTTTGATTGGCAATGTCTAACAGGTACCTGGCTCCGCAATTGAAAGATATTGGGGAGTGACCTCCCTAGTTGAAAGATACTAGAGGAGCTCTGTTGAAACACACTGGAAGAAAGTACGCTCCAGCTGAAAGATACAGAGGAAGCCTGGTTGAAAGACACTGGGATTTGCCCCGTAGAAAAGATAAGGAGGAGTCTGGGCTGAATGTTTCAGTAAGAGGCTGACCTGAGGCCTTCCTCAAATTGCATACCTTAAAAAGAATTCTTTGGGATAAAAGATTTAAAAGTAAATCTTATCCCCGAGAAATTCACCTTTAAAATGGGAAATAGAAAAAAAAAAAAAAGGGGGGAAATAGATTCTCTCAAACAAAAATGAGGGACATCAGAAAACCCACCTCAGACTAACACTCCAGCCAGATTTGTGGATGTACAGAGTTCATACTTGCCAGTACCTACTTAACTGGCAATTAAAGGAAATCCCACCCTGAAAATGACTTAAGTTGGGGCTCTTCTATTGACCATGCAGTTAAGTTAGAAAAAGCCAGCTTGATTAAAAAAATCTGAATTCTGACCTTAAACAAAAGCCCTTGTAGGGGGAACTTGCATTTCTCTCTGTCTTTGAGATGTAAATATTCTACCTCATCTTTTTCAGGCCTTTTGTGTTAGGCCTTTTGTGTTTTGAGAACTTGGTCTTTGCCATCCAGAAGGTGCACATATGGTGTACACTTGGCAGACCAGTCATATAGACTGGGATTCTGAGCAGTCTTTTGTCTGACTACCAACTCTGATGGGCTCTTTGCCATATATATGTATTTTTTAATTGGGGAGTAGCTGCTTTACAATATTGTGTTGGTTTCTGCCATACATCAACGTGAATCAGCCACGGGTATACGTATGTCCCCTCCCTCCGGAGCCTGCCTCCCTTCTCCCACCCATCTAGGCTGTCACAGAGCGCTGGGTTGATCTCCCTGTGTCACACGAGATTCCCACTCGGTATCTGTTTTCCATACGGTACTGTATATGTTTCCATGCTGTTCTTTCAATTCATCCCACCCTCTCCTTTACTGTGTCCACGGGTCTGCTCTCTCTGTCTGCTGCTCCATTGCTGCCCTGTAAATAGGTTTTCAGTACCATCTTTCTAGAGTCTGTATGCATGTGTTAATACACAGTATTTGTTTTTCTCCTTCTGACTTACTTCACTCTGTATAGTATGATCTAGGTTCACCCACCTCATTAGGACTGACTTGAATGTGTTCTTTTTTATAGCTGACTAATATTCCATTGTATATATGTACCACAATTTCTGTATCCATTCATGTGTCGATGGACTTTCAGTTGCTTCCATGTCCTAGCTATTGTAAAAAGTGCTACCATGAAATATTGGGGTATAGGTGTCTCAATTATGGTTTTCTCAGGGTATATGCCCAGTAGTGGAGTTGTTGGGTCAAATGGTAGTTCTATTTCTAGTTTTTTTAAGAAATCTTCATACTGTTCTCCATAGTGACTATGTCAGTTTTCATTCCCAACAACAGTACAAGAGGGTTCCCTTTTCTCTACATCCTCGCCAGCATTTGCTGTTTGTGGATTTTTTAATGATGGCCATTCTTACCGGTGTGGGGTGATAACCTCATTGTAGCTTTGATTTGCATTTCTCTAATAATGAGCAATGTTGAGCATCTTTTCATGTGTTTGTTGGCCATCTTTATGTGTCCTTTGGAGAAATGTCTATTTAGGTCTTGCGCCCATTTTTTTGTTTGTTTTTCTGGTATTGAGCTGCATGAGCTGCTTGTATATTTTGGAAACTGACCCTTTGTCAGTTGTTTTTTTTTTTGCAATTATTTTCTCCCATTCTGAGGGTTGTCTTTCAGTCTTCTTTATTGTTTCCTTTGCTGTGCAGAAACTTTTTCTTTAAGTTGTGTTTCTTTACTTTTGTTTTTATTTTCACTACTCTAGGAGGTGAGTCAAAGAGGATCTTGCTGTGATGTATGTCAAAGAGTATACCTCCTATGTTTTCCTCTAAGGCTTTTTGTCATCTTAACTTTTGTGGTGGCAGCTGGTACCACAAAGGCCTTTCCTTTCCTAGACAATTTTTGGGGAATACACTTTCTGGGTCTTGTTTAGGTGGCATCTTCACACACTCTTGTAGGGAATGCCTTTTGCATCTTACTGGTTTGAGTCACTATTAAGATACCTCTCATTAATGGCCAGATGATGGACCCTTTAAATTGGAGAAACTCTAAATTGGTGAAATTTTAGAGAGCTTTCATTATAAACACTGTTTTATTGGTATCTGTGAGGAGAAAGGAAAGTGGGAAAAAATAGGATGGTTAACCTAAGAACTCCCTTAGTTTAAAACAAACAAGGTTTGGGAAGCCTTCTTGTGGCCTCTTCTTCCCTCAGTGGGTCTTATAGATGATAATAAAAACATTGGAATAATTAATTAGGTTGACTAACAGGAAAACAAAAAACTGAAGGGAAAGTCTACAGACTACCCCCCAAAAAGGTGGAGATTTTAAGGTGACTGGTCCCAAATGGATAAAGAAATCTTTAGATGGTTACTTGAAAGTGGGATAAATAAAACAGATGTTAACAGGATTAAATCAAAGGTTTGATAAAACACTACCTAAGGTTGGATGGGCCAAAGGGACTCACTAGTGGTCTTCAACTTTAAAGGGTACCAAACAAATCCACTCTATTTACCCCAGTTAAAACATATATTTAAACGGCTGAAAAAAAATACACTGAGCTGCCTGACCAACAATTATTTGGGGTGACAGGCTAATTAATTAAGTTAAAAGATTGACAAAAGGGCCTGAATCCCTTGGCTTGACTGGGGACTCCAGAGCCCCAGTATAAAAATACAAAGTAGGTAAAATAGTCGGGGGAAATGAAGAGTTCTAGAATTCTTGTAAGACCAAAACTTGTTGATTGGGTCCTAATGAAAACTAAAGTTAAAGGTATAAAGGTTGATAGAATTGAGATGAAAGTTAATAAAAGCTGTTTTATTTACATAGGCTTTATATTTGATAGTTACATCTCTTTTGCTTAACTATATTGTGGAATAGACATGTTTTGCTGGGGAATGCTTCCCTTGCTTGATATTATAAAAAGGGGCATATATATCTACCCCTCAGGAAATGTTAAACATGCTAAAGGGAATCTGAGGATTATCAGAGCCCATGCCATATAAAGAAAGAACCTGAGAAATCATATTCAGGAGCTAATAAGAGATTTTGCTCTGGGCCTAAACTATGCACTCAAAAAGAAAGCCTTTCTTGAATGTCTTTTGCAAGATTTTGTTATTTTAGTTGCTAAGTTAAGTCCAACTCTGCAACCCCATGGGCTGTAGCCTGCTAGGCTCTTCTGTCCATGGGATTTACCAGGCAGTGGATTGCCATTTCCTTCTCCAGGGGCTCTTCCCCATCCAGGGATGGAACCCATGTCTCTGTGTTTGCAGGCAGATTCTCTGAGCCACCAGAAAAGTTTTTGAAGGCATGATAAATTAAACCCTAAACTTCTAGAACACAGGACTCTGAAATTTAGAAATCTTTTCAAATCAATCTTTTAATATTATTTAGGTGACTAGTCAGTTCTTGGAAATTTAAAAGTTTTTGCTCACAAGTCTTGATAAATCAGAAATGTAAATACAACCCACAAGAGAAAAAAAAAAAAAACCCCACAAGAACTTGAAACTCTGAAACTGAGCCTAATTGACTCAGAGAGAACCTGAAACCAAGGAGGAAAAAAGGAAAAGGTGGCCTTTTTTAAACTTAAACAGTTGCAAAGGCACCCTCCACCAAAATCTAATTCATAGCCTTCTTAAGGGTTTATCAAGATCAAATGCAAATCTTAAAAGTCTTTTCCACAAATAATAAAGCCTTTGTCATCTTAGCAAGCAAATTTAATTTACTCCCAACTTATTTATGAACTAGTAAGCTTATATTGTAATAACTGATTCATAACTAAGTTTTAAAGTGAAGCTGTGAGACCTCTAGTTTGTTTATGTGTCCATGTGTACATTAGTAAGAGACATTATTATGAGATGTCTCTACCTCTAGGAAATATTAAAATTAAATTTTAAAAAGAGCTCTATGTAATTGACTTAAAAAGTAAGATGTTATAAACTAAATATTTCTAAATTTGAAAAAAACTGGCCAGAATGAATTTCAGGTTTACATGATCTAAGAAATATTCAATATTAATGTCTCACTAAAAAATGTTTTATTGACATATCATTACTTATGAAGTGTTAGTTTCAGGTGTTAGTGCAGCACAGTGGTTCAGTTTATATACATATATATACACATACAAATAGATATATATATTTTTGCTTTCTCAGACTCTTTTCCGATAAGGGAAAAGAAAATATTGAGTATAGTTCTCTGTGCTATACAATAGGTCCTTTTTGGTTATCTATTTTATATATAGTATAAAATCTGATATTAAAAGTAGCTTAAGCTTGCTGGCTTAATCAATATAGACATGTCTTACTTTATTGTACCTAGGTTTACTAAAGGTCAATAGATTCATGTTTCTGTTATGGTTTGTCAACAACACATTTACTTGGTATGGCAGTATTTTTTATAAGTTGCAAAATAAAGGTAACTATGATGAGAGTTTCAGGTGAACTCTTTTAGAAGTGATTATATCTTGGCTATGTCTATCTAAAAGTTTCTCCAGAGTTTTGGTAACTTGAGTTTTGCTAAGTTAACTGAGGAGAATGTACTGAACTTCCACATTATTTCAAATAAGAAAATGCTGATACATTAATTGCTAAACAGGTCTACCACTTTTCTTAGGAGAAGAAAACTAAGGGTTTATTAGAAACACATCTTGTACCACATTGAGGAAAGAAGTCATGGTATATGTTTCTAAAGGTTTTGGAATATTCCAATCAGGGAAGGCTAATGTGACAATTTATAATTACTTGCTGCTTGTTGGTTTTTGCTAGTGATTAAGGGTTTTTTAAAAAACATATTTATTTATTATGTATTTGGATGCCCCAGGTCTTCATTGGGGCATGTGGGATCTATTCCCTGACCAGGGATCGAACTCTGGTGAGTGCAGTCTTAGCCACCGGCCCACCAGGGAAATCCTGAGATTAAGATTTATAATGGTTAAAGTTGTAGTATGTAATTAGAACTACTAAAGATAATAAGGGAACTATTTCAGTATGCAAGGGAAGTAGGATGTGTGTTTTCAGCAAAAGAAGGTATGAGGAATGGAAATACATTTTATTAAGGGGAAAGAATGATTCTCTACAGCTGGTTATCTTTGGATTAAAAAAATGGACAAATTAATACAAATACAAAAAGTTGTAGAAGATTTGTCAGAAAAAAAAAGCAGCCATGAAAAAGTTTTGTACATGGGCAGGCTCAGATTAGATAAATTAGGTAAATGTATAATGTTATTAAAAGTAGGCTGGTGCAAGCTTGGATTTGATTTTGTCTGTTAAGAGAATGAAGTTTTCTTGATATACTGCTTTTGGTAACCGATTGTGTGAAGTTTTTTTAAGTGTTCCATTTTTTGTTGCTTTTTAAAAAAAAATTTTGTCACTTTGGTTAAGCGAGTATTATTTTACAGTGACCTATGATCCTATTTGAAACGGTTAGTTGCTCAGTCGTGTCTGCTTCTTTGTGACCCCGTGGACTGTAGCCCTCGGGGCTCCTCTGTCCATGGGATTCTCCAGGCCAGAATACTGGCGGGGTAGACATTCTCTTCTCCAGGGGATTCCTAATCAAGGGATTGAACCTGGGTCTCCTGCATTGACAGGCAGATTCTTTACTATCTGAGCCACCAGGGAAGCCTGGGATCCTATTTGACCAATTGTTAATATTTTTGACAAATTTCCCAAATATCAAACTTTAAAGGTTCATTTTCCTCTGGTTAAGTCTGGGATGTTTCAAATGAACCGTAAGGCATCTTAATTAGCCTACTAGGCTAATTAGGCTTATTTGATATGTTCCATTACTTAAAAAATGTTGTCAAATGATTGGAGATGAACCCAAGGTTATATTATATGGATAAATGTTATATTCCAAGTTTTATATGAATTTTCTAAAATTCTGATATGCTTTGGTATAATGTTATTAGTCATTATAATTCTAGCTATTATCTTAAAATGTTATATGTCACAGAAATATCCAAGTTTCTTGCCAGTTGCATTGCAATCAGATCTTTAACCATGCCATTTAAGTTATCATTTGTTGACAGTCATAGTTTTACGCTTCTATAAAATGAAAATCTTTTAAAAAATTCATAAAAAGGAATTTTGACAAATGTAAGTTCTGATAACTTTTAGATCATACCACTGAACTGGGTAAGAAATTATAAAACTCTAATGGAAAACCTGAGTACTTCATCCAGATCATCAGAAATTAATTACGTAGGACTGAATGAACTGGTAAATAAATATTATTTATAATTTTATGACTTTTTCTGCAAAATACGGGCTTTAAATCTTTATTTTCCAGAAAAACCTTTCCTCTGATGTTGATTAAGTATACCTTTATAAAGATGAAACATTTATCTTTTTCTCTACCTAATGCTCTCAGAATTTGGCTTATCCAGCTAGGTCTCCTGTGGACTTGATGGCTTATTAAAACCAAATTACAAGTAGTTATAGGCTTCCCTGGTGGCTCAGATGGTAAAGGATCTGCTTGCAACACAGGAGACCTGGGTTCAATCTCTGGGTCAGGGAGATCCCCTGGAGAAAGAAATGGCTACCCATTCCAGTATTCTTGCCTGGACAGTTCCATGGACAAAGGAGGCTGGTGGACAACATTTCATGGGTCACAATAAGTCAGACATGACTGAGTGACTAACATGTTCACTTTCATACTAATCATTGTTTTAATTTGTTCTTTGTTTTCAGATTGTTTATGGTTTGTGTCTCTCTCTGTTGTACTATGATCTTATTAATGTTAATAGCTCTATTACTTATCCCAGCTAGTTTATAAGACTGCCCCTTGCATTACTCAATGTGTAACCAGGTCTCTAACAAAATTAATGATGGCTAAACATCTTGAGGAAATAGATCAATGATCGTAATAGTGTGATTCTAGATACGGGAAGAAGCAACAATGAAAAACCTTTCCTCGATCATGATAGACTAGTAAGACAAGGGATCCAGAGAATTTTAGATTGTCAACAGGGCCTGCTCCAAGAAAACTTTTCAACACATTGAGTAGCTTATCAACAGAATCTTGGCCTGATCTAGGAATGAGCCTTCCTAGCACCATGGGACCATGTTGGTCGTGAAATGTCTCCCAAATGTTGGTCGAATTTTATTACTAAGGGGAAGCACTGTAGACGAAAAATGTTGCCTGCCATATCAACAAACAAAAGGGGCTGTGGCCATCAAACCATCAGTTTCTATAACTGCCCCTGATGGTGAGCCCCTGAGGGAACTCAGGAGAGACAGGTGGGCTGTCTGCTGCCAGGCCCCACCTGGGTGCACCCTGAGGGAACTCAGGATGGGAAAGAACAGGATGCTGGTCCTGGATAGCTAAGGTGCACATCAAAGGAATGGTTTCAGTAAGCCCAAACTCTTGCATCTTCCCATACATAGAAAAGTATTAAATTTGTAAATTGAGATGTTTGGATTTTCTTTAACGGTAACCTTTTGATGTTCTGACTACCTGATTTTTATTGCAAAACTCCTGAATATTCTGGCTTCTTCCTTTCCTCTTTGGAGCAGTCTCTCGGACCTGTCTGAGAGGCTGCTTCCCAGGCTTGATTGCTCAGAACATTCACCAAATAAAACATAATTCTCCAATTTAAAGTTGTGTGTTTTTCTGAGATCTGGAGGAAATGACCGTGTCCCACATAGACTCAGACCTTGGGTACTGACCACTCTGCTCTTCTTCCTTTGTGCTTTCACCCCTACCTATCAGCTGGACTTAAGCCTCCTGGGAGCATCACTGCAGTGGTTTTGCATTTGTATCTTTGGACTGGGAGCCTCAGTTTAAAAAATTATCTTTTTAGACTCTGTTTCAGTCCTTATATAAATTGAAACAAATCTCATAACTTTACTACTTGTAGTGCATAGATATGTTTTCATTTTTTAATGCTACTTAGGAAACACTAAATGGTTCTGGCCCACAGGGAATGATTTCTTAGGAGTTTAGATGTCAGTGTTTATCTCCTGGTTTAGTTTATACATGGTCGTTGTGGAAGTGAATTTGGGATCCAAGTGGCATTTTGATTTCAGATAACCATTCTCCAGATAGGCAGTGTAAAAAAAAAAGGTCTGATGAGAAAACTTGGCCCTCGAATGACAATGAATGAAATCTCAAAGCATAAAAAGAGCCAGTCAACAACAACCCCTAGAACCCTAAGCTCTGAGAACCAGGTGGGTCAGGCAAAGGGGCTCAAGGGTCTAGAGCTGAGGAAAAGCTCTAACTACCTTTTAATGTCAGTCTGTTTAAATCAGCTACTTGGCTCACTATACCTACTCTTGCTTCCTGAAACTAGGTTTTTTTGTTCTACCTACACCTAGAACATATCTGGTTCATGACTCATGAACCTATATTAGCACACATTCATTAAAAGGACTAACTTTTCTCAGAAATAAGGATAGTCCCACAATTTGTTCAAGGAATGGTGTATATTATGGTGGATATAATTTTTAAAAGGATCATTTTAAAAGGAGCTTTTAAAAGAGGAGCATAATTTTTAAAACCTCCTTTATAATACTACTCAACTATGAGAGGCAGACGGGCAAGACTATATTAGTTCCATTTTATAGGCAAGAGTAGGAACATTCCCATATTTAGTATAAGATCTGGGATATAAACCCTGGGCTTCCACACTCACAACTGCTCTTTTCTCATGACTTTGATACATTATTTTAAATAAATCTGACTTCACAGTGCTTTATAGTATAAGATTAACATTTATTTCTGGCAGGTTAACTCTTGAGCCAATTAACTGTGAAATAAAATTCATATTTTATGGCAAGAGAAGAAAAATTTTAACAAAAAAAATCTCTGCCCTTTCACCTTCTCTCTCCCTCTACTGTGCATTGTGTATCTGCATTTTGCATCAATTGAAACCTTCCCTACCGGTTGAAAACCTTCCCCATCAGTCAAAACTGCCACTCAACAGTAAAGAGCAACATTCTCCTAAAACAACTCCTTAAAGGTAATATTCCTTCTTGATAAGAGGTCATTTGGTGCTCAGATCTGGATTATGTAAGTTGTCAACAATATGTCATTTAATGTACAGCCCTATGTCTCAAAAAACTTATATAACTTGACTTCTTATGGGCATAATAGTTCTCAGAGCTTTCTGAGATGTTCTTCCTGGGTTATAATTCTCAAATTTGGCTCAAATAAAAGCTTAAGTTTCTCTATTAGATTTATTTTTCATTTCATTAATATATGCTTGGTATAGTCGACAGGCTGTCAAGAGATTCCTGCCAGAGGCTACCTGGGGTCTACTCAGAACCAGCGCTTGGTCCTGGCATGGGCCCGTTGAGCCCCACCAGCTTCTCAACACTCCTCAGTTCTTGGTAAGTTCTCCTGATACTCAGATCTCATTGTTTGGGTGTTGATCCTAAAATTTTTATTTCAGCTGGTTTTAAGACTTGCTGTCTTTGGGGCACTGGTGCATTTCCTAGGCACCTAGGGGGTCTGGGCAAGAGGACCAGGGAAATGTGTGCCTGGGTTTTGTCAAATTTGGCTTAAATTAAAAAAAAAAAAACGAGTTGATATATGGTCTGAACAAAATTTTACTAGTGAAATCAGAGGCCGAATTTTTCATCTCCAAAGAATAAAGGGACATTTTGCTCCTTCGAATTACAAGATACTCTTAGATGACAGATCTCCCGGAAGTGTTGAAGATCAGTTTTCATGACCTGTAGCAATCCCATAAGGAAAACCCACCATGATCATTAAGTAAGTACTGCTTATCTGGGGGCATGACAGAGGCTGATTGCCTAGTGCTTCAAGCACTCATGATGGTGTCATTGAGAGAAACTGAGCCACCTAAAAGAACTCAAACCAGGGAATTTCCGGATGGTCCAGTGGTTAGGACTTGGTGCTTTCACTAAGTTCCAGCAAACTGTGTGGTGGGGCAAAAATAATAATAATAGTAATAATATCTCCAGATCTTGGTAACTAGAAGTTAAACCAAGTTAAATTACGAGAATTCATTTGCTATCCAGGTCATTTCAAATAGGATGAAATCCCAGAACATTAACTGTTGGGGAGGTCTAAGTTTTTAAGAGAGGAAAATTAACACAGTTTGTCAATCAGGAAATGCCAATTTCACAGCAGTTTACAATTACTTGCTTCTTGGTTTTCACTAGAGATTTTTTTTTTTTTTTTTGGTGGCCATACTATGCATGTCAGGTGGATCTTAGTTCTTTGACTAATAATCAAACCTGTGCCCCCTGCAGTGGAAGCTCAGAGTCTTAACCACTGGACAACCAGGGAAATCCCGAGATTTAAGGTTTTAAGGTTAAGAATTATAAGGGAGACATTTCAGGATGCAAGGAAGGTAGGATGTGTGTTTTCAACAAAGAAAAGTATAAGGAATGAAAATGCATTTTGTTAAAGGGAAAAAAAAGGTGGTATCCTAGAGCTGGTTGTTTCTTTATAGGTAGAGAAAGTTGTGGAGGTTTGTGGAAAACGACACTGTGAGAGTTTTGTGCAAGGTCAAGACTGGCTAAGACTGAACTTAATTAAGAAAAAGTTTTAAAGTGGTACAAAACCTGAATTTGGCCTTCTAAGAGGACAAATTTTTCTTAAAATATTGAACTGCTTTTGTTACTAGATTATGAGTTTGTGTTTGAGTGACCTGAACTTGCCCTTGAGATCTTTCATTGTCACTTTGGTTAAGTGAGTGGGAATTGTTTCACAGTGACCTGTGATTCTGTTTGACCAAGTGTTTTAAAACTTTTTGATACTTTTGACAGCCTTTCCAAGGATCAAATTCTTTTTTTTTTTTTTTTCCAAGGATCAAATTCTAAGTGAAGTTTGTTTGACCTCTCTAGCTAACTTTGAGGTTTGTCTAAATTGTCCCTGGAGCACCTCAAAATACTTTTCTCCCCATCTCAGAAAGAGGAATATTAAACTGATTAGACTTATTTGGTATGTTAAATAAGAAGCATTGTTAAACAAGTGGTGATAAAACTTCTTAGGTTGTCATATGGGTAAACATTTTTAATAGATATATGCTAGAAATTATAAGGAACTCCTAAAATTCTGGTATGACCTGGTGATATCATAGATTTAGTGTATGTCACAGCAGTCAGTAATCAAGTTGCTTTTCAATTGCAATGTAATCAGTCTTTAACCTTGACTTTTAAAGTTTTTGTCATGTATAGCCAACTATATGGTCAGTTAACCACTTATATGGTAGAAATGAGGGTAATTTTAAAAAAAGATTGTTTCAGTGAACATTCTAGTTTTGTTAATTGAAGTATTTACTAAGACTCAGATAGCTCCTTTTAAGTTTAGTTATTAAAAGGACAGTTTTTGAAGTCTATCACAGTAATCTAACTTTGGGGTTTTTTTGTGTTTGTGTGCGTGTTTATTTGGGGTATAGTTGCTTTACAACAGTAATCCAACCTTGGATGAGATTGGATTCACCATCACGTGCAACCAGGACACTATTCATACTGGAAAAGACATGGGGATAAAGGATTCCTTAAAGCCATGTTAGAAGACCTTTCCTGAATGAACTGAAACTCCTGTTTTTGACACCTGACTTTAACTAAGACCAGCACTACCAGACCATGATAAGACATCCGAACTAAGACAGATGACCCAAGATTCTGGACCAGACTTGTATACTATTTTGACAATTGCTCTTGGTTTTGCTTAGGAACCAAGTGTATTTCTTGGGCTTAAACACGTGCAAGTTTCAAAAACCAATTATCTTAAGACAGTCCAGCACTGTGCACGCTGTCACACTGCCAGTGTCGGAGACCCTTAACCAGCCGGTTAACAACGCCTCTTCTGCCATGTTGTTGTTGTGTAGTCACTAGGTTGTGTCCAACTCTGCGACCACGTGGACTGTAGCGCGCCAGGCTCCTCTGTCCAGGGGATTTTTCAGGCAAGAATACTGGAGTGGGTTGCCATTTTCTTCTCCGGGGGGATGCATTGGCAGGGATTCTTTACTGCTGAGCCACCAAGGAAGCCCTAATGGTTGTGGCACATAGGCTTAGTTGCCCCATGGCATGTGGGATCTTCCCAGACCAGGGATTGACTCCGTCTCCTGCATTGGCAGGTGGATTCTTTCTGCAATATATAATCCTTTACATTAGTGGCTGGTAGTTCCTACTAGGACCCAGTAATTTTGGTACAAGTTTATGACCTTAGCTCTCCCCAGGATGGTTAGGGGGATGCACAATGAAGTTTCCCCCGGGCTCAAGGATACTTACAGGCAGCCCGGGAAATAGTCCCTGCCATTATGTCTGCCTTCAGCACAGTCACACTGGTTTCTGTTTTCCAGTGATAGGACCATGTGACCATGGTTATTTGTTCCCTCATCTTAAGACCCATGAAGAGGCAAATTCCTGCTCTGAAGTTCAGATGTTTGACTTGAAACTAGGCCACATCTATAGTTTTCTATAAAATAATGGACATACACAATGTACATGCAAGGAAATTTAGCTCAAGTCCCTTATTGGACAATCTAGAATTGGCTGTCAGTCCCTGACGAACACTCTTGCTAGCATAACCCTCCAAAGAGAGAACCGGGCTATGAGGACTTGGCATCAAGGGGCCCGATGGCACTGAAGCAGGCAAGCAGCCACCCGTGCTTTGAGGGACCAAACACTTGGTCACCTAACACTGTCAAAAGATTAAAGATTGACAGGGGGAAACTGTGAAGTACCTACCTTATGGCAAGACTTTTAAGTGTTTTATTTGGCTGAGCCAGGTCTTCTACATGCGATCGTCCATCTTTGCAGCATGCAAGCAAACTGAAGACATTTGGGATCTAGTTCCCTGACTAGGGATTGAACCCTGGCCCCCTGCATTGAAAGCACGGAGTTTTAGCCACTGGACTAAGGAAATCTCCAAAACAAGAAATCTTCCCTTTGGCCTTCTCTCTCCTGCCACTGTGCATTGTCTGTCTAGCTGCATTATGCACTGACCAAACTTTCCTCATTGGCAGAAATTTCCACTCAACCATAAAGAGCAATATTCTCCTAAGACAAGCCTTTAAAGCTTATGTAACTGTGTCTTCACTTCTAATAGGCAAAACAGTTCTTAGAGCTTTCTGAGATGCTCTGAGTTATGATTCTTAAATTTCACTTGAATAAAGTTTTCCACTTCTTTTTAGATTGACTGATTCATGGCACAGGGGCTCAGCATTCTACCATATTGTAGGGAACATCCACCTGGCTTGAAAGGGGAAAGAACCCCTTGGTAAGCTTTGGTCTTCCCACAGGGCACAGAACCAGAGGTGGCTGCAAGATCAGAGCCTGTGTGACCAATCCTGATAGTGCAGGACTTCTTCACATAAGGCACCTGGATCCCTGAGAAGGACCTACAAATACCCTAAACTTCAAAGAAAAAACTGGAGTGTATGTTTTTCTGGCAAAGGGCCCCTCTCACAGATCCAAGAGTAGGTTAAAATCCTGAGCTAGAGAAAAGCACTAAGCCAGCTGCAATGATAAGGCGGCACTGGATATACCTAGAGCCAGCCTGAGAGCTTGCCAAGCTGTCGCTGAAGTTAGAACATGAACTCACGGGACAGACAACCAGGTACTGTTTTTATGTGCTTTTACATTTTAATTTCAAGTTCTAATTTAATTTAATTCTAACTTCAAGTTCTTCCAAAAACAAGGCCCCAGGAAACCCCAGGTTCAACATGCTCCTGGGCTTGGTCCACTGCTGTCTTGTATTCATAGGTAAGTGTCCATTCACCAACAGTAAAGCCCAGGATAGACGTGATAAAAGAGGACTTCTCCTTCATGGCATCAGTCCTTTGCTGGTTTCAGAGGTGGACGGTGGTCATCACAGAAAACACACAGGAACTTTTCCTTGGAACTGAGGTGGAAGTGCCTGCTGTGAACATCACCATGTTTCCCCTGACCCTTTCCTCCAGTTTCTGAAGATATATTCTAGCAGAAAACAATCTTCCTTGAAGATACTGAGCAACAATTCCATAAAACAAAAACACATGCTTCCAGTGCACTGTTTTCAGGTACGCTGAGGAAGAAAAAACCACTTCGTTAATACGAATGTACTGTAACCCTAACCTAAGCGTTAACCACAACAATAAAAGTCAGTTTTGAAGGATTAAGATGCCTTCAACAGAGGTGATGGTTTACACCTTCATATCCTTTTTGAAATCAGTTTTTATTCTCTCCATCTCCAGCTAAACGAACACAGCAACACAGAAGGCTTTGTGGTCATTCAAGTGTTTTCTATCCTGTACCTCTCACAGCCCCATGTCCTAACCAGGCATTCACTGTTTCAATATCTCCATCCATTTAATTTGTGAGCACCAGCCACCTCCCACCCGAAGTTATTCTCATACACTTGTAAATGCAAGGTGATCTTTTAGGGGGCAACACCTGGCCCGAGAGCCCACCAAGGGGCAGTTTCAGCCCCACCTACCTGGGTTCAGTTCAGCTGCCGGATGAGCTGATTGATGCGTTCACCTCGATAGCCCGGCGAGCCCACTTCCTTGAGGAAGCCCACTCTGTTCTTTGTAGCGTGACGGGCCACTGAGAGTTGGAAAGGGCGCAGGAACCTTGAGATTGCCTGGAAATTCTTCCCCGGGAAGGCAATTTCATGAATGAGGTCTTCCAAGCAAATGACATCAAACTTCCCTAAGAAACATAAGATTCAGATTCCTGTATTTAGCACTTGCCCAGAAACATACTGCGAGGCTCTGATATGCCAGAGCGCAGCACTCTGGCAAATTCTGGGGACCCTTTCTGCTGACTCCTCAGACGCTCACTCACCCAGGTGCTCCTCAATAACTGTGTTGTCTGTCAGAGGGATGACTTTGTTCTTGACCTTCGCTTGTCCACGTTTCAAGATGAGTTCCCGAACAGACTTCAGATTTGGAAATCTACGAGAGGCAGAAGGAAGCTCGATCACAGCGCCACCCCGCCCCTGGCAGGCTGCAGTATGCTGGCAGCGCAGCCCTGTAGCCTGGCTAAGGAGTCTCCCAACCCCTTCCCCAGGACTGTCCCCAACACACTGCGGCTGGGACACTTGGGAAGCATACACCCAAAGGAGGTGAATAAAACCCACGCAGCCCCGACTATGTAATTAGAAATTTACAGATACAAACGCTCGCCAGGTAAAGATGTTTATTTCCCAGCAAAAATAAAAGTCTTGGTTTATAATCTAGGACTTTGGCCTTATGTGACCCCTATTCAAGAGTTTGAAAAAGTCTGAAATGAAATCCAAGTCTTTTTGGGGGTTTTGATGTTTGAAGGAATACTACCCTAGCTCTGCTTCAAGATTCCAAGAATTAATCTCTTATCTTACTCGGCCTTAACCTACAGCTGACCAAGCCCTACCATAGCCCTGTTCAAACAGTTATGAGCTGTACCAGGAACCCCCGCTCTACCTGCTCCATGTTCCAAGATTCTTAAGGCCAGCACTTGACCCCTGATGGCTGTGGCCGCGGCACAACATTCCCCTGACCAGCAACCTAAGTGCTGGAGAACAGTACCCTGTGCGTCCCAACGTTCTCCAGTATAATGTGAATTCACACAAAAAACCATACTCACCCCCAGGTCACATAAGGCTCCACGATACGAAGCGTCTTTATGGTTTTAGGGGTCACTTTCACAAAGACACCACTGAAAATCTTATTCAGGCGAAGTCTGGCAATGGTCCTTTGCACCACTGAACTCACCCCATTAATCCTGAAATGAACAGCAAAGTCAGGCTCTGCCCAGCAAGCACCATGAAGTGTGTGCCACTAATGGGCACCCAGAGGGCAGGACACAGAGTGTGACTTACAGAGTTCAACTGAGTGGGCAACAGCTGGGCAAACAGGCCATCCACCATGCTATGTGGGCACTGCCTGAGGTGCCACAGGAACAGAAATGCCCCTGGACTTGTACGGGGAGAGTGTCCTAAACCACCACAGATCACACTGTGGCCCCTGTGTCCGAACATCCAGCCCTTTGCCTTCACAGCAGTTAGTGTATTTTCATGTCTGTCTGCTTAATGGCAGTCTCCCCAATATATTTATGTGTTTTTTGGCTGCGCCGTGTGGCATGTGGGATTCTTGGTTCCCCCACCAGGGATCAAACCTACCCTCCTGCGATGGAAGCAGAGTCTTAACCACTGGACCACAAGGCAAGTCCCAATCTCCCAAATCTGTTTTTTTTTTTTTAACCTGGATAACTTTAGTAGAAGTCTTTATTGAATTTGTTACAATATTGCTTCTGTTGTATGTTTTTGTTTTTTGGGTACAAGGGAGGTGGAATCTTAGTTCCACTGATCAAACCCACACCCCCTGCATTGGAAGGTGAAGTCTTAACCACTGGACCTCAGGGGAAGTCCTCCAGTCTCCCTAATTTTGAAGACAAAATCTGTTTTGCTTAGCTCAGAATTCCTAGCACAACTTGCCTTAAGGGCTTAAATCTCATCTCCCTAAAAAGGCTCTAAAGCTGAACCAATAATTTCCCCAGCCTCATGGAATCCACCAAGTTCCCTACCTTTCAATGCGTACAACAAAGGCCAAGGAATGTTTGTCTGGCACTTCCAAGGCATGAGGTTTCACTTCTAGCCGTCTGAGTCGCACTCTGTCCCGAAGTTGCCGCCAGGAATCATGTACAAACCATTCTAGTCGCTTAAACTTGACTTGTTTTCCTTTCCTCTGCTACAGAGAAGGTAGACCATCATCACCATTTTTTTGCCTCTATAGTCATCTTTTTCTTTCACAACGGTAATTCACTAGTCACTATTCATAGAGCTTATTTCCCCTATGCTCTGGAAAGGGGCACAAACAAACATCCTCGGTTTTTATTTTTTTAAATTTACTTTAACTTATTTTCTGGCTACATCTCAGCATGCAGGATCTTAGTTCCCTGACCAGGGATTGAACCCGTGCCCCCTGCAATAGAAGGGAGGATTCTTAGCCACTGGAATGCTACGGACGCCCCCTCTATTCTTATATAATGAAAAAAGATCGACAAGAAAGAAGTGGAGAAAACTTGGGAACTATTGGGAAAAGTCCCTGATAAACAAAAAAAAGCAATTTACATGCTGTCAATGTTTACCATCAAGTGTTTAGGGACCCTAACACTGTGTTAGGCATCATAAACTGCCTCCAAAATGTATTTCTCCAAAATCATGTAGCAAATAGCAAAAATTGTACAAAATTGGTACATTATACCTTGCATAACCCAACGGACGGGGGAAGGGGCCATCGGTACCAAGTCTACTTCAACACGTGCTGGATACAACTCAAACTCTAATTCCCTCCACCTGATTCCCCACCATTACCTCCTTCCTTTGCAAAAGCGCCTGTTTTGCCTGGGTGGCTTTGAGGGCCTGATAAGCCTTCCTCTTTTTCAGGAGATTCTCTGGAACCAAAGGGATCTTTCTTCTTGGTCTGATACAGAAAATGGAGACCAGCGATAGTACTTAAGAAACAAAATATGCACCGGATTTCCAAAAGATATCCCGGGCCTAGGGGAACACTATCTTCATATTTGTAAGGGCTATGGCCCTTCCGAAATCTGTGGTTTCTAACGCTAGCCCTCAAAATGGACCCCTCACATTTCCTAGGACCCAAAGCCTTAATACGGAGAAGGCAATGGCACCCCACTCCAGTACTCTTGCCTGGAAAATCCCATGGATGGAGGAGCCTGGTAGGCTGCAGTCCATGGGGTCGCTAAGAGTCGGCCACGACTGAGTGACTTTACTTTGACTTTTCACTTTCACACACTGGAGAAGGAAGTGGCAACCCACTCCAGTGTTCTTGCCTGGAGAATCCCAGGGACGGGGGAGCCTGGTGGGCTGCCGTCTATGGGATCACACAGAGTCGGACACGACTGAAGTAACTTAGCAGCAGCAGCAGCAGCAAAGCCTTAATAAGTCACGAACCCTACAGCCACTGGTCCTCATGTACGTCAACGGAGCTTCTACTAACACGGCTTTAAAGACACTATCAGCTATGAGATTCCGCCCCGTGGAGTTGGGTCGCGTGCAGACCCAGCTACAGAGGTAACACTTAAGCACAGCTGGGAGAACCCAGCCTGCTCTCAGCCCGCTGCCCTCTTGAGATGACCCGAGCTCCGCGGCGGCCCCCTCCGCCCACCCACACCAACCCCTACGGCGCCTCACTCCTCCCTCTGTAATCTGGAGCCTTTCCTAGTCTCTTCTTTCAGTCCACAAATACCCCTATTTTCCGCCAGCGAGAAATAAACACTGTGGATGGCACCGGATGCTCAAGAAGCCACGCCAGAAATACAACTCCCCAAACACTTACTCTTCCTCCGCCATCTTTCCAACGCGGCAGCTACTACTCATGCGCAGTTCCACCCCGTAGTGAAGAGAGAGGCATCTCTATGTTTACTTGATCATAGAGACGTCTCCTCTAGCTCAAGGCGGGGCGGGCGGGACGGCCCGGGCCGTTTTAGCAGTAGTAAACCGCTGAGGTTTTGCTAGCCTTGATTCCCGCCAAAAGTTACACAAAGCTTCCTTCGCACTTCTTGGAAGCTTTTCGGAGCCGTGTCATCTTCAGAAGCCAGTCCTTTCCATTCCAGGTGAACTCGCTTAGTGCTGGAGGCCGGGATGTAAATAAACAACGAGACGCTTCCCACAATGCACTGACTTCCCGTGGAGTGTGGGCGCTGGGCCTCCGGTTTCCGTTCGTTGCGCTACGCGTCTGCGTGGCTGGGTGGGAAGAGCTGGGTGCGGAGAGCTTTGGCGCTCTCGTGTGGGTAAAGATGAATAAGAACCGTTTAGGATGGTGGAAAAACGCCGCTGTGATTACGTCGGCCTGGCTCCATCAGTGGATCTCTGAGCAAATTCTTTGACCCCTGTGTCCCTGTCCCTGAGTTTCTTTTACCCATAGATAGACATAATGGATCTTGCCTTATTACTAGCCTCAGGCGAGTTACATGAAACTACTCCATCTAAAACTCAGCACAAAGTCTGGCGCTAAGCGAACTTTAACACTGTGTTTAATTGCTACTGGTGCTGAACTGAAAACTAGAAATTCCAACTTACTATCTCAGGACCTTCCCTCATACAGCTTTTACCGCCTGGAATATGCTTCCTTCTTTCCTGGTCTTCATAAAACAATGAAGACTCACGTCTTGTCTTTTCTGGAAACCTTACGAGCAGCGTGTCTCAGACATTAATGTGCATAGGAGTTATCCGAGGATGTTAAAATGCATGTTTTTTATTCAGGAAGGGGCGGGAATCAAGACTCTACATTTTAAACATGCTTCAAAGTGATACGGGTGCTTCAGGCCTGAAAACTACACTTTGACAAGCAAGGTTCTTGAGTAGTCTCTGTCTTGAATTCTATCAGGAAGCTATTATATTTTTAACATCTTTTCCTCATGATACTAGGAGAACAGATCATGCCTGCTTTGCTCATCACTGATCCAAGGGTCGTAAGCACAGGTTTTTCAGTCTCAGCACTACTGGCATTTGGGGCCAGGAAATTCTTTGACAGGACAGGGACAGCTGTCCTGTGCATTATAGGATGTTTAGCATCCTCAGTTGTGACAAAAAAAAAAAAAATGCTCCAGGCGTTGCCACATGTCTAGCATAGTACATATATTTATCTTTCAAATATGTATATATATATATATATATATATATATTTCAAATAATATATATATATATATATTTGTGACAAAAAAGAAAAAAAAAATGCTCCAGGCACTGCCACATGTCTGCACGGCAGCCCACCAGGCTCCCCCATCCCTGGGATTCTCAAGGCAAGAACACTGGAGTGGGTTGCCATTTCCTTCTCTGCCACATGTCTAGCATAGTATATATATTTATCTTTTAAATATATGTATATATATTTATCTTAAGGTCTAAAGCAATGTCATTATTTGACAGTTAGCACTTACAGGTATGGGGGCTTCCCAGGTAGCACTAGTGGTAAAGAACCGGCCTGCCAGTGTAGGAGACATAAGAGACACGGGTTTGATCCCTGGGCTGGGAAGATCCCCTGAAGGAAGGCATGGCAACCCATTCCAGTATTCTTGCCTGGAGAATCCTTATGGACAGGCACCTGGGGGCTGAAGTCCATAGGGTTGTACAGAGCTGGACAGGACTGAAGTGACTTAACAGGCATGCAGGCACACACTTGCAGGCATATCCACAGATATTATCCTGTCTTGTTTGCCTTATTGTTTCCCTGAGTAGATTGGGTTCTCTGAAGGCTGAGAACTTGTCACATACTTCTCTGAATCTTCTACAGCACCTCTCAAAACAATGGACACCTGCAGGGACTTATTAACCATCTAAGCTCAAAACATCATTTTGGTAAGTGCTATGTAACTATTAATAGTTCAACCATAAAGTGCCATGCACAGAGCTCAGTACCTGATGAATAAATGTCAAAGGACAACATGGTCTTCAGAATCACAGACTGTGGTGTGAGGCTCATTTTTACTTGCTCTTTCAGCACCTCACCATATGTCTTACTTTGTGGAAAGGCAGAAACAGAAAGGCCAGAAAACTATGAAACATCTATTACATAGTAAACAAGAAACAAAGTAAATGTTTTGTGAGTTCCCCTCTACACATAAAAGATAGGTTCTGTGGTCCTAAAGGTTCTTTCAGAGGTGTTAGTAATATATAACACCTCTAGCTGAGACTTGGAGGCCAGGAGTCAGGAGAGGCTTTCCAGGGCCAGCAGATGGTGCTAGCAGAACACTTATTCTCAGACCCAAAGCCATCATTCCACCAGACTGATCCAGTGAAAAAGAGATGGCCTACTTCTCAAGCCTAAAATGTTTACTGACTGCATGTTTATAGTAAATTGAGTATATGCCCTGAGCTCTGGGCAAGATAGATTTTTTACTTGAAACAGGTTCCTGAATGAGAATGGGGCATAGCCATATACAGCCTTTAGAATCGATTCTTTATAGCCAGACCTCATAGGCCTGTTTTCTTTTTTTCTTGACCATTTCAGTTGTCCATCATTAGGGAATGGTTAGAACAATTTATGGAAGACTATGCAATTATTGATATATGCAGAGAGGTAGGTCTTTATGTCCTGAAATCTCAGTGGTATTTTTTCTTTTTTGGCCTACTGACCTCCATCCCCTTTTCTCTTGTGGGCTGAGTGAGCTCTCCTTTATCGTGTACAGTCTTTGGAGGGTGGGGCGTCAAATCCAAACACACTTGACCTCCCAATACATCCGTTGAAGGGGTCTCTGGAACATCTTTTCAACTCCCACCTGCCCATAAGACCCTAACCTTCTCTTCTCCAGATTTTGAATCTTCAACAGAGTGATGATGGAAGAAACAGAATTAGTCCAGGGCAAGACTTCTAAGGATTTCTATCTCCTAAGGCCTCCTGGAGTTTTCTTATTCCTGTCTTTCTCAAGTCTTCAAGTTCTTTTGTTTTTGGAATTTGACCCCCAAATACTTTATTTTTTTCTGGTTAAAGTGAGAATTTTAATTTTTATTTATTTTTCTCCATGCTGTTTGGTTTGAGATATTTTAGTTCCCTGACTAGGGATCAAACCCCTTGGCCCCTGCAATGGAAGCACAGGGTACTAACTACTGTATTAGCAGAAAATTCCCTTAAATCTTCAAGCTCTTCAATCTTCCCTTTAATCTTTATCCTTCCTATAAAACTTCTTTATGCTGTTAACTGACCAGAAGGGTTTCTGTTATGTAAAACCAAAGAATCCTAACTATAAAACTCCCAGACATTTGGCTACATTTGAAAAATAAGATACAGAATAGAGTAAGAAGGATACACAGGAAAGTGTGAGCTGCCCCGGTGGCTCAGAAGGTAAAGAATCTGCCTGCGATGCGGGAGACCTGGGTTCAATCCCTGGGTTGGGAAGATCCCCTGGAGCAGGACATGGCAACCTGTTCCAGTATTCTTGCCTGGAGAATCCCCATGGACAGAGGAGCCTGGCGGGCTACAGTCCATGGGGTCCCAGAGTTGGACACGACTGAGCAGCTAACACACACATAGGAAAGTGTTGACGGAGGTTATCTTGGGGAAATGGGAGTAGGGCCTGGAATAGTGGAAAGACTTACACTTTGTGGTGTGCCCTTTGTTTATTACTTACCTATTAGTTTAAGAAAGCACCCTCCGGGTAATTAGATTCTTGTGATTTGCCTGTTTTAGAAACCACTTGACTATATGTTTGTTTTTTAGGACTCCTTGCAAGGGACTTCCCTGGCAGTCCAGTGGTTAAGACACCAATGCAGGGGCACCGATTAGATCCCCGATGGGGGAACTAGGATCCATAATGAAAAATTCAGAGCCAGCATTCTGTGGTTCTCTGAATTGGCTCTGGGATTCCTTTCCTTATATCTGCATTTTGGGATTATTTTGAATCATGCCTTCTCAACAAAGCAAAAGCATCACACCCCACACACCCAAAAGTGGGCCCAACTTGCAATTTCCCATCCACCCCAGACCTCTTTCTTGGATTAGGACCCTCCTTGCAGTCGACTTTGTTTCAGGATTTCCTGCTTGCCTCCTCAGAGAGTGCCATGAGGCCCCCAGGCGGCAGGTGGGAGAGAGCAACCAGGTGAGCCTGGAGTTGGGAAAGACAACATGGACAACAGCTTTAGGTCCCGATAAACAATGAGCAAAGGGACCAAAAGTGAAAGGGGAAAAGGAGAGAACTGGTGGAGGGCGGCAGCCTCCTGAGGTCGACGGTAGACACAAGAGAGCTGAGGGGGTGGGCAGAGAGTGTGCTATAGGTAAGACCAAATGCAAAACAGAACCACCCAGACCGCTTGTGAATTATTTTGGGGATAAAGGAGCTTTTCCCTTCCACATTCACTGAAGACTTCACTTTACACCTTAAAAAGTGGAGGATCAGGACAAGTCTTCCCAGTTGACAGGCAAGAAAGCAAAGGATGACAGTAACTTGCATGAAGCTGTCTGATGACAGTTTAGGTGAAGTCCTGGGGCCTGTTCCCAGGTTCTGCTGCTAAAGACACTTGCCGTGTCCACCCGCTCCCACCTCCCATTGTACCGCTTTCCTTGACCTTCACACATGATTTGCTCCAGCACATGCCTACAAGGAATACAGATCAGGGACTCATGAAGGCCTTTTAACCTGCAGTAGTGTAGATACACACAGGCTATTCACTTTAGCCTGAATGTATTCTTTTTTTTTTTTCAAATTTTTTATTAGTTGGAGGCTAATTACTTCACATGAATGTATTCTTTAGAATCTACCTGATACTGTAAAGGTGCTCCTACAGTTTGTGTGTCTGCTGAACCAGATTTCTCCATATAGTTAACACTATAAAATTCCTCTATCTTCATTCATACAAAAAGTATCATACTTATTTTTTCTTAAACGTACCTCAGGAAATTACACTAAGAACCATAGAATTAAGAGGGGGCATGGGAATATAGATCGTGGCTCTCTACCAAGTGGAGATCTGGAAAAATTTTAGCCCCGAGTTTCTTTTCTCTTGGAATGCAGCTATTTATGGACTTGTTTCCTCTCTAGACTGAGCTCCTTGAGTACAGACATCACACCCGAGTGATCTGTAGACCCCCAGGGTTTAGTACATTGCCTGCAAACTGCTCGATAGTTTGATACTTAATGCCAGATGCCTGGGAGTCCTCCCTCTGTCTATGAAGCAGAGCCAGAGCTCAGATCCAGTGCCACAGATATCCTGCCTGAATGATGCTGCTTCTGTGCCCCAAGATGGTAGAGTTTCTTTCCTTTCCCCTCCCGTTCCCCCAGTAACTCCCTGGCTACTCTCCCACATCAGGTAGTGCTAGGGCCCCTTTCCTGGGACAGGGCCTCTCGTACACAGGGCTCAGGGCTCTAACCATCCTAAGAGGTTTTTCCTCTGTGCGTGCTCCTGTGCAACACACAGATTTCAATCCTAACCAAGTAGCCAGATGATCCTTCTCTTTATTCACGGGGCACACCCACTGCAAATGGGAAGAGGAGGGGCAAGCGTGTCATGTTAGACACACATCTGTCCTTAGCAAGGGGAGAAGCTCGACAGCAGGACACCACTGCAGAAGACATTAAGGGATCCATTCACTGATGTCATTATTCTAACTACTGTTAAGACAAAGGAGAATGACTTCCTCTTTATATATTGATTACTGAGGAATCTTGATATCCCAACTGCTACCACCTAATGGTGGGGGTGGGGAAGGGAGCCATTAAACCATAAAATAAGGAGGCTACATATAAATTCTAGGCCCCAAAGAAAAAGGTAAGCAGTCTTAGACCCTTACTCCATGAAGTTTCCACTCTGGTAGTTTTCCTGACCATTTTGGTAAAGTGACACTTGGGAGGGAGGCCAGGAATCAGAAGTGCCCCTGGGGCTGACTTTATAGATATAACAGGGGTTATTTCTCAATATAATTTGGTCAAATGTGTGAATCCAAAGGGAAACGTGTTCATTCTGGAACAAGTCTCATGTCAAACAGTTGTTAATCTTTTTCATTTTTTTAAAAAATTTTTTTCATTTTTTACCTATCCCTTAGCCTTCTTGTCCCTGAAGAAACAAAAGAAATATAACGACTAAAGGAAACTTCTTGCAGATTGAGACCCATTTATCTAACCTTCAAATGACCTCATTTTTCCTTCTTTAGTGAAGGGCCCATGTGGCAGGAGCCCTGGGAGGGAGGCCTGGCATGTACATGACTAAACTTTCTCACTGACCAACTTTAATTGGCAACTGCTTGGATAGGCTGATCAATTAAAATCCTACCCCTTCACTGGCAGAGCTAGTTTTGGGTAACAGGATTTAATAACAGAATGCCCGCTGGACACTTACTTACCCTTTTCTTCTGGGAAAAGCAGCCATTCTTCTTTGCAAAATCAAGACAATCACAGTTGCACATTTTCCCAAATCTTTGGCTGTATTGCAATGGTTGTTTCATTTTGTAATCTCCAACTAAACATTTCCTAACCATGGATTAACAATATAGTTACTGACTGGTTTCTTTTAACAGTATTTATCCAACATAACAAAATAAACTGCAATTTGTTATACTTTTTTTTACAAAACATTTTATAAATATTTTTACAAAATGTATACAAAGCAATTTCAAGTGAGACATACTATACAAATGAAGGTATTTAAGCAAATAAAGCCCACACCACACTGACAGTGAGTGACGCGTCCTCTTTAAGTCAAGTCAGTCTGTAAGGCCTCCCTAATCTAACAAAGTCTACTAAATTCTTCAGCACTAAAATAGTTCTTTTTCGTAATTGCCAGTTTAAAATTTGCTTTATCTTTAGGCAGTACTTAAGGACACAGAAAATCAAATGCTTAATAACAAATTCACACTCTTCCACAACAACAACAGAAAGAAAAAAAAATAAAAAGAAAAGAAAATGATTTTTGTTACTGAGTACGAGTAGCTCTAAAACTTAACTTTGACTAATGAACCTTAACAACTGAATGCTGGCCATCCGAGGCTGAGCCCTCACCCTCCACCAGAGGGGCCTCGACATGCGAGTTATGACCTAATCACAGGAATAAAATACATTTCGTAATCGTCATTTGTCATTATCTAGAATCTTTCCTCCGTTAAAAGTAAACTTACATACAAGGACACAAAAATTTACAAGTTTCATTTTGGTAAATTAGGCTCTCCGCTTTCTAGACAAGGGTCAAGTCTTTAAAAATCCCTTTAAGATGGCATATTGAAAAGCTGGGACTGGGGTAGCAGGGCAGGGTAGGGAAGAGGAGAGGTGACAAATACACATGAATCTATCTTGTCTCTTAAGAATTCCACTGATTCGGTAATTAATGTAACTCATTAGTAGCCTCCAAGAAGGCTTCCGGGTATAAATTTTCACAATGAGAAGAATTTGATCAGGAGGAACCACCTTTAAGTCTTGCTAGCAATTAGGGGAGCATGAGCCCTAGGAGAAAAGCCTGTGACATCAAGGGGTTCAGAGCGGGTGTTATCCCAGGGCTGCCCAAACACAAAGTTCCAACTGGCAATACCAACTTATCTTTCTAATATGTTACAATACGGGAAAAAAGGGGAAGTCTGCAACTTGGACATTGGCACAAATAAGGAAAACATGGCAACCGTGAAATGGCCCAGATTTTCCGGTTTCTATTGGCTCAGGGGTGGAAGGGGGAAGAAGGTATTTTGCTTTTGTGAATCCTGGCGGTCTCCCAGGATTTCTCTGTGTGTTGGTGGGGGGGACGGGCACTCAGGGGCAGGGAGAGTCTAGGTCTTCTGTTGTGTTTTCTAAGAATCAGAAGCCCTCCTTTCCGTTGCAGGCCAATTCAGAAAAGAAATGCCCAACATGATGACAGGGGGTTGTCCTCATTTTGGGGAAGGCCAGAAGTAGATCTTGGCAACGTGTTCGAGTGAAGACAAGTGGGAGTTCCTCTAAAGCCAGAGAGATGGACAGAAGAGATGAGAGCCTGTCCACATAAGAGGGAGGGTGACTGTGTACATGCTGTAGCCAAAATAACCTCTGTACCTGAACAGCCCAGACACACGCACACACGTATGTCAGACAGCACACACGGAGCGCCACGTGTAGCGGTCCCAGTGCTAGGGGACACTGACGGTTGCAGTGACCTTGAGAATGAAAGGGACAACAGAAATGGGAGGACCTGGGGCAGGCGTACAAGAAAGGAAAATGGGGAAAGCTCCCTGAAAAGAAATATAAATAAATAAAGCAATAAGTCACATCGATGAACATGAACATGGGCCAAACAGAAACCGTGACGGGGCGTGTCCTTTGGCTCTCCAGTGGGCATCCGGGGCTCAGATCTTTCCTTTCAGTGGTGGGCTGGCTGGTTACCTTTGGTTTGTCTATGTTTTGGTAATGATTGCTGCGGGGGGGTGTGACTACTGTTCTCAGACAACAAGAAGCAGAAACAAGGCCAAAGTCCCCTTAACATTTAAACTGAAAAATTCTAACACAGTTTTCAAATGAAAGTGCTTTTGACGCTTGGCTATTTGTTGTGGGAGGGGGTGCAAAGAGAGATTGAATGAAACAAAACCCAGCAACCAACAGAAACATACATTGTATGTTGACTAGATCCAATTGTAGAATGCAAAACGCTTGTTTTTTTCTCAACAGTGAACATCATATATATGCTTTTACATATATACATATTATATTCCTCAAGGCTCGATCCTGGCCTCCCCCGTACACTGTGCCACTTATCTAGTTTCCATTTTTCCTTTATTTTGCCTGGTGAGATTATCTCAAGTCATGCTGTCGCAACTCAAAAACAAAGTTTTCCCTAGATGAAATTCAACGTGGATATGCTGAAGAGGTGAGGCTTTGCTCAGGGAGCATCAGAAAAGCACTTGAACGAACAGGAAGCCCTGCTGTGCGCTCCAGGTGCTCAGGCCAGGGCTGTGGGTCCCAGCGGAGCAGCCGGGGCTAACTGCTCACAGATGGCCGGGGGGAGAGCCGTGCGGTCTCCTGGCCCACGACAACCCCGAGACCCACCCCCCTCAAAGCCCAAATTTGGAGATACAGTGGGGATATTCTTTAAAAAGTATCTTCTAACAGTCCTGTTTGATTTTCTGTAATAAAGTCTGTTCTTTTCAAATGACTTATGATTGTCAGAATTTTACCTAGGGCCAAGTGTACTGTGATCTCATTGAATTACAGTGTTTGGGAAAAAAAATAAACAAACAAAAAAATGACGATAAGCACTTTGAAAACACTTGAAATGTATAGGGCCTATCAGACTGCTTTCTAATAATGATCAGCTTTACTGAAAGATCTCCCTGTAACCACGAGTATTGCTCTTAAACAAAGAATGGGATTGAAATTAGAAAGAATAACCTGTGATGAGAGATCAAGCAGGCTGGAGACAGGAGACCGTTTCCATTGCTTTTGCCAGGAAAGAATGTAACTTGTCCGGGGCGGGGTCTTGGGGCGGGTGCGGGGAGGACTGCGCTATTAACACTCTAGGATACTATTTACAGCTGCTTCTAAAATAGAGTCAGTTTCTACGACGCCTTCACTGTGGTCCGGGATGAACTTTTCCAGGCAGTTTTCCTGCGAAGCCATTGGAGAAAAGTTGGGGAAATCTAACTCGACAGAGCCGCTAACCGTGGGGTCACTCTGGGACTGCCGCCCAGCCTTTTTGAGTTCCAAAATGTTCTTAAATGTCGTTTCTAAACTCTTAGTGAGCTGGAGATCGGGCTGGGGCTCGCCTGACCCTTTCATGATGTCTGTGTGTAAAACTTCATTCTTTGGAGAATTCCGCAGTGTCTTGTCCTGGAAGGAGCTATTACAGGTCATCTCCAGGTGCGAATCTACGAGGAGGCTTGAGAGTTTGCTGTCAGGACCGTGATCTGCTCTGGATAAGTTTTTCCGGTGGCCTTCAGGGCCGGGCGAGCACTCGCTGCCTTTTGTGGAGTCTCTCCGGCTGCTTTTCTCTTCAGACGCACTCCGGTACTGAGCGGAGCCCACTTTGTCAAATTTCAGTGCTCTGCCGAGGCAGTCGGTTTTTTTAGAAATGTTTCCTTCTGCAGAGACCACGATGTGATTAGGCACTAGATGAAACTGGTCATGATTCGTTGGTTCTGCCAGGCCTGCTTTGCCTCGGTCTCTGCCCTGGGCCTTGGCCGTCAGATGCACAGAACTTGTTGTTTTACCGCCATGCTGGTCACTCCGGCCGAACTGCGTCTCATGGGCAGCTTTATCGAGTTTGAAGGAACAACAGAAATCAGCCTGAAAACCCTCTGCAATTAGGAACGAAAAGCACGTTAATGAAAGAAGGAGACAGTGAGGACGAGACAGCAGCCCCTCAGTGGGTCAGGTGCAAACTGCCCCACCTCACCCTCTAAGTCAGTCGTTCACGTCCAGGAACATGCAGAAGCACAGTTGGAGGGTGTCCTATAAAAGCAACCTGTAAATGATATATGGAAGTGGGAACCAGAACGGGAAGAAAACTTGTAGGAATAAAAACATTTATAGGATGGTGAAAATATGGGTGAAAATCCATACTCCACAAATTTTTATAATGTTACTGGATTTAAAAATTTCAGAGGCTGGAAAATAGTATGGAGAATACTTTTTTTTCTGTTTTTCAGCCATACCGTGTGGCATGCAGGATTTTAGTTTCCCAATCAGGAATAGGACCCATGCCACCTCCATTGGCAGGCAGATTCTTAACCACTGGACCACCAGGGCAGTCCTGAGAATCCATTTCTAAAAGACGGGATGTGGGTTGACTCTAGCATGATGCAAACAGCAGGAAGCTGATGGGGTGTTCAAAGAGTACCCACAAGGAGCACTACCATCCATTAGCTTATGGGCAGGGACTGGGCCTCACTGACTCCCCCCAACAAGGCCTGGCACACAGTAAAACAACTCAATAATTGGCTGAGGTTTAGTTGCCTCTGGGAAGGCTTCTGACTTACTTTAGTTCTCAAAAACTAGAGAAAGATTGAGAAGTGTGAGTTTACAGGAGAGAAGAAGATTCAGTTAACAGAATGTAAAATTCCGGTTTGGATTTTGCAGAACATAGACCTTCTCAGAGGATTCATATCCTGCTCTCAACTCCAGATTTTTTCACCCTGGAATCCAGGATCTACCTTCAGGTCTCATACCGCAAGGTCAGTTCAGAAAGTCTCCCCAAAGCCACAGCCCCGGAACCCTGGCAGGAGCTCTCCTCGGCTTTCACTTGACATTTCTTACCGGGGTCTACGAGTGCCAGACGCTTGTCCCGGGACAGAGAAGCTCTTTCCTCCTGGTTAAACATTCTGTCGATCATCACCATCTCAGCGGAGGGGTTGATCCGCTAAAAATGAGAGAGTCTAGTCATTTCAGATGCCTTTTAACAACTGCGAACATCTTGCTGCATTTGGGGGACAGAGGAAGCAATCAGAGAAGAAAATGTGTTTATCATTGACATATTTTTTAAAATCGTATTTTTTGGGAAAAGGTTATTTACAACATTGGTACAAACTTCAAAAGGTACTTAAAGGGGATGTGGAAAGTAAGCCTTCCTTCTTTACCTGACCTGTGCAATGCCTTGCCCACCCACCCAGGGCCCTCTCTGGAGGTACCCTCTGCCAAGCAGTTTAACAAACTCTTCCAGAGATATTTTATGCACACGCACACATTTACATTATTCATTCTCTATTTTTTGCATAGAAATTACAAGCAACTATATGCACTATTCTTTGCTTATTTCCTCCTCTGCTTAATAATATGTTGGAAATCTTATTGTTCAGATACTCTTTTACTTTATATTTTGCTATGCTATTACTGTGTTTTCTTTTGGCCTTGCAGCACAGCTTGTGGGATCTTAGTCTCCTGAGCAGGGATTGAACCTGGGCCATGGTAGTGAAAGTGCAGAGTCCTAACCACTGGACCGCCGGGGAATTCCCTATGATCGTGTTTTGTATTAACGCTTTCCTTAGAATTATTTCTTGCTGTACAGAGTCAAATCTTATTTATTCTTATTTAACATAAAAATCATGGCAGACATAGTTTGTCCAAATAATTAGTCCCTTTGTCCAAATCTGTCCAAATGATCCTTTTCTCATGAATGACAGAGTTAGTCTTTTTGATATCTCAGTTTTATTGCAGAAATGATTGTCAAAGTAAGAACAACTGTTTCAGACTTTGGTGGCACAATTTAAAATAAATATATATAGGTTATAGGCATATCTCGTTTCATTGTGCTTTGTAGATATTGCACTTTTTTTTAAACAAATTGAAGGTTTGTGGCACCCCTGCATTGAGAAAGTCTATTGGCACCATTTTCCCAACAACATTTGCTCACTTCATGTCTCTGTGTCATGTTTTGGTAATTCTCCCAATATTTCAAATCCTCTGGCAGCAAAAAGATTACAATTCACTGAAGGCTCAGATGATGGTTAGCATTTTTAAGCAATAAAGTATATTTAAATGAAGATATACATATTTTTGTTCTGGACACAATGCTATTGCATACTTAACAGACTGTAGTATAGTGTAAACATAACTTTTATATGTACTAGGAAACCAAAAAGTTCATGTGAATTTTACTGTGATAGTCACTTTATTGAGGTGGTCTGGAACTAAACCCTCAATATCTCTGAGGTATGCCTATTTTTATACACACACACACACACATATAAACACATACATACATACATATTTACACTATCCTGTATACACACATAATGTAGTCCACCTATTCTTCCAAGATAAATTTTCAAAGCTGATTTCAAATTAAAAGCCAGCTGTGGACTCCCTGGTGGTACAGTGGATAAGAATCCACCTGCCAATGCAGGGAACATGGGTTCAATCCGTGGTCTGGGAAGAGTCCCACATGCCTTGGGGAACTAAGCCCACATGCTGTTAACTACTAAGCCTGTGCTCTAGAGGCCGGGAACTGAAACTACTGAAGCCCATGAACCCGAGACACGAGAAGCCACTGCAATGAGACATCTGCGCACCACAACGAGAGAGCAGCCCCTGCTTGCTGCAACTAGAGAGAAGCCAGTACATAGCAACAAAGACTCAGCGCAACAACAACAAAAAAAGCCACTTGTAAGAGACCAATTTATTAGTCTGTATGATTTTAGAACTGCTTCTAAAATCTCAGACTTGGGCTTTCCATCATTTTCAGAGCTATCTTATTCCTTTCTCTAATTCACTGTGCTTTAAAATCAATTTTAGTTTCTATCTGGAGGGCTGAAAATGCTCTGAAATTAGGGAGTGCTGATGGCTGCATAGTCTGTGAACATATTAAAATCCATCAGGTGGTACATTTTGAAATGAAGCATGATTTTTATGACTTTAGTGATCTCTCAACTGAAAACAAGACAAAACTAATTTTAATGTCTGTCACCTCATCTCTTCAGATATTATTCTGAACAACCTTCAGCAGAAGTGCCACCGGTCCGCTCCTGCCTCTTCCGGTTGATGAGAGGCGGTGGACAGCATCGGAGTATGGAGGTGGGTCAGGTGGTCCTGGTCTGAATCCCAGCTCTGCTAATTGCAGAGCTAACTTACTGGCTGTGTGGCGTTGGGCAAATCACGTAACCAAGCCCCAATTCCTCACTTGGAACCAGGAAAACAATGGCAGAGATTGAGAGTGATCAGTCATGGAGAGAACAGTGCTTGTATTTGGGTCGGCCAATAAGTTTGTACGGAAAATGTACAGAAAACCTGAACAAACTTTTTGGCCAACCCACAGCTGCTGTTAGTAGTAGGTATAGGCGAAAGCAAGTTTTTCTACAATTTTAACTATCTGTTCCTTTTCAACTATGGTGGGAAAATGTAATTCCTTGAAGTTTTTGTCTCTGAATTGGTAGCTGTGACCTGTGGAGTTTAAGAAACAGACTGTGCTCAGTGGAACTTTACCATGGCATCCTCCAAGAGCAGGCATCTGTACTTGTTAAGCATAGCTTGGGTCCTTTTCAGGAGCTGAGTGGCAACTGTTTCAAATTCATTGTCAACTTTAAAAAGAGAGAGAGAGAAAAAAATAGTGAGAGAGTGCACATCAACCACTAGGTCCTTCATTTCTCCATTTTCTCTCTGAGTTTAGCTCTTCCTTGGTTAGACATGATGCTTCTGTGCGGCGTTCCCTTACTGTTCACTGGCATGTGCTCTCAGAAACCCATTTTAATACTAGCTTATTTTAACTCTGATTAGGAAACCAACAACATAACTCCCTTAAGACCATCTGTAAAAGAAAACCACGAAACCCAGAACAGCAGCAAGTACCCACGAACAGAGAATCACCTACTAGCTCAGGGCACCGAAGCCTCCACTCCCTTCCAAAGCAGGAAAACCCGAAACCATTGAGACAATGAGGTCCTGCTGTCTGGGCTGGGCAGACCAGCTTCCCGAAACCACACCAGCTAGTCCACGGCATCTCGCAGGTCATGGTCTTGTGGGTCTGTCCTCTGTCTTCAAAGGTCTCACAGTTCCCACTCCGCTCTTCTCAGAGCCTCCAAATCCCTATTTTATGCTGCATGAGGATGAAGAGCACCCTGGCCCTCCCAGGGAAGCTCTCAGTGGGCTGATGGCTGCGCTCCCATTAGAGACCCTGGCCGGAGGGACAAGTCTGCGGGCAGCTGGGGGACTGATTCAAGCAGCGGAGGGGGCCTAACGGGGTCCAGGCTGGGAACGGTGGTGGGAAGGAGAGTAGAACTGGGTAGCATGGCTGGGAGAGGCAGCAGGGCCAGGCATCGAAACGGGCTGAGCTCGAGGTGGGATAAGAGGACATTACTTCTAAATGTTTTGCCAGTTTCTGGATGTGGAGCAGTGCCTTGGACTTCCTTTGGAACCTCAAAGCTTTTGGAGGGCTACAGTATCTATCGAATTCATAAAGGTGATGCTAACAGCTCAGGGTATGGGTGCACTCAGCCTAAATGCAAGGACTGTGCCTGAATCACCGTGCAGAGCACCTAGCCCAGGCTGTCCCACCTGTAGCCAGAGTCCCGACAATGTTCTGCATTCACTGCCCTCAAACTTGCCCATAAAATGTCCAGATATTTGGGTACCCCTTCACAGAATGCTGAGAAAAATAAGTCACAATTCTCAACATGGACTGGGAAACCAAGTACATTGGGAAGATGGCAGGTCTGCGATGAAGAAGAGTAACCCAGCGACCACCTGGGGCGCCGTGGCTCGGGTTCTCCTGTGGGGCGTGTCCCCGGCAGGCGGTCTGGGGTCAAGGTGGCACTCTGGGGCTCCAGCCTGCTCACCTTTCTTCAGGTCCTCCTCCGTGGGCATGGAGCCCTGGCACACGTGATAGGACAGCAGCCTCTGCACCGCGTCACCGAGCGACCGGAACTGGCTTTTGTCAGGCGTCACCGCAAGGGCTTGGTCCCTCTGTAACTGCTGGAGAATGCTGTCACAGAGAAATTGCCGATGGCTGTGTTGAGTCATGTCATGAAATCTAATCACAACAATTCGCATGCAAAGACAATGAGACGCCCAGGGATGTTATCAAATATGGTATAGTTTTATACTTTATACATCATGGTGGGTTTAGTTTAGTCTGACCCTGAGTTTAGTCTCAAACTATGACCCTGGCCTCTAAAGCACCATGTTTCCACCAACCATTCAAGCGGGTGCTCACACAGACCCTGGCAATGCCTCACCACTGGCCAGCTAAGCTTATGGTTACCATTTCTGTTCTGAACATAGGGATTTATCAAACCGTTCTTCTCAGAGACCCTGAGGCCAGTCAAAGGGTATGTGGCTGCTAAGAAGGCAAAGAACTATTCTTAAGAACAAAAGGGTAAGCAGTAGGCTCAAACTACATTTGATATATATACAGGTGCTAACAAACTAAAGGGAAAGACTTCCAAAGTATACTTTAAAAAATATATAGTATAATGACCCGACTGCTGTTGTCTATTTGTTGAAGGTTAGGAACCTAGAAAAACATTCAAAATGGATCATTTCCGAAGGGGACTCACAAAGCTCCTTTAGTCAGCTGTTTGGCAGCAGGCCTCTTCTGTCCTCCCGGATGACCATCCACCTGAGGACAAAACACACCTCTTCTTAGTTCCTTCTGTAGAAAACATAAGCAGAACACAGTTCATAAAGGTCACTGTGGCTGCAGTCTTCTCAACTCTCTATCAATAGCACACTCTAAGAATGTAGAATTTGCCATGTTGGAAAACAAAACAAGGAAGTCCCATAGATTCATGCAGCAAAGCTGCAGTGTCAAGATTATAGAAAGCTGTGCTATCAGCTCCTTGAAGGGATTCACTTGTACCTTAAAGCCTGAATTCCTAGCTCCCTCTACAAACGCTTCATTATATTTTTGTTTTTTCCTTTGGCCACCTCGTGACACATGGAACTTTCCTGACGAGGGATCAAACTCATGCCCCACTGCAGTAGAAACAGAATCTTAGCCACTGGACAACCAGGGAAGCCCTTAAATGCTGATTATTATTATTATTTTTAATTTGGCTGCACTGGTTCTTAGTTGCAGCATGTGAAATCTAGTTCCCTGACCAGGGATCGATCTCGGGACCCCTGCATTGGAAGCACAGAATCTTAGCCATTGGATGACCAGGGAAGTCCTTTCGTTATATTTTTGAAAAAAATAATATTTTAAGTGCCAACTTCATAAACAACTGAAAATTCAGTAGAGAGTCTTTAACTCATCTTCTCAGTGGTAAATAAGGGAGCAAACATATCTGAGCTCTTGTTACATCCAGTCCAGATGTGTGATCTATCAGGGTATTTCTTAGATCATAGTAAAGAACAAATACTCCTAATGTCAGAACCTGAGAACTGAGCCAGATCCTTCACTGAGTATTCCAGGCAGGCCCAGACGATCACAAATTTCATTAAGCTATTAACTGGTAAAACTGATGGAAAAGAAACTAAGGCCTTAAAAAATGGAAGACAAAAAAATTTGTTTCTTCTTTTTTAGACCAGTGGATGAGTTAAAAGACCATAGGGTTTGACTACTTCATATACTCCGACAGGGGAAAAAAATCTCTAGTATAACTAAGAGGAACAGATCCACTTTTGATAAGATAATGGTCATTATCATTCAACAGTAAACTACATTTTTTGAGTGCCTATGATGTGCTGGCTGCTGGTATATTATTTTTTATATTCAGAATCATTTTTATTTTTAAAAGATAAATTTTTGCACTGTTTTATTTAATAAGTACTTAATATTTTCACATGAATACATTTTCCAAGAAAAATCAGAATGGAATTTTTCAACTAAAATGTAATTCAAAGGCTTTAAATTATTGTTTCTTTAAACAAATGTATTAATGTATTACCATAATTTATTTTGGGACACATTCTATTTACTTTTTCTCTTGAGGATTAATTTTTTATTTTTAATTAAACTTTCTGTTTTGGAGTATAGCTGATTAATAATGTTGTGATAGTTTCAGGTGGACAACTGCTGGTATATTATTGATTCATAAGGAAATGATAGCACCGAAAGTATGTAAGGAATAGATGCATTCATCCTAGAAACATCGACATTACAAGACCTGGCCCTTGGGGAAGGTCTTCAATGAGTACTTTTGTGGGCATCAGGGTTGACTGTGCAGACGATGCCAGAGAGCCTCTAGTAAGCAGAAGGGGATGTGACATTTTCTTTCAATCACACTGATTATTAAGAAGAAGCCAGGCAAACTGTCTTCTACCTGCACCGCTGGCTGGCCAGGAGGTGATCCAACGACTTTTTCCTGTTGGGGCTGTGTGGTTCCTAAGGACGCTGGTATAACTTTGCTTCCAGAATCCTGCCCTATTAGAATGAACACATGAGACAACGTTCAACAGAAACAGTAAATCAGGCCCGGCAGGTAACCCCTAGAGTCCAATATACACACATTACTGAACTTGTTGAAATAGATTTATCATGGATGTTGGCTATGAGAAAGGAAAGCAGGAAGTACATTTATCTACCAAAGCGCAAAAAGCAGAGGTAAGGGTTATGAAAGATTATTTAGGTAATACATAGAAATAAACACATACATAAATGGTAATAAACAAAAGCTGTCAAATGCTACAGTTTCAAATCATCTAAGGTCTACGGAATAGGCCTCAAGCCAGTGATCTGTCAGTACCACCGAACCTCCAAATACTCACAACTTAAGGAAAGGGAGGCCCAAACAGAGGACTGGCTACTAGTGTTCATAGTGTCATCTTTTCTAGTACTTATTGAGTAGTGTGGGTGTTCAAAGCTTTAGAAGAAATGGGAGACATGACCCATGATACTTTCTGTCTCAGATGGGTGAATTCTAAATATACCTATACAAAGCAATGTGAGGATAGCTGCAAAGTCACATGTGCCATATAATACTATTTTCATTTTACTATTTTCAAAATACTAGGTTTCACTCTTTCTAAGCAGCACACTTTTTGAACATAATTTAATAGAGATGTTTTAATTTCTCATTTTTTATATAAAATGATGGCACAGATGCAACACGGTATATAACTCAGGTGGAAGGGATACAGAAAGCAGGGAGGATCAGACTGGAGGTGAGGTGGAGTGGAAGAGATGCAGGATGACGGGTGTGCAGAGGGTGTCCCCTGGGAAGACAGGCACGGATTGAGGAGAGCTCACGGCGGGGCTCCTGACCTGGCAGTGCGGTGCTCAAGAGGCCTGGCATGGGCGCTGGCCTCAGGCCATCTGTGGTCTTGGAAGCAGAAATGGGGGAAGTCTGATTCAAGCTTTTTTTCTGAGCCTGTGAAAAACATGGCCGAGATGGAAAAATTAAATCCACGATAAAAGCTTTAAAAGATCACTTAAAATGTCAACCAAGTCAGTTAATGAGTCTCCTGCATCACCTTCAGGTTAGATTATAAAACAACTGTCCCTGTCACATTGGGAGAACTGCAAAGAGTATCCCCTTGCAGGCTGAGTCTTCTTGACACCAGTCAGGGATGCAGAGTTCATTGACACCAGCTGCTTTCTTGCTCCTGGAACTCCTGTGTTCATGGTGCTCAGATGCAAAGCTGAGCCTGGAACTCAGTTTCTACCCCTCAACAGTTTCTAGCTTCAGGACTGCTTTATCACACCTGCAAGGATTATGACCTTGACTATGCAGGGTCTGCAGGAATACTGACCACCCAGTCAGGACCTAAGTGCCAACCCCAGTCTACTGTCAACGCTTGCTATTTGCTGTGTAGATGATCTGAAGCACCTCTCCCCCTGCTGTCTGGGAGGTCTTTGGTTCGTGAAATGACAGCCTCAGGTGGCAGGTAACTGGGAAATGTAAATTCAGCTGAATATTAGAGCAAAATATCACTAGAAAAATTAATCTGATGTTTAAACTGTTATGTGCTTTTCTGTAAATAAGGAAGAGGAACTGGGTGATGTTTAAGGGCTAACAAGGTCTTTCTAGCTCTAAAAAATCTGTTATCTCTATAATGCATTTAAAGTGATAAACAGTTTCTGGGCTTCCTTGGTGGCTCAGCGGTAGAGAATCTGCCTGCAATGTAGCAGACACAAGTTCAATCTCTGGGATGGGAAGATCCCCTGGAGGAAGGCATGGCAACCCACTCCAGTATTCTTGCTTGGAGAATCCCATGGACAGAGGAGCCTGGCAGGCTAGAGTCCATAGGTTCGCAGAGAGTTGGACACGACTAAAGCGACTGAGCACAATAAAGGGTGGGTTTCTCAACCACCCTCAATTTTTAATCCTTTATGTCATGACTATTTCACAGTGCAGTAAGTTTTCAGTTTTTCCTTCACTTTTATATTTTGTACACCAGCAGATGATTTAGTGTAACCATTTCCATGGGTGATGACATGTGACTTTGGCCTAAGAAAAAGTTTCCCACCAACTGTTCACGTGTGGCTGCTCGCACAGAACTGGGTGATGCCTGGTCACTAGCCAACTAAACCAGTGAACTAGATATGTTAATATTTCTGTTCTAAACAGTTAATTATGCTAAACAATGATCTATTTGGCTCCTTTTTCTAATACAAAAATGGAGAGGGATTTGATATTTTCCAAGAGAGACTGGAGGAGGTCATTACAAAGATGGAAATGGTCACCTTGCTCATCTTTCCATTAGCAGGGAAGCTTGGACCTACATCTCTTAAGTCTACAGGCAATATTCATAGTTCTTAGTCAGAACACCACAGGGGAGAACCTCCCAGTCCTCACAGCTTCCCCTGGAACATAACTCCACACTCTCCTATCGCAGAGAAGCCACAAGGAGGATATCCATGTTGTAGGGAGGCCTGAAGCTCTCCTCACAAATATCTCCAGCAGACAGACACTAAGGGCCACCTGGATCTAGTGGTTAGGACTCTGGACTTTCATTGCTGTGGCCCAGGTTCAACCCCCCGGTTGGGGAACTGAGTCCCTACAAGCTGCGATGTGTGGGCAAAAAAAAAAAAAAAAGAAAGAAAGGTGCCACTTTGGATAAAAATACAGATAAAAGTTGGAAAAATGTGGTCTAACAGGGTAAGGCTATATTCTAGATGGGACTCTGAAATAACGAGATCAATAGATGAACAGATGAACCAGAAGGAATATGTTCAAATGACCAAAGTCCTCATAGCAGTGCTGGCAGGACACAACATTTTTGGAATTTTCTTCAATATGCCTAGTTCACATGAAACAGAAGAATTTTATCCTTATTGCTTAAGAGCATACAACTTTGAAAAACTGAACAAATAAATGGCACTACACAGCCTGATCTCCCAACTTACTTATCAGTCAGGACCCTGAATGACTCTTAGCTATTAAACAGACAAATAAAACAAAATCCATGCATACATAAGTAGTAAAACTAGGGAACTCTCCAGTAGTTCAGCGGCTAGGACTCCGAGCTTTCACTGCCGAGGGCTCGGGTTTGATCCCTGGTTGGGAACTAAGACCCCACAAGACGTCCAGCACAGCCAAAACAACAACAAAAAGAAAGTAAAAAAGTACGTAAGAAAAGGAAGGAAGAAATCATCATAAAAGTCAGGAGAAGGCCTGGGGTTAGGAAGGCACACAGAAGGAGGAGGTGGTTTGTGGGAGTACTGATAACATTCTATTTCTTGAGTGGTTCCTCACACAGGTATTTGTTTATAATTATTTGGTTACTGTACGTTTATGTTTTCTTTATTTTCCTAAATGTGTGTGTGTGTGTTTTCATAACATAGAAGAGTAACAAGGAAAAAAAAATACCCTGAACAATCTAATCTAATGTCAAAGCTGCTTTCCAATTGTGATGCTGGAGGAGACTCTTGAGAATCCCTTGGACAGCAAGGAAATCAAACCAGTCAATCCTAAAGGAAATCAGTCCTGAATACTCATTGGAAGGACTGATGCTGAAGCCAAAGCTCCAATATCTTGGCCACATGATGCGAACAGCCAGCTCACTGGAAAAGACCCTGATGCTGGGAAAGAGTGAAGACAAAAGGAGAAGAGGGTGACAGAGGATGAGATGGTTGGATGGCATCACCGACCCAATGGACATGAACTTGGGCAAATTCCACGAGATAGTGAGGAACAGAGAGGCCTGATGTGTTGCAGTCCATGGGGTCGCAAAGAGTGGGACATGACTTAGCAACTGAATGACAATAATAGCAAAGGGAATAAATTGCCGCTGTGTCTGATAGTAAGGCTTCTATCTGCAGGATTCCTCTTGTTTGAGCAGGTTCTGGTATGAGTGTTTTCAGGCCTCCTGCCCACCCGAGTGGGGGTTCAATCCTTGCATCAGTGCATTTTCATCCTCCAGCTACTGCTGGTGCCCCTCACTGTGTCCCTCCGCTGGGGACTGGAATGATCTCCCCAGCTGGTACACTGGGGGGTAACATGGAGGTTGGGTGGGCCAGGTAGGGCCAGGGTGGTGGGGGAATGGCAATCCACCGGGAATGTGGGCTACACCTCCATTCACCAGGTCTGTATGTTTGGAAAGCTCTGCTGCCCGACAGGCCCGCTCCATTTTCAGATGTTACTGGTCGCTCCCAGTCCCCTGCTTTTCAGGGCAGGAATTTTGTCTGTCTGGTTCACTGCTGAATCCCCAGCACCGGAAGAGGGCCTGATACCACAGCGAGCACAGGGTGAATCGCTGTTAGATGAACACAAGGGAGTGAATTCCACAGCAGCGTAAGTTATAGGGGCCTGTACTTCCTCCTAGTCCAATGCCCTCCTCAGCAGCCTGCAGCTTTCTGCCATTCCCCTCCAATTTAGGTTGCCCCTAACTGTCCATCTTTTCCAGAAATAAAATTTATCATTCTGGTCTTTTTTTCCTGAGCTCTAAGGAGAAAACTTCCTCTTGAAATATATTTTCTTTACAATAAACTATTGAAGGCTATTTTCTTGAGAACTTGGCTCCAAGAACTCAGATCACATCAGTGTATGATTTTAACTCTTTAGATCCTGCATTATCTTGATACCATGTGAATACAGAGAAATCCCCCAATGAATCAGAATACCGAATCTAGCCCTATCCAGCTCTGTGGTACACTTTGTAAGAAGCCCACAACAAACTAGCAAGATGATAGTCACCAGGCATCTGCTGAATCAGGGAGGCCACTGGGAATCTTCCCAGCCCACACCCTCCTCTGGGAATTGTCCCCCGCCACAGAAATGGGGTGGAGCCGGTGTGGTGGGCACACAAAGGATGTGAAGAGCCAGAATCCAGGGCAGAGGAACCTCTTCTTCCTGTGGAAAAGTGCCAACCCTGCCAGTGAGCAGCTTCTCCCTCCTAGGGGTGCCTTTCTTTATTTCTACTTCCCTAAAGGGGGCACGTCTTCCTAATTTGAATAAAGACTCTGTACATAATAGCAGCAGAGGCCCCGTGTGGCTGCTTCCTCAGGTCACCCATGACGGGCTCCTCTGGTCAGGGATGACTGAACCACAGGGGCGCCAATCGGATGCTCCTTGGAACTGAGAATGGGGGGAGCGGGAGGGGTACCTAAGAGCAGTAGTTCTCAAGTGCAGGTTTATAGCCTAATTGTACCATGATCGCCTGGGGGCGTTTCTGAAAGACAAAGTTTTGGGGTCATATGCACAAAGATGGATTCAGAAATCCAATGTGGTGTTTAGGAATCTATTATTTAAAAGAGCTCTCCAGGAGATTCTGATGTATTCTCAAGTTGGGGAAACCACTGCACTTGCCAGTCTCCGTTTTTCTTTTTTCTCTTTTTCCAGTCTCTGTTACATGGTTGGCAAATATTGTGACGTTGGCCTGGGGTGGCCATTTGGGGCCAGAAGGGTGAGAGGGGGCCATGAAGGAGAGAGGCAGGCACATGCCATCTTGGAGAGGCCAAGGAAACAGCAGAGAGCCTAGTTCTGACCCTTATAAAGGAGCTGCACTCCACGAGATGTTCTTCTTTTTTTGCTAAACAAGTTAGAGTGAGCTTCTGATAGTTGCAACCCAAAGTACCTTGACTAAGACGTCTAGGCATTCACTGTATATACTATACTACGGTAATCAAAGACAGGGGCTGAAGGATACTGCTACAGGCCTTGCCTTCTGAACATTTATCAGCCAGAGAACACTCAGGAGGGCCCAAACACAGCCCACCAGAGCACCACAGTTATGGTGGCCGATCCCAGGTCCTTAGGCCTGACCAGTAACCCTTTATTTCTCTGGCTAGCTCCCCGCTCATTTTCCACAAAGGCTATTTCATTGTCTTCAAACCTGTAAGCCAGGTAAGAATTCATTCCACCTTCTACCATCAAAGGTCTGACCTCACCTGATCCCCAGTCATCCCTTCCCCCCTTCCCTGTTACAGTGGAAGAAGCATCTCCCCCTTTTTTTCTACAAAGAATCCCACTGATGTCCTGGAATTCATGTCCTCCTCCTTCCCAAGAGCTTTGGAAAAAAGGTCAAGGCTTTCCTGTATCTTATAAAAATCACCCACCAGACTCCACACATCTGTGGAACTACTGCAGGGTCGGTTACTGTCATTTTTCTGGAAGTTGTCCATGCTCATCGCCACACTCCTCATCTCCCCTCATCTATAATCTGGCTTCTGCACAAATCACTCCATGGAAACAAATGTTACCAAGGCCAACAACTGCCTCCCTGTTGCTAAATATGTCAGAAACGTTCCCATCCTGACTTCCGCCAGCCCCTCAGTGACACTCAACTTTATGGACCCCAGCTATCCCTGCCTGCCTCATTTTCCTTTCTTATCTTCCAAACTGCCAAGACCTTTTGGTTTTTTAAAATATTCTGAGTCTCGCCTGCAGACTTGTCTTTCTGTGTCCACCCTCAAAGTGTTGAAGTGCGTTAGGGTTCTCTTCTGGTCACTCTTCCTCTCTACTGACACACTCTTCCTGATGCATTTCCTCCACTCTGGCCGCTTCCATCGTGATATACACGCCAGTCAGTCCCACTTCAGCTTGCATTTTGCCCTCTGCTTCAGCATATGGAGCCGTTTCCCATACAACTATGTTGTCACACAAGTACCTCACCCTTGACAAACATCCTAAACTAAACTCAGAATTTCCCTTCAAACCATGACGTCTTCCCCTGTTCTCTATTTCAGTGAACCTGGGTGTCACAGTCGGAAATCTCAGTTCAGTTCAGTTGCTCAGTCGTTTCTGACTCTTTGTGACCCCATGGACTGCAGCATGCCAGGCTTCCCTGTCCATCTCCCAGAGCTTTCTCAAACTCATGTCCATCAAGTCAGTGATGCCATCCAACCATCTCATCCTCTGTTGTCCCCTTCTCCCACCTTCAGTTTTCCCCAGCATCAGAGTCTTTTCAAATGAGTCAGTTCTTCATATCAGGTGGCCAAAGTATTGGAGTTTTAGCATCAGTCCTTCCAATGAGTATTCAGGACTGGTTTCCTTTAGGATGGACTGGTTGGATCTCCTTGCAGTCCAAGGGACTCTCAAGAGTCTTCTCCAACACCACAGTTCAAAAGCATCAATTCTTTGGCGCTCAGCTTTCTTTACAGTCCAACTCTCACATCCATACATGACTACTGGAAAAACCATAGCTTTGACTAGACAGACCTTTGTTGGCAAAGAAATGTCTCTGCTTTTTAATAAGTTGTCTAGGTTGGTCATATAGCTTTTCTTTCAAGGAGCAAGCATCTTTTAATTTCATGGCTGCAATCACCATCTGCAGTGATTTTAGAGCCCCCAAAAATAAAGTCTCTCACTGTTTCCATGGTTTCCCCATCTATTTGCATGAAGTGATGGGAACAGATGCCATGGTCTTAGTTTTCTGCATGTTGAGTTTTAAGCCAACTTTTTGGCTTAAAAAAGTCGGGAATTTGCATCACCCTTATTCCGCCACTCCAGCCAATCAACCAGAAATTCTATCTGACCTGCTTCAAATCCAGTTCACGCCTCGCCACTTCTACTGCCACCCGGGTGGAGTCGGTTTTCACTGTCACGCTTAGGTTGTGATACCACGATGGCTCTGTGACACAGCATCAAGGTCCCGTGCGATTTAGTGTCTGCTTACCTTTCCCACCTAAATCTTCATGCCTCACTTGAACCTGTTCTCCTTCCCCTGCAGAACCACATTCTCTTCCCTCCCCAAGGCCTTGCACTTGTTTATCCCACTGCCTGAACATTCTCAACTCAGACCCTCTTGTGCTGGATAACTTGCTTTTCCTTTAGGAGGGCTCAGTCAGAAACCACTATTTCATGGAAACCTGCCCCATCTGGGTGACAGGCTCCTTTCTGGAGCCCGGAGCTCCAGGCTGCTCCCACCAGAGCACTGAGAATGCTGGTCAGCTTGTCCGCGCCTTCTGCCCCGCAACAGCCTGTCGTAGCCCTGGGACATGGCCCAGGGCTGGCCACGTGGGTGCTGATACACTGCTGAATGAATGAATCAATGAAGGAAACAGTACAGCGAGTGATTATGTACCTCGTGGGCAGTGTAAACAAAAAGTGCAGAGAGGAGATCAATGGATGGTGTGAGAAAGGCTTCACTCTTTTAGAAGCCTGGATACCCTGATGGAGGGGAAGCCGTCAGGCCAGACAGGAAAGGACATTCAGTGGATACCCATCAGCAGAGGCTTGGGGCTCATGATGAGTCTGGCCTGTTTGGGGAACCATGAGGGGTCGTGCCTGGCTAACCTGAAGAATTCAGCTTGAGTTCAGCTTAAGGGCTGGGCTGGGGGTTTGTACTTTTCTCCTGTGCAATGAGAAGCTCCCAGATGATGTGGTTTAGGTCACCGAACAAATGTTTTGGGAAGATGAATGTGATGGAAACCACACTTTGAGAAGAGGCTGAAGGCAGATTAATCACTCAGACAATGGTGACAGCCCCCTAATGATAATACAAATGGGCCTTGGGAACCGTCTACCTATTGGCCCTTCTTCCTGTTTGCACTTTAGAATCACTTGGGGAGCTTTTGAAAAATGCTAATGCCTAGAGCCTTTAATCCAGACCATTTAAGTCAGAATTTATGGGGGTATCCATATTTTTACAAAGCTCCCCAGATGATTCTATGGCTTGGCTAGAGTTTCCTCATTTTCAAGAGGAAACAAGGGCTTAGAATTAAAGATATGAACTTAGATCACAAAACCAGTCAGTGGCAGAGGAGGACCTGCAAGTGAGCTCTGATTGCTATTCCAACTCTTGTTTTCCCCATTATATCGCTGCCCCTCTTAAAGTCTAGCCCCAAGTACGGATGCAGAAAGGAGAGCAATGGGAGACAGCGTGGTAAGACAGTTAGCAGGTGAAGTCTGCCTTTAGAGCAATTCGCCCATGCTCTGAACCTCCAACTCCTTGATTGCAAAATGGGAACAATAATGCTACCTATGGCCCCAAAGTAAGGATTAGAAATAATACAGATAACCCCTGCATGTACCAGTTGTTAATAATATTATTACTTTCATTGTTATTGGGAAGAATGGATATGAGACACTCAGAGAAGAATTTGTAGGATTCAGTAACCTATTAAAAGTACAGAAGGAAAAGAAAAAAGCAAGAACATCTAGATTATGAAGTCTGAGTGTCTGAGGATTCGGTGGTTCCATGGTAAGGTAGGCAGGCTGAGCTGGATGGGGAAGGAATTAGAAAGGGGCAGGGAAGGTTGGAGACTTCAGTGGTGACCACTCCTGGAAATCTCTCACACAAAGCTGTCAGGGAATTTAAGATCTACTAAATCTATTAGTGATCTAAAGAGAGTTAGGAAAAAAAAAAAAAATAAAGAGAGTTAGACTTAATTTGTTTACTTTTGTTTGACAGGTTAAACTCTTGCAAACTGCACCTCTTTCATCAGTGACTTGTGAAATATTAATCCATTCATGAGAAAGCCTAAGTCCTGTAAATGACTCTTTGCATGAAGAGATTTAAATTCACAGGGCTCCTTAGAGAGATGACTGATTCTAGGTGTGAGGCAAGGAAATCAGAAGACATGCTTACAATGTCTCGTCCCATAGAGTGCTCAAAGGAGGTTAATGCTCAAAGTGGGGTGACAGAAGTACAGAAGCCATCTTAAGTAGGCCTCGCCTCCACTGACCAAACTGGGGACAATTTAAGCATCAAAAGAATAAAGAAAGCAATAGATTGCAACATTAACTATGAAAGAAAATACACAATATTTTAGGGAAATACACTAAAAAATTAGGAGATGAACTTATATGTCTCGATTAGCTTCAGAATAATACTGGGCAGGGAAGCCTGAGTCAGGTATGGATAACACAGAAGCAACCGTGAGTGGGTGAGCCCTGAAGCTGATTGAGCATGAGGGTTCAATACACTATCTTGTCTACTTTTGTTCATGTTTCAAGTTCCTCACAAGGACTCCCCTGCTGGCCCAGTGGTTAAGAATCCTGGGCATACACACTGAGGAAACCAGATCTGAAAGAGACACGTGCACCCCAATGTTCATCGCAGCACTGTTTATAATAGCCAGGACATGGAAGCAACCTAGATGCCCATCAGCAGATGAATGGATAAAGAAGCTGTGGTACATATACACCATGGAATATTACTCACCGTTAAAAAGAATTCATTTGAACCAGTTCTAATGAGATGGATGAAACTGGAGCCGCATTTACAGAGTGAAGTAAGCAGAAAATAAAGAACATTACAGCATACTAACACATATATATGGAATTTAGAAAGATGGTGACGACAACCCTATATGCAAAGCAGAAAAAGAGACACGAAGTAACAGAACAGACTTGTTGAACTCTGTGGGAGAAGGTGAGGGTGGGATGTTGCGGAAAAAGAACAGCATGTAATATTATCTATGGTGAACAGGTCACCAGCCCCAGGTGGGATGCATGAGACAAGGCCTCGAACCTGGTGCACTGAAGACCCAAGGAATCGGTGGTGAGGGAGGTGAGAGGGGGATCGGATATGGAATACGTAAAATCTATTTGGATCCATCTGTCATGTATGACAAAACCCACTGAAAAAAAAAATAAATAAATTTAAAAAAAAAAAAAAAAAGAAAAAAAAAAAAAAAAAAAGAATCCACCTTGCAATGCAGGGGACATAGGTTCATCCCTGGTTGGGAAACTAAGATCCCATACACCGTGGAACAACCAAGCCCACGCGCCACAACTACTGAGCCTGCACACCACAACTAAGTCAGTGCATGCAACGATAGATCCCCCATGATGCGATGAAGATCCTGCTTGCCACAATGAAGACCTGATGCAGCCAAATAGAGTAAATAAGTAAGTATATAAATAAAATAAAATCCCCCATAAGTAGTTTTAAAATGAATGAAAAAACCAACTATGATGTCAGGACTTCGTCCAGTGGCTAAGACTCCACACTGCCAATGTAGGGGCGCCTGGGTTCAATCCCTGGTCAGGGAACTAGGTCCCACATGCTGCAACTAAGACCTGGCATAGCTGATTAAATAAATTAAAAAGAAAAAAAAAACAACTATGATTTCATAGTGTTATACACACACATACACATATATACCGGAGAAGGCAATGGCACCCCACTCCAGCACTCTTGCCTGGAAAATCCCATGGACGGAGGAGCCTGATGGGCTGCAGTCCATGGGGTTGCTAGGAGTCGGACACGACTGAATGACTTCACTTTCACGCATTGGACAAGGAAATGGCAACCCACTCCAGTGTTCTTGCCTGGAGAATCCCAGGGGCGGGGGAGCCTGGTGGGCTGCCGTCTATGGAGTTGCACAGAGTTGGACATGACTGAAGTGACTTAGCAGCAGCAGCAGCACACATATATACACAATGTGAGAAGAAGAAAAAGCTCTCTTTTTTGGAAAAATCTCAATCACTAACAGTAGATAGGATAATTAGAAAATCATTTTGCAATCACTAATGTAATATATATCAGCGAAGTCAATGGTGAAGGGCTGAGAAACAAGCAGGTCACATAGTCCCAAAACACCGTCCCAGAGATGATGTCTTCCTCGTACTGGAATAAGATACTTTTGAATACCTCGAGGAGAAACCTGGCCAGGGGCGGCATGGGAACCAAGTGATCACCCATAAAGGGGACAAACTAACGTTATAAGCCAGCCACTCGGCCAGAATCTAATCATGAGGAGACAATCAGTCAATGCACTGAGGGCCACCCTTGAAACAACTGATCCAGGCTGCTGTAGCCTAAAGAGACGTGACAGTAAGTGATCAGAGCGAGGCATTGTCATAAAGGGCATTGTCATAAAGGGCGTTACTGGCTCAACAGGAAGAAATCTGATATAATGTTATTATACAAACGTTAAATTTCCTGGGCATGATAGTGATACTGAGGTTGTGTTGAAGACAGTCTTTGTTTTTGGGAGATACTTGCTAAAGAATTTAGCAGGCTCATGCCATTTTGCAACTTACTTTCAAAATAGTTCAGAGGAAAGGGTGTGTGTGTGTCTGTGTGTGTCTGTTTGGAAAGAGAGAAAGACATCCAGACACAAACAAAACAAATGCTCCAAAGCATAAACAAGTAGTGAATCTCGCTGAGGAGGTTCACTGTACTCTCCCAACTTTTCTGTAGTTTTGAAAGTTTTCATAAAAGAAAAGGTGGGGCGGGGACTTAAGTTCACTCGTTAAGAAGCTGGTAAAACTAAAGGCAACTGGGTGGCTGGCGACAGGAGGAAGGAAGTTTTTCACTGTAGTACACAACTTTCTGTACCTTTTGAATTCTGAACCAAATAAGTGTATTTCGATGGCAAAAATAAATACAGTTTATATTTAAAACCCATTTAATATTAACACTTTATAGTATCAAAACTTGCTAAATGAAATTTCCCCAAGTAGATAAACCTTGAAAGCCCTTGATGATGATATTTTTGTTCCTTACAATGTTCTATAAGGTAATTTATACAGAGATTATAAAGTAAAAGAGTCACTGTGCTTCTGGATTTCCTGGGAGTGTAAATGTTAGATGGCACCTCAAGACTACTTTTCCAGTTTGTGCAGCCTCCAAGGTTATGCCCTCCTTATTCCAAAATACCTGATGCTTTAATTGTTCTGGAAAACCTACAGCAGAACACATGGAGTATAATGCAAGATTGAGTTCCCAATATTCTTTGACATTAAAAGTCACAAAAAATTACTTTGGAGCTGCCGGAATATGCTTCTTGTTACCTTTGGATAATTGAAACTTCGGGGAGTTAGAGAGACAGATTTTCTCCCCCCTTCATTGAAGCATTATTGAAAAAAATGAAAAAGAAAGGAAATGACCATGCTGTGGCTGATTATGTATAATCAATTATAATAAACATAAAGTAGACCAATATATACAGATATCATGAGATCCTCAAGTTATCTAATTAAGTAAAAATGAGTATGGTAATAAGTATGGTGTGTTGTAGAGTTAAGTGCATATGTGACGTGTGCTGGGTATGCAAAGGATGTCTCTGGGGGAAGAGAAAGAGAAAGAACACAGAAACACTGGTGGCCTGTGGTTGGGAAACCTGGAAGAAGAGGGCTTACTTTTCATTCTAAGCTATTTTGGAACTGTTTCTAATTGTTACCAATGGGAAGTTTTACTTTTTAAAAAAATGCATCAATATGTTGATAAATGCTTTCCAGGTATCACCTCCTCTACGTGGGTAAATTTTTTAAATTAGAAGAAAACAGAGTATCTGTAATTCCACCATCCAAGGAACTGCTGTTAATGGAGTAGTACATTTCCTTTTAATCAAGTTTCTGAGTGTTTGGTAAGCAAGAGGGTTTTCTACTTTCTAGTTCATCATACTGTCTTTCATCATTTTTCTAAAAGAGAAAGCAAATTGCTTATTAACTATTTTGCAGTTAAATGTACATTTTAAATATTTCATGTTTAAATGTGCACTTAAAATGATTTTATAAGTGAAAGTTGCTCAGTTGTGTCTGACTCTGTGTGACCCCATGGACTATACAGTCCATGGAATTCTCCAGGCCGGAATACAGGAGTGGGTAGTCTTTCCCTTCTCCAGGGATCTTCCCAACCCTGGGATTGAACCCAGGTCTCTCGCATTGCAGGCAGATTCTTTACCAGCTGAGCCACCAGGGAAGCCCAAAATGATTTTATAAGCCTTCCCTCAAATCTTTAATTATTTTTCAAAAACATTTTAAACAGTTATATAATACTTCATTATATTCAGTAATTTATATATATATAAATCCTATAGTAGGAGAATTACTATACTGGGTTTAGAAAACTTTTTGGCAACTGAAGTATAGGAGAATATCTATAGTATGCTATATTTGAGTAAGAAAAGAGGGGAAATAAGAAAATACACATGTATCTGCTTACTTGTGTGAAAATAAACAGACGATAAATAAAGGAGAGACTACTGAGACTGGCAAATAGAGGTGATGGAGGAGAACTGGCAGGAAAGGATGGAGCGGTTGTGAGTAGGAGAGGGGCCAGGGAGGAGGGAGACTGCCCCACACACTCTGCACAGCCCTGAGGTTTGGGACTGCGCTAATGGTTCACTCGTCCAAAAGAAACTAAATAGATAAAATCAACAAAAGTAGCGGGTAAAGAATTCTAGAACGAAATACAAACAGAAACAAATAAGCAAAAGCATAGTTCAAAAGAATAGCACAGCCACACCAAGGAAGGAAAAATAAGTACTAACCCTAGTAACTTTGGAACAGTGTTTTGACTATATACCTTTAGGGTAAAGACGGAACTGTAAATCAGCAATCAAATCTGAAGTAGGTTTGTTTTCAACAGTGGAGTCGTGTCTGACTCTGTGACCCCGTGGAGTCTAGCCTACCAGGCTCCTCCGTCCATGGGATTCTCCAGGCAAGAATACTGGAGTGGGTTGCCATTTCTCCAGGGGATCTTCCCAACCCAGGTATCAAACCCAGGTCTCCTGCATTGCAGGCAGATGCTTTACCCTCTGAGCCACCAGGGAAGCCCATGAATTAGTGATTCTAAAACTATTTTCTATGTATTCTAGGATTGGGCAAATAAATATATTATGGGGTAGGCTTTTTCACTATTAGAAAAGGGAGTGATAAATATGGAAAAGGAGACTTGAATAACGAATCTGGTGGTCCTGGATTAGAATTGAAGTATCAATATGAACCTACTGTTTTAAATATAGATATATAGATAAACAGATAATAGATAGCTACAGATGTTGTGTATGTGTAAATATATATAAGTCCCAGTTGAGACAACGTCAGTAGCAATGAATATGTAGTGCTCAGATCTTGGCTTCTAAGTACTGTTCTCCACTAGAAGGAACAAGGCCTTTGTTGAATAGTTGAATTCCAAGGCACGGGCAGGAAAGTGAAAGGCAAACATGGAACATCATGTTTTCCCAGAAATTAAAAGGCAGTGCTCAAAGCAAAATGTAAACATGTCAGAGGGACCAGCAGCCAGTGTGGAGGGGTGCTCAATGGCCATCAAATCAACTTAAGTGGAACTTCCCTGGTGGCCCAGTAGTTAGGACTCTGTGCTGCCAAAGCAGGGGATGTGGGTTTAACCCCTTGTCAGGGAACTAAGATCCCACATGCCATGCAACCAAAAAATTAAATAAACATATAAACCCAAAGAAACCTAAGCATCAAAGTGAAAAAAAAAAAAAAAAAAAAAGAGCATATAATCTCAAGTTTCATTTTAAAAAATAATTTAAAAAAACCAATTTGAGCATCAAAATAAATGATTGCAACAATTTTTTTTTATTGCAACAATTTTAACTCATTAAATGAGAATCTATGCGTCTATACTGATAGAAGTAAAAGGGAGAAACAGGAAAATTCTTCCTTAGAGAAGAATGCTAACAATTAAGGTAGAATAAACTTGATGGAATTAGAAAGTCTCTATGTGGTGACCATCACAGTAACAGCTGACTGAGTAACAACTGATTCGGTCAGGAATTATCAATGAAAGCTTAAACTAGTTTGTTCAAGTTTGACAAGAAACGATATCTACATAATCTCAGTGTAGCTGCCCAAAGAAGCTTACTAATGATACATCAGACACCACATGAAGCAGACCCCATCTTAAGCAAGTGCTGAACGTGAACACCACCAGCAATGGGACAAGTCCACCCCATGAGGACACACACACCACTTCTGTGGAATCCTATCAAAACTGTGTTGCTGTTTAGTTGTTCAGTTGAGTCTGACTCTTTGAGACCCCATATATTATAACCTCTGTCCATGAGATTTCCCAGGCAAGTATACCAGAGTGGGTTGCTGTTTCCTTCTCCAGGGGATCTTCCTGAACCAGGGATCAAACCCACATCTACTGCATTGGTAGGCAGATTCTTTGCCACCAGGGAAGGCCACCAAAAATGTATAACCTGAATTTCATCATGAGGAAACATTAGAGAAACTCAAATTGAAGGACACTCAATAAAATAACTGATTTGTACTCTTCAAAAAGTCAAGGTCATAAAAGATGAGGAAACTGTTTCAGATTTAAAGACATGACAACAGAATTAGGCAGTGATCCTAGGTTGGATCCTGGACCATAAAAACAAAACAAAACAAATTTTATTCTCTCTTGCCGTAAGGGACATTATTGGGAAAATGAACTACACAGAAAAAAGTCTGTAGATTTAATAGTAATATTGTAATAATGCTGACTTCTCGGTTTTGATAACAGTACTGTGGTTATGTAGGGGAATGCCCCTGACTTCAAGAAATAAACCTGTTAAGACTGAAGTATGTAGGGGTCAAGAGGCATCACGCCTGCAATTTACTCTTCAAAACTCTGTGTGTGTGTTTGTGTATGTGTTTGTGTGAAACAGAGAGAGAGAGAAGAATAAAACAAATGGGGTAAAAAGTTAACATTTGGAGAATTTTGGTGAAGGGTACATGAGAATTCTTTACACTATTCTCACAACTTTAATTTTTCTATAAGTCTATTATTTCAAAACACAGAGAGGGACTTCCCTGGTTCAGTGGCTAATATTCCTCGCTCCCAATGCAGGGGTCCTGGGTTTGATCCTTGTTCAGGGAACTAGATCCCACATGTCAGAACTAAGATTGAAGATCTGGCATGCCACAATTAAGACGTGGGACAGCCAAATAAATATAAATAAAATTTAACAAACAAAACACACAAACAGTTTTGATACCAAAAGAGTACACTGAACATCCTTAATCATAAATAATCTGTTTCCTTAGGATTCTTAATGGAATTACTAAGTCAAAGGTATACAGTTTAAAAAATACTGACCTACGTGGTAGAGAGAAGTTTTTGAGTTCTTCTAAATGTGGAGAAGAAAGGCTGGGAAAATGGAGGTGTTGAGAGGGTAGACCACAGCGGGAAGGTAGGGTATGGAACTGGAGCTACAGAACATTCTCAGAATGAGCGAGAGCCAAAAGCCGTAGGAGTTCAAAGATTGGCAGATGGGGTGAGGGACTACAGCTGACAAATGTTTGAAATGCTTTTCAGGAATATCATCTTCACATGGTGTAACTGACTGCCTGGTCATTCATCTGCAAGCAGCCTGGTAAGAACAGGCTCAAGTACTTGGTCCAATCCACTGCCCTGTATCCTTCCCTCTGTATGCATCCCTCTGTGCAGGCCAGTTACCCACTGCTGAGTCTCAGTGGGTCCCTGAGCCTTTCCAGTTGGCATCCAAGAAACAGCCACGACTTCTCTACCCAGTCCATAGTCATAGGACCTAGTGGCTACTATATGATGCAAGTGAGAGGGAAGCCAAAGTGTTAGTCACTCATTCGTGTCCGACTCTTTGCGACCCCATGGACTGTAACCTGACAGGCTCCTCTGCCCATAGCATTCTCCAGGCAAGAATACTGGAGTGGGTTGCCATTCCCTTCTCCAGCGGATCTTCCCAACCCAGGGATTGAACCCAGGTCTCCCACACTGCAGGAAGATTCTTTACTGTCTGAGCCCCATGATGTAAGTAAATAATCTGAAATAATCTTTCCTTGTAAATGCCTATAACACATTCCACCAAGTATATGTATTAATATTGGCTCTTTGATCCCCTGGAGGAGGAAAATGACAACCCACTCCAGTATTCTGGCTTGAAAAATCCCATGGACAGAGGCCGGCTAACAGTCCAGGTTGCAAAGAGTTGGACATGATGAGCTAAGCACATCTGAGCTGAGTGTTTGCCACTTGCCAGGGACCATGCTAAGCGCTTTATACAGATTATTTCACTTAACTTTCTCAATGACTATGTGGGATGGTAGTATTATTAATATAAACTCCATTATACTGATGGAAAAACTTAAGTCTAGAGAGGTTAGGTAAGGTAAGACTTGTTCCCAGTCATACAGCCTAGATTGAAATCCATGAAGTCTCCACCCTAAACCACAAGGCTATGCAGGATAGAACATTTTAACTAAGAAGAAAAAAGGCAATCAATCATAAGTTGAACATCTTAAGATAATAAATTGGGAACCTAGGATGAAAATTATATTCTTACAAATACATATTCCATTCTTCCATTCCGTAATCACCCAAGCATTTGTTTGATAAAGGGAACGTTACCTGACAGAAGAACTGTTGCTGGCTTCCTACTCCAGGTGTGTTACTGAAGGTGCTGGTAGACTTGGAAGAAGGAACTGGAAGACGATGGGATACACTGACCGGTCCTGGAGTCCTGTTGGGCTGGGGCAGCTGATCTCCCGTAAAGTTTGATCCTGATGCACCAGACTGAACCACAGACCCAAGACTAGGATGGGCAGTGCTGGACGAACTGACAACAGGGAACCGACTAGGTCCTGCCATGCTTGTCACCGAGGGCATGGTGGTGAAGCCAGGTCTTCCTTGGGAGACGCTGCTCTGCCCAGGGGACAGGTGCAAGACGGTGGGTGATGCCTGCTGCAAAGGCACCTGTCCGCCGACGATCTGAGGAGAGGCGTGGTTGACAATCACCGGGCTTCCGGAGGCGGCGAATGTCTGCCCAGACACTAACTGGACGGCGGCACTCTGGTTGTTCAGCATCTGTCCAGAATATGGTTGATTGGTCCTGAGCATGTTGGAAGAGTTTCTGTTCAACATGACATGCTCTGAGGCCACCTGGCCGGAAATGAGCTGAGAGGGCTGAGTCTGAAGAAGCTGCCCATTGATGGTCTGGACGTGGTGTACCGAGTTGGAACTGACAGAAAGGCTTGTAGGTATGAGGAACTGACTCTGGGGTGTGTGAGGCTGGCCCATGGGAGAATGAATAACGATACTGCCCCCGGCGCTGCTCACAGCCTGCGAGGTGACGGGCTTCCTCGTGTTCTGTTGGTTTACGATGTTCACCGACATGTGCGGACCAACCACTGAGCCCTGGGGTGAGCTTGCAGAGGCAAACGAGATCCCTTGCTGAACATGGTGCTGTTGTATTCCCAAGTTGTTCACATTGTATGTGTTTTGCTGACCCATCTGGATAGGCTTTGGCTGGATATTAACTGGGACTTTATTTGAATTTGGTGCAAGACCCCTTTGTATGATGATGTTATGCACAGGTAAAGATGTTTGGAAATTTGTGCTGTTAAACGGAACAGTAACAGGCTGTGCTACTGGGCTGGAACTGGAGTTCCCAAACAAGGAGTTGCCATTAGGAGTCTGTCTGTGAACGAGAAGCCCTCCACTCACATTTGAGGGGGCTTGCTGCCCACTACCCTTTAGTATTATTTGTGATCCATCTAGGTTATTAATAGTCATCATGGAAGGTTGATTACCAAATGACCCAATTAACTGTATTTGACCAGAACCACTAATCTGGCTGCTATTAGACAAATGCTGGCTGGGCACACTGATCCCCACGTGGTGCATAAAGCCATGGTGCACACCCACCGTATTGCTTGCAAACGACGTGCCAACAGGCACATGAGTCACCCCGATAGGCTGCAGTGTCTGACCTGAGTAATTAGAAACATTAGAAGCCTGAGTAAAGGATGCTGATGAAGAGGGATGAAGCTGAGCTTGTGCAAACTGTTGGCTCGAACCTATACTGGCGTCCAGATATGCCTCTTCTGCCAATGTCTGTTCGGTGATATTGGCCTCCTGCAAGGATTTCTGAAGAATGTCGAAAGGTTGGTCCTCACTGAGATCAGGAAGAGGAGAAGACTCAAGTTCATCTTCGAGAAACTGAAGGCTACTTGAAAGTGGCAGTCCATCACTGGGCCCTTCTCCAAGCTGGCTGCTTACAGCTTTGAGGGCTGACTTAGGATCAGCATTCTAAAAAAATAAGCGGGAGGTTACACGGCATATCTCACCTCTGAAAGAGATTCTTAAACAAAAAATGAATCTCACTTTTGAATATGAATAAAGCATAACAGTCTGCTTTTTAGACTCAACTCTCCAAACTGCTTATCTTATTCTGATACTTGATTTCCTTAGTGATGATGTTTAAGTTTGTTTTTTCTTTTTTGGTAAGTATAAGCATTCATTGCTCTGGTAAATTATTTTATAGGGAACAGATCAATAATGCAAACATACTCATGGCTACCTGAGTAGCTTTATTCTTTGAGACAGTGGCACAGGCATTATTTTTTCAGGATTGCTCCCAAGTCCAAAGCTTGAATGGGACTCAGCCTAGGGTATGTGTGTATCCAGAAGACAGCAGTGTCTAGTTCATTGTACCACAGGAGGAGACGTGAATTTTGGGAGTTCTGAGTGTGGTTCTACTAGATGTCCCGAAGGTGTCTCAGATTCAGCCTTGACTTTCAAGGTTTCTCAGAACTCCCCTAGTGCTAACCTGTCCCAGTCCAGGCAAGATCAGTCTGGATGAAAAGAAGCTTCCCATGTGAAATGAGCGAATGGGCATTTGATTTCTTAGAAGTAATCAGCTCATTATGATGCTTTAAAAACTGTATCAGTGTCCTATTCAAGAGTAAAAGTCGGTCACCACCTGTCAAGTGCTCCCTTGTGCATTAGTGTCTGTCCGTAATGAGTCCTTAAGGTCTGGGCATTCCAATTAGAGACAACAAAACAGGCATATGTAGAGAACTGAGCACGGTTACTGATAAATCAGAGACACTCCACTGGGCCAGAAGTTTATCATGGGATATGACAAGATTATAAAAGAAAGAAAAATGAAATCAATAGTTATTTAACACAGGGTGAAGGCAATGTGAATATACTTAACACTACCAAGCTGTATACTTAAAAATGGTTAGGATGGTAAACTTGTTGTTATATATATTGTAACATAATTAAAAATGTTAAAAGGTGAAGAAAAACATTTAAAAATAGATCAGTCAAGAATAAACAATCCAGGGATTCCTTGGTGGTCCAGCACTGCCAGGACCTGGGTTCAATCCCTGATTGGGGAACTAAGATCCTGCAAGCCACACAGTGTGACTGGAAAAAAAAAAAAAGAAGAAGAAGAAGAATGAACAGTCCAGTTTTCAAAACCCTAGAAATTCTCAGACGTAGGTTAGTAAGGTATGGTGTTCTGGGGGCTAAAAGACGGGAAGAACCAGGTAGAAAAGCAAGACTAGTTCACCTGACACCCAATTAGAACTTGAAGTCATTTGAAACGAAGTGGGGAAAAGCCACTGAAACCAAGGAGGTTTGTTTGCTTGTTTCTGCAGAGAAAGGTCAAGGCAACAGTGGATTATCTCCTGAGTGGTGATGTTTTCACAGTGCACAAATTAACAGACCATGGGTTTAAAATTTCATATTTTTCAAAGCTTTTAAAATATTTCTACTGCCATGACACAATCCAAGTTCCCCAAAAATACACCCTGAATGAAGCAGCCTGAAGAGTTAGAATTAATACTCACATGGAAGTGGGAGAGCTGGTGAGTAAAAATCATTAGTGTTGGGAAACAGGCTAAATACCTCCTTTATGGGTTACAGGCATGCATGCAGTTATTGCCCACTCAGAATGAATTTCAAAATTGCTACTGATTCACAAGCCTTACAGGAGATAGTGTTGTGACTTTAAAGCCACCCCTAGCATGTGGAGGAGTCTTACATGTTATGATCTGACATACTTTGTATACACTCAAATACGTTAAAGAATTGTACATTCCCAAGAACTTTCTAAATGTTACTCCAATGGTACTCCATATTATGGATGAAGAAAATAAAGATCCTGATGATGATGATGATAAGTTGACATTAACTGAACAGTGTGCCCATGGACTAGTTCCATTCATCTTAACCAGCCTATGAGGTAGATCTATCATTCTCCTGGATTTACAAATAAAGAACCTGAGCCTCATAGAGATTTAGTGATATAAGCAAGGTTACAGAGCTAGAAAGTGGCAGAGCAAGGATTCAAACTTGGGACTCTAGACTATCATCCATGGAGAACAAAGCAGTTAAGAGATTAAAGTAACACGGGCTTAAACACAGCCATCTGGATACAGTTTCCAGGCAGGACTCACCTGTCCTGGAGGTCAGATTTCTTGTCTAGATGCTCCTAGGGTTTAAGGAACCTGGTGGCCTGGGTTCAATTCCAAGCTCTGCAACTCCTGGCTGTGTAATACTCAGTAAGTACCAATCTTCAGTTCCCTCATCTTCAATTATGGATACTAATAGAACCTACTATATACTTCACGGAATTATTGTAACGGTTAGTGAGGTTGATATTTGTTAAGCTCTCAGTGCCAAGAACATACTGAGTGCTTAATAGGTATCAGTTACTATGATCTTTTTCCTTGTTTAAGATGAAAAGGATGAGAACATAACCATAATTCAGAAGGATTTTTTCTTAAAGCTTATGTAACAGTGTTCAAAAGACTCTAAGTTTCTCAGGTTATGTGTCCATGGCATTTTAGAAAGAAAATTGAAAGCTTAGGAAAATAGTAAAGTAAAAATCTTAATAGGCTAAGTTAAAAGTAGAAACTGTCAACATAATTCAATAGATTTTTCCTCTTGTGGCAACTGCAAAAGATGAAGTGAGGATTCCCATCATGATCCAAAAGCAATTATAGCTTCCAGTCACCAGGCATCAATGAGACAGAAACACCTGATCACTGCAGTTTCCAATACTCACACTAGAGTTGGCGAAAATCGAATTTGAATTGGCTGCAGAATATCCTGCATTAGTCAAGTCCTCATTGCTCTGCAAAGGTACAAATTCAAAAAAATGATCACTTGGACTGTAAAAGAAGAAACAAAATGTATGACTGTGACAGCCTGAGTATTACTCACCGATTTATTACTAGGTCCATGTAGAAAATAGTTCAATGCTTGTGGGTCTCTAGAAAACAACCACCAAACAGAGACAACAGCAAATAAATACATTACTTACATTTAGAGTTCACTTTTACTAGGGTAAAAAGAAAATGACATATTAGCTCAAGTAAAATCCTCTCCTTGTTTTAAAACTATTAGTAGTTTTTGTCTGTTTTGTTTTGCTGTCATTTCATTTCCTACTATCACTCATTTCGGCCTCCTAGGATTTCTTAGAAAATGAATTTAATAACGGATTACCTAATGATGACTCCTATGTTAATCCATGTCACTTTGTCTTCCTACTATACCTATAAATACCTATAGGTAGGTATATTATACTTTCCTACTATACCTATATATTTCTACTATACCTCTGATGATTATTTAATTTTTATTTTAAAAACCCACTTGGTTTCAAGGTGCTTATTAGGTTGTTTCAGTACAGCAGACCTCACACATTCAATTCACCCCAGTCCTGGAATGAGCGTCTTACCCAATAAGATCAAGGAGACACGAGTCGTCATCATCATCCATGACAACTATAAAGAGAAGGAATGAGAAAGCACTGTTTCAGCACAGCAGATTAAAGCCACCAGCATCAACGCAACACAAAAATATACCTTATACTTTCCTAGGTAAATAACTGTAATTCATGTGCACTTCCCTCTAATTGCTTATTATGAATGTGATTTTTAAATTTTTGTGGTCATTCAAGAGATCAAGTATTCAATTTAAATTGTTTTTATTGAACACAAATCCTTAACTGACAAGTCAAAAAGGAATCCAGACAAATCTAAGGGGGTTGGCAGCAACCCTTCACATGCAATTCCCCAAAGGGCCAGTAAACCAGGAACAGTAACTTCCTCAAAAAGTATAGTGAACAAGAGGAGCAATCACAGTTTTGTTTTTAAAAAAATCCGTGCATACAGAGGTCTTTGAATTTTGTGACTAGATGTTTCCAAACCTGGTGAGCAATCCAGATTTCTAGCCATATTTTCGCTATCTTTAGGAAAACAGAAAAGTCAATTCTCCCTACTTTTGGAGACAGAAGAGGCACCACTGCCCCAGGCAGTACTGTGACAGGCTTGGCACTGAAGGTCCCAAGTTCCTCCCTCCCAGAAGCAATGCCAACTGTTCAGTTGTAAACAGTGTACATCCTAACACTAGAATCTTTAAAGTAGAAACTCTCAACTCCCAGTTCACCCCAGCTCTAAGCCCAGAGCTCCCTCTCTCCCCAGCCATCGAGAGCATCCAGCTCAGCCAGCACAATCGCTGTGTTCTGGCTGAAACAATAACAACTGTACAAATTCCAAGAGCGGTTCTCCCCCTTTTCTTTCTCCTCCCTCCCCCGAGATCCAGGAAACTTACACTAGTGATCCGACACCTGGCAACATTGCTTCGCACCCATTTCGAGCCATGCGTGGAATAATTTACATCACAGAATGCCCAGGCCAAGAGTTCTGGAGCCGTTGGAAAGGGCAGTTGTGAACGGCAGTTGGACGGAGGAATGAAATCCTGAAGAGATGCCCAGAAGAGGGACACGCCCGAAGAAGGCAGAGTTTCTACTAAGGTTTTTTTTTCTCGGTTAAAACTGCCATCTCCTCTCCACTTCCCCCCCAACTTCCCATCCCATCGGTCACAAGGCCAAACAAATATAAAAATTACTCCTGCCACATGGAAGGAAACTTGCTTTCCTCAGGAAGGGTCTGGAAGGGGTAAGTATCCCCCCATGTGGGACCTCCGCGTTGGTGGGTGACAGGGTTCAGCTGCTGGTGGATCCTCTGAGTGGATCATTGGTGGAGAGGAGAGCTGATGGGGGACAGGAGGAGGTCAGTGCAGACAGCTTATCCAACGCTAACAGCCATGGCCACAACTGTGGGAGGAGCACGGGCCAAGTGAAATCTGTGTCTAGGACTCAGAGGTTGAGTCACCCAGGGGCATGCTAGGATGACTTTACTCACATGGCTTTTGAGGGGTGAAAAGGGACAGGAAGGAGAAACTGGAAAACTATCATCAAGTAGATATGCTAGAAACTTGTGTGAAGGTCCGCCCTTAAATCCTGACATTTAACATGGGGAGCCACATTAGCTGTTGCTCATTACTGTTCCCTGGGCTGGTCTCCCAGACATCACAATCACATGGACTACATTAGCCAATTATGATGTACAATTAAGCCTATAAAATGCATATTATTTCTTTACTTCAACATGACTATTTAAATGGAGCTCCGCTGTATCCTCTGTAAATTCATTTTTTAAGTGTCTAACAGTTTTCAGAACGAACTAAATGTATGTGAAAAACAGCCTGCATCAGGGCAGAACCCTTTCACACCTCTCCCTGGTTCCCCTAACACCTGTATCAGCTCCTCCAGCGCACGAGATGCCCCAGGGTAACACACACCCTGAGAGGAAGGAGGCACCAGTGGCTCCTCCCGAGTGTCACCGCCACCAAGACTTTCAAGCACAGACAGCCTCTGCCACCCCACAGCTCGGGGACAAGCTGCTCCCTGAGTAGACCCAGTAAAAGAACAACTGTACAAGAGGGATGAAGTTAAAGGCCACTGCACACCCTCCCCTACCAAGTGGGCTGCCCAGACACTCGACAGAACACTTGTTGGCGACATCCACCCTACTCGCGGCATCAGTCCTGCCAGACAGACCTTCTCCTCCAGCGCCCCTTGGGTAGAATGCCACGAGCCTTTATAGTCAGGGCAACTCTGAGAATTCTACCTTTTAAAGGGCCACACTCTTTTCTGACTAAACACTTTCAGATTAGAAGAGATGACTCTTACCTCTACACACCCAGCTCCACATGGTGCCACAACACAGTCACAACGCAGCCCGAGCCGCTATTTCTTTCCCCAGGAGGACAGATGGCCCCATCAGAGTAAATCTACCACAGTGAATGTGTAGAAACTGACTAGGATTCTAAAGCAGAAAGACAACCTGAGGATAGAAACTAATGACTCCAAAGTGAAGAGCTGAGTTTTCTTTGGAAAGATTCCCCCATTACTTCTGGGCTCTTGTTGAAGCCCTCATTAAAGTAATGACTCTGGATTCACGAGATGGGCCTCTGGCCACCCCTCTTCCAAGAGGAAGTCCCTAGATCAGAGGTTACAAACTACTTCTTGGTTTCACACACTAGAGTAAGACACATCCCCTGGGTGATAGCAGTTTGCAGCAGTAGGATCTGGCAGGGAGAGAAGGGGACTGCAGTTCTTATAGGTGCCCCAAGAGATCAGAAGGCACTGCCCAGACACCTGACTACCACTTTTTTTTAAAAAAATTAATTTATTTTTATTTCCTGGCCACACGTGGGCTCTTGGTTCCCTGATCCAAGATTGAATCAGCGCCCCATGCATTAGAAGTGCAACGTTTTAAGCACGGACCACCAGGGAAATCCCTGACTACCACTCCTAAAGAAAGAAAGCTAATATTTAAAATTGCTCACACTGTTCTTAATCAAGAAGACAATGTAAAAGTGACATTTCAAATCAGTGGGAGAAAACGTTAGCCCTCTAGAGAAAAGAAGGTGGAGCCATACCTCCTATCTTACACAAAAATAAATTCCAGATGGATCTAAGAGTTAAACGTGGTGGGGCAGGTGAGGGATGAGAAGAGATTTACTGTTTAAGAAAAACATATGGGAGAATTTTGTTTTATAATCTTGGAGTAGGAAAAGGCTAAGTATGTCACAAGACGCAGAAGTCTGCCAAATTTGATGACAAAAATTTTTAAAAATTCTGCATGATAAAAGAAAAAAAATGAATAAAAATAAAAAAACAAAAAGTGGGGAAAACAAATTCAGTTCGTATCACAAGCAGCTTTTCTCCCTAATACATAAAGAGCTCATATTTTTAAAAAGGTCAGCTACCCTGCAGAAAATCAAAGGGTATGAAAAATCAGTCCAAAAAAAGGAAAGACAAGTAACCCCTAAACATGTAAAAGTAATCACCCTCACTTAGGATAACAGAATGCAAATGAAAATTACAATGAGATAAGATTATTTGTCAGATTGGCAAAGATAAAGTTTGGTTAAGGACTATGCTAGTCAGGAAATGGAAAAGAGGGACTTTTACACCTAGGTAGTGAGAGCATATGGCAACCCACTCCAGTACTCTTGCCTGGAAAATCCCATGGACAGAGGAGTCTGGTAGGCTACAGTCCATGTAGTTGCAAAGAGTGGGACACGACTGAGCGACTTGACTTAGTGAGAGCATAATCCCTGGAGAGGACAACTACTTTAAAATTTTTAAATGCACGAATCATGTCACCTAGCATGTGCTTGTCCTATAAATATTCTTGCACAAGTGTGAAATGGTATGTGTATAAGACTATCCAGTGCAGGGGACGTCCCTAGCGGTTAGGGGCTAAGTCTCCACACTTACCACGCAGGGGGCATGAGTTTGATCCTGATTGGGGAACTAAGATCCAACACACCCACAACACAGCAGGGATTTCTTCTTAAGGTGATGGAAATGTTGTGGAATCAAATCACTAAAACTGTACACTTTAAAGGGTGAATCTTATGGTACTGAAATTATATTTAAAGCATTAAAAAAAATGAAACGAAAGAGGTATACACCTTTCTTGTTCCTTTGATCATATACCTTTCCAAGTCAGTTTCTACACATCTGCCTCATTATTTTCAATGGCTGTGTAACACTCCATTGTGTGGGTGAATATAATTGATACCAGAAGTGTTGGGTAGAGGGAAAATATATAAAAATGTGTGTATACGTATCCAGACCCTGAAATAAGGCACAAATAACCAGCAATACCAGCTGCTTCTGGGAGGGAAATTGGGTGGCTGGATTTTGGGCTTTCCCTGTTTGGGGCCAGGGTTTGATTCCAGGTTAGGGAACTAAGATCCAACAAGCTAAGCAGCGGCCCCCACCCCAATATAATTAATAAAACAAAGAGGATGGGACGATCCATGAAACACAAGACGCTCAAGTCAGGCTCACTCTACGTAAACATACTGGACATCAAATACTTGGAAAATTTTCAAGCAGTCCAGTGGCCTCAAGAATAACCTACATCAGCTATCTCAGAAGAAATATCTTACAGACAGTTTGATATTCATTAAGAATACAGAAAGATTTTAAAGACTGCCAAGCCAGAGATAAAAGAGGAAGATGGTAGGCTATATATATATATATATTTTTTTACATCGGAGGAAAAAAATCTGAGCTCTTATATCAAGAAATGTGTTGGTTTCAAGAACAAATTTCAGGAAAGCTAGCTAAGCAAATCAATTCTACTGATTTAAGACATTATAACCTAGGAGCAGAAGAAAACGTTAAAAGTCATAACACAGAATTTCAAATAATTCACCAAATGAAATCTGATATGTGACTGCTATCACAAATGATTCTCTTCTCTCCCTTATATGCTTTTCTGTTTTCTCTTCTTCCAAAAACATTATCTAGTGAAAATGATGACTAGTAAGCTAAAACTTTAAAAGATCATCAAGAATCAATAAAACAGGTTATCTTACCAACATACAAAAAAAATTACTGACATTTGCTTTATTTGTGTTGATTTGGTATAGTATCAGTATATGTCATAATTTCCCAATCATTCACAAATTTGCCTTTAAAAGGTGCTGAGCTAGCACAGGGATCAGTAGGAAACTTTATTTAAGCAGTCCTGAGCTATGGCATGGGCAGTCTTCTCAGGTGATTTCTGAAGGTATAATGAGCTGTAGGCACTTTTATTTTTACCCATATATTTACCAGTTCCAGTGCTCTTCAATCCTTTGACTGAATTCAGATTTTCATCTGGTATCATTTCCCCCGCTCCTGAAGGATCTCCTTGAATATTCTGAAGTACAGATCTGGTGATGAATTCTTTCATATGTCTTTAAATGTTTATTTTGCCTGAATTTTTGAAATGTATTTCACTGGATATATATAGTTCTGTCATTCAGCCACTAGGTCGTGTCCAATGCCTTGCCACACCATGGACGGCAGCGTCCCAGGCTGCCCGTCTGTCACTCTCTCCTGGAGTTTGCTCAAAATCCTCTTCAATGAGCCTGTTTTCTTTTGGTTCTTCAAAGATACTGCTGTACTGCTTCTTGCTTGCCCTGTTTCTAAATAGAATTCTACTGTGGTTCTTACTTTTGTCCTTTTGTACATAACAGGTCTCCCCTCCCCACCCTCATCCCCCACCCCCAATACAAAGATTTTTCTCCTTATCACTGGTTTTAAGCCCTTTGATTATGATGTGCCTTGGCAATATTTTCTTCATGCTTATTGTGCTTGGGATTCATTAAATTTCCATGATCTGTAAGTTTATAATCTTCCTCCAACTTAGAATAATTGCAGCCATTGTTGTTGTTGTTTGTTGTCCAGTTGCTAAGTGGTGGCAGACTCTTTGTGACCTTGTGGACTGCAGCACAGCAGGCTTCCCTGTTCTTCCCTTTCTCCTGGAGCTTGCTCAAACGCATGTCCATTGAGCTAGTGATGCCATCTAGCCATCTCATGCTCTTTCGCCCCCTTCTCTTCCTGCCCTCAATTTTCCCCAGCAGCAGGGTCTTTTTCAATGAGTCAGCTCTTCCCATCAGGTGGCCAAAATATTGGAGCTTCAGCATCAGTCCTCCCAATGAATATTCAGGGTTGACTTCCTTTAGGATCGACTGATTTGATCTCCTTGCTGTCCAAGGGACTCTCAAGAGTCTTCTCCAGCACCACAGTTTGAAAGTGTCAATTCTTTGGTGTTCAACATTCTTATGATCCAACTCTCACATCCGTACGTGACTACTGGAAAAATCATAGCTTTGACTGTAAACGGACCCTTGTTGGCAAAGCTATGTCTCTGATTTTTAATAGGTTGTCTAGGTTTGTCATAGTTTTCCTTCTAAGGAGTCTTTTTCTAAGGAAAAATCATAGCTTTGACTGTAACAGACCCTTGTCGGCAAAGCGATGTCTCTGATTTTTAATAGGTTGTCTAGGTTTGTCATAGTTTTTCTTCTAAGAAGAAGTTTTTCTTCTTCTTCAAGTATCTTTTAATTTCACGGCTTCAGTCACCATCCGCAGTGATTTTGGAGCCCAAGATAAGAAAATCTGCCATTGTTCCCACTTTTCCCCCATCTATTCGCCATGAAGTAATGGGACCAGATGCCATGATCTTAGTTTTTTGAATGATGAGTTTTAAGCCAGCTTTTTCACTCTCCTCTCTCACCTTCATCAAGAGGCTCTTTAGTTCATCTTTGCTTTCTGTCATTAGAATGATCTCATTTGCATATTTGAGGCTGTTGATATTTCTTCCAGCAATCCTGATTCTGGCTGTGAGTCACCCAGCCCAGCATTTCACATGATGTACTCTGCATATGAATTAAAAAAGCAGGGTGACAATACACAGCCTGGAAGTACTCTTTTCCCAATTTTGAACCAGTCTGTTTTTCTATATCCGGTTCTAACCGCTTCTTCTTGACCTGCATACAGGTTTCTCAGGAGGTAGGTAAGCTGATCTTGAATAATTGCAGCTATTACTTCATATTCTCTATGTCCTACCCGTCCTTCAGGGACTCCAATTACCTATGAATATGCTGCTTTTAAGTGGTTCCACAGCTCATTGGTGCTGTTTCAAAACTTTTTAAGTGTCCTTTGATATCTCTGGTTTTTATTTAGGATAGTTTCTATTGCTATGTCTTCAAGCACACTAATCTTTCCTTCTGCAGTGTCTAATCACTTATTAATCCTATCCAATGTATTTTTAAATTTTCAACCATTGTAGCTTTCATCTCTAGTAGTTGGGTATTTTTTAAAAATATCTTCCTTGTCTTTAGTATGTTCAATCTTTCTTCTACCTTCTTGAAATTATGCAGAATAGTGACAACTTTTTAATATCCCTCTCTACTAATTCTATCATTTGTATCATTTCTGGGTCTGTTTCTACTGATTGATTTTTTTTTGTCCTTATAATGGGTAGTGTTTTTCTTCTTCTTTGTATGCCTAGTAATCTTTTGGATTGGATTCCAGACATTGCTAACTTTACATTATTGAGTACTGGATATTTTGTATTTTTGAACTCTGTCTAGGACACAATTAGGTTGCTTGTAGGAATAGTTTAATAGTTTGATTCTCTTGAGGTCTGATTTTAAGCTTTGTCAGTCTTTAGTCTAGGGTCAGTTTTGCCCAATGCCCACCTGAGTACTTCACTTGATATTGCAGAATTGTAAAGATTTTTGCACTCTTACAAGTGGAAACACAAACTAGTCTCTGCCCTGTGTGAGCTCTAATCCTTTTGGTTGGTTCTCTCCCAGGACGTGGGTAGCTTCCCTATCGCATGAAGTGACTGGGTATCAGCTGAAGAGCCAAGGGAGACACTCTCCAGGGTTTTGCATTTATCTCAGCACCGCTCTCTTCTCTGGCTCTGCCCCCACGAGTGTAGCTACTTTTACATCCCAGCAACATCAGCTCAGTTCAGGAAGACTACCAGATGCCACCTGGGTTCCTTTACCCAGTGCCGTGGCCTGGAAACCCTCCCCAGACAGGACACTGGGGAAGTTACAGGACTCATCTTACCCATTTTCTCTTTCTCATGAGTCACTGTCCTGGGCTGCCTGATAGTCAATGTCTAATAATCATGTTTTATCTAATTTTTAACTTTTATGAAAGAAAGTCAATCCAGTCCCTATTATTCCATCTTCGGAAGAAATTACTTTAGGAGCTAAGAACAGCTTATATGAGTTCATTAGCATGAATTGTGGGATCAGAGATCCTAAAAGGAGGAGGGAAGGAGAAAAGGAGGACAGTAAATTGCTTTAGTCCTGCCTTCTTTTGTTTTCTACCCTGAAAAAAAGCTTAGGGTACGGGGAAACCCACTTCTTTAATTACTACATTTAATGATGTTGCTCGGTGGGTGAAGAGAGTAAATATTTAACCAATACTCAGCGCCCACTATGTGCCAGTTCTTGTGTTAAGGACTGGGAATTTCAAATGAGTATGACATAAAATGCAAGGGTAAATATAAATACCCTTAGCATTTTTGCAGGACTGTAAAAGCAAGGCCAAAATGTAAGTTACTGTGTTTATTTAAGCAAACAATATCCTAATAAGTGTCATGATCAACAAGTCACACCATAAAACAGCCACTTACCCAAGGAAAGTAACTGTCTATGTCACCTAGGATATAAAGTATTCTCATCTTATTTCTTTTATTATATTGTTATGGACTGTTAAATTTTGTAATTGTAAGGCTGTATCAGACTTTCTGGCACAGTTCCTGATTGTAAGGAACTCACTCTCTTTTGGAAGACAGATGCAATAATTCACCACAACGCAATGTAAGAAGTGCTAGAGCTTTTGCAGGGGGTTCCCAAGCTTCTTCAGGTGAAGTCACTGGTTGCTTTTTGTGAAATAATATGACACTTTGCTAGAAAAAAAATGACTATATCTTCACAGTTATACCCATATGTAATAAAAGGAAACTGTCAAACTCAGCATGATGGCTTCTGAGTTTTTCTGTTGTTATTGAACCAAGAACTTCATTTATTTTGTCACCAGCTAGAGCCCACTAGCAGCAAGGAAGTAAGGTGGAAAAAACTCAAACATTATTAGGAGAAAAAGTTAGGAACCAAAGAATTCCTTGAAGTCAGAAAAGATGACCATTATTAATGTAGGCAATTACCAGTATTCATGGTTCAACTCATGAAATGCAAAATTTGGGAATTCCCGGGTGGTCTAGTGGTTAGGACTCTGGACTTCCACTGCAGGGAACATGGTTCGATCCCTGGTCAGGGAACTAAGATCCTGCTGTGCAGCCAAAAGAAGAAAAGGAAAGAAAAAAAAAAGACTTTGAAAGCCTTAAAGTTGCCTTACTTTTCAACTTGGAATGAGGTGGGGTAGACATAAACCTAATAAATTAAGCAATCAAGCTCACTACACAACATACTATAACATGGGGAGAAAGAGGGACATTACAGGGGCTGTGGATGGGGGGGGGTCACTGAATCTGGAAGTCAAGGGGCTTGTTCTGGACACTGACATTGACAACTACTGACACATTCCAATGTTTCAGGGCTTTTTTTTTAATCCTTAATGAAGTTAATAGCCAGGATAGTGATTTTAAATCTTTGATCCCTAGAGACCTTGGATTCTCTGAGGGGTCCAGGCGCAAAATTCCAACACAGCGATAATGACCTACGTTTACTGGCTATAGAACCATTTAACCATATACAGACCAGTGTTTCTCAAACTGGTATCTTTAGAAATAATCTTGGCTGGTCTGAGTTCTCACGTTTGAGAAACATCAACTGATTCTAAAACCAGCCAGAAATATACATGCTGAAATATTTCAGGGCTGATAAAAATTCTTCTTAACATGTTTGCTAAGGGCCTCTCAAATTTTTGAGATCTAATGGGAATCCACTGATGGAAGACCTGTGTATGCATTGTCAGACTGATGTGAAGATGGTCCTGGGGAAAACAACTCTCTTCATCATCCTTTAATATCAACTCCCATGTGGTGCCAGCCTGGGTAGATGGGAGGGTCTAAAACAAAGGAGGACATCAAAAGAGGTTGGGGGTTGAGTCCTGAAAGTCTTTGAGGTGGTTCAAGAGAAACCAAACTCGAAGGAGAGTAACGTGGCATGTGAGGATGCTCTTAACTGTCTGCTCTCCTGTTGCACAGCTAGTGGTGGGAAAGAGCTCTGGGTATTAAGTTACGGCTCGGGTACAGTGGAGTGAAAGTGTTAGTTGTTCAGTTGTGTCTGACTTTTTGTGACCCCACAGATTGTTCCCCATCAGGTTCCTCTGTCCAGGGACTGATGCTGAAGCTAAAGCTCCAATACTTTGGCCACTTGATGCAAAGAGCTGACTCATTGGAAAAGATCCTGATGCTGGGGGAGACTGAAGGTGGGAAGAGAAGGGGGCACCAGAGGATAAGATGGTTGGATGGCATCACTGATTCAATGGACATGAGTTTGAACAAACTCTGGGAGATGGTGAAGGACAGGAAAGCCTGGCGTGCTACAGTCCACAGGGTTACAGAGAGTTGGACACGACTTAGCAACTGAACAACAACAATAAGTACAGTGGACCAAAAGACTCACCTCAAATCTAAATGTTACTAACAGATTTATATATAAGACAATGTTACAGTGCTACCCTCACTGATGATGATGGAATTCCAGCTGAGCTATTTCAAACCCTAAAAGACGATGCTGTTAAAGTGCTGCACTTAATATATCAGCAAATTTGGAAAACTCAGCAATGGCTACAAGACTGGAAAAGGTCAGTTTTCATTCCAATCCCAAAGAAAGGCAATGCCAAAGAATGTTCAAACTGCCGCACAATTGCACTCATCTCACACACTAGCAAAGTAATGCTCAAGAGTCTCCAAGTTAGGCTTCAACAGTACGTGAACCGAGAACTTCCAATGTTCAAACTGGATTTAGAAAAGGCATAGGAACCAGAGATCAAATTGCCAACATCCGTTGGATTATAGGAAAAGCAAGAGAATTCCAGAAAAACATCTGCTTCATTGACTATATGGTAAAGCCTTTGACTGTGTGGGTCACAACAAACTGTGGAAAATTCTTAAAGAGATGGGAATACCAAATCATCTTACCTGCCTCCTGAGAAATCTGTACACAGGTCAAGAAGCAACAGTTAGAACTGGACATGGAAAAATGAACTGGTTCCAAATTGTGAAAGGAGTACGTCAAGGCTGTATACTGTCATCCTGCTTATTTAACTTATATGCAGAGTACATCACGCGAAACGCCAGGCTGGATGAAGCACAAGCTGGAATCAAGATTGCCAGGAGAAATATCAATAACCTCAGATATGCAGATGACACCACCCTTATGGAAGAAAGCAAAGAAGAACTAATGGGCCTCTTGATGAAAGTGAAAGAGGAGAGCGAAAAAGGTGGCTTAAAACTCAACATTCAAAAAACTAAGATCATGGCATCTGGTCCCATCACTTCATGGCAAATAGATGGGGAAACAATGGAAACAGTGACAGACTTTCTTTTCTTGGACTCCAAAATCACTGCAGATGGTGACTGCAGTCATGAAATTAAAAGATGCTTGCTCCTTGGAACAAAAGCTATGAGAAACCTAGTGAAAGTGAAAGTCACTGTCATCAACTCTTTGCGACCCCGTGGACTATACAGTCCATGGAATTCTCCAGGCCAGAATACTGGACTGGTAGCCTTTCCCTTCTTTAGGGAATCTTCCCAACCCAGGGATTGAACCCAGGTCTCCCGTATTGCAGGCGGATTCTTTACCAGCTGACCCATAAGAGAAGCCCAACAATACTGGAGTAGGTAGCCCATTCCTTCCTCAGAGGATCTTCCCAACCCAGGAAATCGAACCAGGGTCTTCTGCATTGCAGGTGGATTCTTTATCAACTGAGCTACCAAGGAAGCCCTGACAAACCTAGACAGCATATTAAAAAGCAGCGATAGTCCTTTGCTGACAAAGATCCACATAGTCAAAGCTATGGTTTTTCCAGTAGTCATGTATGGATGTGAAAGTTGGACCATAAAGAAGGCTGAGCATTGAAGAATTGATGCTTTTGAACTGTGGTGTTTGAGAGGACTCTTGAGAGTCCCTTGGATTGCAAGAAGATCAAACCAGTCAATCGTAAAGGAAATCAGTCCTGAATATTAATTGGAAGGACTGATGCTGAAACTGAAGCTCCAATACTTTAGCCACCTTATGTGAAGAACTGACTCATTAGAAAAGACCCTGATGCTGGGAAAGATTGAAGGCAGGAAGAGAAGGGGATGACAGAGGATGAGATGGGTGGATGGCATTACCGACTCGATGGACATGAGTTTGAGCAAGTTCCAGGTGTTGGTGATGGACAGGGAGACCTTGCATGCTGCAGTCCATGAGGTCGCAAAGAGTCAGACACGACTGAGCGACTGAACTGAACTGAACCCTCAAAATCAGGAATCTTGTCATATTCATCTTCACATCCCCAGCAAATAGCACATAAACAGATTTAATAAATACTGAATAAATATTTGGGGTTTAAATGTAGGGCAGCTGTGATTTGTGTAAAGATTGTGTTCCCAAAGGTATTGTCTTAAAAACTCACATAATCCTAGTTTAATCCTGACAAATGTAAAATTTCCCAAGGTCCACCAGCATTGAAAATTTGCAATTACTAGTGACTTATTAAATATAGTACATCCCATTAAAATTTTTTAGGTGTAATAATGACATTTGGGTCACATTTTTTAAAAGAACTCATATCTTTTAGAGAGGTCACACTGAAATAGGCACAAATGAACTAACTTTTAAGATGTCTGGGATGTGCTTCACAACAACATGGACTGGAGTCAGTTATTAAAAACATGGAATCCTGTCTCCCCTTCCCACTCCAGAGATTCTGGTCCACCAGGAATCTGGGGTTGTAGGGGGCTTTTTCCCTGGCCCCTGAGGTTGGTTACTCTTTTTCCCTGTCACAGCACATACTTGGGCACATTTCAGGAAAACTGGGGAATCTGTCCCCCACAGTAGGCAGTCCAGTTCAGTTCAGTCGCTCAGTCGTGCCTGACTCTTTGCGACCCCACGGACTGCAGCATGCCAAGCCTCCCTGTCCATCACCAAATCCTGGAGTTTACTCAAACTCATGTCCCTTGAGTTGTTGATGCCATCCAACCATCTCATCCTCCATCGTCCCCTTCTCCTCCTGCCTTCAATTTTTCCATTGAGTCAGTTCTTTGCATCAGGTGGCTAAAGTATTGGAGTTTCAGCTTCAGCATCAGTCCTTCCAATGAATATTCAGGACTGATTTCCTTTAGCATGGACTGGTTGGATCCCCTTGCAGTCCAGGGGATTCTCAAGAGTCTTCTCCAACACAACAGTTCAAAAGCATCAATTCTTTGGTGCTCAGTTTTCTTTATAGTCCAAATCTCACATCCATACATGACTACTGGAAAAACCACAGCTTTGACTAGACAGACCTTTGCTGGCAAAGTAATGTCTCTGCTTTTTAATATTCTAAGTTGGTCATAACTTTTCTTCCAAGGAGCAAGCGTCTTTTAATTTCATGGCTGCAGTCACCATCTGCAGTGATACTGGAGCCCCCAGAAATAAAATCTGTCACTGTTTCCATTATTTCTCCATCTATTTGCCATGAAGCAATGGGACCAGATGCCATCATCTTAGTTTTCTGCATGCTGAGTTTCAAGCCAACTTTTCCAGTCTCCTCTAACTCTCCAGACTCAGGTGAAGGGTTGCTTCTTGGTGATCTGACTGAAGGAAATGCTGTGGGTGGGTGAAATTTCATTTGAGGATGCATCACTCTCGACCACCCTCAGTACCAGTCCCTTTCTACTCCTCCCTCTCAAATAATTTATTTCTCCCTTTCCCTCTTTACTGTATTGACTTATATTTGCATTAGGACATCAGCTCCACCAGGGCAGAGGTTTATCTGATCACCAATGAACCTCAGAACAGCGCCTGTCACATGTCAGGAGCTCAATGAACACCCTTAGCTTTATTGAGATATAATTGATAAATAAGACCATGTAAGTTTAAGGTGTACAATCTGATGATTTAACATATGTCTATTAATGTGAAATGATTACTACACACACATCCATCACCTCATATAGCTATTTATTTATTTATTTATTGGTATAGTGAGTACATTTAAAGTCTACTGTCTCAAGAAATTTCAGGTCTAAAATATTTTAGTAACTATAGTCACCATGTTATATATTAGATCCCCAGAACTCATTCATCTTTAACTGAAAGTCTGCACTCTTTGACCAACATCCCATTTCCACCCCTCACCCCAGTCCCTGGCAACCACCAATCTACTCTGCTTCTACAAGTTCAACTTTTGAAGATTCTACCTATAAATGAGATATCTTTGTCTGACTTACTTCACTTCGTTTATGTTTCATCCATTTTGTTACAAAATGGCAGGATTTCCTTCTTTTTATGTTTGACTAATATTCCATTGTGTGTATGTATGTATACATCCCAACTATCCATATGTTTATGTTTACATGTAACAGTCTCTTTATCCATTCACCCATCAGCGGACCCTTGGGTTGTCTCCATATCTTGGCTACTGTGAATAATGCTGCAATGAAAATGAAGGTGCAGCTATCTCTTCAAGATAGTGATTTCATTTCTGTCAAAATACACAGCTAGAAGTGGGGCTGCTGGACCATATGGTGGCTCTATTTTTAATTTTTTTAGGACCTTCCATACTGTTTTCCATAGCGGCTGCACCAATGTACATTCCTACCAACAGTGCAGGAGGGTTCCCTTTGTCTTTATCCATGCCAACACTTGTCATCACTTGTCTGATAGCAACCATTCTAACAGGCGTGGGGTGATATCTCGTTGGGATCAATGAACAGTTTTTGAATTGAACTTATCACCCTTTCCAGTACATCAGCCACATAATGGAAAAACCTTCAACAGGATCAGACACACCAGTTTTCCAAGAAAGCATGCTTATTTTGGACACCAGGTTATTTCTATGGGAGAGCAATCTAAAGTGGAAAACAAAGAATTCTATTTAAATCTAGAATGTACAGTGGGGCTAAGTTACGTCCCACTATTCCCCTGCACTCTATTTCTGGTCAAACTGCCACTCTTCTAGCCCCCAAATACAACGCACACTTTCCCAGCATCTGCCCTTGTCCAGGTGACAATTTTTTTACCTGAAATGTTCTTTCTCTTCTGCATCTACTGAAATTCCATCCATTATTCAAAACTTAGTTTGACTCTACCTTTGTGGGTCTCTCTCTGACAACCTTAGGCTGTCTCTTGGATTTCCTACCCAGAATTCTAGAAATTTATCTATTTTTGGCTGCACTGGGTCTTTGTTGCTTTGTCTGAGGGCTTTCCCTAGTTGCAGCGGGCGGGCTCTGCTCTTCGTTGCAGTGCCTGGGCTTCTCATTGCAGCGGCTCCTCTCATTGCAGAGCACAGGCTCTAGGCATGCAGGCGTCAGTAGCGGCAGCACATGGGCTCAGCAGTTGTGGCCCACGGGCTTAGCTGCTCCTCACCATGTGGAATCTTCCCGGACCAGGGATTGAATCCATGTCTCCTGCACTGGCAGGCAGATTCTTATCCACTGAGCCACCAGGGAAGTCCTTTTACCCAGAATTCTAAAAGCGACAACCATGTCTTTCCACGTTGATCAGACACTGTTCTGGCTGATTAACTTCATTATGTCTATGCTTTATACCCAACTGAAAGAAGACTTTATACCCAACTAAAAGCAGAACCCAAATGTAAACAAAAAAGTATAAAATGCTACAAGAGTACAGTGAATTCTCCCATCCTAAATGCAAGCAACTTTTAGACTGCATGGTTTTTTTGGCATCAGTGAACTGAAAACCCTGGCCCATTACAACAGGCTCTGGCCTCCTTGCTTCCTTGCCATCTTGACCATTTAATGTCCCCTAAATTTAACATGTTACTTTTTCAAATTCTTTGGCTTTGCACTTTTCTCTTTACTTAGAAGATAAAAGACCTTTCTACCAATCTCCAAGTGGTCAACTGACAATATCTCCTTATCTTTTAAGGTTTTGAGTAAGATGATTTTGCCTTTCTTTTTCTTAATATAAATTTATTTATGACTGTATGGGGTCTTCGTTGCTGTGTGGGCTTTTCTCTAGTTGCAGCAAGTGTGGGGGCACTCTCTAGTTGCGATGCATGGACTTCCCGTTGTGGAGCAAAGGCTCTAGGGCACGCAGGTTCAATAGTTGTGGTGCTCCGAGGCACGTGGGGTCTTCCTGGACCACAGATTGAACCGGTGTCTCCTGCACTAGTAAGCAATTTCTTTACCACTGAGCCATCAGGGAAGCCCATGCTTTTCTTAAAAAAAAAAAAAAAATTACTGAAGCAAAATTCCTTAGTTATTTGTATCCTTACAGCACGTCTGACATTTTACTAGATCTGACATGTGTATCACAAAACCTTGCTTTTCTGATTCCTTTAGTAGCTTACAAGTTCCATGAAAGCTGGGTCAATTCTTTCCATCTTCCTGTCACCAGAGTTTTTAGTGCAATACCTGATACAAATGTGCCCAATAAACATGTTCTATCAGTTGAATTACTTAAAATTTTAGTCTTAACTTTTTCAGGGGTGATATCAGTTTCTTATCATTTGGTTTCCAAGAACATGCAGCTAGGCTACACAGGGGCACCTTAGCACAACCACAAAGCACGGGATCTGAACGCAGGGTTGGTCAGCCCCTGGCTTATGCTGGATCCTGATCTATCGAGCCAGGCATTCCTGCCGGGGAGAAAAAGCCTTGCGAGGTTGACTGACTTCCCCATCTCTGCTTCAGATCAGATGGTTCAACCCTCTGTCGCATAAGGAAATGTCATTTTTTAAGATCCATATGATAAAAAAAAATTGTTTATCCTTTCATGATAACCCTGTTAATATTTAATGTCTGTGTGTGTAATTCACTTAAGTCATGTCGAGCTCTTTGTGACCCCATGGACTGTAGCCTACCAGGCTCCTCTGTCAATGGGATTCTCCAGGCAAGAATATGGGAGTGGGCTGCCATGCCCTCCTCCAGGGGATCTTCCCGACCCAGGGATCAAACCCTTGCCTCTTTAAGTCTCCTGCACTGGTAGGCAGGTTCTTTATCACTAGTGCCACCTGCAAAGCTCATGGTATTTAATAAACCTCCTTAAAATGGGGATTTATGCACTGAACATAAAATAAATCCTAGAGTCCCCAAATTTTGAGCAGTTAATTTATTATACTAATAATAGTTGTGTTCATTAAGACTCAGAAGTAGAAGATGAAGAAGAGTCTCTGGCATAGCCATGTAGGGTTTCTGAGGGCATCAACACTAGATTTTACAGAAAAAAAAAAATCCAAACTCTACAATATAGGAAAAACAGATGCTCTGCCAAAAATGTTTTCATAATTTCTTTACTGTGCTTTATAATTGACAAGATTTTAATGACTATGGAAAACAATATCCAGGAAATGACTGAGAAATGACCAAGAAATGTTTCTGTCCTAATTGCTACTAAATGCAAGTAAGTAAAATTAAGTTGAAACTACCCTTGTGATAATTCACAATGTATCACTACATAGAATAATAAATACTAAAAAAAATGAGTCAGTTCTCTTCAGTTACACTACATTTCAAAGAACTCTCCTATTATACTTCCAAATAAAAGGTGAATTTGTTTTGATCACTGATTGCCATATTTACTACGTTCTTCCACTAAAAATAATCAGTCATTCAGAGAATCGACTCCAGTGAGAATCTGACTTAGCAAAAGGAAGCAATGCCAACGCTGAAATAAACACTCATGAAGACAAACCTGGTTACGCATCAACCAAAAAAGCATTAGCCAAAATTTTAGGAACAGGAATTAAAAACAAGAAAGCCAAAAGTAAGTCTTACTTGCATCCTCTCCATAAAAACAAACTACCTGGATATTAAACACGAACTGCCCTTGACACTTTTTAAATTTCTAGTTTCATTCAGAAAAATATATATTTTATTAAATGAAGACTTATTGAGTCATTTGTGTTTTTTCTAACAGAAAAGGAGTTCTTTTAGAGAACATTTCTTTTAAATGAAGTAAAAGAAAAATCCAATGCAATTTTTTTCTACTTTGAAAAACAATGGATATGAGTGCACGATACCAGTCATAAATAGAGAGAAAGGACTGCCATCTGCATTTCCATCCCACAGTCACAAAATTCACTAGAGTACAATATGGTAATAAGCTATTAAAAAAATGAAAGGCAGTCTTGTGTGCCTCTTTGCAACCCCATGGACTGGAGCCCATCAGGCTCCTCTGTCTATGGGATTCTCCAGGCAAGAATACTGGAGTGGGTTGCCATTTCCTTCTCCAGGGGATTTTCCCAGCCCAGAGATTGAATCCAGGTCTCCCGCATTGCAGGCAGACGCTTTATGATCTGAGCCACCAGGGAAGCCGGATCTTTCTCTATATTTCCTCAAATATAATAGGACACCATTGCTCTGTGTTAGCATAGTTTGTACATGTTATTGTCTCTACGGAACTACTTTTAAAAATACTTTGAAATGGCAGTAATTATAAACAAAAAATATTTTTATTTTATTGAGCTTTAGTATTAGCAATCCAGTTAAAGTTATTATGCAAACTCTTGACTCTTGTTGCTGTTGGTCAATGAGTAACATTCAAAATATTTTGGTTTTATGGTATGTTCCAAGAAAAACAAGCTCTATAAAAACTACTAACAATATTAACAAACAAAATTCCATTTTACAAAGTCAACAATGTTACCAAGGAAGACATGCTGAAATTCCCTTTTACAAAAGTAGGCTCAAAAGGAAGATGTGTGCATAAAGTCCACTTTTTAAGGAGAAGAAAATATAAGGAAATTTTTAAAGCTTAAAAACCATTTCAGAAAGAATATCGGCAAATATACACGTGGCATATTATGCCAATAAAGATTTCCCAGTTTCTATAAAAACTGTATAAAGAAGTTGAATTAATCTCACTCTGCTAAACTCCATTTAAGAAACAAACTTCCCTCTAGTGTGAAATTTTTTACAAACTTTAAGAAATGCCATGTGAACTGGAATTTAAATTGATAGTTATTTCAATCAAAATACCATAAGATACAAAGTTTCAGTTGAGGAAGATGAAAAAGTTCTGGGAAAAATAGTAGTGATGAATACACGACAATGTGAATGTACTTAATGTCACAGAACTGTACTTCAAATGGCTAAAATGGTAGGTTTTGTGTCATGTATATTTTACCACACATAAAAAAATCATATATGAATATTCCTACTTTAAAAAATACCCAAAAGGGTTTGCTTGAAAATAACTAGCTGTACATCTATGGTCAAAAATCTTCCTATTTCTGGAAAAGTATCCTCTCCCTCAAGCTGGCAGCATTAGGGCAGATGCTCAATGAGGGGAAATGAGGGACCTGTGATTCATCAGTTAAAATTAACCCCAACAATCAGTAGGGTGGAAGAAGCTGAGGCAGATCACCCCACAACTACCGATGGGCACAGATGTATTAATAGAAAGAAATCATCACACGAAGGAAGGAGGGTTCTTAACCTCTGGTGTGCCTCTTGGCTGTCTGGTGAAACCTATGGATCCCTCCTCAGTAATATTTCAAAATGCATAATATATGGAAGATTTTTTGAAACAGGGTTCTAAAAATATTGTATGAGAGTTGTATACATGGTTTTTCATCAGTGTATTAATATACTAGATATCGTGGTGAGTCTCCTGGAGGAGGGCATAGCAACCCACTCCAGTATTCTTGCCTGGGAAATCCCATGGATAGAGGAGATTGGCGGGCTAGAATCCACAGGGTCACAGAGTCAGACATGATGAAACGACTTAATGCACACACACAGTGGTGAGTCTAGTAACTACTATCATTTAGGAGAGAGTGATCTTTCAAGATATCAGCAAATGTATTATGATAGATAATATTTCTAAAAGTAATATTTCCGGGCACTGTTAATATCAATAATACTGCGGCAAGTGGCCTTTATTTATAGATTTAGGAAATAATAGATTTCAATTGGAGTCTAGTGAAAATAACAGGCAATTTTTTTTTTTTCCTTTAAAAGATCTAACTGGCTCTATTGAATGATTCATGAATCATGCAACATCCCCTCCAGTGAGCAGGGCTACAGAAAGCGAAGATTTTTAAAGGCAAGACAAGAAAGTCATGAACAAAAAGGATTATTTCAGGCTTAGGTAACCCACCTATAGGGGACAGAAGGGGTCTGTGCGGCAGATTACCTCATCTTCCTTTGGGGGATGGAGAGGACCCGTGTGACCAATTAAAATGTGACTTTTTTCATATCCAAATTCATGGGCCTCTCTCTTCCCAATTCTACATAGATGCTTTAGGGGTCACTCCATGGAGCCCTTGCATTGCAGGGGTCCAAGACAGTTTGTTCAACATGTGAAACAAATAAACTCAATCCAGTAACAAACACAATGGGATTCTGAACATCTGAATATAATTCACAAGATATTTTTATACTTGCTAAGCACACAGTGGCCATTTCTACACACTGTACTTTTTTGCAACATCAAGATGCTGAAGGTGCTGCCAGATACACACGAGAGAAGCAGCAAGCTGTCAATTTTCACAAAATAGAAAGGACACTTCACTATCACCAAAGTTATCAAAGAATTCTCTGAGGGAGGACGGTCAAGTAACCTAGTTTTCTGCAAGCTTAGCAGAGAGCAACAGAAATGCATTTTACAGTTTAAAAAGCCTGACACTGCAGTGGAAAAGACCATCAACATTCTCAGCCTTGGACCAGAGTGAGTTACAAGTTCCATTTGATAACTCGCAAGTTTTTTTTTTTTTTCTGGAAAGCTTAGTCAAAATTTGTATCTTCATTCTCCCAAATGTCCAATGCAGAAAATAGTCACATAATCATTAACTTTTCCAGTTTTTACATGAATATTTGGAATTGAACACATATCTAAATTAACACCTTTGTCTATACTCACTTCTGGGCTATCCCACTATAGATTATTGAACCTTCACATGAGAGAGTCAAGTAATTTAGAAACAGCCTCTGGAGATCTAAGAATGAAAATACTACATTTCTTTTTTAAGGCCAACTCAGTGTAATTAAAAGATTTTAGAAATTAAAACCACATCATCCTGAAGGTGGCAGTCATATGTGCTGGAAGTAAATAGTGCTGGGGCAATGTTTACAATAGCCAAGACATGGAAGATGGACCTTAATGTTCATCGACAGAGGAACGGGTAAAGAGATGTAGTATTAATACATATATACAATGAAATATTACTCAGCCATAAAAAAAGAATAAAATAAGGTCATTTGCAGCAACATGGATGGACCTAGAGATCGTATACTGAGTAAAGCAAGTCAGACAGAAAAGAAGAAATATCATATGACATCCCTTATATGTGAAATCTAAAAAGAAATGATACAAATGAATTTACAAAACACAAAGACTCACACAGAAACTTACGGCTGCCAGGGAAGAAACAGGGAGCTTGGGATGGATGAGTTAAACCATCAAGGACCATATGGCAGTTCTAATTCCAGTTTTTTAAGAAATCTCCACACTGTTCTCCATAGCGGCTGTACTAGTTTGCATTCCCACCAACAGTGTTTATACTCCAGCATTTATTGCTTGTAGACTTTTGGATAGCAGCCATCCTGACTGGCGTGTAATGGTACATCACTGTGGTTTTGATTTGCATTTCTCTGATAATGAGTGATGTTGAGCATCTTTTCATGTGTTTGTTAGCCATCTGTATGTCTTCTTTGCACTATTTATAATAGCCAGGACATGGAAGCAACCTAGATGCCCATCAGCAGACGAATGGATAAGGAAGCTGTGGTACATATACACCATGGAATATTACTCAGCCATGAAAAAGAATTCATTTGAATCAGTTCTAATGAGATGGATGAAACTGGAGCCCATTATACAGAGTGAAGTAAGCCAGAAAGATAAAGACCAATACAGTATACTAACGCATATATATGGAATTTAGAAAGATGGTAACGATAACCCTATATGCAAAGCAGAAAAAGAGACACAGATGTACAGAACAGAATTTTGGACTCTGTGGGAGAAGGCGAGGGTGGGATGTTTCGAGAGAACAGCATCGAAACATGTATACTATCTAGGGTGAAACAGATCACCAGCCCAGGCTGGATGCATAAGACAAGTGCTCGGGCCTGGGGCACTGGGAAGACCCAGAGGAATTGGGTGGAGAGGGAGGTGGGAGGGGGGATCGGGATGGGGAATACATGTAAATCCATGGCTGATTCATGTCAATGTATGACAAAAACCACTACAATATTGTAAAGTAATTAGCCTCCAAAAATAAATGAAAAAAAAATCCCATTAAAAAAATAATAAATAAATAAATAAATAAACACCTCATTTGTGCCAGACCAAAAAAATAAATAAATAAATAAACCATCCAGGACCCACTGTAGAGCATGTGGAATTCTGCTCAGGGTTATGTGGCAGCCTGGATGGGAGGCAGTCTGGGGAGAATGGATATGTGTCTATGTGTGGCTGCCACCCTTCACTGTTAGCCTGAAACAACTACAATGTTGCTAATCGGCTATACTCCAACACAAAATAAAAAGTCTAAAAAACAAAAGAAGTAAATGGTGTTGGGAAAACTCTATGACCGGCTTAGAACACAGTCCCTTCTTCTGAGAGACTTGTGGCTACAACACAACCCTTTTCCTTAGGAAAGAAGTAAAGACTTTTCTGGGTCATTTGAAATAGGACAGACTCTGAAATACTACAGACTCATAGCTCTATTACTGCCATTATTCAATACTGCTCTTTTGGACAAATTAGAAGTTTTCTTGCTTCATTGGGTCTTAACAGTCTTGCCTGTAGAAGACCTTATTTACCTCTTAAAATATTTTAAGTTCTTCGACTTTGCCTCACTTAGTAAAAATCACTTTTCTATGAAGGTCTGTCATTATTTAACTGTTCCTTAAAATTCTAACGAAAGCTTGCAGATTTTGTTAATGATTCTCACATCATTAATATCACAATTTTTCTTTAAGAAAGTACATTAAAATAGCATGATATGTTAAGCAGTACCATAATTTACAGTACTAATGGTAATGATGACTTGATTCAATGATTATTTATTTATTAAATAAGCATGTGCTGGAAGGGGAGGGTACAGGATTAAAGAAACATAAAAGACCCCACACAAGTATATATGTCCCAGCTCTCAAGTAACTGATAATCTTATTGGAAAGGCAAGACCTCTGAAATAATTTTCCAAACTGTAGAAAGCATTATCAATGTGCATAAAAGTAAACATATACTAGCATGGACATTTACAATAATAACAAGCTTTTTTTATAATTAATTATTATTACTATTATAAAAATATAAATTAATTTAATATTAATGACTATTAATATATGAAGGGACGTGATGTGATAAAAACTATAGTAGAAATAAAACCTGTAGTAGCAGCTAACATTTCCCCCTGCCATGTACTTTACATAGTGCTAATCCTTCTAACATAGTCTTGAGAGGTATGAATCCTTATCCCTGTTTTTAGAGAGAATGTAAGACACTGGCCCAACATTGTAGTTTACAAGCAGCAGGACAAGAGGTTTGAACTCAAATCTCTAACTCCCAAGCCCATGCTGCTTCTCATCTCTGTGAGTGGAAACGTGATTCTTGGAAGGTCTGATTTCTGTCAACGTTTCCCATGTCATTTGGCCTGGTGAGATTTGGTGAAAATCTTAAAAAACATTTTCTCCCACAGCAAAAACCCTCACTATTCCATCAATTAAAATTCTAAAATTTTAAATCAACTTGGAATTTTTGCTGAGAAAAGTGAAGCACATTATTGTAAGTCTATCACTATGAAAAGCAGGGAGAAATACATTAGAATTGGCTTGGATAAAGGAGCTGTGGGAACACTGTGGCTGACATTTTACAGTCTTTTTTTCCATGTAAGACTTGGGGGAGAGGAGTCTTTTCAATAGAAAAGGCTGGAAGAGGTTCCATAATGCAGTAACTTTGGGAGACGCTACACATCACGTACCCTTCTCGTATGTGCACATCAGATCACCTGCTTTTTCAAAGTCACTGTTTCCCCCACTGACTTTGCCCCAGATCCCTCCGTTCTCTCCCAAGTTCACTCCCAACAACCATGAACTCCCAAGGGTCGAGAGCAGCAGAGCTGTCCACTAGAAACACCACAAGCACGAGTGAGAGGCACACATTGTGAGATTCAAAATTTTCTAGCAGTAAAATTTTTTTTAAGTGTAATTTAATACACAGTTGATCCTTGAACAATATGGGTTTGAACTGCGAAGGTCCACTTATACACAGGTTTTTTCTGATACATTTACAAATATATACATGTAGAACATCATATGTAAGACTTGTATATGGATAGCCTATCCTTACACAGGCATAGGTGAGTGGTATTTAATGCAAAGTTAATGGTGTTTGTTTTCTTACTGTTTTATAACTTTGCTTTCAAACAATTACATTACCATAAAATATGCCTCTCTCTCTTGCAATGGGAGAACCTTCATATCTGCCTATCATCGTGGGGTTTTTTTAAAGAAAAATATAACAATGTTTCCAATACTGTATTATGAATATGACTGTTACCATATGCCATCAACATCTGATAATGATTCACTCATTAGCATAGAGGCTAGGCTACTGTGAAGTCATCATACCAATGACATTAGGCCACATAAAGCAATCACATAGCTGCTTCTTCATTACCAATGCATGAATCACTATACCTACAGATAAATACATAAATCTTTTCCATATTTTCTTTTCATTTTTGATGTCTAATATTAGAAAGAATAGATTTTCCAGTAGTCATGTATGGATGTGATAGTTGGACTATAAAGAAAGCTGAGCGCAGAACTGATGCTTTTGAACTGTGGTGTTGGAGAAGACTCTTGAGAGTCCCTTGGACTGCAAGGAGATTCAACCAGTCCATCCTAAAGGAGATCAGTCCTGGGTGTTCATTGGAAGGACTGATGTTGAAGCTGAAACTCCAATACTTTGGCCACCTGATGAGAAGAGCTGACTCATTTGAAAAAATCCTGATGCTGGGAAAGATTGAGGGCAGGAAGAGAAGGGGATGACAGAGGATGAGATGGTTGGATGGCATCACTGACTCAATGGACATGGGTTTGGGTAATCTCCGGGAGTTGGTGATGGACAGGGAGGTCTGGCGTGCTGTGGTTCATGGGGAAACTGAACTGAACTGATTAGAAAGACATGTAACATCTACAGGGTTTTATATTTTATGAGACAATACTGATACACGTATTGACAGACAAGAAAGTTCATCTGTGAACAGATATTGTAAACTTATGATATGGATATATAGAGTAAAGTACTCTAAAAGTGTTTTCTCTTCTGTATGGTTTTCTTAATAATTTTTTTTCTTGCTTGCTCTTTACAAGAATTCAGCATATAAGAAATATACCAATTATATGTTAACCAGTGAGGCTTCTATTCAACAGTAGGCTATAAGTTATTTTAAGTTTGGAGGGATAAAAAGTTGTACATGGATTTTTGACTGCTAGGAGGCTGGTGCTCCTAACCCTCACATTATTCAAGGGTCAACTGTGTTTATTTTGTCCAGAACACTCAAAAAATATTTGGACAAAATTTTTAAAGATTTTATTTAGAACTTAAGATAATCATTTCAACTAGATATTTTACATTCTTTTTTTCATACAAAGTCTTCAAAATCTGGTGTGGACTTTACAATTACAGTACATCACTACTGATGCATTTCAAGCACTAATGGCCATAATACATGGCTTGTGGCCATCATATTGGACAGTTATCATCTAGAGACTTTCTTTTATAGAACTTAGTTTAGGAAAAACACTGGCCTATAGGCTCATTTGCCCCTTGTTAGTCTTTATGGACAGTCACAAAGTGGAAATCATAAGAGTTAAGAACAGCTGACAAGGTATGAATAATTATTTACATATGGCTTCCAAAAGGTTTTGTTGATGGGATTTTTTTTATGGGAAGGGGGGATGAAGGGAATGGTCAGTTGCCATTAACACTTGCTTTCACCAGAGTATCACACATGCACGTACACACACACATACATAAAGACATAATTTAAAAAATGAAAAAGTTGAATATTAAGTATCAGTTCCAAAGACAACCCTAATCTAGCCATTGGACTGAAATAATCCCAATCTTCTAAGAAGCAAAGTTAATTTTACATGCTTCTCATATATGTGAAGGCTTTAACATAAATTTCTAAAAACAAGTTATTTCTTCATGTTTGTGCAAAATGATCTTAAATACATGAGAAAAAAATAAATTATTCAAGGAAAAAACAAACAAAAAAATTTGCTAAAAAGAAATTAAAACTGATGTTGAGAGTTCCTGAATCAGGTACTCTCAGATAAGCCTCATAACTGGCTCTCAGACCCATTTGAACAGGGAAAACCAAGACTTGCTGTAGGCTTCTCAATCACACGGGAATGTGTTAAAAATCCAGATTCTCAGGCCCATTCCAGGCCCACTGGATCAGGAACTCAGGGTGTTAACCAAGCCATCGAGGTAGTCCTGACGCACACCCATGTCTGAGCACCACTAGGTCAACACAGAAATAGCATGTAAACCCAGTCTGTTTAACTCCAAAAGCTACAAATATTTTTCAGAAGTTTGGGGCCGGGGTTCTCTTTACCTTTTTTTTTTTTTTTTTTTTGGTCCTTTCTTCTGGAGAAGGGGCTGAGAATTTTTGTGTGTATGTGTGGTAAAATAACATAACATACAATTCACCATCTTAACCATTTGTAACTGTCCAGTTCAGTGGTGGTAAGAACATTCACATTGTTGGGCAACCATCACCACCATCCATCTCCAGAGCCTTTTTTCATTTTGTAAAAACTGAAACTCTACCTCTCCCTTTCCCTTCCCCCTAGACCTTGGCAACCACCATTCTACTTTCTGTCCCTGTGAGTTTGACCACTCTAGGTAACTCATATAAGTGGAATCTAGAAGTAGAACCCAGTTTCACCCAAACATCCTCAACTGCAGAAAGTCTGCAAAATACTGAAATGTATAAAGAAAATGAAGATCACTTATGATTCCCACTGCCTAGCAGTGACTGCCATGGACTGAGTTGTGTCCCTCCCAAAACTCATGTTGAAACCCTAAGCTCTGAAGTGACTGAATAGAGAGAGTCTTTAGGAAGTAATTAAGATTAGACGAGTTCACGAGAGGAGAGCCCTAATCCAATAGGGCTGGTGCTCTTGTAAGAAGAGAGTCCAGGGCTCATGTGAGGACATCAAGAAGGCATCCTTCCCCAGCAAGCGAATTGGCTGGCACCCTGGATCTTGGATTGCACAGCCTACAGAAATAGGAGAAAATAAGTTTCTGCTGTTTAAGACATCCAGCCTATGATATAGTTGACCCTCAAACCCAAGGTCTGGGGCACTGACCACCTGCACAGTTGAAAATTCACATATAACTTTATAGTTGGGTCCCCTACATAGACAGTTCCTCTGCACCCGCAGATTCAGTCAACTGTGGATCATGAATACTGCAGTATGTATTCAGGGGGAAAAAAAAATTCCACAGATAAGTGGACCCATGCAGTTCAAGCCCACATTGTTCAAAGGTTAACTGTATTTTGCTATGGCAGCCTGAACTAATAGTATATGCCTTTTTTTTTTTAACTTTCCCAGAATTTTTTAAACCTGCATTCTGCAGACCAGTGTTCTGCAGGACACTGAGTTTTGCAAAGTGGATTTTAAAGTGACGTCAGGTTTCTACTACTAAATTTCTCAGTCTTTTCTGTACTAAACTGAACTGAAAATGTCAAGAGGGGAATTTGTTATATTTGATCTCTAAATGCTTGGGAGGAAAACATGCCCTGCTGCTCTGCTAAAAATATACTACTAGACAACTAACAGGAATTTCAAGGGGCAATGTCTAGGTCTTGGAAGGCAATACTGGCTGACAGGGATAATTCACTTAAGATAAAAAGTAATTTTCTAAAGGAGCCATTCACCCACTGATTCACTGTTAGCAGACTAGTCTAATTAAACACTGCTTTAACATTATATTTTTTTAATAACAGTAATTTTAAAAAGCAGGATAGCTAAGCTCCAAATGGGTGAGGCACCGTTAACCCTTTGCACGCATGACCTCACAATTAATTCTGGTGAATTTCCTCTGCAAAGTAAATCCTCAATCCAGAGGGAGAAACAAAGGCACAGGCCCCCAGAGAGGTTACATAATTTACTGGAGTCAGCACAGAGGAAGGAAAAGAGCCAGGATTGGAACACACATCTGTCTGGTTCCAAAGCTATTAATAACTACAATGTTTCTTTCTTTCTTAGTTAAATAACTGCCTTGCTTGACAAATTTTTATTTTTTTATACATAAAGAAAAATTCAAACACTGTGGCCTTGCATTGAGTGTATTTCACAAATGTTACTCCAGTGTCCGCCCACCCATACCCCAGCCTTCCTTCCTTTTCTCTCTCTCCTCTTCTAAAAACTTCTCTCTTCATCTAAATAAGTTTCCCCACTGTCTCATCATTTTCATACACTTCTCAATTTCTTTCTTTCCCACCTAAATTCCTCTGCTTTGCCATCTTCTCCTGGTCAACACATTTCTTAGGCTCCAGTTCAAATGCCGTTTTGTATGTGTAATCTTTCACTGCTCATTCTCTCATGCCCCACATCCCATCTGTCAAGAAATCTCATCAGCTATACTTCCAAAGAGATCCAGAACCCAGCCACACACCACCTCCACTGCCGCCCCCCTGGTCTGAGCCCTTGTAATCTCTCACCTCTCTGCTTTCCCTGCTACAATCTATTCTCATTCCAACTTCCTGAGTAATCCCTTTAAAACATAAATCAAAACTGTTCAATGCATTCCCATTTTTCTCATTGTAAAAACCAAAATCCTTTTCTGTGCTCAACTGTGAATGCCTGTAGCACCCTATATAACTTCTCACTACCCCCAAATCTCTGAACGCTTCCTGACTCTAGCCCTTGCTGCCTTGCCATGCCTTGAACTCACCAGGCCTGCTCATGCCTCATGCCCCAGGCCCTTTGCACTGGCTGCTCTCTGCCTGGAATGTCATTCCTTCAGATAAGGCCTTACTTCTTTCCATCCCCCCAGCATTCCACATTTTTCTTTTCTTGCTTTCTTTTCCCCACTATGACTCACTACAAAGTTTATCTAGGTGTATAGTTTGTCTTCTCAAGAGAGCCCTGCTCATTGAGGCATCCTGGAGCCTAGAATGGCACCTGGAATATATTAGCTGCTCAATAATATTTGCTGAACAAGTGAATGGATGGACTTGCTCATACACTTTAGTCAAAGGCTGTCTCTCCTTTGCTCTCACTTGTATCAGGCGTTTGGGATTTATCATATACCGCTGTGTGGTGGTGGTGGTTTAGTCGTTAAGTTGTGTCTGACTCTTGCAACCTCATGGACTATAGCCTGCCAGGCTCCTCTGTCCAGGGGATTCTCCAGGCAAGAATACTGGAGTGGAATGTCATTTCCTTCTTCTCTGCATGTATCTATTAGCCACTCACCTAGATCATGTGTTCCCATCCCCTCCAAGTGCCCTGTACAAAATCAGCATTTAATAAATACTTGCTGATGAATTATCAGTACAGTGCCTTCTTCTCCTGGGATAGATAGTTATAGTAATAACCTTTCAAAACATGACATTCCATTTAGAAAAGAGACATCCTGGAAAGCAAAGGGGAAAAAAAAGAATATTTTTAATTTTTTTTTCTTTGGCTGCACCAGGTAGCTTGTGAGATTTTAGTTCCCCAGCCAGGGATTGAACCATGGTTGAACCATGGCCCTTGGCAGTGAGAGCACCGAGTCATAACCTCTGGACCGCCAGAAAATTCCGAGAATATTTTAGATTACTCTTAAAAGGGTATAAAATATTTTAAAGGTATGTACAGATAATGCATATACACATACCAAATCTGTGTCATGCTCTGAAAACAAATTATTTGCTTTGTGACCTCCATGTATATTATATACTGAAGACATTCCTGAGAGTCAAGCTTAAGGTCACATTTGGATAGGAGGGTAATTTGCAGAAAACACAGAGAAGGAAAAGACCTACAAAAAAATAAACCCAAAACAGTTAAGAAAATGGTAATAGGATCACACGTATCGATAATTACCTTAAATGTAAATTGGTTAAATGCACCAACCAAAAGACACAGACGTTACAGACTGAAGTAAGGGGATGGGAGAAGGTATTCCTTGCAAATGAAACTCGTAAGAAAGCTGGAATAGCAACACTCATATCAGACAAAATAGACTTTAAAACAAAGACTGTTATAAGAGACAAAGAAGACACTACATAATGATCAACAATTCAATCCAAGAAGAAGATGATATATGCACCTAACATAGGAGAACCTCAATATGAGAGACAAATATTCACAAACATAAAGGGAGAAATCAACAGTAACCCAGTAATAGCTGGGGACTTTAATACCCCACTGTCATCAATGGACAGATCATCCAGACAGAAAAATCAATAAGAAAATGTAGGCCTTAAATGGATAGTAAAGTAATTTGGAACACAGAACATATTTTAAATAATGAGTCAAGAATTTATGTAATATATCACAAAATTAAAAGGTTAATGTCAAATAGGTTTTATGGCACATTTTTTGATCTAGTATCAGTTCTAGTTGGGAAACATCTAAATTATAATGATAACGTGTCCTATAAAACAATTTATTATATAGAACTAAAGTCTTCATTTACATGAAAACTGTAACATCTCTCTCTACATTGTTCATTTTGCACTGCATATCCAATATGCATATTGTTAAAAAACAGTTTAGCCAACTTTAGGATCTTTTCAGTCATTTTTTAAAAATTATTTTTAGTTTTGCCTGCCTAGGTGTCCGCTGTGCATGGGATTTCTCTAGCTGTGACACAGGCTTTTCGCTGAGGTGGCTTCCTTCCCGTCCTGAGGCTCACTGGCTCTAGAGCACAGGGTCAGCAGTTGTGGTTCACGGGCTTAGCTGCCGGGTGGCATGTGGGATCTTCCTGGACCAGGGATCGAACCCATGTTCCCTGCATTGGCAGGTGGATTCTTAACCACTGCACCACAAGGGAAATTCAAATATTTATTTACTTTTATTTATTTGGCTGCGCCAGGTCTTGGTTGCAGCACAAGGGATCTTTAGTTGTGGCATGTGGGATCTAGTTCCCTGACCAGGGATTGAACCCGAGGTCCCCAAATTGGGAGCAGAGTCTTAACAACTGGACCATCAGGGAAGTCCCTATCTTTTCAGTCATCTTGACTGTAGCATATGCACAATTCATTTTGTGAATATTGGTGAGGAAGATAAGTAAACAGACCCCTGCAAGACTTTTGGTAATTTCTTAATTGATTATATAGCTGATTTAAGCTTAGACTTTTAACAGTGCAAATGAAAAAAGAATGTACAGTAATAATCTAGTACTCATAAAATCTACTAAAAAGATAAATCTTCTCTGGTATGCACAGGCATTTCACATAGCACAATGTCCATTTTACATTTCTAGATAAGTTAAGGCCCTCCCCACCCCTCTTTTTCAAACATAGTTCCCCAAATTTTATTTTTCTTTGATTACTCTCTTTGGAAATTTACTTTCAGATTGTTTTACCTACATAATATATGCTGTAACAGAAAATTATTCTAAGTATATCACGTGACATAAAAAAGAGAAACAAGTAAAATACTTTTCAAAATGTGTGGGGGGGAACCCTAGAGGAGCAAAGAATTAGAGCAGTAGCTGGAGGGAGAAGTGAACTCAAAAAAAAAAAAAATCAGTTATTGTTTACCTCTTAAACTAGACCAGTAAAGTGAAAAGAAATACCTAAAATAAATAGATAAGCAAGCCATCTCGAGGCTTATGGATAGAAACAATTCCAAACATCTCAAGGTGAAAATATTCATCCATTAAGTGTGATCACACCTGGAGAAAAGGGGCTGGCCTCTCATGGATCTCTCCAATCCTAAGATTCTCACAAATCTGAATAATCAGAATACAAATAGGTCAGTTTATTCTTATTTTTAATTTCTAAATATATTTCTTTGCATTTCTAGGAAATATCAGAGTTAAAAGAAATCTAATTATAGAAGCATTTTTATTTTAAATCCAAGGAGAAATACTTCCAAGTTAAAAGCACACCATCAAAACAACCTTTACTCAAGAATCAGGAGGGAAAAAAACCTGATTTTGTGTGTGTGTGTGTGGGTAAGTCTCTACACATGGAATGTAAAGAATCTGTCTGCAATGCAAGAGACCACCTATATTGTTATAACACTTTAAAATGTTATTCTAAGGAGAGTTGAATACCAATTCTAAAATAAAAAACAAGAAACTAAGTAAACTGATTATCTTTTTTAAAAAAATACAATAAAAATCTGAAATACACTGCAAACAACTTTTGAAGGTAGGTGATTTTAATACATATAATAGCAGTCTTAATATTCCTTAGTTATGTTTGAAATATTTAGTCTACATAACAAAATTTTGACAGTCTCTCCCATATTACACTTACCACAAGATTTTGAAATTCTTCATCTCCCCAAATTAAGCTTACCACTAGTAAGTAGTGAAAGGGCTGGTTCTCAATGAGGGAGAGGGAAAATTCAGGTTAGTTCTAGCCTTCCATGAAGAACTCAGGTACTATCTCAGACTGTACACGGAGCCACTTAAAGCCCAAGAGCCGTAAGTCAGGCGGGGCGAACTAAAACATCCACAGTAAGAGTGTTTCATCATCTTTTACTATTGTTGTCCATCAGGGCTCAGCTTTCTCACAGTCAAAAAGAAAAGGAAAAAATCCTTCTGACGCAGTATCTCACTGGCCTTAAATTCAACCTACAGCATGGCCTCTTTAAAAGAATGTTTCTTTATAGAGTGAGTCATACTTTGTACATTTTAAATCCTTCCCCCCAAATCTGTACTATGATTACACTGACAGCATTCCCAGCAAGGGAACAACTTGAGCAGCACCATATCATGTTTAATTAAGGTTCTGGGTGTTCTCACTTCCAATCAGGATTTTTGTTTAGTGAAAGATATGATTCATAATCTCTGATTGCTTCCAAGTATAGAGCTAAAATGGGCCCTATGTTTGATTCACCATGCTATGCAAATTGAAACTGAATTATCTGCAGAAGGAGCTCTGACCTAAAATCTGACCACTGACACAAGATTCTGGGTTTTTTGGTCACCATTTTTTTTTTTTTTTTTTGGTCACCATTTTTAATTATCAACAAAACACTACCTTTTCCTATTTCTCCTACTGAAACAAAGGTCATCCAAGTTTAATTTTAGGACCTCAAAATATTTGAACTTGTAGGCAGTCATTTGTAAATAAAATTTCAACATGGTTTTAATACCAATGGCAAACTGTATGAGGTATGGACATGCAGTATATATTCAAACCCCACCTCTGCCCCTTAGTAACGTAACCTCGGGTAAGCTGTTTATCATTTCTAAACCTCAGTTTCATTATCTATAAAATGGAGACAAACTATCTACAGGGAGTTCTTTAGAATTGTATGACCCATCAGGGCCTGAAGTAATATTAAGGTTTAACAACATTCTTTCTCTTTCCCCTATTTTCTCTCTTATGAAAATGTTTCAATCACAGGTTGGGACTCCATGTTTAATTTCTGATGATACTAGGAAGCACCATGGATTTCAGTTGAAAACTGAAATAAGCCTAAGCCTTTCCTAGAAAGCCCACCATGGGGGTTTCCCAGGTGGCGCTAGTGGTAAAGAACCTGCCTGCCAATGCAAGAGATGCTAAGAGAAGAGGGTTTGATCCCTGGGTTGGGAAGATCCCCTGGAGAAGGGTATGGCAATCTACTCCAAAATTCTTGCCTGGAGAATCCCGTGGACAGAGGAGCCTGGCAGGCTACAGCCCATGGGGTCACAGAGTTGAACATGACTGAAGCAACTGAGCACGCATAGAAAGGCAATACTTTTCATATCTCATTCCCTCACATTCAGGATTTTTATTTCAGGCAAAATGAATGTTCAGTGTGTTTGCAAGATAAGCCAAAGAACCCACAAAAACAGAAAATGTTCAATTTTCCAACTTTATTAAAAAGAAATGTATAATTAAACACAACTACATAAATCAGAGTTGATTAGGAGTACAGGGAAGGGGAATCTGGGTCAAACATCCGGTGCAGTGAGGTTTCAGGTTTCTTCCTGAATGGAAGAACATACGAGCTAAGGGGGAGGAAAGATCAGGCCCCTAGCTGCCTCTCCCCAAGACCTCTTTCTTCCACGTCCCCATCCCATTTTCGCTGCCAGTTCTGAGGGCTCCTGAGCTACACCACGCATGTACAACCGCCGCAGCAGAGCGGCCTTCCGGGCCCATTTCCATTCAGCGAGGGACCACTTACAAAGTTTCCCTTTTAGGGCTTTCCTTTAAAGTCAACACCTCCTTTCTTCTCTGTCCACATTCCCGCTTCACCTTCATTTAACCACCCCCTTCCCCACTGTATTTTTCACTTTTACTCTAGAACACTACTGTCATCAGAGAACCATGCGATGCAGGTGGATTTGGTGTACTGTTTCATTCACATTGCCTCCCTGCAACCAAGTACCATTCCTTTCCTCCATCTTCCCCCACATCTCACACATTTTGCAAATTTCTTCCCTTCAAACTCAAAACCTTTTGCCTCTGCCCCTGACAAATGACCTTGCGATCTTCTTAGGAAAGACCTCTATTCTGAATCCTATCATCCACCCTGCTCTCCTCTTATGTTACAGTTACTTTTTTTGTAGGCAATTTGGGGAACAGAGGAACCTTATGAAAAAGCAAGTAACAGCAGTGTGAGGAAAGAATAGAAAAAAATGAGGTTAAGGAGGGTGCTACAAAGTTCCACTTGGTATTATCTGAATTTCTAAAAAATGACCTTCCCTTATTTCTCTCCCTCTCCCTTTAACCTGACTTTCCTCTCACCCACAGCCATCAGAATGTACTACAAGTCCTTGCTGATTTCTATCTCCAAAAACAATTTTTATTTAGTTCCCATCATTCTGTTCTACCTGGTTGTCTAAGTAGTTAGCCAGCAAATGTTTACTGAGTGCCCAGCTTGTTTTAAATGCTATGCTAAAGGCTTAGAAAAAGTCAGTGAACAGGGATTTCCCAGTCCTACTACAGAAGCTCTGTGTCTATAGATGACTGTTTCGCCTACTCAAGTTTGGGACCATGATAAGAGGAGTTGCTGTCTCTTAACTCTCAATAATTTGAGATATGATTTCTAAGCCTTTCTTCCATAGAACCTGAGTCCTCGGCATTGAGAGCACAGAGTCCTAACCACTGGACCACCAGGGAACTCTTGAATTCATTTAATTGTGGTAAAACACGCAAGATTTACCACTTAAGTGTACACTTCATTGGCTTTAAGTACACATACACTATTGTATTGGGTTGGCCAAAAAGTTCATTCTGAATATGTTGTTCAATAAAGTTCTCAGTGAAAATGAAAAACATGTTTGTTTTTTTTTTACTTAAAACCAAACGAACTTTTGGGCCAAACCAATAAACCTACTGTCACAATCCAGCTCCAGAACTTTTCATTATCCCCAGCTGAAATTCTCTACCATTACGTCACTTTTTATTAACCAAAAGTTATCTTCATCGTTAAATTCTTGGCCCCCACTCCCATTATCTTGGTTCACCACTGTTACCCCCTTGCAACCACCCTCAAGTCCCTGGCATCTCTCTTCCTATCACATCTGGGGGCAAAAATGCCAATCTTGGTTGAACTGATCACCTGGCTGCTTTACTTCGCTTGTAATGAACGGTGGTGGTTAGCTTGTGGCAGAAAATCACACAACTAACTGGACTGATTGGTTTCACCTTAAATGCTGATCCCCGCCCCCCAACGTGCACCCAGGCATTCAGCAATGCCCAGCCACCCTATCGAGTATCCCAATGAGTTCACAGTCCTGCTGTCCAAAGCAAGGTGTCCTCCTTCTCTCACACCACCCACACCCCTTCCTCCTTTAAGGTGCTGGCCCTGCCTCAGACTCCGCTGAGAAAACAGAAACCATGAAACAAAAAGCCCTGGATTCCACCTCCAATTCCTAAACCTCTCTGCCTTCTCTCCTGCTACACTGCAAGTCATCCTGCTCCCCCCAAAGGCAAACCCTCTTGTATTCTGACTCTTCTCCTACTGAAGAATGTTGTTCCTTTGGCAGGAATTCCCTAGTGATCCAGTGGTTAGGCCATGCTGCTTTCACTACCCTGGCCCGGATGCAATTCCTAGTTGGGGAACTAAGATCCCGAAAGTGCAGCGAAGGAAGGAGGGAGAGAGAGAAATAAAGAGAAAGAATTCTGCTCCTTTGGTAGTCTTATCTCTCTTCTGCGTTAGTCTCCCCCTACTAGACAGTCTCAGTAGCTTATTGAAAATGCTCTTCTATTTCCCATCAGTTTTTAAAATGTGCTTCCTTGACCCCACCTCTCTAACTACTGCTGTGCCATTTCTGTCCTTGCTTTATGGCAAAATTTTCCCAACAAGTGGGTCACATTTGCTTCACTCCCATTCTCTCAGTTCAGTCGCTCAGTCGTGTCTGACTCTTTACGACCCCATGGACTCCAGCACGCCAAGCCTCCCTGTCCATCACGAACTCCCAGAGTTTACTCAAACTCATGTCCATTGAGTCGGTGATGCCATTCAACCATCTCATCCTGTCGTCCCCTTCTCCTCCCACCTTCAATCTTTCCCAGCATCAGGGTCCTTTCAAATTAGTCAGTTCTTCACATCAGGTGGCTAAAGAATTGGCAGTTCAGCTTCCAATGAATATTCACCTTCCAATGAATATTCAGGATTGATTTCCTTTAGCATGGACTGGTTGGATCTCTTTGCTGTCCAAGGGACTCTCAAGAGTCCTCAAATACAACAGTTCAAAAGCATCAATTCTTCTGCGCTCAGCTTTCCTTATAGTCCAACTCTCACATCCATACATGACTACTGAAAAAACAATAGCTTTGACCAGTCAAACCTTTGTTGGCAAAGTAATGTCTGTGCTTTTTAATATGCTGTCTAAAATGGTCACAACTTTTGTTCCAAGGAACAAGCATCTTTTAATTTCATGGCTGCAGTCACCACCTGCAGTGATTTTGGAGCCCCCCAAAAACAGTCTCTGTTTCCATTGTTTCCCCATCTATTTGCCACTAAGTGATGATAGTGATCATCACTATGTGATGCCATGATCTTAGTTTTCTGAATGTTGAGTTTTAAGCCAACTTTTTCACTCTCCTCTTTCACTTTCATCAAGAGGCTCACTCTCTCAGTACATTCCAATTTGGCCTTCATTCCATGTGCCACTAAAACTACTTGTCAAGACTGCCAAATCCAAGTGGAAGTTTTCTCTCCTCAGGATTTAACTTCTCAGTAGTATTTGGCACAGCAGACCACTCCCTTTTCTTGAAATAAATAAATTCACTCTCCTGCTTTAGGGCTGAGCCTCCTCGGTCTCCTTTGTACCCCCTTCACTCACGGGAAAGTTTCAGGCATGATCGTTAAGTCTTCTATGCTCACATATGACCTCAACCAGTTCCATGACATACCATCTCTATGCTGGTGACTCTCAAAATTTATGTCCACTCCCCTCAGCTCAACTTGAACATTCACCACCTGCTTGACTTCCACTTAGGTTTTTGAAACACTTGTGAGACATCCAACGGGTTCCACACAGAACTCTAGTTACCCACCCCTCCCAGTCTCCTCTACAAGCAACTGGCACCACCAGCCACCAGGCCGTAAGCCAGGAATCTGAAGGAATCCTTGATTCCTCCTCCTGTCCCTCCACAAACAACCCATGAAGCAAATACTCTTGATTCAACCTCCAAAATCTCTCTGAAACCCACCATCTGCTCTGCTCCATCTCCACGGCACTTGCCTAAGATACTATCAAACTTGAGCTGACCATTGCAGTAGTTCCCTAACTGCCCTCTCTGCTTCCTCTTTTCCACAGAGCAGCCAGTGATGTTTAAAAACAAAAACATATCACTCCCCTAATTAAAGCCCTAAAATAGCTTCTCCTTTTCTTTAAAATAAAATCTCCAAGCCCCTGTATGTCTTAAGAGGCCCTGCACAACTTCTCTAACTCCATTTCACTGCATTCTCCTCCTGCTTCCTTCTGTTCCAACATCCCTGTCCTTCTGGACCTTTCAGGGCTTTGTACTTGTTTCCAGGCCAGGAATGTCTCCCCAGCTTTGCACAAGGCCAACACAAGTTCATGTGTCAAGTGTTAGCTCAAATGTCACCTTTTCACAGGGACACTCCTTGACTCTTCCGAGCCAAAACAATACACTCTTTCCCCCATAACACACTCTTTTGGACCCACCAGCTTATTAACTTCTTATAAGTTTTTTCTTAATCCTTAATTACCTTGATTATTTGTGTTTCCTTATTTCCTGTTTTTCACACTATACTACAAATTTCATGAGGGCAGAGATCTTGTCTGTTTTGAATTCTACTGAAGGCTACTTGAAAATAAAGAAGCTACTCTTTCCCTCTGAGCAGGCTGATTTTAGATTCACGCCCCCCCCCCCTTCAAGCTTTACTGGATTTTAGTCAAAATAATTGCTGTGGCATTTACTCCATGAAAAATAAGCGGAGAAAAACCACATGGGACAGTCAAATACTAGAACTCCACCCACTCACTAGCCTAGACAACGGACTGCACATAGGTATCCACAGTGGTCCCTCACGAAGCTTTTCAAAATGTAGGACAGAGAAACGTGGATATAGGCAAAAATAATATAACTCTGACACCTGCATCAAAGGTTTCAACCTTTCCCCCTAGCAATCGCTAAACACAACAGTGATTTCAGAAGAAAGAAAAGCACAAAACAACTCAAATATGTGATCTTTGCTCCAGAGAAGTTAATTATTTCCTGACTTGGTTCTCTCATTTTGGTCTGGCTGGCTAGTCATTATCTGCTCTGGATGTTTCTTCCTAACCTACTGTGTCTTTAACGCATATTCTGTTCCTACTAAGTCTCATGTTTAGAATAAGTTCCCCATCCTACTTTCCAAAATGCAAGAAATATCTTCTTAATTTAAAATTCAGAAAAGAACTCGTTCTTTCAAGGTTTATCTCTAGGTTTTGATTTCAGGATATCTTCTACCCTACTTCTAACTTCTGTATTTCCTAGATTCAATTTTATTTTTGCTCCAGAGCTATCGTGACTAAATTAGATGGCCTGGCTAGACGTGAAGCCAGTATGTTATATAACTTCTCAGGAGAATGAAGCTATATATGTATTTTAAAATGTACTAAGACTTAAAAGTCTTGGGATACCTAAGATTTCTTTCTGTAAGGAAATCATTTCAACATTTTGATAAATGGCAGAGGCAAAAAATAAAAATAACGTTAAGCAATAAAATTATGCTGAAACTCAAAATGATATGAACCTCAAGTCTCATGCTCCAATTCAAAAGATAGCCAGCAGCCAGCGCATAGTTTAACACAGGGATGTTCTGAATACGTCTCTGGGTCACAATGAAGTCGCCTGGAGAGCTTGGAATAACACAGAGTCCTACATATTTAGATCCAGGCGATCCTAGATGAGCAAGAATTTCAAAATTTTTGGAGGGAGTTACAAGCATCAAGAAATTGAAAGTCAGAAACTTAAAACTGAGAGTGTCTGATACATCAGACCTTTTGAAAAACCCCAACTGTCCCTAACCAATAATGGATATTACAAATCCGCATTTTAAAAACATCTCACCAGTTGATTCTGATGCTCAGATTTGGAAATTAGATACAGAGCCAAGAACAGGGCTTCTGGGACCCACTGTCAATTCTATCACTTAAAACTTTGAGCCTGTGAACAATTCAACTATCTTGGCAAACATTAGTTCCTTCCCTGGTAAGTAGATAATAAAAACCAATACTGCAGGGCTGATATAATAAATAGGAATTAAAAAACACCAAGCACAGTTCCTGGCATACGACAGTGTTCAGCACAGGATAGGTCTTAAAGGGCCTAAAAGCATCCACCACAGTGACTGTAAACACAAGGACATACCTAAGGGCGCCACTATGTTACTTTTATCCACTAGAAATTAACTATTTACTTTCCATCTAGACCCCTAGAGAGATCGGAGCTTTACAGACTCCTCCCAACAATCTTTTCAGTAACAAAAACAAAGTTAAAAACCCACACACCCATTGTTATACTGCTACTACAAGACAGCTAAGTATTTTTATGAATGCTTCTAGGAAACATTTTAAATAAAAAGTGGGGGAACTGAGAAGTCTTATACTGATTAGAAAGAGATGAACCAAAACAGTAACCCCCCCCCCCTTTTTTTGAAAGGAAAAAGTATCCGGGGTGTTTCAAAGCGAGTTTAATTTTTCAGATCAGAGGTCTAAGAAACTATCGTCATTTACTACCATTTGTAACAGGGACTATGAAAGCCAAAAGGACGTTTCAAATCACTGGAACCCATTACCTTCCCACAAATGTAACAACCAGAGAAAAGGTTGTCCAGGATTGTGAAAATACAACCAAGAAAACTAGCAGGGGACCCATACAGAACCACAATACTGGAAGGCAGACAGACACTCTCCTCGACTTTTTTCCTGCAATTCTGCAGCTGGGTTTGACTCTCCTCTCAAAATGACGTGGAAGAGGGCGAAGGAAAAGCCTCCATGATCTGCCCCCAGCCAGGCCAGGGAAAGCAAAGTCTTCCAGGTTCAAGCCCTAGGAGGACATGGGGAAGCCTTCATCTCCAGTCTTGACTGGGGTTGGGGGTGGGATGCGGGTTTAAGGAGAGAGCCCTCGGCTGCAAGGCCCGATTCTCAGTTTTCCCTCAAAGGCAAGTGGTAAAAGGAACAAGACGCCGCGGTCCCCAACCCCTTCCCGCTCTGAGCCGGCGGCCTACTCTTTCGGGTCTGGGGGCACCGGGAAGGACCAGACTACTCCACCCAAGGCCCAAGTACAGACTTCGGCCAGCGAAGCGTGGCCCCCACGTCCCGGGCCTCCCAGCGCTCAGGCCGGCGAACCGTCCAAGAAGGGCGCTGCCCGTGCCGCCGGGGAAGATGGCGCCCGCAGAGCAACTGCGCCACCAGCACTGGCGAAGGGCCAGGCCCAGCGCCATCTTAGCGCCTTCCAACCGCCCCCTCCACCCCGCCCCGCACAACCCCCGCAAGAGCCTGCGTCCTGGCCGGTCGGGGGGCACGAAGCGCGTTGGGCCCGCGCACTCTCAGCCCAAAGAGAGTGCCACCGAGCCTCTCGTCTCTTCGGACCGGCCGCGCGGGGCCCGCAGGAGGAGCCCGGCTGGGCCGCCGGTCCTCCGCGCGGCGCGAGGGCTCGTCCGGGCCCGGCCGCGGGTCGTCGGCGGTGCATCGGACCCAGGCGGCGAGGCGACCGGGGAAGGGCCAGGCCGGCCGGCCCCGGCGCGCGCGCCGGGAACCAGGCCGGAGCGGCCGGCTGGCCCCGAGCTCTCCCCGCCGCGGCCGGCGGCACAAGCGCCGGGAAGGAGGAAGCCAGGATGAAAAATAAACCCCGTCCCCGCCGCCTCCCTCCCACCCGCTCCCCTCCCCCTCTCGAGACGCGGGGTCCATTTTGCCGAGAAGAAAGAAAATGCGATTCACACCCAAGAGCTTCCGAGAGAGAAAAGAAACGAGGCGGGGGGAACCGAGGGGAGGAGATTGGAAAAGCTTATTTTTCTTCCTCGCCCGCCGTCACTCCTGGCCCTCCCTGCCCCCTGCTCGCGGCCCCGCCGCGCCCGTCCTCCCCTCGCCGAGCCCCGCTCCCTCCTTCCCGGCTCCCGGCGGCTCCGGGGGGGCGGAAAACACACTCGCACTCGCGCACACAACTAATTTTAAACCGGCTCAATCAATGAGTCATTAAAAGGCTTCCCTCCCCTCTCCTCCCCACCACCAACCGCCACGCCACCCCCCTTCCCAGGCTTCTCCCTCTCCCCGCTCCAGAAATTTGCATCCGCGGAAAAGAAAAAAAAAAAAAAAGGCGCCAGGGCCCCCACCCCGCTGAGGCGCCCCCAGCCCGGCCCCGCCGCCCCCTGCCCGCCCGCGCCCCCGCCCGCGACACTGAACTTGGTCTTCCCGGGGCCCGGGCAGCGCTGGGAAAGGCATAAACACTCGATTCCCCTTTTCTCCGTGTCCATTAAACATCCACCCACCACCACCATCACCCACCCACAAACCCCCCCCCCCCCCCCCAAAAAAAAAAACACAGCCTTAGCCAATAGCTCTCTGGGCTGAAACCTAATATCCTGGTTTTGGCAACTCGGTGTTTAATTTGCTCCTCTTTCTTTTCTGTCTGTCTGGAGATAGATCTCCAGCCCCCCCGCCCTCGCTTTTCCCCTCCCCGAAGGAAAGAGGCAGAGGAAGGAGGTTGTGTGTGTTTTTTTTTTTTCTCCTTGAAATTTTTATCACAAAATTATAATACACTCAAAGGGAAACTCACCGTCATGAAAAAGCAGTGCCTTGTCAACGGGGTTTCTGCGCCATCGCACCAGGGGCGGCGGCGGCGGCGGCGGCGGGCGCGGGGCGCGGGGCGCGGGCGCGGGAGCTCCCGGCCGAGCGGCGCCGGCCACACGCGCTCCGCTCTCTCTCTCGCTCACCCCCGCGCCGGGCGGCGGGCGCCCGCTCCCCGCGCCCGCCCGGCCTTCATGCTCTGCGCCCGGGCAAACCGCTCGCCTGCTCGTCTACCTCCAAACTTCGGTTCTCGCCTAGCAAAAAATGCGGAGATTAGGATTTTTTTTTAATTAAAAAAAATTTTTTTTGTTTTTTTTTTAGAAAAATCAAACTCCAAAGCTGATAATTCCTGCTTCCTTTGGGATTCTTTTTAACCTCAAGAAACGTAGTGGTTTATTCAAGAAACAGGGTTTTTTGGTTTTTTTGTTGTTTTTTTTAAAGATCTACGAGATGCGTGCTAGTCTCAGCAGGCGCCCTACACACACACACACACACACACACATACACACACACACACACACACACACACACACACACACACACGCCAGTTTTAGCTGTGGGGGTGCGGGGGGAGCGCCAAGAGGGAGGTAGTTTAAAAACAAAAGACAATATTTGTTTAAACTCTAATTAGAATATGTGCCAGTAAATCGTTTTTTGCTTATGCTTTAAAAAAACAAAAGCGAAAACATCACTTTTAACTTATTTGGCAATTCATTCCAACTTTTAATTCTACTAAGCTTTCCTTTGCAACACCCTCTTTCCATTCCGAAGTGTAGTGAAACCTTATCTGTAAACCTGTATGTCAACATTTAAAACACACACACACACACAACACTTTAGCAGCCAAGATGAAGGTGAGGAGGGAAGTAAGTCACTCTTAAAACATCCAGTTCCCAGTGCTTACTCTTTATGCAGATACCTGTATCGTCACATTTGTGGAATTTTCACCATGTGATCCCTAGTCTTAAAAAAAGAGAGCTACCCAAACATCCATTGAAATAGAATAGGTTAAAAAAAGAGAAAGAGAGCTACCTAGCCTTTTAACATTGTAGTCCAAGTATGATTACCACCCATATTTAATCTCAAATTAAGACGTCTCCATAAACCATCCAGCATCCAGAGCACTTAAAGAAATGTTAATTATGACAGTGTGGATTGGGAGTAGGTGCCTCTGTGGTTTAGGTTAATTACATTTACTTTTCCTGTAAATGCCCACAAAAATAAAGTCGGGGGGGGGGGGTTGTTGTCTTTTATTTTAAATAAATATCAAAGTAAAAGATGGATTGTACAAAAATGTGATTCAGAGTTTTAAAAATACATATGTAGGCCCCAGAAATACTTTAAAATTATTTTAAATTAGTTTATAATACATATAGCAATGGGGTTCTGCTGATAGAAAACTCAAACTCATATCCCCCAGATACTGAGTTCTAAAATTATCCTTAGATTTAAATTATTTAAGTGAAATTGGTTAGTTTCTAATACAAATCCCCTGAGCATTAAAAACCAACCATAGTGGTAGCATACCATGTTTGCTTTTATAAGGATACTGTAACTATGCTATTTTATTGTACAAAATAAATAATGTCAAGGTTGGTATACAATGTTGTCATATTCAAGATAGATCTCTTCAAAAAACAAACCATATCTTGTTAAAGTAACTGCCACTCTGTCATTCACAATGTGTGCTTTGTATTTCCACCGGCCTTAATAAATACAGTCAGTGATTTAGTATCACATAGTATCATGGAGGTGTTTTCTCAGAAGATACGTGTTGTGTTCACATTCAGCCAAGGTCTTCCTGGAACTGAAGTCTTTGCATAAATTAGCATTATTTCTCTACACTTGACAGTTGAACCAACCAGTTTTCTAATTGGCTTGGGAAATTTTAAAACCTGTTTTAAAGTGCCTTTGGATTGGCTGGAATTTAATTATAATACACATTTTGAAGAATTACATTTCAAAGGAGTCCATGGATTATTCATTGCAATTAGGGCCCACCAAGCAAGTTTTACAGCTGTTGCTTCACAGTTCCAATGAAATATTAATGGATTTCAGAAAGCTGTTCTCCCTAGTAGGCCAAAACCCCTAAAAAAATACAAATCTGACTTTAAAATCACTCAACAAAGAGGTGAGCTCCAGAAGAAGATAGAGCACTGGGGGCTTTCTCACAAATGCCCAAATATCAGAGCTGACATTTATTAAGGACCTACTAAGTCCTGCCAGGTATTATTCTAGATACTTTATTCTTATAGTATATATTATTGCCTGAACCTTCACACAAACCCACAGAATAATGTTTAATTATCCAGATTTTCACCAATGAGTCTCCCAATGTTTCTCATAATTTGCCTGAGGTCATCAGTCTAAGAAGAGCTGGGGGGAACCCAGGCCTGGTTGACTCCTCAACACACCCTCTCTTCAAGTCCCAGAAAGGATCCTGGGAACAAACAGTCTGTGCTATTTCAATAAAAACCAAGTTCAGTGGTGGTTAGGGGGACCACCCTCTCTCATTGGCAGAGGGGCTCATAGGCAGACGGGACCGTCCTTTCTCATTGGGGAAGATTTAGTTTGCCAGTTGTCAAAGCTAATTTAGAATATTTGGGGGGTGGGAGTGGGTCACAAAATACTGGGACAGCAGTGGGGAGAATCTCAGACTCACCAGGTATAACACCAAATTGGAATCATTTAACAATAAAAACAACTTCTTAAAATTTCCCACATGCAAATAAAAAAATGTAACATTTAAAATAAGGGATATGCCTTTGTACATAAAATTTTAAGTGATGGTTTATATAGACAGGATTTTGGTATCGAATATAAGATTAGAAAACTTTTAAAAAAGAAAGTTCTTTAAATGGCTTGACCATAATGCCAAAAACTTTGTGTACAGTTATGTATAAGTTCCCTCCTATGATGCTCATCTGTATATGTGACCTAGTAAGAAGGGCAACTGGACACAGGTGGAAAAAAAAGATAAAACTGAAATGCTCTAGCATGGGTTTGTACCTCTAAATAAACAGGTTCAAAACCAACATAACAAGTAAAAGTGGAAATGTTGCTGTTTTTTGCCTTCTTCCTCCACGTGTTCCCCTCAGTTCGTTAGCTGTTCTCAGAGCGGGGAGAATGCAAATACAGGAGATTAAGTGGTGATATGCATGACCAGATGTGTCCAGATCACAGAAATCTGAGATATACCCAATGAATGTTTGTGGTATAAAAAACTTAAAAGTTCTGAATGTGCATAAATAAGCTCGGTACTTTTATTTGAACCTCTTGAGTTACTTATAATCTGAGGCTTAAGTGCACTGGCTATGTACTCAGACTGACCGGGGTTCAAATTCCATCTCTGTCACACACCAGGTGTGTGGCTCTGGGCAAGTCACTTCACCCTTCAGAGCGTCAACTTCCTCATCTATAAAACAGGGATAATTATAGTACTCACGTCTGAGAGTTATTTTAAGGATTCAGGAACTAGTGCATGTAAAATGTTTAGCATGGTGCCTGAAACATAATGAGAGGTCAGTATGTTCGGCTGATATTCTATCACCTCGTTTTAGTTATGTGTCAGGTTAAATCGTGTGAAACCTTCCCATGTAAATTTCCAATGGCAATCTCACATGATTCCACCAAATGTATCTCTCTTCTGTTCTGTCCAGGATAAGGAGCTCCTCAAAGGCTTTTTATTTTCTAAGGGCCGAGCAGAGTACTTTGTATATACTAAGCTTGCAACCAGTACTTGTAGGATAAAAGAAAAACAACCCAATCCACAAGATGTGTTAGAATGCAAGAAATCATCATATTTCTACCTAGACAGCTACATATTAAGTGAATAATAGAGTCAGTCTCCCTGAATCACATAAAGCCACTGCCCAGTTGATCCCAGGCAGTATTGCCTAATGGTTTATAAGTTCTTCCTCATTCTCTTTCACTTCCTTTCTCATCAATTAGAGCTTTATCATTGCTGCATTTTAGCCATGTGACCGTGGCCTATTTTTTTAACTTCTCTCACCTCAGTTTACTTATATGTAAAATGAAGGTGACAGTATCTGTATCTTGGGTCAGTAGGGGAAGAGTTTAATGATATTAGGGATGTAAAACCCTTGCTTTAGTGCCTGGTATACAATAAATACTCAATAGTAGTTGCCATTACTGTTGTGGTTGCTAATACTATTATTAGAAGTAATGTGGAATTGTTTTCAAAGCAGTGGTAAGTAGGCAAATTGCTGGAGTGATTACAAATGTTTTCAATACCTTGCCTACATTATTACTTTATTTGATACATAAGTATAAGCATTTTAAATCATCTTTGTAGAGACTAAGGCTATTCTAGTCCTGACATATTTCAAGCTGGTTATTTTTCTTGACAGACTTAAAAAAAAAAAATCTGAACTCCTACAAGCTTCTAGTACAAGGATGAGGAATATAGAACTGTTTAAGAAAACAGAGGCACAGTCACTCCCACTGGCCTTGCTGTTTTACACATCCAGCCTGTTTCCCCACTGACTATGTGAGGGGGAGGACAGTCATTAGGTTTGGAGGAGGCATCACACACGCGGGAAGCGTCATTCACCGGCTCCCAGGCCCCTGTGGAGCCGGGACTCTGGACATGTCCTCAGCAGAGTGTCCCTTCCACTCCACCATGCCCAGCAGGATCGTGGGTCATGGAGACAGTAGCAGAGAGGTCTCACAAGCTCAGAATTTGGAGAGAAAGCCAACCGTGAAGATAGGCTACCCATGCAAAGGGGCTTGCTCAGTAAATAAATGAAAGTGTCCTTTCTGAAAATGAAACCAAGAGGGAAGATATACGAAGAAGAAACTACCCCTAAAAGATGACTTGTACCTACAAGTTGAATACAAAGAAATAAGTAAATGCAAAGCACACAAGATACGTCTTCAACATGGAAGAAAAAAACTGAGGGAGCAGAGACACTGTATCACCTCCACAAGTATTCTCATCACATTCTAACCTGAGCAGGGTAAAGTCGGTCAGGCAATTTCAGAACCTCCATGAAATACCTCCCAGACCATACAATTCTCTCTTCTCTAAATCTTCTAATTTCTGGTGCCATTTCCCAGGTCCTCTGATACTGCTCAGCAAAGGTACAAGTACTTTTGTACCCAAAAAGGTTAAGGCACCTCCGTCACTGTAAATCGAACCAGTTCACTAGCAGTGTAGGTATACTGATCAGTCCCTTGTAGAGTTAGATTAACCTGAGTCAGGTCTTACAACCAGGAGGTTGTTCACAGATGGGCAATCAGAGCAAAGGACGTGTACTCCCTACACATTTTAGAATCATCTGTGACTTCTTATTCTCTTATCTCCCTTAACCCAGGCAACCCACCTCCAAAATCTCCCTCAAACCTAGTCCCTTTTCTCCACTAACTGTCTCACCTAAATTCAGGCCCTCATCTCTTGTTTGGTCTCTCGATTTCCCTTCCCTCCAGTCAATCTTCTATCTAAATTACGACCCCAAATCACCTTTCAAAAACCCAGAGTTGTTGGTGTCACACCTCTACTAGCACCTCACTGCCCAGGGAAGCTTATTAGAAACACAGATTCTCATGGCCAAGCCCATCCGCAGAAAAATGGAGTTTCTGGAAGAACTGAGGCCCTGATACTTGTACTTGCAAGTGGTTCCCTGGCTCCACCCGCCTCCCAGGTGCACCTGCAGCTACTCCTCTCCCCACCCTACCGTCCAGTCATGGAGAACACCCACCCCTGGACAAGAACAAACTCCTCCCCCACTTGGCCATATCCTTTTTCCTCTGCGGGAAACCCGGAGAGGTTTTCCTATGCGGGAGACCCAGGTTCGATCCCTGGGTCAGGAAGATCCCCTGGAGAAGGAAATGGCAACCCACTCCAGTATTCTTGCCTGGAAAATCCCATGGACTGAGGTTCCTGGTAGGCTACAGTCCATGGGGTCACAAAGAGTCAGACACGACTGGGAGACTTCACTTTCACTTTTCACTTTTTTTTTTCCTCTGCCTGGAATGTCCTTCTTTTGGGGCAAGTCCACCATTCTCCAAGGCCCAGTTCAAATGCCACCTCCTCTGGGAAGCCTTCCTTCCACCCCTCAGTGGCTTTCAAATATCTCTGCCTGAGACTCAATCTCAAGAAACAGACTTCACATTGCAACGCAGTAGATGCCTAACTGAAACAAAGTTTTCCGAAAACAGTATCTAAACTTCCTATGGAGGATGCAACTTGATCTATTTCATTCTATTATCCCATTTTTAAAAATGCTGTTTGCCACCTTATAATGGATTTCATGATTCACTAAGGGAGGCAACCTACCTTTGAAGAATACTGCTGAAAGTTAATAAATAACTCCCCTCTCTATGCATGTAATATGTACTCTATTATAGACTATTTATCACACTCTACAGTAATGATCTGTTTACAGTCTGTCTCCCACCCCCACTTCCCTCCCCCTAACAGGTACACACCACAAGGAAGTCAGCATATCCTTGGGTAGTTAGTTACCCATCCGTTGATAAATGCAGAAATGAGAATATTGGAGAAGGAATAATTTAATTGCTTTTGCACGTGTCTAATTTTTTTTTCATTTCTGGTTATGGTTCACAGCATAGTCTATCAGCAAGTCCCATGAGCCTGGAAATCATATTAGCTTCAACCCTTGAAGTTAACAGCAATTTAAAACAACAGCCGTTGTATTTCAGAACAATTTAACCAAGGTGTAAATTTTTCTTCCCCTCAAAAATAAAAACCACGGCACAGGCAAAACCAACCAGAAAATATTTTGTCAGGTTGCTAGCTTGCCAAGATAGTACAAATGTGGGCAAACAAATCTCTTACTTAAGATACTCAGAAGCAAATATTCAAAAACCTCAAAACCCTCCTTCCGTACCACTTCAGAAAGGAAACCCCCCTCCTGCAGGGCGGGTGCAGATACAGAGGCCTTTCTATCTTGCTTCCTAAAGCTCCCTCTCTCACTAGGCTGTCCCCATCGGTACAAGCACAAGAAAAAAGTAAGGAGAAAGAAAAAGAAACCAAATCAGCTAAAATGAACCGCAGTAATGAACCCAGGCAGCCAGTTCCGGTGCGAATTATACCTGTGATGGATGAGCGGGGACACGGCCGGCCGTGGGGGAGGGATCCTTTTCTGCAGCACGTGGCCCCATCGACAGGAAACCTGCCTGCAACACCCCCAGCTCTGCACACCGCTCATTTGCAGCGCCGTCATTTGTGTGATGCTAATTTGCTCAAAGTCCTAAACGTACCGAGAGAGATTCAGTGAAAACACAAGGTGGGCTCGGAGTAGCTGGCCCTAGGAGAGGCTGGAAGTGGAGGAGGGACCAAGTATCCGGAAAATGCTCTGGGGCCCAGAGGATGGAGCAGGAAGAGGAGTCTCACTTTAAAGCTGGGCTTTAAAGGATGAATAAGAGTTTTCCAAACCATGTGGGGAAGGAGAGGACAGCTCCAGGTAGAGGAGCCTTTTGTGGGGTGTCATTATTAAATATGAATGAGGGGGGAGCTGCAGACAGGTAGATGGTGAGGGGCTTTGTTGTGCGTGGCAGAGAGTTTGGACTTCTTTAGACTACTGATTTCCACTTGGCAGGTCACAACGTGACAGGCTGTGAAATCCATGAGATTGTGACCAACTTTCGCAAAAAAATGAAATTGCCTAGAGTAGGAAATATTTGAATATGTTGCGGGCAGTGAGGGTGTAAACTCTTTTGTGAAGTTTGTTTCCGATATAAATGTGTCTATGTATGTACTGGTTTGTGATATAAAATGTATCTCTTATTGTGGCGGTGACTTAAAAAAAGCAAACCAAAACTCCATCTGGGCAAACAAGGGATCTACTTGAGGACGGTTAAATAAGAGACTGCTGTGAACAGATGTGAATCTCATGAGGATAAGCGTGGTGGCTCAGGGGACACACGGTGGTGTTTTTATAAGGTGTCCCCCCACCAGACAGCGAGCTCCTCAGGGACGGAAACTCTGTGTGACAAGTTCTCAGTTTATAGCTCCTGGCACACACGTAGGCACTAAATCACTGTCTGCTGACTGAGTGTGGTAACGGATCTTCAAGGTGATTCCCAATGAGCCTCAGCTCCTGGTATCCCCACCTCTGTGTATCCCCCGCCCACCCTGTACCAGGGTTGGTCTGTGTGACCAACAGAACAGGGCGCTAGTGATCGTCACTTCTGAGGTTACATTATAAAAGGCTGCGGCTTCCATTTTAGGTGCTCCTTCTGGAACAGTCGCTCTTGGGGAAGCCAGCTGCCACGTCCTAAGGACACATAGCCATGGCAAGGAACTGAGGTCACCAGCCAGCAGCCAGTGAGGAAAGGAGGCTTCCTCCCTGTCATGGAAGCAGGTCAGCCCCCAGCCCGCCTTTCAGATGGTGACAGCCTCACGGAACAGTGTGACAACAACCTCATGAGAGACTCAGGCAGAAACACCCAGGTAAGCTGTCCCTGGATTCTGGACTCACAGAACTGGGTACATAATATAATAAACACTTATTATTTAAGCTGCTAGGTTTTGGAGTACTCTGTTATACAGCAAAAGACAACCAATATACTGAATCAGTGAACAGAGCTGAACAATAATATCAGTATACTAGAGTTATCCAGGGTTGACTGCTTTTTTTTTTTTCCTCTAAGAATCTATCATGTCACATTTCCAGCCTGACTAGATAAGAGAAAGGCCCCTGACCCAAGCTGGAACAATGGGATCCTCTCTTCAAGTTTTAGTACTTGAGAAACTGGGTCAGGTGTGAGGAGCAGACTATAAGTCTGACTAGGGGTCAAGACCACCATTTGGGGGCAATTATAATGGGGTCCATGCAAGTGAATGGGAACAGAAAGGCCAATGTGTCCAGAAGAAAGCAGATTCTCAGTGGACGTGGAGGGAAGGAAGTGGGAAGGGGGAAGGAAGTGGGAAGGAGAAAGGAGCTGGGATATTCTAAGCCCCAGAAAGTCTGGCCGCCTTTCTAGTATTTGGGGTGAAAGATTCCCCTTCCTTATAATTATTTCCCATTTTACTTGCTCATTGATGAGTGAGTTCCTTTTCTTGAAACCAAAAGATCCTCGAGTACGGCCTTTCTCCGGTGCTGGCCAGGGGAGCGGTTCCTCCTGCAGGCCAAGGGTCTTTCTAGAGAAGAGTAATAACTCACCAGAGACTTCAGCTGTGTAACTACCGCTATGCAAAGACAGCAATAGATCGAGTGGAAGGTCTGTTCAGAACATTAAACTCCTTTTGCCTTAACTCCACTTTCACCGAATAATCCTTTGATTATTAATGTACTTCAATTTAAAAAGCTGTGTTCTGGCCAGCTGACCTAATCATTCAAGTGGTTGGGTAGGTTCATGCCCATTATAAATTCAGAGATTGGCTTTCGAGTACAAATCATTCCGGCGTAACCTCCATTTCATTTCCACTGCCCTCGGTCAAGCCCTGTCATTTATCCAGTGACCCACTGCAGGAGCCTCCCCAAGGCTTCACCCTGCTTCAATCCATCCTCTTCAACTTCTCTCCCTGAAACACAAAGCACCTGATGCCTCGCTCCCTGCTCAAAACCTCTGATGGTTCCTGGTGCCTTGGGAATGACTGCAGGCTCCAGCCCCATCTTCCACCACACACCTCGACACTTCTCCTGACCTCCTGACTCCTTCTTGCTGCCTGGCATTACCCCAAGTTCCTCAAGCGCAACTGGTGCCCACCCTGCTCGGCTCCAGTTCTGCCCTTGCTGGCACCCTTTCCCCTGGGCCCCTCCTCTGCCCACTTTCTCTCACTCCACTCCTCTCTGTGCCCTCCTCTCTCTCCTCTTTGTACTTCCACGGAATTCCTCTCTCTCCTTTATAACCCACACTGGGTTATAATTAATTGTCTTCTTGTCTATCTCTGGATCGTGAGCCTCAAGGAGACTAGGCTTTGTTCATTTTCTCTTCCCCTCATTTCAAGGCCGAATAAAGCATCTTGCATCAACACTTTAACATTCATTGCATGTTTTCTGTATCCAGGCACCTGGCTGATGTTAGAGGTAGCAGGCATTCAACAAATGGCCACCAAATCAATGACAGTCAGTTAGGTGGCAGGAACAAGTTTCCCCTGGATCTGATGATGGTCAGGAGAGGTGTCCACTTAGCCTCTGCAGGTGCAGAGCTGAAAGAGCAGAGTCAGACTCCTGGTGACGTCCATCATGCAGCAATGAATGAATGAATGAATGAATGAATCTCAGCCTTTTTTTTCTTTTAAATAAAAATCGAAGTGTAATTTCTCATATCCTGATAAACTAACATGCCACTTCCCTTTCTTCTCTTTCTCTCTCTTTCTACAGTTGCAATCATGACTCATAGGTACCTTATGGAATGCAAACTTTAGGTTAACGACTACTGGAGAATGGGGATGGGGATGACCCTCCAGTTACCAAGTTTATATGGTTTAGAAGAAGGGCACATGGGTTAACCCACCAGTGACTTTAGTGTCCTTCTTTCAAAAGAGTCAGCATCTACATGCAAAGGAAGGAGCAGAATTTGGTCCTGATTTGTCCACTGATAATCTGTCTCCTGTCCCAAACTCTCCCTCTCCCTCCCAGAGTTGTGAGAAGGACTCAGCTCTGGGCAGACTTGAGATGGACAGGTCTATCCTAAAGATCCTAAAGATCATAGCAGAGAATGTAACACAGTCATTCCTAATGCAATTGATCAAAAAGTATCCGGAATTAATAAGAAAAAGACACACACAAAGTGCATGTTTTGTCCTCTTTTTAAACAAAAGTGAATATTTCTACCCTCTAAATTTCTATCTTCCAGAGGTTATATGCTAAATGAATGTTGCCTCAAATCAAGGCTTACCCCACAGGTTCTAAAAAGGCATCAAGCATATTCCACAGACCCTTGACCATCTCACTCATTGCGGGCAGATTCTTCACTGTCTGAGCCACCAGGGTATCCCTGCTCTTGACAGTCTCTAGAGTGCCAGGAATCACCAACCCGCAGAACCTGGGAACTCTCACGGTGGAGTTTGTTTTCTGGGAAAATCGCAACTTTGTCAAGAGGTCATCTTTCTTGGCTTATCTTCACAACTTTACTCAAACTTCACCTCTCACTTTGTGGTCATTCTTCACACAAAAACCAACTTTTTGTTACTTTAAGAGAATTGTGCTCTTAAGGCAAAGATAGTGGAGAGCAGGGAAGCCTGGTGTGCTATAGTCCATAGGGTCGCAAAGAGTTGGACACAACTCAGCAACTGAACAACGACAACAGGATAAAGAATAGGGCTTCCCTGGTGGCTCAGGGGTAAAGAAGCTACCTGCCAAAGCAGGAGACTCTGGTTCAATCCCTGGGCTGAGGAGATCCCCTGGAGTAAGAAATGGCAACCTGCTCCAGTATTCCTGCCTGGGAAATCCCATGTACAGAGGAGCTTGGGGGGCTACAGTCCATGGGGGTCACAGAGTCGGACACGATTGAGCGTGCAGGCACGCTATAAAGCACTGGGAGCTCAGTTCAGGGTTTGGTGATGACCTAGAGGGGTGGGATGGGGGGGTAGGGTGGAAGGGAGGTTCAAAAGGGAAGGGATATCTGTATACATATAGCTGATTCACTTCACTGTACAGCAGAAACTAACACAACAATTGTAAAGCAATTATACTCCATCCCTACCCCCGCCCCACCCCGCCAAAAAAAAAAAAAGACAAAGATTAGAAAACCTCACAAGCTCTGTCGAAAGCAGAGGGAGGGCAGGGGGCGTGGCTCCCTCAGAAGCTAAATCACTGTCTCTCTCCACCCACAGGCCTGGGATGTGCTCAGATCAGTGCCTCAGCAAATTAATTGGGAAAGGAGTACATCAAGGCTGTACATTGTTACCCTGCTTACTTAACTTATATGCAGAGTATATCATGCAAAATACCAGGCTGGATAAAGCACAGGCTGAAGTCAAGATTGCCGGGAGAAACATCAATAAGCTCAGATATGCAGATGACACCGCCCTTATGGCAGAAAGCAAAAAGGAACTAAAGAGTCTCTTGATGAGGGTGAAAGAGCAGAGTGAAAAAGCTGGCATAAAACTCAACATTCAAAAAACTAAGATCATGGCATCTAGTCCCATCACTTCATGGTAGATGGGGAAAAAGTGGAAACAGTGACAGATTTTATTTTCTTGGGCTCCAAAATCACTGTGGACGGTGATTGCAGCCACGAAATTAAAAGACAATCCTTGGAAGAAAAGTTATGACAAACATAGACAGCATATTAAAGAGCAGAGACATTAATTTGCTGACAAAGATCCATATAGTCAAAGCTAAGGCTTTTCCAGTAGTCATGTATGGATGTTGAATTGTGGTGCTAGAGAAGACTCTCGAGAGTCCCTTGGACTGTAAGGAGATCAAACCAGTCAATCCTAAAGGAAATTAACCCTGAATATCCACTGGACAAACCAATGCTAAAGCTGAAGCTCCAATACTTTGGCCACATTATGTGAAGAACTGATTCACTGGAAAAGACTCTGATGTTGGGAAAGACTGAGGGCAGAAGGAGAAGGGGATGAGGGAGGATGAGATGGTTGGATGGCATCACTGACTCAGTGGACATGAGTTTGGGCAAACTCCAGGAGATAATAAAGGACAAGGAAGCCTGGCGTGCTGGAGTTCAGGGGGTTGTAAAGTCAGAGACGATTTAGCGACTGAACAACAGTAAAAACAAATTTCAAATTACCACAGGTCAGGGACCACTGGATCCCTCCCAGAGAGCAGAACTCACACTTGTCAAACACACGTGCCTTATCTGGTAGCTCCCATCACACACCCATGGTCCTCAACAGTATGTGCCATTGTCCCCATGTCCAAGTTGGCATCTTTCACATTCTGTAAGCAAACGTGCATTATCCTGACAAATGAAGGAGGAGGAAGTATCTGCAGCACAGAAGGATTCCCACTGTGCAGCCACATTTTCTGACGGCTGCCACATCCTAATGACACAAGACATCACTTTATCCATGTCAGTGAGCACATCTGAGAACCATAATGTGCAAAGCATCATCACCAAACCCTTTTTTCCAAACTTTTTTGACCATAAACTCTAAAAAGACATATATTTTATCCTGCAAGTAACACATATGTATATGTAAACTATATATGTATACTATAAGCCTACTTATGCAATACAATGAACTGTGATATTTTCCATTCTATTTCTTTTGTCTTTTTTTAATGCAGACCTCTATCCACCAAACGGATTTCATGACCTTATTGTGTTGAAACCTGCAATTTGAAAGCATATGATATTTCACATAAAAGTGCTGCTTTGTAGAAAATAATAAAATTCTATCCAAAGAAGAGAAACTTTCAACTTCTAGGCAGAAAAGTGGAAAAGGAATAATATTTTTGCTTCTTTAGCTTTCAATTGCCAGGACATTTTAAAAGCATTTTATCTCAGCAAATGAGCATTTCTACAAAAACCCATCTCAAAACATTGTGGGTCATTATTCCCCTTATACCGAAGAAGAAAAAAATGCAGGTTGAAAGGTATCGCCCCCACCCACCCACCTTCCATGTGTAGTATTTAAAAATGCACATCTGTTTGGGAATTAAAATTTGGCTATATCTTCTGGGACTTCCCTGGTGGTACAGTGGATAAGAATCCGCCTGCCAATACAGGGGACACAGGTTGGATCCTTGGTCTGGGAAGATCCCACATGGTCAAGAGCAACTGAGAGAGCCCATGTGCCACAACTACTGAACCTCACGCCCTAAGCCTGAGCTCTGCAACAAGAGAAGCCACCACAATAAGAACATCCATGTGCAACATACTGCATATACTGCAACAAAGAGTAGCCCCTGCTGACCACAACTAGAGAGAGCCTGTGCACAGCAAGGCAGCCCAGCCCAGCCAACAACAAATAAATACATAAATTTTAAAAATAAAAGAGGACTTCCCTGGTGGCCCAGTGGTTAAGAATCTGCCTTGCAATGCAGAGGATGTGGGTTCAACCCCTGGTTGGGGAAGTAAGATCCTACATGCCCCAGGGCAAGGAAGTCCATGTACTATAAGGAGCAACAAAAAAGAGCCCATGTGTTGCAAGCAAGACCCTACACAGTCAAATAAATAAATTTAAAAAAAAAAAAAAAGTAGAGAAAAATAAATAAATAAATAAAAGAAAATTTGGTTGTATCTTGTAAGGAATTTTGAAGTTGTGCTGCTTGAAATTATTACCCTCCCGGCAAGGTAACCGTGAAGACTAAATGAGATCATATGAGGGAAGCGCCTGGTAGCTCCTGCTGTCCTTCAGGTTCTTGGGTTATCTTTTCCTGGACGTGCCTGAACTCTGTGTGACCTGGGGGCTCACTCACTGAACACCTGCCCTGCTGGGCGACAGAGGATCCCACAAGGCGTTTACTGGTTCCATCAGTTAGAATAAATAGCATTACAAACTAGGATTCTGGAGTGTCTGGGTTGAGTATTTCACTTATTCCTCCAACAGATAACTACTGTGAGCTTTCCACACCAGGCATGATCTGCCCATGTGCAGAGGCTATGGGGTATAAAAAAAACAGGAGACACAACTGCAGCCCTCATGGCGCCTGCAGTCAAATAAGGGCTTAGAGTTTGTGAAAATACTTCACGTTCCATTAATGTTACATAGCCTGTTCCCTTATCTGTAAAGTGAAGTAAGATTAGATCAGTGGTTCTCAAAACTGAAGATTTCACAGATAAAAAAGGCTTTCATAAAAGAAACTGAAAAAAAAAAAAAAAAAAGCAAATGATCTCACAATTCTTTAATCTGAATGAATCATCACTTTAAAAAAAATTACATAGCCTCATTTTCCCCCTTTTACTATATAAGCCAGTTTTTGTCCTGGAATTTGAGGATCCCTCAGGACTTGCCCAGCTCTGACTTTGTAGAATTCTTTGGTTTTTTTTGCAGCAACTACTTACATGTAAAGTGAAAAGTGAAAGGGTTAGTCACTCAGTCGTGTCTGACCCCTTCCAACTCCATGAACTGCCAAGCTCCTCTGTCCATGGGATTTCCCAGGCAAGAATACTGGAGTGGGTTGCCATTTGCTTCTCCAGAGGATCTTCCCAACCCAGGGATTGAACTTGGGCCTCCTGCGCTGCAGGCAGATTCTTTACCAGCTGAGCCACTAGGGAAGTTCTACTTACATGTAAGTTCTACCCATATATACCCCAGAATTGCGGAAAGGCCAGAGACCTGTCCCTAGGAAAATCATTACAGGGTCCTTGATGAGAAAATCTTAGTACACACAACATATTCTGGCTCCACCCTTGACCCTGGGTGCTGAAAAATGCAAAGGGACCAAGCTCTGGTGACCGGAGGGCAGAAACGAACAATTGTTGAGGAGCCACCTCAGGTCTAGCCCAATACTTGGCACTTTCCCACCCACCACTTCAACATCACAGCCATTCCAGGAGATATATATCTTCTTCTTTATCTCTACTTTTCAGCAGGAGGAAACTGAGTTCAGAGAAATTAAGTCTCATGCCCAATGTCACATAGCAAGTAATCAGAATTTAAACTCAGATCTACTTATTGCCACAATTGCCACAATCAGACCTCATTGGCAGGAAGAGACATCAAAAACAGAACGAATGCAGAAAGGCTTTAAGAGATTTACGTGACTTTTGACATGAGAGAAATTTGAAATCACGTTCAAAAATTCAAACCTTTGGTGGGAGTGTAAATTGGCGCAGTCACCATGGAAAACAGAATAGAGGTGCCTCAAAAAACTAAAACTACAACTACTATATGACCCAGCAATTCTACTCCTAGGGATATGTCTGAAAAAAAGAGATCATTAATTTATAAAGATAAGTGCACTCAAATGATGTTTATAACAGCATTATTTATAATAACCAAGATGTGGAAGTAATCTAAGTGTCTGTCAACAGATGAATGGATAAAGAAGATGTGATAAACACTCCTACACATGTGGGTGCATGCACATACAATGAAATACTACTCAGCCATAAAAAAGAATAAAATTTTGCCATTTGCAACAACATGAAAGAACTTGGAGGGTATTATGCTTAGTGAAATAAGTCAGACAGAGAAAGACAAATAGTGCATGGCATCACTTATATATGAAATCTAAAAAAATAAACTAGTGAATATAATAGAACAGACTCACATATCTAGAGAACAAACTAGTAGTTACCAATGGGGAGAAGGAAGTAGGGAGGGGCAAGATATGGTAGGAGGTTAAGAGACACAAACTACTATGTATAAAATAAGCTACAGGATATATTATACAGCACAGAAAATACAGCCAATATTTTATAATAACTATAAATGGAATATAATCTTTAAAAACTGTGAATCACTATGTTGTACACCTGAAATCTATATATTATACAGTACTATACCTTGATAAGAAAAAAAAGACAATTCAGATAGCTTACTAAATACAATACTCTATGTCAGAGTCAGCAGGTTGGCACCTCTTTAACTAGGTCTCTTTTCTGATCAGCTCAGCAAACATCCTCTTTTCTGCCTCTGGACTCCTTCTATTCTTTACCCTAGGAACGAGAACAGCAAGCCCCCGACCCACTTCCATTCACACTCCTAGGAGAAGCTTTGCTTCTGGCCCAACTCTCCATCCATCCCTCATCAATTTAACAAGCATTTATTAACATGTATCAGGTGTTGTGTTAGGCACAGAATAAAACACATCCCTCCTTGAAGGAGCCCAAGCTATAGAGTAGATACCTATAAATACAGGCAGGATACTGACTTTACAACTGGACACTCGCCCAAAGCCAAAGGAGGGCAGGATCCAGGCAGGCTTCCTGGAGGAGGAGACGTGTAAAACAGCTTTTGTGGGAGACAAGTGCCCTGTCACACAGAAAAGAAAAGGTACAAGACTGCAGGCAGTGGAACAAGGGAGCAGGAAGCAGGTCCCACGTGGACCCACCAGCTCTCTCTCCAAACCCATTCGTCCTGGCACCAAGACCATTACAGACCCAGCTCCCCAAGCCAGAACCTTCCACACTCCTTGCTCTCTCTCTTATAGCCTTTACCTCCACTGAATCCCTGAGTCCTGTCTAGTCTCCTTCTAAGTCTCTCAGACATCTCCCCTTCCTTCTCTATCCTCACTCCCCTCACGGTAGCCCAGCACCACCATTTCTCCTTGGTTCCTGCAACAGCCTCCAAATGGACATCACTTTACTTTCGCTCCATTAAATTCACTCAGCACAGAGCATCTAGACTGAATCTCTAAGGCGGGGGCAGGTGGGGGAGGGTAGCAGCAGGTTGGTGGGAACCATCTGATCCTGTCATTATCCTGCTTAAGTCCTTCACTAGATCCTAGTGCCTTCATGATTAAGACAAAACCTCCTAACAGGATTTACAAGACCCTTGGTGGTCTGGCCTCTGCTCACCTTCCTAACCTCATCTCTGATCTTTAGTTCCTCATAAACTGTGGCTTATGAGCCTGGTTACCCAGCACCACCACCTGGGGAGCTTTAAAAAAAAACCCAATATCACAGTCCCACTCCCAGACACTGTGACTGAATTACTCAGGGGAAGACCCGGGGCATCCGGGGATTGTAAAGCTCCCCCTGTGATATTAACGCGCAGCCATGGCTGAGAACACTGCTCTAGCCCAACACATCTGACAGGTTTGCGGCACATGCCCAGTCTCTGCCATCAGAGGCCCTGGAGCTATCCTGGCTTGAAGCCAGTGGCTTTCTGTTTCATTCACTGCAGTGTTTTCCAGACCCAGAACAGTACCTGAGCAATTCTGCTTTCTCCCTTCACCTGGTCCGATGACACTCATTCTTTAAGATCCAGCTTAGACTTCCTAACAGACACTCCCTCCCTCGATGCCCCTTTTCTGGGGTTAGGTGATCCTGTGTGAGCTCAGACCTAGATTTCTCCCATTAGAGCATATATCACACCACCTGGTGATTGTCCGCATCCCACAGTTAGTCTGTAAGCTCTGAGGGTGACCGGCCTGTATGTTCATCAGTATAGCACCTCCATCCTCCGGAAGTGCCTAGCAGAGTCAGTGCTGATTTAAGAAGTGTGGCAGGAATAAATGGAAGTGAAGGGGCTCACGTGTTGGTGTAACGGCAGAGGATGGTGTGACTGGGGTGATGGCAGTGGGAGATGAGCGGGACACTGGGGACCGGTCGTGAAGGGCTGGCGTCCTCACCGAAGACTCAACGGCATCAGACAATGGAGCCAAGGCAAATGTCAGGTAAAGCTACACAATCAGCTTGAATTTTAGGGCAGTGAGTAGCTGAGGCATGGAGCGCCGGGGGAAGTTAGGGAGGCACAGTGGCCAGGGACCAGATGGGGATCTAGAGCAATAGCCCACCCGGAAGAAGATGAGGAGGGGGCTCAGGCCTGAAGACAGGGAGCTGGCGGAGACAAGGACACAGAGAGAGAGGGAGGGGAATGAGAGTGTTTGGAGGCTTGGTGGCCCAGTGAGGAGGAACGAGGCTCTGTGGATGACTGATTTCCTGCTCAGAAGACTACAACTGTGGTGTGAGGATTGTGACCAGATGCAGTATCATAACCAGACAGGGGGCAGGAAAAGAACCTGACGGCCTCCATTCAAGTCTTTTTTTCTCGCTTTTTTTTTTTTGGTTTGGTTTGATATGGACCATTTTTTAAAAGTCTTTACTGAATTTGTTAAAATATTGCTTCTGTTTTATGTTTTGGTTTCTTGGCCAAGAGGCATATGGGATCATAGCTCCCTGACCAGGGATGGAATCCACACCCCTGGCACTGGAAGGCAAAGCCCCAACCTCTGGACCGCCAGGGAAGTTCCACCTCGATTCAAGTCTTAGCGTCACCTCTTACTCGCTCTCCATCCTAAGGAAGTCACCTTCAGCTCCTCATTTCATCTGCTCAATGCGGGTCACAAGTAGTACCTACATCACAGGGATGTTGCAAAGGCTGAAAGGAGTAATACGTGTACATGCTCAGCCACTGCCTGGCACACGTAAATGCCACATGAGAGTTCACAAAATTATTTATATACAAGGTGCCGTATTATCTGCTAAGAGTTACGATCTGCCAACAATTCCTTCCCTCCCTCTGAAGACCTGTGCTCCACCTGTCAAGAGATGGAGTCTGTTTCTCCTTGTCTTGAATCTGGGCAGCTTTGTGATTCGCTTTGACCAAATGAAGTGACATTGCACCAATTCCGGCTCAAGCCTGGTGGCACCCACTTTTGGCCCTTTGGAAGCCAGCCACCGTGCAAAGCTGGAGCCCAATAACAATGTTAGGAGACTGAGGCAGGAGACAGGCTGGGGGGAGGGGACGAGGTGCACAGGCCGACGGCAGTACCAAGGCCACAGACACACGAGAGAGGCGGTCTTGGAGGCTCCAGATCCAGGTCAGCCCACAGAATTGTGAGAAATAAGTTACTGCTATTTCAAACCAGTAAGTTGTGGGTTCGTTTGCTACACAACAATAAACTGAAACTTATGTACAGAAGAAAAAGGACATCACTGGGCCAATAAGGACTTCATTTGAAGCCATCTTAAAATAGGTATTTTGGACAGGAGAAATATGGAGACATAGAAATATCAAGAAGGGTGTTGGAAGTCCAAGTTTGGGCTCAAGCAGGAGGAGGCAGGGATTCCAGAATCAATCAGCATAAGGACAGGACTCGGTGCCCCGGGAGAAGGACCTCACCAGGGGAGGCGTGAGGAACTGGAAACTGGGTCCCAGGACGGAAATCTGGCCCCGTGGATCCTTAGAGGGCAGGTGGAGAGAAGCTAGTAGAGAAGACGAAGAATAGTGATCAGGGATGGAGACAGAACACACAGAACCAGGGAGCTGTCCTCTGAGAAGGGGTTATCCAGTGCTGAGAGCTACCAAGAACAACGGACTTGAACATTAGGAGGGAATGGGGACTTCCCAGTGAAGTAGCAGAGGCAGAAACCAGGTGATGAGAGACTAAGGAGGGAATGAGATTGAGAATCTGAACACAGCAAACATAGATGACTGTTCTTAAAAGTCTGTTGTTACAGTTGAACCCAGAGAAACAGAGACTAGATTGGCAGCTTCCAGGGGTGGGATGGGAGATGGACAAAGGTGGTCAAAAGATACTGAAGAAGGAATTCATAGGGCCTTGACTCCATCTGAGGCCTGTCCATGCTGATCGTGCTCAGCCACCTCTCCAGTGGACTCTGAACTCTCTGCTTAGTGCCTGTGGGAACAACAATGGAAGGATAAGACCCCCTCCAGACAGGGGAACCTTGAAGATCATATCCAGGTTACTCATCACCTAAGAGAAAACAGACACTAATCCCCCCTGCCTCCGGACAGTATCTATCGGAAAGTAACTACAGGCTTATCGGTTATTAACTGGTTGGAATGTAACCGCGGGCTTATTGATTATTAACTGTTTGAACACATAACACGTGAATGATGGGGTTATTGTGATTATATTTACCCTTCCTTTGTAAGCCTCAAGGGATTTGGGGTGGTGGGTTTAGACACATACACATGGGGTATAAAAGATTTTCACAAATGCTGGTCGGGGTCCTTGGCTAAGAGGAGACTCTGCCTGGGGCCCGCTGGTGTAATAAACTGCACTCCACTATCTGCATTGTCCTGAGTGAGTTTGTTTCCCAGAAAGTATGGCTATAACAATACAAACTTCCAGGCACTTCCCTGGTGGTGAAGTGGATAGGAGTCTACCTGCTGATGCAGGAGACACAGGTTGGATCCCTGGTCTGGAAAGATTCCACATGCCGTGGGGCAACTAAGCCCATGGGCCACAACTATGCACCTAGGGCCTGTGTTCCTCAACAAGAGAAGCCACCACGGTGAGAAGCCCGTGCACCGAAAGGATGAGTAGCCCCCGTTCACTGCAACTAGAGAAAGTGCAGCAATGAAGACCCAAGGCAGCCAGAAATAAACAGAAAGCTACAAACTTCCAGTTACAAGATGAGTAAGTTCTGGAGATGTAACATATAGCATATTGATTACAGTTAACAATGTTGTTGTTGAGTCCCTAAGTCAGCTCAGACTCTTTTGCGATCCACGGACTGTAGCCCGCCAGGCCAAGTCCCCTGCATTGGCAAGCGGGTTCTTTACAACTGAGCCACCAGGGAAGCCCCACAGTTAACAATGCACGAGTCCCCAGTGGCTCAGTCATACATACAGTAAAAGAAGGACTGATCCTTCCATCATTACAAGGTCTGATGCTGAAGCTGAAGCTCCAATATTCTGGCTACCTGATGCAAAAAGCTGACTCATTGGAAAAGACTCTGATGCTGGGAGAGATTGAGGGCAAGAGAAGAAAGGGACGACAGGATGAGATGGTTGGATGGCCTCACCGGCTCAGGGGACATGAACTTGAGCTAACTCGAGGAGAGTGAAGGACAGGGGAGCCTGGCATGCTGCAGTCCCTGGGGTTGCAAAGAGTTGGACATGACTTAGCAACTGAACAACAACAACAAATATAAACACACACACACACACACACACACACACACACACACACGTCAAATCATCACAATGAGTACCCTAAACTCACACAATATATCTCAACAAAGCCAGGAAAAAAATAAATCCGATTACCTCTCCCACAACATTTTTTTCAAAAAGTTGAATAAAATAAAAAGTCTATTAATAGGGACTTCCCTGGTGGTCCGGTGGTTAAGAATCTGCCTTCCAATGCAGGGGATACAGGTTCGATCCCTGGTCGGGGAGCCAGGATCCCACGTGCTGCAGGGCAACTAAGCCTGTGCCTACGCTCCGCAACAAAGAGCCCAAACAACACAATTAAGACCCGAGGCAGCCTAGTAAGTAAATAAATACATATTTTTAATTTATTTATAAATATTTTAAAAATACATATTTTTTAAAAAGTCTATTGACAAAAGAGGGAAAAAAGTATTTCCTTGGGTGCATGAAAGGACAAAAAAAAAAAAATGTTTTAAGTGGAGAGAACTTGCTTGTTGAGAAGAGAAGCCAAAGAAGCAGCATTAAAGATCCTGAAGAAAGAGAGGATGGGGGTGGCTCAAGGTTCCAGGAAATGGGAGGGACGCAGTTCAGGTGGAGGCATTGGCCTTGAAGAAGAAGGGCAAGAGGCAAAGGAGTGGATCTTCACAGAGAGGTTTTAGGAGCGAGGCAAGGTGAAGTTCCTCTCTGGGGGCCTTGCTGTCCATGGGATTCTCCAGGCAAGAATACTGGAGTAGGCTGCCATGCCCTTTTCCAGGGGATCTTCCCAACCCAGGTTTCCAGCATTGTGGGCAGATTCTTTATTGTCTAAGCCACCAGGAAAGCCCAAGAATACTGGAGTGGGTAGCCTATCCCTTCTCCAGGGGAACTTGTGACCCAGGAATCAAACCAGGGTCTCCTGCATTGCAGGTGGATTCTTTACCAGCTGAGCTACTCGGGAAGCCCCTGAGAAGAGTAGGTTAAGGTCATCTGCTGACAGGCAGCGTGGGTCTTGGAAGACTGATATAAGTTTCTGAAGATTTTGGAGGGAATGCAGGAGGGGCCACAGGAGTCAAGCTTCCAGACCTTTCCAGAGAAGCCACGCCACAGGAATTCCTGCCTTCTGAGGCTCAGGCTCTCCATACCAGCTTCTCTCCTCTACCCTGCCCCCAGTCCTGCTCCATCCCCTGAGTCAGTCTCTGGCCTAGATGGCCCCCTGGAAGGTTGCTCCTTCATTCTCAAGTATTTCCTGACCATCCACACCACCAGCCCCCCTCTCTGGGCAACACGCTCTCTTCCCACAAGGCTTTCAAACCTTCCCCCTACTTTTCAGATACCCCGCACCTCTTTCCTTTCACACCCAGCAGAGGACCCCACTGCCCACTCATAGAGAGCACAGACACCGTCAGACTCATCAAACATGCAAGTTTACCTACAGCTGCACCCTCCCTGACTGATGCATCAACTTAAAACTGCTGTTTAATTAGGTCTTGGACAACATTTTAAAATACAATAAAAAGAACAGAAAATAGCATCTACTATATATCTCAAGAGTATTTGCTGTTTCTTAAAGCTTGTGTTTCAATTATGATGCATCTGTTACTATGAGTTGAGAGCAAAAGGTTTGTGTATGTTTGAAAACTCACAACAAAAAGTTAAGACAACAGCACTGCCATAGAGAAAGCTGTCCTTCCCTTTATCCATGGCTAATCCTCGCACCCGTGTTTTGCATCCCATCTCCTCCAGTAATTTCAGGGCCCTTAGGTTATGTCTTTTTTTTTTTTTTCCTGTAAAAAACAGAAATACCTCACTGGCCTCCTTGCACCCCCTATTTATTCCCTCCTCCTCACAAACTTCTCCAAAGAGTTATATGAATTCAGCATCTGCTCCCGCCCCTCCCTGTCACCTAACCCCTGCAGCCTCCTGCCCCCAGCGCTCCTGGACACAGTTCTCCACAAAGTGACCAGCGGCCCCTGAGCCCACATACCTAGAGGACACCTTCCAGGGTTCACTGACTCCGCGTTCATTCCTGTTCCTCCTTCCAGCGAGAGCTCAACCCTGTCCCCTCCGGAAGACTTCGCTGACCTCCCAACAAGGTCACACCTCCCATGAGGGGCACCCACTGTTCCTCTGTCCTTCCTAACAGTTGTCAATTGTCACTGTTACAATTTCACATTTGTGTAATTATCTGCCCAGATTAGGCCTCCTCAAGGAGGAAAGGGACTCTGCCTATCTTGACGCACTTGGCAGCCGGAGAACCTCCCTAGCTCAGTGCTGGGCATCATAGCCAGCAGCAGCCCCTGTGCTGGGTCTGAGGGGTACAGTGAGGAAGGAATACCCCAGAAAGTCACGGGAGCTGAGGAGGTAAGAAAGCCAGGGGCAGAGGAGGAAGGCAGAAGCTGCTCCCATTCTGCTTCCCAGACTAATGTGGAGCCTTTTCCAGAATAGCACGTGCCTGCACGGCTGACACCCCTCACTGGCTTTGTGTCAGAAAAGTGAGCCACCCAGACTGGAAAATTGGCTATATATTTCATACCTGACACGCAGAACTCGTAGTGAATCCTTTTAATCCACTACACATTCAATATTTGCTGAAAGATGAATAGGTGACACCTACTTCTGGAATCCAGCTACTAGAAAACAGAGCCTGGATTTGTTTATTTGCCCAGGAATGGCCTGCACAGGGTCCCTGATAAACACCAGAGGACACAAAAGGCCTCATTCTTTGCTATCTGACCACACCCAGACAGTTATATTGTGTTTATTTATGTGTTTACCTGCTTTCATTCCTCACTTACTGATTTCCTGTGGCATATCACTACACAAATATTCTCTGAAGGATGTTAAAAGATCAAATAAATACAAATATTTAAAATTACAAACAAAGAATGCAGATGCAACCAGAAACTTCAAAACTGTGGGAAACTCTATTAAACAAATGATCATTTTTCTCAACAAAACACTTGAGAGAGAGAGGGGAAGGATTTAAAAGTGATTAAAGAGACATATTAACTATGCACACTGTATAGAACTTGTTTGGATCCTTATTCAAATAAAGTAATTTTAAAAAGGAAATTATAGTCAGAGAAATGTGAATATTGGTTTGGATCAGTGGTTCCCCTAACAGCCTGAAACTCAGATCATAATGGAGAAACAGTCGCCACTTTTTTTGGACTGTGGCTCAGCAGTAAAAGAATCTGCCTACAATGCAGGAGACTGGCAGGAGATGAAAGTTCGATCCCTGGGTTGGGAAGATCCCTTGGAGGAGGAAATGGCAACCCACTCCAGCATTCTTGTCTGGAAAATCCAAAGGACAGAGGAGCCTGGCGGGCTACAGTCCATGGGGTTGGAAAGAGTTGAACACGACTGAGTGACTACACAACAAGAAATGGTATTGTAGTTGTTTTTAAAAAGACAGCCTTAATCTTTCTGAGATACATATTGAAATATTCGTGGATTGTAAAATATGAAATAATATAAAGTTTGGGATTATTTTAAAACAAGCGAGTTAGAACCAGAAATGGAACAACTGATTGGTTTAAAATTGGGAAAAGAGTATGACAAGGCTGTATATTGTCACCCTGCTTATTTAATTTATATGCAGATACATCATGAGAGATGCTTGGCTGGATGAATCACAAGCTGTAATCAAGACTGCCAGGAGAAATATCAACAACCTTAGATATGCAGATGATGCGACTCTAATGGCAGAAAGTGAAGAGGAACTAAAAAGCCTCTTGATGAAGGTGAAAGAGGAAAGTGAAAAAGCTGGCCTGAAACTCAACATTAAAAAAACTAAGATCATGGCATCCAGTCCCATCACTTCATGGCAAATAGAAAGGGAAAAAGTGGAAGCAATGACAGATTTTATTTTCTTGGGCTGCAAAATCACTGCAAATGGTGACTGCAGCCACAAAATTAAAAGATGCTTGCTCCTTGGAAGGAGAGCTATGACAAACCTAGACAGCATATTAAAAAGCAGAGACATCACTTTGCTGACAAAGGTCCATATAGTCAAAGCTGTGGTTTTTCCAGTGGTCATGTACAGATGTGAGATCATAAAGAAGGTAGAGAGCCAAAGAATTGATGCTTTTGAACTGTGGTGCTGGAGAAGACTCTTGAGAGTCCCTTGGACAGAAAGGAGATCAATCCTGAATATTGATCCTAAAAGAAAATATGCCCCTGAATATTCATTGGAAGGACTACTGCTAAAGCTGAAGCTCTAATACTTTGTCCACCTGATGTGAAGAGTTGACTCACTGGAAAAGATCCTGATGCTGGGAAAGACTGAAGGCAAAAGGAGAAAGAGATGACAGAGGATGAAGTGATAAGATAGCATCACTATCTCAGTAGACATGGATTTGAGCAAACCCTGGGTAATAGTGGACGTCAGAGGAGTCTGGCATGCTGCAGTCCATGAGGTCACAGAGAATCAGACACGACTTAGCAACTGAACAACAACAACAAATCAGAGTGAGATGGGGTGGGAAAGTGGCTAGGGTTTTAGAAGGAACAAGACTGCCAGTTGTGAATTGCTGAAGTTGGGTGATAGGTACATGTAAACCCTTTCCTCTCCACTTTTTAAATTTTCAGAAAGTTAAAAAATGTATCTAACAAATAGAACCATTAAAGCATCTAAATTTTTGTTAAATAATTTTTAAAGTCTGGAACACATTAGAATTCTTTCACTTTCCAAGATGTCTAATGGACAGCAGTTCTTCGATTCACAAGCTTTGTAAAGTATCCTTGAAAGCGAGATCCAGAACTTATGGGCAGCTTGCCTTCTGCCACATTTCCACTGTAAAGTATTACCCGGCTTCCTTCCATCAGAACAGGCATGTCCTTCTGAGGAGCTGGGGCCCTTTCAAGGATGCAAACTGAATCAACTGCCCTCAAACATCATAGTGAAGGCGCACACACAGCTTGGCAATGCTTTCCTACTGCTTTTGAAATGTAGCTTTAAACCTATGTCTTGATCACCTACCCTGGCTTGCAGCTGTGCTGGGGTTTGTCAAGAACTATGAAGCCGGACCGCCTTCATGGTACAGTGGTTGAGAATCTACCTGGGACACAGGTTCATTCCTTGGTCTGGGAAGATCCCACGTACCATGAAGCACGAAGTCTGTGTGCCACAACTACTGAGCCTGCGCTTTAGAGCCTGAGGGCTGCAACTCCTGAAGCCTGGGCACACCTCCAGCCCGTGCTCCACAACAGAAGCCACGAGAAGCCCTCACACCACAACGAAGGGTAGCTCCCACTCATGGCAAGTAGAGAAAGCCCGAGTGCAGCAACGAAGACCCAGCACAATAAAAAATAAACGATAAATACACTATAGATTATAAAATGATATATATAATAAGTGATAAATACATTATATATTATATATTATAAAAAAAAAAAAAACAGTCAAGCCAGTGCTTCACAATGACCAGACTTCTGACCCCTGTCCATTCCCACTGGGGCCTCACATCAGTCTTTGAAGGCGCCTCCCACACACTGATGGCATCCCACTCCAGTACTCTTGCCTGGAAAATCCCATGGATGGAGGAGCCTGGTAGGCTACGGTCCATGAGGTCGCAAAGAGTAGGACAAGACTGAGCAACTTCGCTCTCTTTCTTTCCCACACCCTGGGTTTGCAGGGTGACCCATTCATTCTCACCCGTTCAGGTGCCCTTTACTGCCCCTTTCTCATTAAAGTCTGAACTAGCCAACTTAAAATACTTGGAGACTTCCAAAATCTACTGGACTTTATGCCCAAACTGCTCACTGGGCAGAAGTGAAGTTCTTCAAAGGGTTTAGTGGCCTTCCATTCCACTTCAGATACAGACAACACTATCCCCTACCCCCAGGGTCACTGTAGCTAATTCCAAAAGGTTGTCTCACTCCTGTTGCAACTCCCAAGCCCAATAAACCTTGTTTGCTACAAACTTTCTTAATTGGAGCTGGGACAGACTGTATTGCTGAAATACTTAGGGGAGGCAGGTCAGATTTTTTTTCCCTAGCAAAATAAACCTTCTCTAAACCTTCCCTGGTTAAATCAATTATCCACAAAATAAATCAGTTATTGCATTCCCCCATATGACCCAAAGACAAGATAACCAGTTATATTTCGTTCACCAGCCTTGGAAACATACTTCACACACACAAAAGTCTCCATCTATCTTGTCCATGAAACAAAGCAAATTAAAATTTATCATATATACTACAAGCGCAAGCACAAGATGTTTTCAGCAACGTCGTTTCCATCAGGTGCATATCTACAAACACACAATAATTCCATCCCCGAGTGGAATTTGCCAAACAATGTGACCTGCGCTGACTTTCAGCAGAGAAAATCGGGAGTTTATGTTTGGTTTTCGTTTTAAATGAGAAGGAAAGAAGGAGAGTGGGTCTTGAAAAAGTGGGAGAGTAATCTTAATCCTCTCATTTCCTCCCATTTTTTTTCTGCATCAAAATGCAGGTGTATCAGTACCATTTCAAGTGACAGTTTCTCGGGCAGTTAACTACCCCGACGGAGGTTGGAAACCAGGGGTGGAGATAAGGGTGGAACCGGCGACTGTAAGGACGAGCAGGGTCAGAGGCCCCCGCGCTCAGCCGAGCACGTGAGGTGCCCCGCGCCGGCTGCCGGCCGCGCCCGGGTTCTCGCCCAGCCCGCTGTTCTGGGTTTCGCCAGCGATTGCGCCGTCCAGGCTGCCCACTCACACCTCTGGCTGGTCCAGACTTTAGGGGAGGCTCATTTACTTCCGGTGATAAATCCCTCCCACCACCTCTAAAAATAATGTAACATTTCCCCCATCACTTTCCTAACCACGGACGGCCCCACAGACTGCCGCCGAGTCCTGGGCTGGGGTTTCGCCCCCCGCGCGGCGAGCAGCGGCCAGCTGCGTACGGAGTGACGGCCCAGGGGGTTTAGGGCGTGGGAGGAAGAGGGAGGGGGTGTGGAGTTTCACCCTCCCCCCGCGCTCACCCCCCACCCCTTCGACTGCAGCAATTGGCAAAAAAACAAATAGTAATCCGTTTTTAGACTCCTCCGGGGCCCCCTGGACCCGGCTGCAGCGAGGACCTCAGTCTCTCCCGTACGTGCCCTTCCCTTCTCCCGCCCGGGTAACTGTCTTCGGGAATCAGGAGCCCCAGGCCACGCGGAACTGCAGCAGCGCGGGGGTGGGTAGGAGGGTTTAGGGGCGGCAAGAATGGGTTGGGGGAAGGGGTGGTGGAAGGAAAAAGGAAAAAAAAAAAACAAGAGACATGCAAGCGGCTCCCTAGCCAGCTGTTCCAGCTGCCGCTTCCACCCGCGCCGGCCGGGCGGTGTAATATTCCCCCCCCCCTCCATCTTTCTCACCACTACCTGTCCCCCCCATCCACCCACCACACGCACACATTCCCCCCACCAGTTGCGGATCTCCGGCCTGTAAGGGGGTAGTAGGGAGGAGCTGGGGGGAGGGGGAGTCCTGCGAGTTTCTAACCTTGTTCTTATAAACAAACCCACATGTGCAGCTGCCGCTGCTGCAACTCACCCCACAATCCCGGATATAAGTCCTGCCCCTTTAAGAAGAAAAAAAAGCTTCCCCCGCCTGCTCCCACCCCACCCATCCACAAGGACCTTTGTCTCCCCACCCCCTCTGTCAGTCGGCCCCGCCCCACATCCCCGCCCCCTCCAACGCAGAGGAACCAATGGGCGAGGAAAATAAGGCCGGGGTATGACGTAAGCATGCCCGGCCAATCACAGGGCGCGTTGGTGAGAGGCCTCGCGAAGGGCGCGCCCGGAGGAAGGAAGGCAGGAGAAAGGAAGCTTGAAGTCAAGATGGAGACTGGTGGTTTGTCCGCAGCTGCCCTAGCGAACGGGGACTTGGGATCCCAGCGAGAGCGGACCCTGGTGCCCGAGCGGCTTCAGAAGCGAGAACATGAGCGGCAACTGGAGGTAGAAAGGAGGAAGCAAAAGCGGCAGGACCAGGAGGTAGAAGGGGAGAAGAGCGACTTTTTCGCCGCCGCCTTCACTCGGGAGCGATCGGCCGTGGAAGAGCTTCTGGAAAGCGGAGAGTCCGTCGAGCGGCTGGAGGAGGCGGCCGCTCGGTTGCAGGGGCTTCAGAAACTTATCAACGACTCGGTTTTGTTCCTGGCCGCCTACGATTTGCGGCAAGCGCAAGAGGTGCTGGCGCGGCTGCAGGCGGCCCTGGCCAAGCGGCGCCAGGAGCTTCAGCCTAAGAAGCGTTTCGCTTTCAAGACCCGCAAGAAGGATACTGCTTCAGCCACGCAAGTAGATTCGGCTCCCGACGCCCCGGCGGCGGAAGGCATCCTGACCTCCCCGCCGCCCTTGAAGAAGGAGGGAGATTTCGACTCCAGCTGGGTCTGTGGCTTCTCCAATCTGCAGTCCCAAGTTTTGGAGAAGAGAGCTGAGGAACTGCACCAGCAGGACGTCCTTTTGACCCAACTGAGAAACTGCACGATCAAACTCTACGGCAATCCCAACACCCTGCGGCTGACCAAGGCCCAAGGCTGCACGCTGCTCTGCGGCCCGGTGTCCACCTCCGTGTTCCTGGAGGACTGCAGTGACTGCGTGCTGGCCGTGGCCTGCCAGCAGCTCCGCGTACACACCACAAAAGACACCCGCATCTTCTTGCAGGTGACCAGCAGGGCCATCATGGAGGACTGCACCGGGATCCAGTTCGCCCCCTACACCTGGAGCTACCCGGGCATCGACAAGGACTTCGAGGGCTCTGGTTTAGACAAGAACAAAAATAACTGGAACGACGTTGACGATTTCAACTGGTTGGCCCGGGATGTGGCCTCCCCGAACTGGAGTGTTCTTCCTGAAGAAGAGCGAAGGATCCAATGGGACTGAACATTTGTCACTCTTCACTTCCACCAAATACTTCCCTGTGGGACTGATTCCGACTCATGGGACCCCAAAGTTTACTGTCGTCATGTTTTGTTTTCATTATTTTAAGACTTTGAGGTTGTGATAGGCTTCTACTTTTGATTTCCATTAAATTTGTGGCAGGTGTAGCACTTTAAAGAAATTTTGCTATTTTGGTACTGCCTAGGACCTATTGTTAGACGGTGATACTTTGAAGCCATAAGGGGAAAAAGTGTGATTGTATGTTGGTTTTTAATGATTTGTGGTGTTTAAAACTTATTGCTTGATAAAGTAGGCCTTTAATAAATATTTGTTTAATAAACGAATTCAGTAGGGCTCTAGTAGGAGCCGGTTAGTCTGTAACTAAGGTATTAGACCTGTTTAAACTGCCATTAACCAAGAGCTTTTTTGACTTGCAGGTTTAACTTCATAAGTATTTTTTAGTGGATCGATGGAAGGACTTCTCTCTGGTCTTCAGCTACATGTTGGCTGGGGTTTTTGGCATCCAGCTACTCATTGACTGACTTGGATCCAAAGTTTTGGCAGTGGGCTCCAAGAGCCTCATGAGTCTTAACCACACACAAAGCCACAGTAGTTATAGCTACCAATTTTTGTGCACTTAAAATTTTATTGACACCATTGTAAGCACCTTACTGGTGTAAACTTACTAAGTCCTCAAAATCTTATGAGGTAGATTCTGTTAACACCATTTTTCAAATAAGGAAACAGATAAGAAAGTTGCCCAAAGGCCACACAGCTGGAGTGGTGGGCTGGATGGAAACCAGGTACTCTGACTCCAGAGCCCAGCTTCTTAATCTCTACTAGATACTGATAATTGAGTTGGGAAGAAAGCTTCCAAAATTAAGAAGGGCAAATAGCTTTTGGCATAATGTGCTAATTATTCTCATATACTAAAAGAACTGAGGCAAACATGGCTCAGTCTTAATTTTTCGACTCATTTTGCTGTAATTCACTGCTGTTACAAATTTGGCTTTCTGCTCTCTACGACTCATTACTAAATGGAAAGTTGTATGATTTTCAAAAAGCTGTTTTGGGTCTAGTGGCTTTGTAACTGTGGATGTGCTTTTTATTTAATAACTGCTACAAGTATTAAGGTGCTTAAATATGTCAAGTCTTTGTAAGTTTAATATTACATGTTCTCTTTTGTTCCAAAAAAGGATTTATAGTGGCTTCTAGGATATGTGAAATAAAACAAAATGATAAATGACAAGGAGGAACCAGGGTAGAGTGACAAACTGCAGGCAGAAGTGACGCCAATAAACACATGTAGCTGCCAAACTCGGTTCCTTAGCTGGATGAGAATGCAGATTATTTTTTTCCTCAACCATTAACTAACTTGAAAAGGTATCCTAATCAGTTGCACAATTTGCATCATCTACAAACAAGAGGGGAAAATATCATTTGCTTGGGAGAATTAATTCTAATAATAAAAAGAGACAACATAGAATGAGATCCTCAACCATATCTTTACATTAGAAACTTGTGTATCCTAAAGCTATACCCCTTGAGATGGATAGTTTAACACAAGTGCACTTAAGGATAAACCATGCTTAAATAAAAAAGGTTTAAAAAAAAAGAATAAACCATGCTTGTTTTTCTTTTTTGGCCACACAGCCTGGCATTTGGGATCTTAGTTCCCTGACCAGGGACTGAACCCGGGCCTTGGCAGTGAAAGCTTGGAGTCCTAACCACTGGACTGTCAGGAAATTACCCAAGAATAAACCATGCTGTGACACTAATGGGCTTGCAATTCATTTCTGTGGACTGATCATTTTTATAGGAAAGTTTACTTTGCTAATTAAATCTAAAAAATAAAATACCTTGAATCTCTTGCAAACCTCATGGCAGTATGAACCATAGTAATGCTTGCTAATCTGAGCCGAGCTTTCTCTGCTGCTCAAAAAGCCTGTCCTGCCTTCCTGAATGATGCCGAGTTGCCCAGACCCTTTCCTACTTTTTTTCAGCCATGCCTCCCAGCTTGTTGAGGGTACCTTAGTTCCTGGACCAGGGATTGAAATCGGGCCCCCTGCAGTGGAATCCTAACCATTAGACCACCAGGGAAGTCCCAACCCCTTTCTTCTTAGGTTCACAATTATGTACCTGTAACTCTGCCGACAACCCAACCAGTTACAGGCTATCCAACTAGCTCCCCCAATGTCCCTCAGTATTTGAAAACATTTCCATCTTTGCTGATCTTCTTCCTCACTAGAGGCATGTCTCTTGCTGGTTCCACTCATGGAACCAGCCTCCCATGGCTCTCACTCCCTTTCCACAGGCCTTTATCTTTTAAGACATCCCATCCTGAGATCATCCACCCTACATGTCATGAATGATGCTCCAGCTCCTTTCTTGTGTGTCTGACATCTTAACACAGCTGTGTCCACTTACTCTATATATCTACACTCTTTTTGAGTCTTTGTAATTTTAACTCTTCTCTGCTGAAAGTGTGCTTTGATGATCTTTGTTGTTTAGTCACCCAGTTTTGTGACCTCATGGATTGGGATTTTTCCAGGCATGAATACTGGAGTGGGGATATTAGTGGCTTGATCACCAAATCTACTGGCTCCTTCCCCTCCCCTCAACTTAGCCTTTTTACTCTAGGTACAGTGTACTGTTTGTGTTTGAGGTACAGTTTATACTTACCCTTGAAGTTCTCTCCTTGACCATAAGCTTTCTCTAACCTGTTTCCGGTAGGATGGCTTCCCTTCATTGGGATTCTGGTGATTTATAGCCTTTAAATATAAGTGATGCCCAAAGTTTTGAGCATCAAAACTTAGCTTTTTTAAAAAAAGAAAATTTACTTATTTGGCTGTGTTGGGTCTTAGTTGTAGCACACAGGACTTTCGTTGCTGCATGGGAGATCTTCATTACAGTATGCAGGATCTTTAGTTTCAGCATGCGGGATCTAGTTCCCTGACCAGGGATTGAACCCAGACCCCCACATTGGGAGCACAGAGTCTTAACCACTGGACCACCAGGGAAGTCCCCTTTAGCTTCTTTTTGTATTCATTCTCTCAGAGCCTCAACTCTCAACCTATGTGCACAGTCTTGGGTTTGTGCCCCTAGCCTCGACCCTTATTGGGCTTACCTGCCTTTCAGATTCCAAATTTTTATTTTTATTTTTCTCTGTTGTTTTCCTTTGGCTGTGATCTTAGTTCCCTAGCTAGGGATAGAAGCTGGGCCTATAGCAGTGAAAGTGCCACATCCTAGCCAGTGGACCATCAGGAAATTCCTTCAAATTCCATATATTGTTAAAATCTCCATTTTTCACTTTTTTCTCACCCAAGTTCCATGTTCAAGGATGTCACTCTTCTCCAGGCACCCAATGCTTACCAGGTCTAGTGACAGACTTTATTTTTGGGGGCTCCAAAATGACTGCAGATGGTGATTGCAGCCATGAAATGAAAAGACGCCTACTCCTTGGAAGAAAAGTCATGACCAACCTAGATAGTATATTAAAAAGCGGAGACAGGGACTTCCCTGGTGGTCCAGTGGTTAAGAATTTGCCTTCCATTGCAAGGGGCACGAGTTCAATCCCTGGTCAGGGAGCTAAGATTCCACATACCTTGCGGCCAAAAAAACAAAAGCAATATTGTAATAAATTCAATAAAGACTTAAAAAAAAAAAGCGGAGACATTACTTTGCTAACAAAGGTCCATCTAGTCAAAGATATAGTTTTTCCAGTAGTCTTGTATGGATGTGAGAGTTGGACTATAAAGAAAGCTGAGCGCAGAAGAATTGATGCTTTTGAACTGTGGTGTTTGAGAAGACTCTTAAGAGTCCCTTGGACTGCAAGGAGATCCAACCAGTTTATCCTAAAAGAAATCAGTCCTGAATATTCATTGGAAGGACTGATGCTCAAGCTGAAACTCTAATACTTTAGCCACCTGATGTGAAGAACTGACTCATTGGAAAAGATCCTGACGCTGGGAAAGATTGAAGGTGGGAGAAGGGGATGACAGAGGATGAGATAGTTGGATGGCATCACCGACTCAATGGACATGAGTTTGAGCAAGCTCCGGGAGTTGGTGATGGACAGGGAGGCCTGGGGTGCTGCAGTCCATGGGGTTGCAGAGTTAGATACGACTGAGTGGCTGAACTGAACTGAACTGAAGCTGGTGAAGTCCATGAGCAAGGCTGCTGAGAGAAAGTCACTAGGGAGTGGGGGACCAGATGACTCGGCAGACAAATTCAGGTATTTAAAAAACATTGGACAAGACAAGCACAATGTTTTTTGCACTCTGCATCTGGTCCCCAAGTTGGCCAGTGATGAGTGATGCCCAAATCATGTCAGTTCCATTCCCAGAAGGTCTCACCTATTCATCCTGTCCTCTCAAGTCTTTCTGCTATTTCAGGAAGATAGACCCTATCTCTTTCCCTTATGCTTAAACTTGGATGGATTTTTTTTTTTTTACAAAGACAAAAAGAAAACAAATCTATGTTAAAGTCATACCCCTATATTAAAATCATTGACTTAAAGTCACTTTAGTTAAGTTTTTATTAAATCTAATGACAATCATCATTGCAGTGAGGGCATATTGACCAATTAGTGTAATGACCATATATTTTCACTAAGATCAACTCTGGAAAAGCAATAAAATTGCATATCAGTCAAGCAATCAGATTTATTAAATTTCATTTATGATCAGTTATGTTAAATACAACAGTACAGTATTAGATACATGTGTGAGTGCTCAGTCCCCCAGTTGTGTCTGACTCTTTGCAACCCCATGGCCTGTAGCCTGCCAGGCTCCTCTGTCCATGGAATCTTCCAGGCAAGAATACTGGAGTGGTTGACAGAAAACAACAAAATTCTGTGAAGCAATTATCCTTCAATGAAAAAAAAATAAATTAATTTAAAAAAGAATACTGAAGTGGATCGCCATTTTCTTCTCCAGGGGATCTTCCCGACCCAGGAATCCAACCTGTGGCTCCTGCATTGGCAGGCAGATTCTTTACCACTAAGCCACCTGGGAAGCTCCCACGATATTATGTGAGTATTGTATAATTATAAAAGTGTCACTCCAGAGTCTCAACTGCATAAGAACAGGAGAAAATGGTCAATTTACTTAAAAGTTTTGATACTCAAGTTCTGACTGCCATGCAAGAGTCATTATTTAACAACAACAACAAAAATAGTTGTGTTAATCAGGCAGAAATGAACAAAAACAGTAAGATGTAAAGATTCAACTTCCTATGGCTAATATTACTTCTTAGTAATACAGTGGTTTAGAGACATCATGGAATTACTATAGCACCACAGAAACTGCACAGGTAAATTACATTTAATTCAAAAGTTTTACTACCCACTCACGCTATTTGACTATTTTCTTTGCTTATAGAGAAAGTAAATTGGCCATTACAATTAGATGAATGGTCCATTGTTTGCCATCTTTAAGTTTCAAAGAAGGACAGGGATGGACTTCCCTGGTGGTACAGTGGATAGGAATCCACCTGCCAATTCAGGGGAAATGGGTTCGATCCCTGGACTGGGAAGATTCCACATGCCAAAGAGCAACTAAGCTGGTCCGCCACAACTACTGAGCCCACGTGCCTAGAGCCCATGCTCCAGAACGGGAGAGGCCACCACAGTGAGAAGCTGGTGCCCTGCAACTAGAGAAAGCCCCCAGGCAGCGGCGAAGACCCAGCGCAGCCAAAAAGAAAGAAAGAAATACATAGAAAAGGAAGGGCGTGGACAATACGACACAAAAGCCATGTTCGATTCAGCTGAATAAATATTTGAGCATCCACTACACACCTTCTCCACGTTAGGTGCTAAGAGCACAAAGGTAAGCAAGGTAAGTGTGTGCTCTTCCTTGATGGAGGTTACAGCCTAGTTGAAGATCAGATAAATGAAAGAACAATCATGAGAGAGAAATCCTGAGAGCTCCGGTAGGGTCGTGCCCTATTACTATAACTTCTCCTAGTCAGAAGGAACTTAAGTAAGTCTTCTATATTAACCACCAACCCAGGGTCTGAGTTCCCTGGATGACAACACTGCCCACTACCTACTCAAATCTGCAGCAGTCACAGAAGGAAGTATTTACTCTTCAAAGGCCTGCCTTCCAAATTTTCAGCTACTGTACACTCTGAACCTTGAGGATGGACAAGAACAAGCAAATAATTTGAAGCCATTTCCTCACCTGGTAACCAAATTCAGTATTCTGTGCAAGCATTTAAGTACTTTATTACAAAATATTTTTTAGTTGAATATCTTTTAGTTGTGTTTATTTCACCAAGAAAGCTATACATAATTTTTGGAACTGATAACAAGGTAGATGTTTGATTCTGAGATGATAGAGCAATGGATTTTCAAAACAGATCATTCATGTACAGGCATCAAAAATTAAAATTTCCTTCTTTCTTTTGATCCCAGTGATTCAGTTTTCTTCAGGGGGCAACCACCCTTAACCTGTTTCCTTTGTATTTCTTTGGTCTGTGCAGTTACAAATTTATGTGCAATATACTTTTCTATCCTCCCACCCCAGTAGAAGCACACTATGTGTACACTTGGGCACTTTGCCTTTGTCTTTAACATTATATTGGAGATCTTCCCACATAAGTATGTAGCCATCTCATTCTCTTTAACAGCTATATAGTGTTCTGTTATGTGGAGTGTGTCATACTTATTTAACCAGTCTCCAACTGAAGAACATTTAGGTTGTTTGCAATCTTTACCCAGTAGAAAAATGCTACAATGAGTACCCTCATACATGAATTATTTAGCGTGTGTGCAGTGGGTATTAAGGAATAGGCTAAGTACCTCCAAATGGAATTGCTGGATCAATAGGTTATAAAACATTTATTATGTTGATTTGTTGTTGAGTTACTAAGTCGTGTCTGACTCTTTTCGACCCCATGGACTGCAGCATGCCAGGCTCCCCTGTCCTTTACTGCCTCCTGGAGTTTGCTCAAATTCATGTCCATTGAGGCCGTGATGCTATTTAACCATTTCTTCCTCTGCCACCCACTTCTCTGTTGACAGATATTATCAAATTGCCTTCTGAAAAGATTTATCAGTTTACACACTCACTATCAAAGATCGAGTGCTATTTCTTCGCATCTTTACCGACACACTGTTCTATCGAATTTTTGGATCTTTGCCAATCTGAAAGTTACAAAATGTTATCTTCCTGTAATAGTTAATTGTCTCCTAATTTGTCTCCCCAGTTCTAGTTTCTAAACCATTCTGCATGCAGCTGCCAAATTCATTTTCTTAAAGCATGTCACTTCTGGTCTAAAACCTTCTGAGATTCCCAGAGCCTGCTAGGCTCTCTGGCCTGGAAGGCAAGTACCTTCACCACCGGCTTTTAGCCTACTGTTCCTACATGATGTTTTACTGTTTCATCACACACACTTCATGCTCCAACTAGTCTGAACTAATACCCATTAATCAAACACACGGTATCAGTGAGGGGCCTGGCAGGAAACAGATGGCACACTTGGATAATTTGAGAAGAGCCTAACACAGGAGCTATTTATGAAGCCACGGGCAGAGTTTAGGAAAAGTAATGAGAGATAGTACAACACCTGTTATCACTCTTAGGGCTGAAGGGACTAAACTTTTCCCTGAACCCAGAAAGAGAGCGTGCTACTGGACAGAGCTGTGGCCTTCACTAGACGGATGCAGCCAATCTGCTGTGACCTATAGGTGGGAGAGCAACATGAATTTCCAAACTCTCCTCCATGATGCCTTCCACCGGCTGAGCCCAATTAAAATTTTAGGGCAAGGAGGTCGGTTGATGCAGTCCCTATGGGTCAACTCCCAGAACACAGAGCTCCAGGGTGTAGGAAAGTGAAGGTTAGATTTGGAGGAACAAGCGGAATATATTTGGTACAAACACAGTTCTGCCATTCTTCCTGGCCTTTTCTCAAGTAGTTCCCACACAGCTTGAGTCCATGAGTACTTGCCAAAATTTTGCACAAACCAATTGCCACCTCCTCTGGGAAGTCTTCTAGGATTTCCTTCAGTCTCTTTGAGAACAAAGAATGATATTTTGAGACAATAAGAGCAAGGAAAAAAAAAATAAATGAGTCAGTCTCTGAGGCCAAGTTGCATTCTCCAGTAGGGGCAATTTTTGAGGGAAAGAAAAAGATGTCAAGAAAGGGACAAGTGTAGGCCAATTCCTGTGATAACAGAACTTTAGAAGGCCTGGGAGCATGATCAGATACAGAGGTTTAGGTCCAGCAATAATTTCAGCAGTCACTGTCTCTTTTAAGAAGTCTGAGAAAAGATATTAAAGGAAAAATTCTCAGAAAGACCAAAGAATGACCTCCAGAGGAAAAGAACAAGTGAAGCTTCCAGTGCCAATACAAAAGTCCCAAGACTTACACTGAAGTTAGCTGTAATCTTTGAGAAGGAAGTGGAGGAGGGAGGAAAAGGGGAGGGCCATTCACACACACCTCATTGGTTATGGAAATTTCCAAGAAGGAAGCCTGGAATGTTGAAAGATTTTTAAGGTCCTTGAGCAATTAGAAAGCTTGTAGACATTCACCAAGAACATTACATTGAAGCTATAGTTTAAGAAACATTAGCAAACCCAGCTTGTACATAAAACTTCCTCAAAAAGAATATCAACAACTTCTATAATACCTACTTGCTTTATGTTCCTTGTATACATTCATTTCTTTTCACCTTCAGTTTTGGCATTTTTATGGTAGGAAACGTGTTTCCTGCACTGGAAATATGAGTGACCTGAAGCAGCCTGACTTGTGACTGACAGTAAGGAACTATTCAATCTGTTCAGTCCAGTAGCTCCTATGACTGGGATGTGTCCCCAGGGGGCTTAATAAAAAGTGCTGGGACTTCCTGATGGTCCAGTGGTTAAGAATCCACCTTGAAGTGCAAGGAACTCAGGTTCGATCCCTGGTTGGGAAACTAAGATTCCACATGCTGCAGAGCAACTAAGCCCCTGCCTGCAACTACTGAACCTGCACACCACAACTGGGGAGTTTGTGAGCTGCAATGAAAGGTCTCACAGGACACAAGGAAGATCCTGCATGTTGCAACTAAGACTTCATGCAGCTAAATAAATCAATAAATATTTAAAAGTGTTGCTTGTAACTCACAGATACAGAGAACAAACTAGTGGTTACCATTGGGAAAAGGCAAGGGGATAGGGAATTAAGAGGTACACACGATAAAATATAAACTCAGGGCTTCCCTAGTAGCTCAGACGGTAAAGAATCCACCTGCAATGCAGGAGACTTGGGTTCAGTCCCTGGGTTGGGAAGATCCCCTGGAGGAGGGCATGGCAACGCACCCCAGTATTCTTGCCTGGAGAATCTCCATGGACAGAGGGTCCTGGTGGGCTATATGGTCCATGGGGTCACAGAGTCAGACACAACTGAGCGACTAAGCACAGCCCAAGCAACAAGGATATACTGTACAAAATGGGGAATGTAGCAAAAGTTTAAAAATGACTATAAATGGAGTAAAATCTTTAAAAAAACCAAGTAAGTAAAAAGTGCTGCTTATGATTTCTCTTATCAGAAATTTTCTTCTAAGAGCACTTTCTATTATTTCAAGTAATATCAGGGTAACAGAAGGGACCACTGACCGCTCATATTCCTTGGACTTTTCATTCCTTGGTGCCCCAGTAGACTTTCAACTGCCAGGATTTGGTCCCTAGGGTTCTGGTTCCCAGAGCTGTTGGAAGCCAAGTTGCTGTCCTGGTGTGGCAGGCCAGAAGAGCTAAAGCACTGCTCTCTGGGACCAATTAAATGGTGGTCAGGAGTCCGTCAAGGGAATAATCCTGAGGTGTTTTTCCTGGGGGAGTTCCTCAAGGTGGAAGCCAGCTTCATAGCACACTCCTTATTAGCCTTCCTTCCTGTATCACTTCCTCACCTCCCTATTGGCGTTATCTGAACTTCACTGTGGTTTTCATATATGGCTTTTATTATGGTGAGGTTCAGTTCAGTTCTGTTCAGTCGCTCAGTCGTGTCTGACTTTGTGACCCCATGAATCGCAGCACGCCAGGCCTCCCTGTCCATCACAAACTCCTGGAGTTTACTCAAACTCATGTCCATCGAGTCAGTGATGTCATCCACTGTCGTCCCCTTCTCCTCCTGCCCTCAATCCCTCCTAGCATAAGGGTCTTTTCCAATGAGTCAACTCTTCACATGAGGTGGCCAAAGTATTGGAGTTTCAGCTTCAACATCAGTCCTTCCAGTGAACACCCAGGACTGATCTCCTTTAGGATGGACTGGTTGGATCTCCTTGCAGTCCAAGGGACTCTCAAGAGTCTTCTCCAACACCACAGTTCAAAAGCATCAATTCTTTGGCACTCAGCTTTCTTCACAGTTCAACTTTCACACCCATACATGACCGCTGGAAAAACCATAGCCTTTGGTGAGGTAGCTTCCTTCTATTCCTGGCTTGCTGAGTGTTTTTATCAAGATCATACCTATGTTTGATCAGAGTTTCAGAAATAAAGAGCTGTACTGTCCAGTACAGTAGCCACTAGTTGAGTGTGACTACAGAGCACTTGAAATGGACTAGTCCCAGCTGAGATGTGCCATGGGTATAAAGCAAACAGCAGCTCTGGAAGACTGAATATGAAAAAATGTAAAGTAACTTATTAATATATTTTATTAATAACATGTTGAAATGATATTTTGAAAATGACATTCAAATTAATTCTGCCTTTTTTTTTTAACTGGGTACAAGAGCATCTAAAATGTGGCTTGCTTTATATTTCTATTGAACAATGCTGCTGTAGAGCAGGCATTACTGCTGGTGTGTGAAGCCTGGCCTGTCATCTGTTTTTGTGAATAAAGTTTTATTGGAAAAGAACCATGCTCATTAGTTTACTTATGGCCTGTGGCTGCTTTCACACTACAGAGGCAGAAGCTGGCTGTCACAGAGGGACATGCAGAGGGACATTTTCTTGCTATTTAACTCTTCCTAAAAATATTCTTTCGTAATAGTTCTTATGGTCTTGCTTTGTTCATTCTTATCAAGTCAGAGCTTGTGTTCATTATGGAGTTTTCAAGTTTAAATGGTTCCAATGGTCCTGCTTGGTATTTTTTTTTTAATTTAATTTATTTTTGGCTGTGCTGGGTCTTTGTTGCTTTCCCGCAGGCTTTCTCCAGTTGCAGTGAGCGGAGGGTGCTCTTCGTTGGGGTGCACAGGCAGTGGCTTCTCTTGTGGAGCACAGGCTCTAGGCACTTGGGCTTCACTAGTTGCAGCACTCGGGCTCCGTAATTTCGGCTTGTGGGTCCTAGAGCAGGAACTCAGGAGTAAGTGGGGCACGGGCTAAGCTGATCTGAGGCATGTAGAATCTTACCCGGACCAGGTATCAAACCCCTGTCCCCTACATTGGCAGGCAGACTTTTATCCACTGTGCCACCAGGAAAGTCCCCTGTTTGATCTTCATTGTGAGGAGTAACCAGGACTATCTCTGAAAGAGGGAGGGCAAAGATTCATGAGAAAAGATTTTTGTTGCCTTGCAGTTCCATCCTTTATGTAGTAAATGAACATTATTCTTTATGCTCTTTATGTATGATATATTTAACAAGGAGAAAGATAAGAAAAAGGAAGGGAAAAGGAAAAAGAGCACTGAGTAAAGAGTCAGAATGATAAGGGAGATAGGTTAAGAAAACAAGAATCAGCTAATTCTTCAAAGAGCCAAGGTGTGCTTCATTCTTCCTTGGGTAGGAAATGTAGGGAGAAGATCTCTTGGGTTCTTTTTTTTTTTCCTTTAATTGTATAAATTCATTATTTTCATTCCATTAAAGAAAACAGTAAGGAAGGAAAACTAATCACTCCTAATTCAATTAACTTATGCTATTCTCTTTATAATAGATTTACAGAGTCTAGACTTACACCCATTGGTCCACTGGGGGAGATAGCCAGCTTTCCCTGTCCTCCTCCAGAGATGCATCTTTCTTCTGCAGTCTGCTTTTCTTGGCTCATTCCTCATCACATCCTGCCTTGCTTCCTACTTGAACAGTATGGCCAGGAACATGCCCGATGTGTCCTTTCTGTCTTGCCTTTCTACATAATTTAACATCCTGAGTGATTCTAGCCTGAGAGCCGAAATCTCTCTCTTCGATTCACTGAGGTCATTCTCTTTTGGGCCACTAGGGGGCAACCACAGACTTGCCGCTACTCCACAGTGCCCCTCCTCAGGGTGTACACCTTGGGGTCATCTGAGGAGAAAAAGGTCCTTGACTAATTGGTTTATCCCTGCAGAGCTATTTTTAACTTTTGTTTCTGTTTTCAGTGTCAAATCTTCCTTCTCCTTCCCTTTGATTTTCTCATATGCATATGTGCTCCTAATAGATTCTCTGATAGCTTCACAATCATCCAGGTCCCTTTTCTCTGGGAACAATTGTCCTCAGATTTTGTGCATATGAGGTATGAGTATGGTCATATTTCTGGTTGTCCAAATGTCCTCTTAGGCGGAGGGAGAACTTTGCAGCACATTCTATTCAGTGTCTCCAATGATGAAGAGTTGAAATCCTTTGAGAGTCCAAAGCTATTTAGAAGGTGAATCTTAGCTGTGAGAAGTGGTTTGACAATAAAATAACAAGGCTGATTTCCCCATAAGGCTCAGAACCTGGTCTCAGAGATCAGTCCCAAATTGGAGTTCAAAGTTGGGTCTAGCAATGGAATAAATGTTTTGCTTGCTGAGGTGACTACATTGGAAGGTAAAATAAAAATCATGCCCCATTGCTTTGTTCTCACACCTCCTCTATGTGTAGAGAAATACTCCTTTGATTTTTACTTAGTGACTTAAAGAGGAGATCTTAAAGAATGTGTAGGTGGTGAATCTAGCAGAATCAACACAGAAGGAAGCAAAGGAGATTCCCGGTTGGAGAGTCGACCCTCTTACTGCCTTGGGCTCATGCGCCTCTTATTCTAATCATGGAAACTTCCTTAGTATTCAGTGGACAGGAATTTGAGGACAAGATGGTTTTGTTCTTAAAACTCCTTGTCCTTATGCATAGACTGTTTTGAGAAGTCGAATTGCATTATCATTGGGAATGTGCACTTAAAATTTTAATACAGATAGATAAATTACTCTCTCAAATGGCTGCAGAAACTTACAATCTAAAGTAAATATTCCAATTAAAAAGTGGGCAAAAGAAAAAAAAAAAGCGGGCAAAAGTACTGGACAGACACTCACCAAAGAAGATATACAGATAACGCATAAGCATATGAAAAGATGCTTTGCATCGTATGCCATTGGGAAATGCAAATGAAAACTAGCGAGATGCCACAACACACCTATTAAAATGGCTAAAATCCATCCAGAACACTAACAACACCAAATGCAGCTAGGGTGTGGAGCAATAGGAACTCTTGTTCATTGCTGGTGGGGATGCAAAATAGTACAGCTACTTCAGGAGATAATTTGGCAGGTTTTTACAAAGCTAAACATAGTCTCACCGTATGATCCAGCAATTGCACTCCTAGGTATCTACCCAAATGAGTAGAAAACTTATGTCCACACAAAAACTTGCAGAGCAGAGTTTTGGTATCAACTTTATTTATAATTGCCCCAAACTGGAAGCAATCAAGTTGCCCTTTTATTAAAGGGCATGGTGAACATGCCATGGCACATTCATATTAATGGAATATTATCCAATGATAAATAGAAATGAGCTATTACCCCTGAGTATTCATTGGAAGGACTGATGATGAAGCTGAAGCTTCAGTACTCTAGCCATCTGATGTGAAGAGCCGACTCACCAGAAAAAAACTCTGATGCTGGGAGAGATTGAAGGCAAATGAGAAGGGGACAGCAGAGGATGAGATGGTTACATGGCATCACCAACTCAATGGACATGAATTTGAGCAGACTCTCGGAGACAGTGAAGGACAGAAAAGCCTGGCATGCTGCAGTCTATGGGGTCACAAAGAGTCAGACACAACTTAGTGAATGAACAACAACATCAAACCACAAAAAGATGGTGAAACATTAAGTGCATATTGTGAAGGGAAAGAAACCTGTCTGAAAAAGTTACATGCTGTATGATTCTAACAATATGACATGGAAAAGGTAAAACTATAGAGACAATAGCTGCCTGGGATTGGGCAGGGAGGGGAGGAAGAATGAAGAGGCTATCTAGAGCAGTGAGAATATTCTGTACAATACTATATGACATAATAATGATAAAATATTATATGATGTTATATGATGGACTTCCCTCCTGGCTCAGATGGTAAAGACTCTGCCCACAATGCAGGAGCCCAGGGTTCAATCCCTGGTTCGGGAATATCTGCTGGAGAAGGGACTGGCAACCCACTCCACTATTCTTGCCTGAAGAATCCCATGGATGGAGGAGCCTGGCGGGCTATAGTCCATGGGATCGCAAAGAGTCTGACACGACTGAGTGAGTAACACTAACACTAATATGATATAATGGTGGAAATATGCCATTATGCATTTAGCAAAACCCATAGAACCGTGCAACACAAACAGTTAACCCTAATGTAAACTCTGGACTTTAGTTAATAACATACAGAAACTGACTCATCAGTTGTAATAAATGTATCACACAAGTGTAAGATGTTAAATAAATATAGGGAAACTGGTTGGGGGAAAGGAGTATTTAGAAACCCTGTATTTTTTGTTCATTCTTTTGTAAACCTAAAACTGCTCTAGGAAATAAAATCTATTACTTAAAAATACTAATAAATTTACAGATTCATCAAAGATGTACATCTCATTTCTGTTATCTTTGTTTATACTGGTAACAGAATTTTGACAGATGTTCAATTTGATGGGTCAAGTCTGGTCTTTTATTGTTGTTTTAACTACAATGTCCATTCGTTCTACTTAGATTGACATGTTTTCCAGATCCTTGGACTTTCCAGATTCACTTGTTATAAATCACCTGCTCATTTCCTTTGCCTGTTTTTTCAGTTGATTGTTGATTTTTTTAAGATGTGGAACTGTGGCAGCTATTTTTTTTTTAATGCTTATTCATTCTTTTTTTTTTTTTTAACATGTTGCAAATGTTTTCTCACAATCTGTCATTTGTTTTTCAACTTGGATAATGATCTCTTTTGTCCCATTTGTTGTTGTTTAGTTACTAAGTCCTGTCCAACTCTTTGCCACCCATTAGAATGTTTCAAATTTTCAAGGAGTTTGGAGACACATGATCTGATCTGAGGCAGACTTGCAGATGAAGCCCATTCCTCTGGCCAGTCTTGTCTTTTTTGCTCCTGATGCTCCAAGCTGAACCCAGAGCTCTCTGCTCCAGGGTGTCCATGGAGGCTCTTCTTGAGCATGTTCTGAAACTGGCAAGGCTTTATCTAATGGGATGAACCTGGCTAAAGAGATTAGCAAGATGTCTTGTGGATCCCACTTTTAATCTGCAGCCTTCAGGCTGTCCCTCTTTGGTTGGGAAGGGAGCTACAGCGACGACGGGGAGGACTGGCCCCTTCATGAACTGTGACTCTGAGGTCCCTGCTCCCACTCGCGGGTTAACAGGGGTCCCGGGCTAGGGGGCACAACATGGGCAGCCCCCAGAGCAGCTCCCTGCAGCTTGGACCGTCTGCACCTTTCCCAAGGCCCTGAGTCTTCAGCCTCCAGGCTTATTGAGGTCAGGAGTGAGAGCTGTGCTGTGGGAGGCTACCTGGACTGCAGCCTGCAAGTATGGCGCTGCTGAAAGTCAAGTTTGACCAGAAGAAGCGGGTCAAGTTGGCCCAAGGGCTCTGGCTCATGAACTGGTTCTCCGTGTTGGCTGGCATCATCATCTTCGGCTTAGGGCTGTTCCTAAAGATTGAACTCCGGAAGAGAAGCGATGTGATGAACAATTCTGAGAGCCATTTTGTGCCCAATTCCTTGATCGGGGTGGGGGTGCTATCCTGTGTCTTCAATTCTCTGGCTGGCAAGATCTGTTATGACGCCCTGGACCCTGCCAAGTACGCCAAGTGGAAGCCCTGGCTGAAGCCGTACCTGGCCGTGTGTGTCCTCTTCAACGTGACCCTCTTCCTGGTGGCCCTCTGCTGCTTCCTCCTGCGGGGCTCGCTGGAGAGCACGCTGGCCCATGGGCTCAAGAATGGCATGAAGTTCTACCGGGACACGGACACCCCGGGCCGGTGTTTCATGAAGAAGACCATCGACATGCTGCAGATTGAGTTCAAGTGCTGTGGCAACAACGGCTTTCGGGACTGGTTTGAGATTCAATGGATCAGCAACCGCTATCTGGATTTTTCCTCCAAAGAAGTCAAAGAGTGAGTGGCCTCCAGTCCTGGGGTCAGAGCGATAGAGGGCACAGAGACCCCAGCCTCTGACTCCCCCTGTCCAGTACCTTTTCCTCCCCATTGGGTGCTCTGGGTATACAACTTATTACTGGTGTGTGTGTGAGGGTGTACTTGATTAGACATACGGAATTGTCAATATTCTATCATTTTTTACCTATAAAATTAGCAGCAATGTACGGTTCAACCTAATGTTAGGCTAAGATGGGAGGACAGTGTCAAGTTACAGAAGCAGCTTGAATGCAGACAGCCAGGGGAGACCCAGCCAGGACTGTGTCTGCTTCATACAGGAGGGATGGGTCACATATACTGAGACAGTATCTGGCTGCTTGTCTCATTCACTCAAACTGAATGGATTCAGTTCTACAAGCATAAATTTCTGGGCTGTTCCCATGTTTTCCAACTTTTCAACCTTGAGCATCCATTCTCAAAGTGTTTATCCCTGGATATGGTGGGAAAAGCAGAGGATGGGGGCAGTCAGGGGGTCTAAGCTCTTAGCTTTATCTCTATTGCTCATTAGATGGTGACCTTGGACAAGGCCTTTGATACCTTGGGCCCCCTGCTTGACCATCTCTCTCTTTTTAAAATTACTTATTGCTATGCTGGGTCTTCGTTGCTGTGCATGGGCTTTCTCTAGTTGCGGCAAGAAGGGTCTACTGTCTACTCTCTAGTTGAGGTGTGCAGGCTTTTCACTGGGTGGCTTCTGTGTGGAGCACAGGCTCTGGAGTGCACAGGCTTCAGTAGTTGTGGCGCATGGGCTTGGTGGCCCCGCGGCATATGGAATCTTCCCCGACTAGGGATTGAACCTGTGTCCCCTGCATTGGCAGGAGGGTTCTTAACCACTGGACCACCAGGAAGTCCTATTTGCCCATCTTTTAAATGAAGGCACCAAAATACACAACCTTGGTGATTACCTCCTAGCTCCGTCTAGAGCCTGGTAAACTATGGGTGCTCAGTAAATATCTGCTGGTGTTTACTACTTAAGTAATAATAATGCAACTTGATAAAGTGTTTCTGAAGTGTTCTTGGCTTGTGTAAAAGTAAAATCCTGGGGGGGATGTAAGGAAATGTTCAAGAGGAGGCTCTCACCCTTTGTGTTGACCCTGGCATATCCCTCTTCCCAGAGACCCACCATTTGAGCCTTGAGTCATTTTCTGGGGAAAGGTTGGCCAGCCCAGAGTCAGTGACTCTCCCCCACCTCTTCTTTCTGTCCGATGCTCCCCATTCCCTGGCTGAGGCTAGGGGTTCAGTTGATCCCCCAGGTGATTTATCCTCTGAGTGAGGCTGGTGAGTTAGGGGGCTATGCACCCGTGACACGGGCACACTGGCTGCAGGATGTGGGTGAAGCCCAGACAACACTGGTGAACCCCAGATGGAAGGGAAGTCAGAATGAAGGTCACTGCTTGGGACTGTATTTTCTCTGTGGGAGGGGATTACTTCTATAAATCCCTCATCAAGGAGGCTTGTAAACCACTCTGCCCTTCCTAGGGGACAGGTCTGCAGAGATGGCACAAAGTGGCATGATTTATATATGTCACCCCAGAAGGGTGTGAAGCCAGAGGGACAAGCAGAGTTCTAGGGGCTGGGGAGAGTGGGGAGAGTGGGAGTTGATGGTAGAACCAGCTTTTGTGATGGGCAGCAAGGGGTTTCTCATCCTCTCTGTCATTTTCCTTGAATGTCTTCTGCAGGGTCAGTCCTTGACAAGACTTACAGGATCTCTCTGTAATCCCCAAATCCCCTTCTGTCCCAGGGTAGAGCAATGTCCCAGGCCGCTCCACTCCCAGTGGTCAGCATATCCAACTGGTCAGGCCAGCATTAAACTTGATCAAAATCACCTCAGTGCCCCATACCAACTTATTGGTGTGAAACTATCCTAACTCCACTGACTTGGGAAAAATTTTCTCTGCTGCACACACACACACTTGGTCACAACATTAAGAGGAACTGAACATCCTTAACTGAGCCTGGCACTTGTGGGCTCAGCCAAGCATGGACAGATGGTTGGTTTTGGGAGATTTCTCACAGAAATCTTTAAGGTCAATGGCTGGTTCCTGAAGGCTCCTGATCATGGAGATCAAGTGGACTAATGCAAGATGTTTTACAAGAGTTTACAAGCCTTTGACCCACCCCCGGCCCCTCACCTGAACCTGTCCTGTTGCTATGTTGCTGGGGCTTTTGGGAGGGAAAGTATCCTTATTTGGTGGGCACAAAACCTCTCCTGGGGGATTTGTATTATTTTTAGTTGTTGTTGTCTCTATTTTGTAGAAATTTGAGCCTCAGAGAGGTTAAGGGATGTTCCTAAAATCTCACAGCAGGAAGTAGCAAGATGGGACTGGGGGTGGGGTAGGACAGAGTTTTGGAAAACAAACAAACCAGCTTTATGGACAGTATACTCCACACACCACATAACTCACCCATCTAAAGTGAGCAATTCAATGGATTTTAATATATTGACAGAGCTGTGCCGCCAGTACTGAGGTTGATTTTAGAACGTGTTCATCATCTTGCAGACAAACTCTGCACCCTTCAGTGTTCACTCCGACCTCCCCTGCCCCGAAGTCCAAATATCCACTACTCCACTTTCTGCCTCTGTAGGCTTCCCTGTTCTGGCCACTTCATTTTGAATGGAATCATGTGGGATTTGCCCTTTGAGGTCTGGCTTCTTCTGTCAGCGCACCGTTTTCAGATTTCATCCATGTCGCAGCAGGTGTCAGCGCTTGCTCCTTCTTCTGCTGGGACGCTGTCCTGCTATGGGGAGGGCCAGCTCTTGAGTCTGCTCTTTCCACTCTGCCGTTTCCACTCCACCTCGCAGGCGTTAGATGAGTGCTTGTTCCCCGATGACTGAAACCTCTGGAGGGGGCTGGTTTGCCTCAGGTCATCCCTTCTCCTGTCTCTGTCTTGTTCTTTCCTTCCTTCTCCAGAGGCACAGTGGAAGGTGTAGGCAGACATGATACAGGCTCAACAAACACCTGTGGATCGTGGTGGGATTCCTATCCTTCTGTGCCCGGATCTCAGATCATCATGAGGCCCCCCAGTGGCACCCGGGACAGGACTGTGTTCCATTCTCCTGTGTTTACTTTCTCTCTCCCTCCCTGGCTCAGAGGTCCTGAGCCGGGGAGGGGGCTGTTACAACTGGGGTGGGTGGGTGGTGGTGTCCTCAGAGGAATCCAGGAATGCCACCTCCCTCAGAGACTCTTGAGTCTTCAGAGCAAGGAATTGGGATATAGATTTGTAGTTCTTAACCAGAACTGCTTTTATTATATTTTTTTTTTTTTTGCATTTCAACTTTCATTAGGGAAAATTGCAAGCATTCACAGAAGTAGAGAGATTATAAGAAATCCCCATGTACCTATCACCTTACTTTGATAAATGTAAACATTCTCCCTTTCTCATTCCATCAGTACTGCCCTCGCTCCTCCAAAACACACATTTTCCCTGGTCTGAGTATTAAGAAGCAAATCCAGGGCATTGTATCCTCCTCTCTGTAAAAACTTTGGGAAGAATTGCTAAGAGATAAAGAGGGTTTGTTTTTTCTGTCTTTTTGTTTTTGTTTAACAGATGCATAATAGTAATCATGCCCACTAACACTACTATCATCTAATACCCTATCTGTGTTCAGTATTCTCTGATTGTCTCAAGATGCCTTTTACAGTTGGCTTGTTCAAATCAGGATCTAAATCACACTTTGCATTTGGTTGTTAGGAGACCTAACAACCTTTCTTACTCTTTACAGTTACCTTTTTCATGCCATGTGCGTCTTGGAGGAAGTCAGCCACTTGTCCTGCAGAATTCCTCACATTCTGGGCTGGGGTCGTTACAACCAAGAGCTGTCATCTAACGTGTTCTTCTGTCTTCTGTGTTCCTGTGTAAACAAGTAGTGGGGCTAAGGTGTGGCTGGATTCAGGTTCAGTTTTGGCAAGAACACCCGCTAGGGTGCTGCTGTAGCACCAGGTGGGACATGAGGTCTTCAACCAGTTTATAATAATAATTTTTTTTCGTTCACACCACTGGCACGTGGGGTCTTAGTTCCCCGACCAGGGATGGAACTGTGCCCTCTGCAGGGGAAGCATGGAGTCTTAACCATTGAGCCACCAGAGAAGTCCCTATAATCATTCCTTTAAGGTTTCTTCCTGTTTTCATGACGAGATGAGCTTCAGGGTCAAGGGGTGAGAGGCAGAGCATGAAGATGCTCAGAGGCCTTGGCACCATCAGCCTGAGGGAACTGTAAGCCAGGAAGGCCTGGCCTGGGGCCCTCGGTCTGAGGGAGAAGCTGGCACCGAGCTCTCGCACTTTACTGTCCTTTCCACAGAACCCACAGGACGGTAAACTCTTCCTAAACAATTAAGAGATATCTCGAAAATTCTGGACCTTGGCTAGGAGATCCCTGAGGCGGGGCTGTGTCTCCCCTCAGACTGGGGCTCCCTGAGGGCAGGGCTGTGTCTCTCTCAGACTGGGGCTCCCTGAGGGCAGGGCTGTGTCTCCCCTCAGACTGGGGCTCCCTGAGGCGGGGCTGTGTCTCTCTCAGACTGGGGCTCCCTGAGGGCAGGGCTGTGTCTCCCCTCAGACTGGGGCTCCCTGAGGCGGGGCTGTGTCTCCCCTCAGACTGGGGCTCCCTGAGGGCAGGACTGTGTCTCCCCTCAGACAGGGGCTCCCCAAGTACAGGTCTGTTTCTCCCGCTGAGACTGGACTCTCTGGTGCTGGTCTAGATCTCTCATCAGATCAGTTCTCCCTGAAAGCAGCGCAGTGTCTCCTCTCAGACTGGGGCTTCCTTGGTAAAGGCTGGGCCCCTCCTCTCCCCCTGCCTTTCAAAGAAATACTAATACTGCATTTGCTGTATACCAGGTTCTCTATGTGTATTAACCCAATTAATCTCCACCACACCACTGTCAGAGACTTTATTGTCATCTCTCAGGTGAGAAAACTGAGGCTCTCAGAGGTCAAGTGATTTGCCAAGGTTCCACAGATGTCACTCAGCTGGCACACGGGCTGGGAACTGACTCATTATCAGTTTACACTCCTGGATCCCTCCTCTCCCCTCCCCTGCTTGTTTCCATTTGGTGTTCCTTATTGGTTTATTAATTCACCTACTAAATTATATGGTTTTTTTCCAGGAAAATTCCAATGTGATGACTTTCCCAAATTGTATCTTGGCTGTGAGACAGTGAGCTAGAACAAAGCCTTACCTTAATCAAGACCCCTACAACCCTTGGTGAGCCCTGAGCAGAGATTTGTAGCCTGGGAAATACTCTGATATAAATAGCCAGCTCACCAACTAAGGAGCTCTCCTCTGCCTGACTTTGTCTTAAGAGGGTGAGTGGAGCCTTAATCTGTGGTTGGAACCAGGGCAAGTGCGAAGTAAACAAGACAGTACTCCTGAGGGAGAGGGAGGGCCAGTTCCAGAGATATGGGACCTCAAGAGGTCCGAGGCTGGGGGAATCCCAATGCCAATCAGGCCAGAGCTGCCGTTCCTTAGGCCCCAATCTGAGGAGACACAGCCCTGCCCCAGGGAGGATGAGGCAGGTCTGCAGGCCTTACCCCAGTTGAGGGAAACCTGGAGAGTGTGCAGGAGAGGTGATGGTCGACAAGGAAGGGCTCCTGGGACAGGGAACAGTGGGGAGAACTCACACCTTTCTAGGAAATTTAGCTAGAAAAGGGCTTCCCTGGTAGCTCAGCTGGTAAAAAATCTGCCTGCAATGCGGGAGACCTGGGTTTGATCCCTGAGTCGGGAAGATGCCCTGGAGAAGGGAAAGGCTACCCACTCCAGTATTCGGGCCTGGAGAACTGTATAGTCCATGGGGTCGCAAAGAGTTGGCCATGACTGAGCGACTTTCACTTCTCTAGCTAGAAAAAGCCAACAGGCAGAAAGGCCCTGGAGACTCTGAGGAAACTCTGAGGGGAGAGGTGGGAAACTGCTGTGGGCTGGTCTTCCACTTCCTGTGTAACTTGGGTGAGGGCTTGCCCTGCTCTGGGCCCCATTTCTTCCTTGGTAGAACAGTCCGGTGGGCTGCAGGGTCCCCCCAGATGGCCAAGAGTGGGGAGGAGCCAGCATTCTCTCAGAGCCTGTGTCCTGGGCATCTGCTGACTGCCTCATCTCACCCTCCGCACAGTCCCTGATCGGCCCACCTCACACAGTCCGCAGCTCACACAGGCAGACTTGGGACTCAAAGGCCAGCTCTCTGTGCTCTCACCCACTGCGCTCCATGGGGACCCTGGGGCCGGCCCAGGTGGGAGTGGGTTCCAGAGGCTGCCTGCAGGTCAGAAAGAGGGATGAACAGCATCTGCATTTGGGGACTAGGGCTGTGGGGGCAGCTGGCCCCTCAGGACAGGGCTGGGAGCCCCAAGGTGAAGGTCTCTGCTCCTGTCCCCCCACTGGGACCACCTCAGCCAGCGGAGCCTGGTGCCTCACGAGGCTGTTCAGACAGCTGCTCCCAGACGCTTGGTGCGGGTGAGCTTCGGCAGCGACCCCTCCTGTCCTTGGACAAATGCCGCCCAGCCCCAGCCGAGGGCCAGTGGGGAGCTCTGCCCTTGAGGTCTGGGTCACAGCAGGGGCACCCCCTCTGCTCCACAGCCGGCAGGGCCCACGCCACCTGTTCATGCGTGACTGCTCCCCAGCGGAGTAGAGTGGTCTATTCCACCTCACAGCTGCTCCCCGAGAACACACAGGCTCCTGTGAAAGCTCTTGTTCTGTCGCCCGGCCCAGCCCCAGCCCAGGAGTCCACATTTCCTGCACAGTTAATATGTACCAGGCACTCTTCTAAGCCTTTTTACATGGATCCCTTCACACAATCCTCATGTCAAGTCCATTTTACAGATAAGTAAGCTGAGACCCACAAGGGTAAGGAACTGGTCCAGAGGGATGGATCTGGAATAAACTAAGGCTGTCCTGCTCTTATCATGGTCCTAGTCCTAGACCACCTGTGCATCCAGGGCCAGCTGTGCTGTGGGTCCTGTCCATGAAGCAGAGGCCAGGGACTGCAGGGCAGGTGGAAATATGGTCGCCATGACCCAGGTGAGGACTGTTCTGGAACCAGAGGCCACACTGTGCAGTATGGTATGGTCTTAACCAAACCGATCAGCAGACAGTTCACTGAAAAGAAACCACAAGTGGATCTTAAAATATATAAAAAAAAAAAACCCCAAAACAAAAAAACATATCAAAAGATTCCCAATTTCACTTATAATGAGAAAAAAAAAAAGAAATTTAGAACAACTTTGGAGATATTATTTTTCATCTATCAGGTTTTGGCAAAGATCAAAAACAGGACTTGTGTGGGTGTGGCCAGTGGAGATGTCACTGTACAATCCCCCAGAAGAGAGACAGCAGAGCTCGGGTGCAACCACGGATGGGCCCGAGGCAGAGACTCCTCTCCTAGCAGCTGATGCTCTAGATACAGTCCCAGTATGTGAACTGACCCAGTCCATGCTTGTATTAACACGAAACTGTGAGAATCCCCGATGTCCATCAGTAGGGAACTCGATAGTACCCCATGGGCTATCTGCACATTGGGGACACCACGCACCTCATTAAAACCTGGAGAACACTCCTCCCTGGCGGATACAAAAGATCTCCAAGGTATTGTTAAGGGAAAAATAATGGTTTAAGGCAGTGTCAATATAATGTGAACATTTGGGTAAAAACAAAACAAACAGGAAGAATTTTTGCAAAATCTGAATTTGCTTGTCCACGTGTGAGGCCTCTGTAGAAGGACAGACAGGGCTGGCCACAGTGAGGGCACCTGGAGGCCAAGAGACAAGAATGAGTGGGAGAATTTTTTGAATCGAGGGGATTTTACTTAGAAGCTAAACATTAACATCTTTTTTCTTTTCTTTTTTTCTGGCGGAGTGGCATGCAGAAACTTAGTTCTCTGACCAGGGACAGAACTCACGCCCCCTGCTGGGGAAGAGTGGAGTCTTAACCACTGGACTTCCAGTCCCTGAACATCTTTTAATTTTTTTAAAAAATATTTATTTATCTGGCCCTGCCAGGTGTTAGCTGTGACATGTGGGATCTAGTTCCTTGACCAGGGATTGAACCCAGGCCCACTGCATTGGGAGCACAGTCTTAACCACTGGACCACCAGGGAAGCCCTTGAACATCTTTTTAAGAGTATGATTAGTTACCATTTTAATGAATATTGTTGGAAATAATTTCTATTATGAACAATTACATGCTCCCTATTCTTATGCTGTAAGTCTGCTGTTACTATGTAATGCCTTGCAATTAAAAAAAAATTAAACTTAAAAAAAATCTTTTTTTATTCAAGATAACGTGCACATAATCAAGCGTGCAAATCTTAAGTGTGCAGCTATATGAATTTTTTTTTTTTTTGGTTGCATCATGAGCCTTGTGGAATCACAGTTCCCTGACTAGGGATTGAAACTGTTTTAATCACTGGACCACCAGGGAAGTCCCTGAACATCTTTTAATTTTTTAAAAAATTAAAAAAAAACATTTATTTATTTATTTGGCTGTGCCAGGTCTTAGCTGTGGCACTCAGGGTTGTCAACCTCTGTTGTGGCACACGGGATCTAGTTCCTTGACCAGGGATTGAATCCAGGCCCACTGCATTGGTAGTACAGTCTTAACCACTGGACCATCAGGGAAGTTCTTGAACATCTTTTTAAGAGTATAATTAATTACCATTTCAATGAACATTGGAAATAATTTCTATTATGAACTACATGCTCCCTATTATTATGTCATACAAGTCTGCTGTTATTATGTAATAATGCCTTGCAATTAAAAAAAATTAACTTAAAAAAACCCATTTTTTTACTCAAGATAATGTGCACATAAGTGTGCAAATCTTAAGTGTGCAGCTACATAATTTTTTTTTTTAAATTTTTGTCTGCATCATGAAGCTTGTAGAATAACGGTTTCTTTTTTTTTTTTTTGAATAACGGTTTCTTGATTAGGGATTGAATCTGTGCCCCCTGCGGTGAAAGTGCAGAGTTTTAATCATGGGATCACCAGGGAAGTCCCTGCCCCTTTTGAATTTTGAACCCACCATGAATGCATGGTGTGCTCTAACCAAATATAAATAGAGAAATGTGAAAGTTGTGCAAGCTGCATCCTTCAGGTGAATAAGGCTCTTCCACCCAGCGGGGAAGGGTGGGGCAGAGCTCAGTGTGGATACAGAGCAAGCCATGGGCAAAGACTCATTCCTTGCCCCTGCTGCAAAGGCCCAGGGCCAGAGCAGGCCTTCTGGAAACATCTGCTGGACAGAACTGATCTGGCCAGAGGGGGCGTTGGTTGTCCCCAGAGCTGTAAGGAGGAGATGAGGTTAGAGAAGGGGCTGGGCGCTAATGTTGATGGTCACGAATGCCAGGCAGAGCCTTGTCTCACACTTACTACCTTTCCTGTGGCTCTCATCCTACCAGCCTGGCACGGCTCCAAGAAATCACTGCATGCCAGGCCCTGGTAGCACATAGAGTTGTTGGGTGATATTTTGCATAAATCTTTATTTTGGACTTTATAAAAACTGATGTGGTGCTCCATAGACTGGGGTCAAATGTTGTCCACAGGGCAACATCCATGTTCTGACACACATGACAGGTTCCAGGAGAACAGTGCTTGTGTTGATCTTGTGTTCAGTTGGGTGAAAACAACAGGCAATAAAAGAATGAACACACTCTTCAGGTATGTGATTCGCTCTTGTCTAAATGCCCCCTCCTGTGACTTCCTTTGTATCTACACTGATAGTTACCCCAGGATCTTGAAGAAACACTGAACCTCTAATAGGCTACCCTCGGGCAGTTCGAGTGAACAGCACTCTGGATCTCAGTTTTATCAAAGGTTGCTCACAGGCTTCCAGGGTATTTCAGGATCAGCAGGTCCATAGAGTCTTTGAAATGTCTTGTAAGATTCTGTTGAATCTCCATTGCTATACAAGGGCTAGAATACATATGTTCCTTACTTACTTGCTTCTTGGTTTATCATCTGTCTCAACCCTGTAAACATAAGCTCCAGGAAGCTGGGGCCTTGGCTTTCTGGGCCACTCCTCCATCTTCAGCAGCTGGAATAGCAGCTGAAGATGGAATAGCAGCTGGCTGGCACGTAGCTGACGAACAGCAAATTATTTCTCTAGAAGAATGAGTGAATGAACATCCCAGATTTTCAGAGATGAGGGATGGGAGAAACTGGCACCTGCTGAGAAGTCCAGGAGGCCGGTCTCAAGCCATCTATCTGTTTCTTCTGCAGTCGCATCAAGAGCAACGTGGATGGGCGGTACCTGGTGGACGGCGTCCCCTTCAGCTGCTGCAACCCCAACTCACCGCGGCCCTGCATCCAGTACCAGCTCACCAACAACTCTGCGCACTACAGCTATGACCACCAGACGGAAGAGCTCAACCTGTGGCTGCGTGGCTGCAGGGCCGCCCTGCTGAGCTACTACAGCAACCTCATGAACACCATAGGCGCTGTGACCCTCCTTGTCTGGCTCTTTGAGGTAGGCCCTGGTCAACGAGGGGGCAAGACGAGGGACTCACCTGCCCCACTGGGATTCATGGGGTGGAGCTGGGCCCTGGGCTCCCTCCTGGGAACCAGCCCTCTGCTGGCATGCAGGCAGGCCCAGGCTTGAACACTGGCACTTCCACTTTTTGTTTCTGTCCTACCACTTAAAGAAGAGTTGAAATTCATAGCACATAAAATCAATCTTTTTAAAGTGAACAAGTTGGAGGCATTTGGTACATTCATGTGTTGTGCGACTACCACCTCTATCTTGTTCCAAAATACCCCCACCACCCCCTCAAAAAAACTCATATTCATTATGCAGTCAGACCCCTCCAGGCCTCCCGCTAAGCCCCGGAACCACCCATTTTTGTTCTGTCCTTGTGGCTTTATCTATTCTGGACATTTCATATAAATAGAATTATGTAATATATGACCTTTTATGTCTCACTTCTTTTACTTTGAATGTTTTTGAGGTTCATCCTGTGTCTCCACTTTTTGCACCTGAGGTCTCAGAAACTTATTGAACCTCTCTGTTACAGGGGGCTGACAGCAGTTAGCTCTGGGGCTACTGGGAGGCAACAGCAGTTACAGGCACATTGATTTGTGCTTCTCTTGAAATTCTGGTAGCAGTTTACCTGGTATTCTGATTATCTCTAGGTTCATTTTCCATCATCTGTTAGGTTTAGTTCCTCTCTGTAGCTGCAGGGCTTCGGATGTAGCAAGCCCTCATTCATTCATTGAAGAAATAAGCTCAAACACCTATGAGTGCTGGGCGCTGTCCTGGGTGCTGAACAAGAGCCCAAGGAGGGGTAAACTGAGGTAGTACAGAGGGTGACTCATGGGCTCCTGCTTTGAGCTGACGGCAGGAAACCCAGCCTACGAAAGCTAAATTTACAAAACCAGAAATATTAGGTGAGGAAACTGCCCATCAAAGAAGATTCACTGAAAGTTTCCTTTAAGTAAGTCTATCTTTAGTGCTATGGAAATTCACAGGTAGGTGTGCTCTCATCTGATACACACCACTTCTAACACACCACGTCACACCAGAGGGACTGAACTGCCTGTTGATGGGGGATGAGATGGGGAGGGAGGCCTTCTTCTCACACTGAAGCAGAGGCAAGCATATTCACGGAGATTTATTGGTCCCTGGCTCCTTGAGGCAGAATCTTAGGAATGAGTCTTAGGAATGAGTGGGTACAATGAGGAGAAAAGGTTAGAAGGTAGAATGAGGATAGAAGGTTAGAAGATCACATCCCTTGAAAAGCCATTAAAAGAAGACTGAAAGTATAACTGAAGTCAGTGAGAAAATTGAGTTCCACTGGCTACCTCTCTGCTTACCCACTTTTCCAGAAATCTAGTGACTGCTTAAGAAGAGGAACAGTTCACTGGGAACAGGGAGTTTGCATGCCCCTGACTTTTGCTTGAGGCTTTTAGTGGGCAGACTCTGCGATGCACACAAGGGTGGCTGAGCTGATAAGATTCTGGCCTCAGTCTTGCCCTCCTGGGTTTCACAATCCAGTGAGGATATGACACCTCAATACTACTACTACTGCAAAATTCATACTGTGGCAGGAGGCCTTCTTGAGGAAAGAAGGAAAGAATCAGAATGGGCACATGGATACCAGGAGGACTTCCTGGAGGAGGGATTTTTTCACTGTAAAAATATCTTATTAAACTTTCAGTCAACAATAATTATAACAAAACCCTAAAACTACTAGCTACTAATATCATGCACTACCATAATCATTAAATACTCCCAGAGCTTTCATTAACAGATGTCTACTGAGGCCCTACCACCATGGGGTGCCCTTCTAGGGCTGGGACAGCAGGTGAACAAGATGTATCAAGGCCACTCCTGCCCTCGGGGGGGTGGATGTTCTCTGTTAGTGGGCCTAGGCCTCTCATGGAGTTTGCTATACCATCAAAGGAAGAGGGCAAGCGAAGCAGGAATTTGTGTAGAAGCAAGTGGCCAACACAATACAGGGTTAGAAAAGTAGAAAGAATACTTACCATGCTGCCTAATAACCAACTACAGCTGACACTCCTATTCATCCTTGCTTTGCACGAGGTGCCACGCTCCACACACAATGGAGTGTCACAGCATGCCCGTGGAACAGGCGGTACTTCATCTGAAAATCTGCAAACCAGACAAGTAAACTGAGGCTTCCTGGTCACATGGCTGGCTAGGTGCCAGGGCTGAGGCTTGAATCCAGGCATTCTGGCACCAGAGTCTGTAGCAGTGACTGCCAGGGAACAAATCCAAACCAATCACCCACTCATCCCCATACTAATCAGAAATAACAGAAGTAGAGGGAAACCATCTATCACCTTGTTTGCAGGAAAAAAGATGACTTTTTATTCTGTCCAGCAAATAGTTGCCGAGCACCCAATATGTACCAAGCGATGTGCTAGGAATGAGGTGGGGGTAGGCATGGAGAAGGAGCCCAGGATTAATGCCCCCCAGGACAGGGGAGACCTAAGGGGAGGGACACCCCTAATACTCCAGGCAGAGAAGCACATGGTAAAACTGGCAAGGAGAAAGGCCGGGTGGGCAGGATCCAAAGCAACCTGGAGTGACCGGGAAGGGAGGAGAAGAGGGCCAGAGGTGAGGCGGGGGCAGCAGGTGTTTTGAGCACTCAGGCATGGCTGGGGCAGGCCCTCGTCAGCTCAAACCCAGCAGAGCCTTGTCTGCAGGGCCCCTGTGGCTTCTAGGTCACCCCTGCCCCGGCCACTTCCCTGCTCCTGTAAGTCTCCTCTCCCCACACCAGGCGACCGTCACCGTTGGGCTGCGCTACCTGCACACGGCGCTGGAAGGCATGGCCAACCCCGAGGACCCTGAGTGCGAGAGTGAGGGCTGGCTTCTGGAGAAGAGCGTGCCGGAGACCTGGAAGGCCTTTCTGGAGAGCGTGAAGAAGCTGGGCCAGGGTAACCAGGTGGAAGCCGAGGGCGAGGACGCAGGCCAGGCCCCGGCAGCAGGCTGACGGCCCTTCGGCCCCCTCCCCTCTCAACACTGAGAAGTAGTGGACTCCAGGAACCTCGGATACCCCCGATCCCATCAGACTCTCCCAAAGAGGGCGGCCGTCTCACAGAGGCTCTTCTGGATGGTGGGATTTAATATTCAGGGCCCCTAAAAACCTCAGTTGAATGAACGTCTCAAACTGTGAGTGCATGAGTCCTGCTCAGCCCCACTGCCCTAGGACGCACCCTCACGGTGGACTCATGGAGGGCCTCTCAGCAGATGAGTCTTCAGTCACAGGAATTCAGTTCCACCCGGAGGCTACTGGCCACACCTGAGGGCTGCTTTCCTTTCACAAGTTGGCCATTCTGGTGAGTTCCAAGTTGCTTCATTCTAGATCCCAAGGGTCACTTTAAGCCTAGGAATTTGAAAAATGTACTGGACATGCTGTCAGGTTTTTCAAATGCAAAGACTGAGAGGTCAGCCATTTTATGTAATTATAGACGGTGAGGGACAATTATATTTTTTTGAGTAATGGTCTCTCCAAAGCACTGAGGGCTCCAAAGAGGAATTCTCAATCACGAGGCAAGAGAATTTAAAGAGAGGGGGTTATATCCCCCTGCAGAAACACAGCTTTGGTGTCACCTTCACAAGCCCTCAGCCCTTGGCCAGGAGTGAGCCACGGGCTGAGGGAGTGGGGCTGCTGGCAGGTTCCAGAGAACGTGGCGGCTGACCTCCTTGGGCTTGTCCGTGGAAGCGCTGGCTCTGTGGCAGAGGAGCAACAATGAGGCAACAGCCCACCGTTTGGAGACCGGGCCTCACCTCCGGTGGGCCCAGGGAGGCCCAAAAGGTGCTGTGACAGCCCCAGACAACACGAGCTGTCCACAGTGGAGGGTGGAGTCCTCTGCAAGCTCTGTCCTGCTTCTTCCCCCAAATATCCATCCTGCAAAGGGTACTTCCCGAACACCTCTGCGTTGAAGATTCTTTGTGATTTCTCCTCTTCCCACACTAGTAACTGCGAAAGTTTTCACTTCCCTCCGGAAAAAGAGAGAAAAGAAGCTTTCAGGGGAAGGAGGGAATGATTTCATTGCTGTCCTGAGTCTTCAGTGTGGAGATAGTAAGACTTCTGGTGCTGCCTGGGCTGTGTGCTGGGGCTCAAACTCTCCCAGACCAGATCAAAGATGTTTGAATAGCCTGTCAGACTTTGGTCCCAGGTTGAATTCAATTAGACTTCTGAGTGTGGAGACCAAGGAACAATCCATGTGGACAACACTGAGGGAGTCAAGCCCTCGGATGAGGGTCCCGGAGCTCTCCCCTCCCAGGGGTGCTGAGAACCATCAAGAAAATGCCACTCTAGGCCCGCGCACTTGACGATGCTGTTGACAGCTGTACAATAGACATTAAAAATTATATTATACAAAAATTACCTTTGTTAAATGCTTGTCTTAAATGTATGTGTCTAGCACAGGATCCCTGATTCTTGCTGATACTTGCTAACAAAACCAAATGAATCCTGACACTGAACGGAGGCACTGCTCATGATCAGGGAGCTGTCTCAACAGCCTGGGTGTCACCTCACCTCTGATCTGCAAGAACAGGGACCATCAGGTTATCCACATAATCTCAACATTTCCTAGTATTTGGACCAGAACCCAAATTAGTATTTTAGTATGTGGAATCTCAATTTAGTGATTTAAGCAAAAATTCCAAATCTTTTTTTTTCCTTCCCCTGCTCTGGTCAGAATTTGAGTGCTGTTGAGAGGATCAAGGGTGAACAGACTCTACAATAAATATCAGTTGATTCAGAGCAGACTGTGTAGGGAGCCCGGAGCTGGTGTACTGAATTAAGAACATGAAGACGACAATCTGCTGGACGAGGAGGCATGAGCCACAATGCAGGAAGCTCCCTCAGCATCCCACCTCCCACTTCGGGGAAATGAAACCACTGGAGGCGGTTTCAATGCGCTCATACAAAGGGAGTAAATTCACAGTCTATGACTTACAGGTCCCAGAATGGAAAGGGGTGGGGTGGGGTTGGGGCTGTGGACTGAGCCAGTGGAAGGGCGGTCCTTCATCCCAGGTCAGGAGACAGAGAACAGGGCAGTGAGCACCTATTACGTAAGAGGTAGTTGGGCTAAGCTCCATCTCGAGTGTTTATTTTAAAAGCGCCCTCGGGAAAAGCAAACTAGGAATACTGGGGGAGGGAAACCTTAGCTCGGGTTTGTCTAAATGTCTTGAGCTGGGCTGTCACACGGCAAAATGCTTAGGCAGCAACTCCCAATAGCTGCTTTCTCATCACACAGACTGCATCTCTGACTGAGGTGGGCTGCATCCTCAGTCTTCTCAGGTCGCTCCCAGAGGAAACTGCCCATCTTGCTTGGTCCTCTACAAGTGCCCAGCAAGACTGGGATCAGGTTTTTCTTTATGTCTAACCTCACTCTTTCTTTGGGCCAGTGTGTAAGTTCATTTCTCCCAAGGGACTCAGCTTTTCAAGTCTTGCCAGCCTAACCCTGGGGAAAAGTGAGAGGTAAAGACAGCATCTTAGGATTTCTATTTTTAAAACAACTACTCCACAGTGAAGGAGCAGTAACAGCTACTTGTTCTGAACATTTAATAGGTGTCCTAGTATCTGTGGCCTCAGCTCAAGACCACATAGCCTCCTGCAGCATTTTCAAGCCCAGGACTGAGCCACCAGTCAATAAACCTTGAGTAACCTCAATTCAGGTTAATAAGATTAGGCACTTGCTCCGCACACTCCCCCGCCTCTTCTCTCCTTCTCCAGGCACCTGTAATGCTAGGCCAGCAGGTTTGCAGCTTAGCCAGGGGCAGGCGTGGAGTGGTGCAGGACAATCAGGGCCTCTGACCTGCTACCAGATCCAAAGGCAGTGCAGGCAGCCAGCAGCATTGTGTGTGAAGGGCTAAGAATGTGTGGGAATAACATGCAAGTTCAGGGGGAGGATGTCCTCCTGGTCTTAAGAGGACTTGAGATTGGCTGGAAGAGAGGAAATATTAGACCTTGATTCCTGAGGGTGTTGTATCTTGTCCTCTAAATCAGAGGATGCGTGTAAGTGGCAAAGTGAAGGGGAAGGTCATGTGAGCCTGGTATAAAGAAGATTAAGACATGCAACAACTCTTGAGTTCTTCACCTGAGGGAAATGGAAACAGGTGGTCCACACAAAAACCCGAACAGCAATGTCTGTCGTGGCTGTGTTCCTAATCACGAAAAATCGCCCAAATGTCTTTTACCTGATGACAGTGTAAACATCTGCACAATGCAACTCGACTCAGCAATCAGAAGGAACACAGATGGCTCTCAAATGCATCAGTCTTCTTAGAGGGAAGCCAGACTCAAAACGCTACAGGTGATATATTTATATAACACTCTGGAAGAGGCAAGACAAAGGGACAGAAAAAATTACTGGTTGTTTGGGGTTGTGATGGGGGAAGGTGCCCAAAAAGGGGCACAAGAGAACTTCTTGGGGTGATGCAATGGAACCAAACCAAGTGTGGTTTGTTAAAAAAACACCTGTATGCATTTGTTAAAATGTATGAAATTATCCACTAGAAAGGGTGAATTTCACTATTTGGAAAATAAACTTCAATAAGCCAGACTCAAACAGAAGTAGGGACAAAAGAAGGGAGCATGTCAGAGGGACTTAATGAATCCTGGAACTTACGATGTAAGGATCAGGGAAGGGAGTAAGCTGGGAGCAGCATAATGACCAGGAGACAGAGAAAGCACAATGGAAACTATTTGATGCTTTCCTTTTAAGAGGATTTTCAAGAGCACCTCATTGTAGGCAATGACTCCCTTGCAAATGCAGGATGCAGCTTCCTTTGTGTCTGGGGAGTGTGTAAGGAGGACCTGGCGATCACTAGGTAAGAACAGGCAAGAAGAGTTTAAACCTGCAAACAACTTCCAGCTGGGAGAGGCTTTGAGGGCCCTGTTTTCCCAGTGATTTGAGGTCCAAGATGGTTCAGAAAGGTCACAAGCTGTCATAGTCAATCAATATGAGACTTAATCAGCTGAAATGATGAGCAAGCTTTCTTCAGAAGGTCAAGATAGTTTGGCTAACAGCCATAATTATTGACACTAATAATATAAGCATCTTAAATTTCAAGCTAATACTGATGTCCCACTTTATTTGTAGCAAGGTGACATCGGGGACAATTCCACTGCATTTTACTGTGTGAAACAAAACAAAGGAAATGTAGGCAGACCCAAAGTAATGTCAACACCTAAAGCATTTATTTGGATATCTTTAAACTTTTTACATATGATACATTCCCAATTTTACAAGTTGTCCACAGATAATAAAGTTATAGCCAATTTATTAAACAGATATGATTTTTCCCTGATATGGAAAGCATGTTTATATAAACATTTCTACAATAAACATAATACATGCGGAACAAATCATGACTAAGATGATTCCTTAGTTGGGGAAGACAATTAGCTTAATGATACACACACCAGAAGATAAAAGGGTGTGTGTTGCTACTTGATGTAAATTCATTTTCTCTCAGACTCCCTGACCTTCTCAGAAAATGGAATCTAGGGACACCCTCTGCTAACAGCAGGCTTATATGAAGTCAGTTTTAAAAGTTGAAGTATTGTTATGATTTGGTGAAGAAGTTTATAATCCTACTACAGAGGGAGAAACCTGGTTTTATTTGGAGTTTAAGCTTGGTTAACAACTGAAGAAAAGCCAAAAGAAGTTGGACTTAAAAGCTAAAGGAGTGGGGATGTGACCAAGGCCAAAATAAACATTAAAATCATGATGCCATCCACAGACCACACCACCAGAGAGGGAGAAAGGCCAGGAGAGGGGATGAGCACTGGGCTCTAACGTGGATTTTCTTCCTGTTGGGCAAGAAGCGCCCTCTCAGATGGGTGAGTCAGTCCCAGGCAAGAAGGGTCAAGTTCATCCTTTCAGAGGAAGGGGTTCTTCACACACCACCCCGGGTGAAGCAGCAAGTGTGGCTTCTGTATCCCCACTGACTTTAGCTGAATATCTGGATTTCTGGCCTTCCTCCTGGGTGTACTGTGGAGGGTGCGAAGCTGAGCAGGATGCAACTTTCAGACGCAGTTCAAAGAAAACTGAGTGAAACGGTTATCTGTATTGGCTAAAAAAGTCCAAGAGCCTCTTATTATTCATTCATCCCTTAGTCCCTCCTCAGAGAGACTCCAAACTGATTCCTCCACCAAATCTGCCAACACTCTCCGCGTACCCAAGCTCTTAGCATACATGATCACGCGAGAGTGGTGTGTGGCATGGCGTGGTTATAAACTATTTTACTAAGCGGCTATCATTCTAGGAAGGCACCTCTTAGTAAGAATAAGGTTCAAAAATAATAAAAAGCCTGGGCACACAGGCTGTCCCAGGAATGTACTAAGTGAGCTAGCAGGTAAACAGCAATTCATCTATTCCAGAAAATGCTGGAAGGGTGGGGTAAGGGAATTTCAAAACACTGAATTCTCATTTTTTTTTGCAAGTGCTTGATTCTAGATGAACACACTCTTTCAACTTAGTCTTAGAAATAACAGAATATACTATCTGAAAAATTAGGATACTCTAAGTTCTCAAAAAGCCCTTTAAAATGAGTTTTTTTTCCTCAAAGCCAAAAGTCTTGCAAAAAGGGAAAAAAAAAAAAAATGAGGGGGGAATCCAACCTTGTACAGCCGTACAGCCCTGAAAATCAGCTGGTACATAAAGACACCACCATCTCCCCTTCGGATTCCCACAGGCTGCTCCAGCAAGTGTCCCCCCAACCCCCTCACAGCCAGTGGAAACAGGGAATGCCACTTTCGAAACACACTGCTTTGCTTAGAGGTAGGGTGCCATCAGCTGTGGGGACACTGACCCAGCCCCCAGGTTGAGAGTCACTGAGCGGGCCCAGGAAGTGTGACCCCCAAAAGACCAGACACTCTGCTTCCTGCTGCTGCTGAATCAGCTTCCGGCCTGGAGTTCCCTGCTCTCAGTAATGTGACATGGCTCAGATGACTGGGGAACAGTCAAACGCAGTCAGATGCCCGCAAATGGGCTGAGTCCAGCCCAGGAAGAGAAGCTCCTTCCGGGATTCGAAAATTCAAGAAGTTATGTCTGAAGGACACAGGAAGGGATGCAAGAAAATCTGCTGGCAGAAAATGATTTTCATCAGTTCCTGGAGCCAGAAGCTATAAAAATAAAAACCGGGGGGGAAAAAAGCTTAAATAATTTATTTCCAAATTCAGAAGAAGCTATTTTCTATTTTCTTTCTCGAAAAGCCAGCTGGGTTACAAAAATCCAAGTTCATGTATTTGGTAGTGAAGTAGCTATAGGTGTTGCCAGTCAATGCCAACCAGTGTCTGGTTTGCTTCCTGTGCATGTCCAATTTCCTCTGTGATACTGTGCTGGTGCCAGAGCTTCTGAATCTTCTTGAATCGTTCTCTGCACAAATGTAAAGGATTTCCCCGTCTAGAAAGAAGACACACGTCACTCAGGAGGCATTTGGTGGTATATTCATCTATTCTACTCCAACCTTTCCTCATTTAGGAAAAGTTAACAGGTTACTGGTTTTAGATCCTCTGCAAAATTTCTCTTTGGCAGGTGTCTGTGGCTATTAATATGTTAGCTCTGACCGTTTGCTAGGAGCAGCTAAAGGGGAGAAAGTGCAGAAAAGAAGAGGAAAACAAACTACACTGACTCAGGCTGGGGTGAGGAACAGGAGGGTGGGGTTGAGCAGGAGGGTTAACGTTGAGAGGCTAAAACTAGGCATTCATTGTCCATTTTGTTGGTAAAATGTGAAATAGGGAGTGGCAGGGGGGAGGATGAAAACATTACACAGGTAAAAATGTTCTTCCAAGGACGTCTTTTAGATCCAATGTTTAAGCAAAGCAGCCAAATATGAATAACTCTGGTGCCCAACTTAACCAGAGAACAGGTGTTGGTGAGTTCACGTCTGAGGCCTTGGCTCCCGACTCAGAGCACCAGTCCTCTCAACTCTCCATCCAGGGCTCCTCCTCCTAAGAGGCCACATTTCTTTTTTTTTTTTTCTTTCTTTTTTTTTCCTGTTTGGCTCATTTCTTTTTTCATTTATTCTTCCATTTATTCATCCAACAGTATTTATTTAGAACCTGTTATATGCTAGTTCACTGTCCCTGGTCACATAAAATTTAGCCCAGGAGACAGGCAGTAGGCAGGTAAACACAGTGACTCGGGGTCATAACGTGGGCTAAGAAGAAAATGAAACTGGCCAATGTGACAAACCTACTCAGAGGCTACGTTAGCCAGGGTGATCAGGGAGGACTTCTCTGAGGTGGCGGCACTGGACTGAGACCAGCAGGAGTCAGCCATGTGCTTATGGAGGTACGGGAGGAAGGGGGATGGAAAGGGTGGTACAGAGTCATAAGAAATACACCAGGAACTCATCTGGAATATGCAAGGACTACCCAGAAGTCAGAAGAGACAAAAACAAAGCTCTCAGTTACCAGTGGTTATATAACAAATCACCCCAAAGTTAAGGGCTTTAAGAGCTCACATTTCTCAGGGCACCAGGTTGAACCATCAGCTGGTGGCACAAGTGTATCCTTGCAGTCAGTCAACTGCCTGGGGAGCCCAACTATGTATCTTGCCTTGGTTTCCAGGCCTTCAACTTCTGCTCCCCAAGCCTGGGAAGCTACATCTAGGTTAAGGTTTTTACCCCATTTTGGCAAAAATAAGCAGTCTGAAAATTCTTTAATAGTGCTTAAAGGAACTACTGTTCATATATTGCTTTTGATGAAATAGGTGCTACCAGAGCAGAACACTGCCTCAAATACTGTTTACTGCTCTATATGTTCTAAGTCTTTGTCCCCCAGAGTCTTATGTAGTAAGATAAGTACATCTCTTATCAGTTAAGATTTGCTCTTTTTTCATCACTTGAAGAATACTGGGTCTCCCACACAAAACTGCACAAGTCACAGTGCGCTCTCCCTGCAACGCTTGATGCTGTGGATGCTGCAGGACCCCTCAAGCAGTTCTCTGGAGTGAGACATGGAAAAAAGCTGCACTCTGTCCCATTTTCTCCCCCTTATGTACCATGATGGCCCTCATGGCATTCTGAGGGCGAGCAATGGGAATGGCAAACCACACAGCAAGGGGAGCTGCCTTGGGAGAGGCCACAGACAACAGCCACTTGTGCTGACGCCCTGGGCGGGTAGCAGGCAGGCCTCTGGACCACAGGGTTCATGGGGATCACCTCATGCTAAAGGTCCTCGAGGCCCAGAGCCAGCCAACGCAGTTCCCCAGGATGGGCCTTACCTGAGTCCCTGGTCAGTCTCCCCATAGTCATCAAGGTAAGGAGGAGAATAAAAACAGCCTTTGGTTTTGCCAGCTAAAAATAGTACTTGACATTCTCGTACTCTGTAGAGAGACCAATTTATACATTAAGGACCAAGATTTGAATTCAGTTACAAATGGACTGAAGTCCTAGAGAAATCAACAAAACCACTAGAAGTATGGGGTTAACAGATATAAACTATTATACATAAAATAGATGAACAATAAGGATTTACTGTACAGCACAGGGAATTATACCCAGTAACTTGTAATAACCTATAATGAAATATAATCTGCAAAAAAACAAAACAAAAAACCCCTACATCACTGTGATGTACACCTGAAACTACTGCAATATAAGTCAACTATACATCATAAATAAATGCAAACAAACAAAACTGGTGCTGGAAGGCAAGCAGTGGTATTTACAGCAGAGACACTTGATAGTTTCAGGTGGAGAGTGAAGGGACTTAGCCATTTATGTATATGTGTGTATCCATTCTCTCCCTAACTCCCCTCTCAACACATGCCTAAGTATTAAAAATAACTAAAAGGACTGTATTGTTATCAATATAAGGAGGAAGAGGGACATTTAGGATTAGATTTCAACAACTCATATAAAACTGGCATTGAAAAAATTAAATATGAGAAAGTTAACTTCTAAAAGCAGTTACTGATGTATCAACCACTCTTATGAGAAAATTATTCATTAAAACATGGTACACAGACATTATAAATTATGTAGACCTGAAACACAAAGCAACCCCTCCTCGACCAGAAGCATTCTGAAATATGCTGAACAAAGTACAATGCTACTTTCGTATTTCTCCTAAGGGTTTTAAAAAAAAGTTTCCTGATTCTGTTGAGAGGTTTGCTTAACTTTTTCTGGTGTTAGTAATTCAGCTCAATTTAACATTTACTGAGAACCTCCAGTAAATGAGAACCTCCAGTAGTACACTGGAGGTAGCAAGATGTGCCTAAAATCTATGCCCCAGTGGAGTTCAAACTCACGTCACTTCTTCCCTTCAGACCCTGCAATGGCTTCCATCTCACTCAGAGATGCCAAGGGGACACACCAGGCCCACGCCTCTCCCCACTGTACTCGCCACTCCAGTGGCGGCAGCCTCCACGCTGTTTCTTTTCTTTTGGCCACGCTGTATAGTTTGTGGGATCTTAGTTCCTGGACCAGGGATCGAACCCATGCCCTCGGCAGTGACAGCTTGGAGTCCCAACCACTGGACTGCCAGGGAATTCCCTCTTTTCTTAAATAAATTTTACTGAGGTGTAATTTTTAAAATAAAATGTATCCGTTTTTAGAACACAGTTTGATGAATTTCGTCCTTTCTGTTTCTTGAACATGGCAGGCACACCCCCCAGTAATTTTGCACTTGCTGCTCATTGCACCCTAAAATGTTCTCCCCTCTTCTTTAGGTTTTTTTATTCAAGACAGCTTCCCAGGGACCTTTTCTGGTTTCCTATCTATAAAATCCACCTCAGCTGCCATTTCACATTCCCCTCCCTGCCTTATTTTTTCTCTTCTGCATGGATCACTTTCTAAATTCTTATTTTCTATCTCCCTCATGAGAAAATGAGCTCCATGAAAACAGAGATTTTTGTCTGTTGTGTTGACCACTGCATTCTCAATGCCTCGTACACAGTCACTAATAAGTATCTACTGTACACTGTTGAATACACACAACTACCTGCATCGGTCTGTGCTATGTGTGAATCCTACCATTATAACAAAAGAAGCAATTAGTTCTGACTGTGCCTGGGTAGAAAATCAAAGACAGCTAGCGGTTTCACATTAGAACGAGGTGCAAAGAAAGAAAAACAGAACTGTCACGGGGATGGAAATGACAATGGAAGAATCAGCACAGAGTTAGCATGAGCCAAATATGAGGTGTGGAGACAAGGTTCCCCGTTTTCCTCAAATGAATGAAAACGGTGGCCCCTAATCCTCTGCCATGTAGCAGTTTCTTGTGTCCATTCCTCAACAGGATCTACTGTGGCAGATCTAAAGCTAGAAAGCTCTTTCCAGGGCCTTACCTCAGGAAGATGCCCACCCCGGAACCACAGGAGTAGGTGTGAGCAGTGCACGCCCCCACGTCCTCCCCTTCCAACTCCGTCTGGCAGCAGTAGCTCTGGGAGCACAGCAGGGTTCCGCATACAAGGCACATAGTTGGGGCTCTGCTCTTGTCACCACCTGATTTGGGGCACCTCCATGGAATAAAAAAAATACAAGTGAAGACTAAAGAGCTGATGGTGGTAAAACCGTCCTGGGAAAAAAATCTGCAATATCAAGTAGAGCTGAAGATCCATACGGACTATAGCCCAGGCAAATTCATTTCTGGAATAGATAACATCTCACACATATACACCAACATCAGGTACTGGAAATAATCAATAGGAGAAAGGAGAAATAAAATTATCAACAGGAGGAAAAAATAGGTAAATGCTGCTACTCTCAGATAATGAAACGCTATACAACAGTGAAAAGTGATGAATTAAAAATTATGTATGTCAAAAGCCACAGGAATAGGTACAATGTTATTTTAAAGCTTAAAATAATTATATATGCAAAATAATATATACTGCTTAGGAATATAACTATCTGTAGTTAATGTGTTACTTAAAGTGCAAAAGGTTTAGATAAACTGTAATGAATCGAACTTGTTCCTCAGCATCCTGTTTCTCATATTTTATTCTGTAAGATGGTGGGATCATCCTTTTATGAGTTAAATAGTGTAAAGTCCTTCTGATGTTACGATTTCCTTACCCAAACAGAAAAGAACAGTGAAATCTTTCACATTCTGTGTAGAGAATAAGTGTTTACAGTGGCAGGAAACACTCAATAAGCTAATATCAAAACTTACGAGAAATTAGATGCTTGATTAATGAGGCTGCTGTAATCCTCTGGCAGGTCTATTAATTTATTAGATTCTCTTGGATAACTAGAAAAACAAAAGCCACACAAAAACTCAGTTAATAGGAGGACATATTGTTTAACAATAACAAAGTAACTTTTGACTTAGTCAAATAAAGGAAAACTGGGTGCTACCACAGCAGCAAGAAGCTATAGCAAGAAATTCAAAATGCACTGTACTCTTAAATAACACAGGGCCTTAGGATTCACACTTTACTTGAAGAACTCAGCATAAAAATTATCAGGACAACAGACAGTACTGTACACTTGTATCTTGCTTTCTCCCTACCTCCTCCCCGCCACCAAGAGGTTTGACAATCTTTAACCTACCTTATAGCGTCTCTTTCACCTTCCAGGTATCTTTTAACTTCGATGTTATGACACCAACTTTAATGTAAATGGAGGGAAAAATAAAACACAACATTTTTACTTTTGAAGGGCTAGAACTAAATGTACAAGGAAATAAACATCTCCACTACTCTTCTCTGTCCAGGCCAATCTACTTATGCTATTCACTAGGCCTGGCAAAAATCTTACCACAAAGGTAAACCCTTAACTAAGAAGGCCTGATGAATCACAAGGATTGAATTTTGCCAGGCTCACTATCTGAGAATTTTGTAAAATATGCAATAAACGCAAGTTTGTTTCCAAATATATATATATATATTTATTGCAATATAAAGAAGAAAATTGTATCGTCATTACCTTTCAATCAGTAATTTCATTATCTCCTTATTTTCTTGAAAAAGACAAATGAGGTTGTTTGGCAGGGAAAGATAGTTACATAGATGTTCAAAATGGCTTGTTCCAGAAGCTGCAAACAGAGAAGGAAGAGATATAGATATAACAATTAAGAGCAGATTCTATATTAGAGTAGGCAACAGCAGAGTTTAAAACAAAAAAAAAGCACAAGACAGAAGAGTTCAATTTTGCTAGGTACATAACCTGCAGGAAGTAAATAAGATGGCAAAGGAAGGAATCCACAGAGTCAGGCGACTCCTTTACTAAACTGGCCACAATTTCTTGATGTTTCAGTATTATCATAAGCAAAATGGGACACCTGTCCTGTGTGATATGCTTTATGGGGTTATTTGTGAACATTAAATGACAAAAATAACATATGGGGAGCTCCAGAGGAGTATAAAGAAGTACAGAAATATAAGACAATTTTATTACTGAGAGATGGACTTAAACATTCACTTAATCATCACTGCAAATGATTAGGAAGTCTAAACTGTTCTCTCAGTGGTGCCTGGACAACTAGCTAAATGGAGATGCTATTCAACAAACTTGTAGAGAGTGACATTATATGCAGGTACCCCAGGCCCTGGGGCCAGGCACTACGAGATACAGTTAACTGTAAGTCTACCTTTACATTACTTTCAAGAAATGAATTGAAGCAGAACATAGAGAACAACTGTGAAATAGCAAATTAACTCCTATATTAAAATCAGATTTATGTGCAATTATGAGTATTCTGAATCTCAATGCCACGTTTCGTGTTAAAAACCACCTGAATTTCAGTTTTCCCTTTTTAAAATCTGAAGAACCCATTATATATAAATAATATATACTTGAACATTTTAACATCTGACAGCAAAACTATATTTTCATACATGTACAAAATCAGTACATTTACTGAGATTCAAATAAAATCAGATATTTACATAAATATGCATTTAATTCTGTAATTTTATACATCACCACTCAACTAGCTACGACCTAAAGATTTAGTAAGTTTTAATTTTTGCAATGCACTTTAATTCTTAAGTTGCTGGAGTGAAAGACAACACACATTTCCTACATTTTGAAAGAAATTAGAATTACCTTGAATTTCAGGTGGGGAAGGAACTCCATTTAAGTAATGGAAAAACAAAGCAGAACACCTCAGAAAAGGCATGATTCCAGCTCTGACATTCCTCCACAGATGCCAACCAGACGGCATTTCTTTCAAGGCACTAAAAAAGAGAAAAATGATAAGTGGGAAACTTAAATTTAAAAATGATTCATTCTCGTTACAGCACAGTGTGAAAACAGACAACTGCTATCTGATTGTCAAAGGTGAGGGAAGCCCTGACTATCCAGGGTGTCAGGTGTAACTGCTGATATACCCTCCACACTGTTATTAAAATTTATAAAAGTAATATAGCTACATAAAGAGAAAATCTGCAAAATAAAAACTATCCATTATTCTGTAACTTTTATATTAGCAGGTATTCTTCTGGCAAACTACTTTCATACTAATCAGTCTAACACAGTTATAAGTGTAACATGAAATTTAAAATTAACATAAAAAACTCCCACATTTTTCAGAATACCATAAACCATAATTTTTATCAGAGTTTTGATACTCTGGATAATACCTATCATAACCTACACTAAATTACTCCCTGCAAGCAAACTCTTAGAATGCTTTAAACTCTTTGCTAATATAAATAATATCAGTGTACACTGTTACGTCTACAGGTTTTTCTGTATGCAGATTATTTAGTATGGATTCTCAGAAATGGGATAACTTAGTCAAAGAACAAATAGCTTGGTTCCTGAGATCTACTGTCAGAAAGCCAAATGAAACTGTTGTAACCAAATCACAAAGGCCCCAATAACATATGAGGTTCCGAGAACTTCTACCAGCCCTGGGTATTATCTTAAAAATGTGTGGGAAGAACTGTATATTACCCTTCTTGCAGAGATTCCCAATCATGTTAGTATAGTAAAAGTCTGGGAATCCTGCAGATCCCCCATCTTCTTTTTCAAATGTATCAACAGACAGCAATTTCCTTTATTTAACAAACAAACTCCACTTTCCCCCCCCCTTTTTCTGACATGTCCACATTGCCATATTTATTTTGGCTGTGCTGCACGTGGCTTTCTCTAGCTGTGGTGAGTGGGGGTTACTCTAGTTGTGGTGCCTGGGCTCCTCACTGCGGTGACTTCTTCCCTTGTTGTGGAGCACAGGCTGTAGGGGTGCAGGATTCAGGAGTTGTGGCGCAGGGGCTTAGCTGCTTTGCAGCTTGTAGAGTCCTCCCAGACCAGGGATCATCTGGGAACCCTGGTCCCCTGCATTGGCAGGTGGATTCCTATCCACTGCGCCACCATGGAAGCCCCAAATTAATCCCTTTTTCATGCTATCACCTCCTAATATTTGGGGAACTGCCTATCATATAAAGAGTACGTATGATCTCACCTTCCTGTATACTGCTGAATCATTTTATACAAAGCAAGAACTGCTAATTCTTCTTCTTCGCCAGCAGCATTTTCTTGATCCATGCCACTCTTTTCTGAAGGACAAGGCAATATTAATGCCCTGCATTTGCCTTATTAAGTGGATTGCTGACCACATCATTTAAGCACTCAAATATATTCACACAGTCACATGTAATATGAAAATACTCCCATGAAACACACAGAACTTAAATCCCTCAGGTCTGAGCACAGTTTACTATCATAATAAGGAAACTCTTAGGCAGAGGATGTGAATGTGCCCCAGGGTGCCGGGCAGCAAGTGGTGAGTAAAACCTGCTACATATACAGTCTGTGGTACTCAGATATTACTAAACATGTGAAGTAAAAAAAAATAAGTAAAAACATTCACACATTCACATCACTAGGAATTTTTAACAGAAGGGAAAATGTTTCAAAAATTTTCACAAGAGGATAAACAGGTTTTTACTGTTTATTTTACTGTTTACCACTACAAGTAGCCTTATTATAAATTTATGTATTATTCTCATCCAAGCGCCTTTTCCTTCAGTACTTTTTTTTTTTAAGCCGAGAAAATTCAATTATTTCCTTCAAGAATCGGACAAAAAGGAGTTACCTGTACACGAGGTAAGTAAGATCTGAACAATGTGTGCCATGGTAACCAGATGGAAAATGTGAAGGTCCCCAGTGCCAAGGCTGATCCCTGAAAAATCCTGACACTGCAGCGAAGGGAAGGCGAGGACCAAGCCCACCTGGACAGCAAACACAGCGTCAGACTCAGCGCCTCTCCTTTCACTGCCGAACACAGTTCCATTTCCTTAATGAGAGCCCTTTGCGAACTCAGTTCCTCCCTTAAGAAATCTTTTGTTCTTAAAGGGTACACATGTTAGAAATTCCACTAGGACTGACTAAAGACAACTATTTAGAACATTATTATCTCATTTATTCAGCAACTCCCCTATATGCATTTATTGTTAATAATAACAAAAATAAAGCCTGAAATCTTTCTAGGTAGTAAGCAGTGGAAAAAGCATGAATTTTGGACCCACAAAGATCCAGGTATGAAGCCCAGATTCTCTTAGGAGCCTTTTAGATAATTCTTCTGAGTCTTAGTTTCCCTGTTGGTAAACTGGAGATAGTATGTGTGTTTTTAATACCTTAGGATTAAACACCTTTGCAGTGAGGACGTAGAGACTAAATGAAGATGACTGTGAAAGCAGTCAGGTGCCCCCTAAACTAGCCCCACTGTGAGTCTCCTGCCGCCTGTATGATGGTGTCAGTGGTGGGGGTTTTCAAAGGGGAGATGGGAACAATAACAATGGCTAATATTTACTAGGGACACATTGCTCTAAGAGCTCTGCATTGATTATCCCACTGAGTTTTGACACAATCATATCAGGTAGGTGTTAACTAACTTAAAGGCATAGAATCTGATGCCCAAACGTGATTAAGGGGGCAGCACCTGAGGCTGCTGTGTGTGGTGGTACACTCAGTGCCCTGTGAGAGGGAGCCTGGTTGAGGTGGGGCTGAACTTCAACCATGCACTGCTTGCCAGTGCTGATCTAGCACCAGACTGCACTTGCTCAGAAGACGTGACTTGCCCTAAATCACACAAAGGGACTGTCTGTTGCTAAGTAGTGGAACCAAAAGGCTGTATCTGCCCCAAACCACTGTATGGGTTGGCAGCAGCCCTTACATTACCACTGTTATTTTTACTTCTTTATTGTAAAAAGCATAGAGAGGTTACGGTACTGACCTCAGCCACAAGGCAAAAATGGAAGAGACTGGATTAGACACTCAAGTCAACTCTCTCAACTAGATTCCTTAATATTTTTTTTTAAAGTATCTTCAGAAAAGAATTATACTCAGAAGTAGTTAATAATAATAGATGATAACTCCTTGTCTGCCTTTACATTACTCATCAAGTTTAAGATAAAGCTACGGAGTATGACAGAAGAATTTCAAACACAAATTATAAAATACCCACCAATAAATGAAACATGTCGATATCTAATATGCATGGAAGGTCTCTGTGGTTGTCACCAGGCACCAATGCTGATATTTAAAGAAAAATACAAGATCATATTTTATATATCAATGTAAGTATTAAATTATTTTTAACATGCACATAACCTAGCTTGAATTTATTTTTTGCAAGCTACATATGAATTCATAGCTAGAACCTGCATACAAGACAAACAGTATTACCAAAATATTTTTTCATAGTGGAGGGAAGTTTCATTACTAAAAACAAAATTACAGAAAATGAGAAATTACCGTAACACATATAGTACATGTATTAATACTCACATGCAAAAAGTTTACAAAAGTGTCCTTGGACCACTGAAAGTGACACCACTGTCCAATGTGCTCCGGCAAATCTTGTTAGTGACCTGAGACAGTCATCCTGAAATAGAGGCTGACACAGTTAACAAAGAAGCCAGCATATGAAGTAGTTCTCTTCTAGGAATGCTCGATCAACGCACAGCTAGTTGAAGTACAGTTGGAAGCATAATGAAATCTCTAGATGGTATGGTACTGAATCCTATGACATCTTTACTGACATGTCTCTAACGTGAAATGAATGGAGTAGAAAATATCTAATTGTATGCTGAATAAAACAAAGTTATCTCCTATCACCATGCTGCTAGTTCTGTATGGAAAAGTTAAGAAGGATACACGTGTCAAGACAGTCAGTAAACAACAGAGAAGAGACTCTCAGGAATGTGAAGCAGCATTTCTTTGTATTTAGTCTAAAGAAATACACTAAAATGTGGGAAATACTCCCAATACTGGGGAAACTTCATGGAAGATGGCTGTATAAAATCAGGGTGTCAGTAGACATCAAAAACTATTATGGGGACTATGTAGCAACAATGAGAAAACTTTAAAGTGAAGAATATAGTAGGAACAAAACTACATGTAAATATCTATTATAATAAAAGTATAAACATGCTAATGAAAAAAGACAAATGGGTGACTGACTTAAGTTTTCTTCCTACTTCTCTGTTTTCTAAATTTTCTATAATGTTGTTTGGTTCAGTAGATATTGAGGAACTACCATAGGCTAGTCTTGATTTTGAAGATCTTAAAATGAAAACTCAGCCCTCCCAACCGCTTCTGTCAAGGAGCTCACAGCCTTGAGGGTGGGAAGGGAAAGAAAAGGGGCGGGTGGGGACAACTAAAGGAGGCAGGATCCCAGATGAGTGATATCCCACTCATGGCTCAGAAGTTTTCCAGGGAAGACAAAGCTTGAAGAGCTTCTTAAAGAGGAGCTGTCTGCTTTGGGCACTTGAGCAGAGGCAAAAGCCTGGAACTAGCATCTGGGGACCAGTAATGATTCTGCTATCCTGGACAATGGATATGGAGACTGGCACGAGGTGAGTGATAATGGAGAAGTAACATTTAAGACGTATGATTGGCGTTACGTTTTGAAGAACCCCTCTGAGAGTATGTTAGGAGAAAGTGAGATTCAGGGTAGAGAATCTTATTATCATTATTATACAATTACAATATTAACCAATAACATTACCAATTAAATTAATAATAATATATTATATAATTATAAATATAATTTATTATATTATATATTGTTTAATAATCTTATCATTATGATTATAATAATCTTATTGTTATGGTTATTATTATTATAACAATCTAGGCAAGAAAAGATACAGGGCTGAACCAAATAAATTGAATAGAAAAAATAGGACAAATAAGCAGGAGAGGAATTCAACAATCTCTGCTGATCAACTGGACATGAACATCCGGACCAAATGATGCATCCAAAAGTACCTCCAAGATTCTGGCCTGGTCACCTGGATGGACAGTGGTGACATTAACTAAGACACTGAATACAGGAAGAAAAATTAAGCTGGAATGTTCAATTTGAGGTGCCGTTAGGAGATCCAGGTGAGAAAAATAAAGCAGGCAATATGGTAACAGATCGGGCTTGGAGATATACAGGTGGGAATCATTTGGAAGTAACTGAAATCAGAGTCATAGACAGGGTTGACCAGGGAAGAATGTCATGACTGAGTCATGGGCCAAACTCTGGGGGTTTAAAATAATATTTATAGGACAAAGGAGGGAAAGAAGATGGAGAAGAAGCTGCCAGAAAGATAGGGAGAAAACCAGGAATGTCATAGAAATCAAGAGGTGGGGGGGGGGGGGGGAGATAAACCACCTTACGGAGGTCCTTTATCATCTGATATGGGAGACAAAGATCAATGAAGATGAAAAGTGGAAGTCAAAAAATAGAAGTTTGTCCCTAATGGCTATATACTATATACTTCAAAAAATTAAATTTTTCGTAGAAATTTCTCATAGAAAAATAAACTTAGATAAAATATTAGCAAATCAAATATAATGTTATATTAAAATGCTACTCTCCATCAGTGGTTGCCAGCCTTTCTGGCACCAGGGATTGGTTTTGTGGATAGTTTTTCCACAGACAGGGCTGGCAGGGTGAGGGAGGGGATGGATGGTTCCAGTGGTAATGCAAGTGATGGCAAACAGCAGATGAAGCTTCGCTCGCTTGCCTGTATTCACCTCCTGCTCTGCTGCCCAGTTCCTAACAGGACCAGAACAGTTCGCAGCCGGAGGTTGGGGACCCCTGCTCTACATGACCAAGTTGGGATTATTTCAGGAATGCAAGACTGACTGGTATAACAATCAATATAAACAGATTACACACAATCATATTAGCAGAGAAATAGAGTGCCAAAGAGGTAGTGTGAAGTATATAGAATCTAGAAAATGTAAGAACTGCCTTAAAAACCAGACAAAATAACCTCTATTCTATACATTTGTGACTGCCTTATCAGCATATTTATCAACTCTTTATTTACTGCAGCAAAAAAATGTCACAGTCAACACTGGTGGTCACGTCCTATCCATCACATACCATAGCTAAGACTACAGTCAACTGCTATTCTACTGACTTACTATAAAATACAATTCAGGGCAGTTTTAATACCAGGGCATACTCCTAGATATTCCAACTTAATAAGTCAAAGTGACCCAGGTGTCTGTATTTTTAAAAAACTCCAAAGATCGCTCTTCTATCAGTGGTTCTCAATCCTGGCCTCGGGCAAAGCTTTTAAAAAATATTAATGCCTGGGGCCCATCTTCAGATACTCTGATTTAACTGACCTGAAGTAGGGCCTAGGCATTTTTAAAAGCTCCTCAGGTGATGTTACACGAATAAAATTACATGCACTTTTACAACTGTAAGTTTGAACAGTAAGCAGCAGATGAAGCTGATACTAGCTACACGGTAAAAATGAGCAAGCTTTAGCGGTATATTCCTTCACTCTCCTAGACATTAAATACTCTGTTCTGACATTAATCTGTATTTATTTACACGCTACTTACAACAGGTAGTCAAATGTGGTAGAGGATAGGTTCTGTTCAGTATTTCCAACTATAGAACTAAAAATTCAAGAATAAGCACTTTGTTTTTAGCTTTTCCACCCATCTTTTTACGTGTTTAACCAAAAGAGATGAAGTCTATTTAAACGAAAAATCATGAAAAATTAAATTACAAACATTACTGCTTCAATACTGTTATAGAAAATGGGTTCTACCACAAAAGGAATGAATCTATGCTTAAATAACCATTATAGGTTTTTTGGATTAAAAAGAGCAGAACAACCTAATTTCTACTTTCCCATTCCATGGATTGAGTAAACTGATAACTTACCAGTCTACAGGGCAAAGGACCAAACAATGGTTTATCTTCATCACTTAAAATTCTTTCTGCGGTTAAAAATAGTAAAGATGATAAATTTTATGCTTTGTATATTATAAGTTTTTAAAAAAGTAAAAAAACATTCTTTCTGAAGAAAGCATAATATTGTCAGGTTTTGAAATCTTTAAGTCATTTCACAAGAATTAACTGTGCGTGAGAAGTAAAAGTGAAAACACATTATTTTAACTGACTAGAAGCTATAACCACCACTGAAATGAGTGCTTTTGTGGCTGTGGTTAATTTATAAACTGTCAATCTAATATTTTGTCAGTATACTACATTTCCTGCTTCAAAGTTTTTATATTATTGCTTAAGAATGTTGCCCACTTTAAATCTGCACACAACTCATGTCAATGTATACTTTAGATTTAAAGACACAATTCTAAATCTCTTACCTATGCTTTGGATGGTATATGCACAACTACCCCAACACATTATGGGCACACGGGGATCCTCTTCATTGGGATGAACTTTTAATCCCACCTTATAAGTAGCAGTTCCAAATGTTGCTAGCATTTCTTTTATGCTTTCAGAATAAGGGTTCCTGAAGTGAACATGCACAGCATTAGCTCAAAACAATGTGCTCACATCAATCAAATGGCTCAGTTTCTTAATAGCTATCTTCTATGTTGGAATTGAACCCCTTAAACTATCTAAAGACAGTTGTATGAAAAGGGGGAATTAAAGACATGCAGACAGCCCCTGCCTGAGAGTAGTTACGTTCATCTTGGGTTGGTGGTGATGAGGCACAGGCCCAAAAACAAGGTATTAGGCTGAAGGTCTACATATTGAACTACAGGACCCTTGACCTCTTCCTCCATCTCAAGAACATCGCAATGTATACCCACTGCCATAGATTTTAGCTTCTCCAGTGATGAATCCTCATGGAAAAGCCAGCTTTACACAATGACATTTTCAGGGTCCCAAGAAAAAAAGACTGGTAGGGGTTTGATCTCCTCACAGTGAGGCTCATCTGTCAGGAAGCTCCAACCTGCCCACCAGGTATCCACTGAGCTTCCTAGTGATTTATTCTTGAACAGTCACCCAAGGACCAATAAACTTAAGGAAAGAATCACACATCAAAGAGAGAAACATCAAAACAGAGAAGCAGAAAAAGGAACTCAGGGAAGGAGAGACAGTGCAGAAAACAGCAAATTAATTAAGAAAAAATTAGGGGATCAGTCCAAGAGGGCCAACAATGAGCTAACAGTAGGGCTAGCTCAAAGAACAGAAATCCAAGAAGAGAAAATTATCTAAGGAAAAACCAGAAAAAATTCCCAGAACTGTAGGATATGAGTCTTTAAAGAGCCTGTTGAAAACACACATAGCGAAATGAATGAAGATTCACACACCAAGGAATATCACAGAGAAATTCCAGAACACTGGGAATTAATAAGATGTCCACAACAGTTTCCAGAAGTAATAAAATTAGAAAGGAATAGGAATCAGGTGTTAATTTCTCAATGGGTGCTACAAGTTAGTAAAATAATGTGTTCAACATTTAGATGTGAAGTAACTTCTAACCTATAATTCTATACCCAAACCATCCATCAAGCATGTGGATACAACAAATGTATTTTCAGACATGGAAAATTTAACATCCAGGCACCTTTTTTCAGAAATCTGCTGAGGGATGCAATGTGAGGGAGTAAATGAAGAAAGAGAAGGATACAAGATCCAGCAACAAGAGGAGCATGGCCAGGGCGAGTGTTAGGGTAAGAGCTGTGCCCTGTCCTGACTGGTGCGAGAGGACAGAGGCTGTGGGAGGAGGGCTTCAGGGAAGAAGGTCATCAGATGGATCCAAGCACTAACAGCCACTGCTAGGCATCTGACAGACCTACAACAGCATTTAGGGAAAAAAGTATTATATACACAGAAAACCCAGTACATGAAAAAAAAAAGGTAATTATTAATCACAGGAAAACAAAACTGTAGAAGAAAGATTTATCACATAACTTATCAGTATTAACAATTATAACGTAAAAATTGACAAATGATTTAACCAAAAATTGTAGAATAACTCTACAGGAAGATTGGTGAGGAGTAAGTGAATAGGGTAGAGGTAAAAGCTGAATCCTACATTACTAGTCTCTGTAAAGATACTTAAAAAAAAAAAGATGAATCAAGACACAGTTGATTAAGCATCTTAATTAGAAATAAGGAAGTAAACAGTAGAAAGAACAAAATGACAGGACTGGGGATGGGAAGGGGGAATGTGGGAGGCACATGATTGATGTTTATTCTATTTAAACCTTTTAGCACTATTTTTGCCAGCTTCCCAGGTGGCACAGTGGTAAAGAATCCGCCTGCCAATGCAGGAGACACAGGTTTGATCCCTGAGTCAGGAAGATCCCCTGGAGCAGGAAATGGCAACCCATATCAGCAGCAGCCTGGGAAATCCCATGGACAGAGGAGTCAGGTGGGCTACAGCCCACGGGGTTGTAAAGAGCTGGATGTGACTGAGCATGCATATATGCACTACTTTTGCTGAGATATTTAGTATGTGCCAGGCACAGCTGCCAGGTAACTTTAAGGGCATCATGTCACTTTATCACACATATGAGGTAGATACTATTTTCTTCCCTTTACAGATGAGGAAATTGAGTTAGGTTAAGTGATTTGCACAAAGTGGCACAGCTAATAAACAGTGGTGCTGGAACCGAACAAATGCAGTCTAGTTCAAGAATCTGGGCTATACTTTGTAACTTACTGGCTATGGGGTAAAATGTGGCCAACTACGGTGTTGGAGAAGATCTTTAGAGTCCCTTGCACTGCAAGGAGATCCAACCAGTCGATCCTAAAGGAAATCAGTCCTGAATATTCATTAGAAGGACTGCTGCTGAAGCTGAAACTCCAATACTTTGGCCACCTGATGCGAAGAACTGACTCACTGGAAAAGACCCTGACGCTGGGAAAGATTGAAGGCAGGAAGAGGAGATGACAGAGGACGAGATGATTGGATGGCATCACCAACTCAATGGACCTGAGTTTGAGCAAGCTCCGGGAGTTGGTGATGGACAGGGAAGACTAGCGTGCTGCAGTCCATGGGGTTGCAAAGAGATGGACACAACTGAGAGACTGAACTGAACTGATGGGGTAAAATAAGGCTGAACACTCTGGTTTTGACCCAGAGTTACTAAGAGGTTGGTGGGTCTGTAAATAGAAATACAGAAGTCAGCAGGAAGCATGGACTTTGGTGAGGAGGCTGAGCAGCTTGGATTTAGATGTACTGATGAGGTGCTATCAAGGAGAGCCAGATAAAGGGGTGCAGTAGACAGTCAGCAACACCTAGAAGTTTGTGAGAATTAAACATGACATGTAAGTCTTAGGTGTTTATCAGTATTCCTGCATTAAGTCTCAGGATTTATTAAGATCAATGTCCTGTAACATTCCGCTCCCCTACTTGACAAGTTTATATTCTTACTAATGGCTAATTTGATTTTTCATTTCAAGTGGGCCAAATGTAAAAGGGATAATATACTCACTTAGGATGAAAATCAGGCCTAAATCCTTCAGGAAGGTGCAATTCATCCATATTTTCTAAATTCTTTGATGAGGCAGTAACTACAGAAACAAGCATTTTATACTATTATTCTTCAGTCCACAATATTTCTATAAATTTCAGCCATAAATTTCATTCTAAATTAAAACAGGAAAAATTCCCATAATGAAAACTGGTGTAATATACATTCAAAGCATGAAAAGTACTATTGCTCTGGATGAGCTAGACACCTTCCTCAATCATTGTGCTTCTCCTGATAGTGCAACCACTGGAAGAGTACGCTGTACGCTGTTTTGTTTCCTTAAAACCAATGGTATAAATTCTGCTCAGCTCACTTTCCCTCAAGGTCAGAAGTGCAGTGCATACCTATCAAACTTGGGAAGGTTTTGGTAATGCCAACAATAAAGTGAGTCAGCCCATGGAGAATAAAGCCAGCTCTTTGATACTCAGTTACATCTCCCCCACCCCCAGAAGCTCTTCAATAAAATGGGGGAAATAAGTGAGAAGTATCTATCATAAACTACACATGAGCTTGTGTGTTCAAGGAATAAGGAGTAATGTAGCAGTTTCAAATTTAGTTCATTAAGATAAAGAAGATTTGAGTAAGTCAAATTTTAAAATGTGAGGTTTCACTTTTAAAATATTTTAGAACAATTTATTCTGGAACTGTATTTTCCAATGGTCTCAGATATTAGGGAAAAATGAAAGCAGGTTATCAGAACTTACTAGGAGTACTTTCTTCTTTCCTAAGAACCTGTAATGCTTTTATTTGCTGAGATATTGTTCTAATCCACTGAGTCAGATTTGGTTGGTCTGAAAAATTTAACCTGCTAGAAAAGATTATAGAGAGTGTTTAGTATTCTGCTGTTGCTTAGTTTAAGATACAAAAAGACTCCTTAAATCATCACGGGTATATTTTAAACATACTTCAAACATTAAAATACTAAAACAACCAAAAAAACTTGGGGAAAATTTGTTACTTTTAAAAGTTAGAATAGGTATTTATTTGTCAATGGAAATGAAAATGTATTACTTGTCAATATGATGCTACTAATTATTAGCATAAAATTGAGTTATTTGTCAAAAATTTCACTTTTTTAGTACCAGAATTTGCCAGTATTTCTTGAATATCACAACCAACACATCATGGATACTATTTATTGAGTGCTTATTATGCGGCAAGCATCTAGTTATGTTGCAAGCATTTCACAGTATTAGATTTAATCCTCAAAATTTTCTTAATAAAATAGGTTATATTATTGTCCCCATTTTACAGATGAGGAAACTGAGGTTTTGAGCTATGTAACTTGACTAAGGCTGTATATGGGACAGATGTGGCATTCAAACCCAGCTACATCAGACACTGTAGCTTGTGTTCTTAACAAATGTGCCATAACTGACTCTCCTGGGAAAAAAAGCAAAACCTGAACCACAGAAGTGATTTTTTTCTCTTTACACGCAAGAGAATTCTATTCTTAATCTTACAGTGACTAATTTCTTTATCAGTTCAAATGCAGATATAAGTCAGCACCATGATATTTCTTTTCTGATTAAAAAAGCATGGGCTTACATCATATCTAATGGTATTTTAAGAGCATTTTGTGGTAGCATAGACTAAGACACCATAGTTTGAACTCTTAAAATTGAAGAGAAAAAAACTGACTCTGCTTTAATTTAAACCCAAATAGTAGCATACAAATAAACAGATGACTCACATTCATAAAACTTAATGTATACAAAGGTCAGGTTTGAATAGGAGATACCATCAAATTCATATTTGAAAGGAATATGATCATGAATAACTAAAAAGCGCACTAGACATCATGAAATAACAAAATTTTTACATTTTAAATACAAAAATATTCACTTTTTGGCCCAATTCTTCAATTGGCCAGTAAATTTCAAAAAATAATATTTGATTGTTAGTATGCTCAATAAGGTCAGTTTGAGCTGTCCCTCCCCTCACTGATTTATTGAGTGTCTCAAAAAAGTATGAAGGAGATATTTAAAGCAGGGTCTTAAAAATAAAGGAAACAGTTTTCATGAACCCATGGGAATTTTATATCCTTTATAGTATTTACGGGTGACCAAGAAACTTAAAATTTTGGTCTGTTCCTTTCTAAAAACTAAAATTGTATCTAATAGGTCAGCTGGAAGAAATGACTAAATAAAAAGTTTGCAAAGTACCTGGAAAACATGCATTTACCTAGAGTGATATCCTCACCCAGCTGTGGTTTATCATTTCATTACCTTCTAAAGGAAACTTCTTTAATATAAAGGTTTTATGAGTCAAAACTTACCTATGAAAAACATTTCTTGGAGGAAGCAGCAGAGGAATAACAGTATTACTCAAGCATTCACAAAGGGGACAAAGGAATTCTCCATTTTCTACATCATAGCTTGTATGTAAGCGTAATCTCTGTTGCCTTCGCTGTTCTTTAGCTTGAACGGAATCAAAATACCTTCACAATTAGAAAACATGAGGTATCAAAAACAATGGCAATTTTTTTTTTAATGAGAGCCACAAGCTTCAACATTTTGTTTCCACAAAACATCTAAAAATTAAAATTTTAAAATGACCTCAAAAAAAAAAAAATAAAATGACCTCAATTATTTTTAAAAGTGATACTTTAATTTTAAGTTGTAGTAAATAGCAAAAAGGGCTAAGAGTTCTAAAACAGGAGAATTAAAAAAAGATTGCCTTGCAAACCAGTCATTCACCAAGTAGCATATTTCTTGGTCCTAGTGCTCTGTGGTTACTCCCCCAGGACTAGAGCTGCTTACTAGGGGTGGTTCAGGACAACTCAATGAGCAGAGTACTAGAATAACGGCACTTCTGCTGCTAGAGAACACAGAAAGCACCAAAACAGAGTATTGAAGTTATTCCTTATTAGCTCAGGGAGTCATGACATTCTTGAGAGGTAACTAGGCAAGTGCTAGCATCTTCAGAATCAAGAGCTCTTCACCCTGGACCCGAAGAAAGACGATTCTTCTCGGGTTTATATTACTGTAAAAATCCTTTTCTTCATCTAGTCTGTTAGATTTCCCATATTAAAAAATACAGACCCCTAAATTAAAAATTAATTTGATATACTATGAAGTTTCTAAGTCACTCCTTTAAATGTACTGACAAAGTAAATTAATTTTAATTGTTATTTGTTAGGCAGTAATAATGAAGTCTTTTTTTCTTCTGATAAGTTTAGTTCTCTCCCCTTTTTCTAGAATGTAATTTCCTTTATTAAAAAATTAAATTTTGAGTCTTTGGTTAAGCTTCTCTTGACTAATATTAAGAATATAAATTACCTTTGCCAACAGTGTGCATGCATAATGTGCCCACAGCTACCAGTATGTATTCCACAAGACAGATCAGGGTGCATGAATAATGGATCATAATTTTCTGCATTATAAAACAAACAAAAAACATGAGAGAAAACTCAAGCATTTAATATTCCTATACAAATGTACAACGTTAAACTGTGAAATCCTTACTAAGAGCTTGTAAACTTCAAATGAAATGCTAGTTTATTCCTTTGAGATACCAATAATTTATGCAAGACCCTGGATTATTTAGAATACAGGACTCTCTAATTTTCATTACCCTGAGCAAATTAATGAAACTTCCTTGAACTGTGAACTGAAACTGGAATCCTGTTGTTGTCGTTTAATCGCTCAGCTGTGTCTGACTCTCACCTGTGTCTGACTCTTTGCAACCCTATGGACTGTAGCCCCCTGTAGGCTTCTCTGTCCATAGCATTTTCCAGGCAAGAATACTGGAGTGGGTTGTCATTTCCTTCTCCAGGGAATTCTGTATTTAAGTACATCTAATTTTTTGAACACATCACATTTTTAGGGCACCAAGAGACTCCTATTTCCCACAAATGATGGATCTGTCTTTAAATGCCTTTAGGGCAGCTGGGTCACAATGATCTCAAACAAAAAAGATGTCCTGGCAGTAGTGGGGCGCTCCCTAGAGGAGATTCTTCTTAAGGACACTCATGCAGAGAAGAGCCACAATTACTATAGGAGTCAAGGTGCAGCAAAATACCAGGACAGCAGCCCAGACCGGAGTAGGGAAAAGGGGGCAATTCACACAGTCTTCTGCTCTGGCACTAATTTTTATATTCAAAGGAGATGAAAAATGAAGACAAACATCAAGTGGCTAGCTGGCTTCTTTGGGAATTCTCGGAATTCTCTACATAAATTAGCATAATTTTAGAAATTCTCTAACAGTAAAATTACTTGTTTCAATTTGCTTTATATAATAGAATAGTGCAAACTTCACAGCATAAAGAAAATCTTTAATGATCTAAACTGTGAAAGCCTTAAAAAAAATCCACTTACAGCCAGTCAGTTTTTCCAAGCAGGTAACAAACTAAATACAGGTGATAACTTTATCTTCAGCCTAGAATGAAATCTGTAAACCATCTAGTACAAATGGTCATTTCTTAAGATGAAGCAGACCAATCTTTCTTAACTAGGGGGCTTGAGAGCCATATTCTGAAGACTTTCCATGTAGAGAAAAGGCAATTTTACCAGTGGGCTCACAAACTTCCTTCTAGTCATACAATGTGAAAGGCACTGGCTACACAAGTACCTTGGAAATTAAGACACAGTTCTTGCTCTCACGAAGTTTACTGTTATCCCTGAGGCACATGCACATATAAACAAAGAGAAGAGCAGAAACACAAAAGTATCTATGGTGGACACAACAAGGTATAGCCCAGATGCCCCTGCAGGAATGAATGACTTACTCCATCAGCTGTTAGAAGAGGGCACTCAACTGTTATCCCTCTTTAAAAGACTTTGCTCAGGGTCACACTGCTTTGCTCAAGGTCACATCTCTTTCCAGAGGCAGCCCACAACCAGTTTGTTATCAGTGTCAGGGTATAAAAAACCCACCCCCTTAGCCCAACCTAGGACAGCTTTGAGCTCTATCTAGCTCCAGAGCGCCTATGGGGTTGGCTAAGGACTTCTGGGGACTGTACCATAGCTAAAATTCTCCCTCTGGCCAAACCTGCTTCCTTCCCCTCCATTCCATAGACACTGATTCCAAGACTCCTGAATGATGTCCTGCACTACATGGCAGTCTCTATCTCAATAATCTAAATGAGAACCTGGCTCAAGGACTGCTTCTCACAGGGCTGGCTCACCAGGACTTCACCCTGGGACCACCCATGAGAGAAAATAACTATTGTCATTTCAGTGTGTCGACTAATTATCGGAACTTTAAAGCGTGAAGAATGGGAAAGACTGTTAAGTACCAAAGTATGTTAATGTTTTATCACAAAGGACAGCTTTCCTTTGAATCCCTGCTATTTATCAGCTGTGTACTTCAGGCATGATACTTAATCCACTGGAACGTTTCTGCTTTTGCCAAGTGAGGAATTCCCACCCAAGTTACCTGCCCAAGGTACCAGCAAGCCTACAGAGTTATCAGCAGATTAATAAATTCTGTATGTCACTTACCATACTAAGTGGCAGTCACTATTAACAGGGCAGATGAGGACACAGCTATGACTCACCTGGATCCTGAATGAATTTACTTCTGTCTTTTGATAACACGGTTGATCTCTGCACAAACGCGGCCAGGACCATTGCCTTGCTTTCTGCGCTCACCTCTTGCTCTTCCTGACACAGTATACAGGTGACACACTGTCTCTGTGCAGGGACCCGGGTCTGTGCTGGGCCCAGCGCTGTAAGGGTCGTATCTGAAACCACAGGGCTGCAAAGACACGGTTATGAGAGTAATTAACGAGCCTGAGAAGTTTCTACAGAACCAGAGAACAGTAGATTTTAGGTATGTACATATTTAACACACAGTTTTGATGACTTGATTTGAGAGACAAAGTCTTCATATGTATCAAAATTATCTCCTTCAATCCTCACAGCAATCCAGTATGTAACACAGAAGCCAGATGCTAAGTTAGATGGGCCGAGTGTACTCATTCATTTATGAGTGTCAAGGGCCTTTTCAATAACTTACATTTTAAGCATACACAGGAATTATCCTATCAATAGAGACATGCTCATAATTATATGCTAATTAGCTCAGATTTCTAAGATTAAATCCTCCAACTACAAGGCCACACAATTTTTCTATCAACTCTTCTAAACTACTCTAGGACTAAGTGTACTTATAAAGAAAAAAAGGGGCTTCCCTGGTGACTCAGCAGTAAAGAATCTCCCTGCCTTGCAAGAGACACAGGAGATGTGGGTTTGATCCCTAGGTTGGGAAGATTCCCTGGAGAAGGAAATGGCGACCCACTCCAGTATTCTTGCCTGGAGAATCCCATGGAGAGAGGAGTCTGGCGGGCTACAGTCCATGGAGTCACAGAGTCAGACACAACTGAAGCGACTTAGCACACACACATGCATGCAAAAAGAAAAAAAAAACCAAACCAAACATCTTCCTCAATTGAGAACCACTGGTCAAGCGTTTCAAAACTTGTGCTTAATTTTTACCCATTATCAAGTACAGCAGAGACAGAAGAATCCAGTTCTGATGTCTGCTGAAAGAGTTCTTTGTTCTCATCAATAAAGTGCCGCTGCATCTCAGACATCTGAGCCATGATCTTTTCTCTGCGCAATCTGGCAATCTCGGCTTTTCTCTTCCTCTCAGCTTTGTCTTTGTCTCTCGAACTCTGAAATTACACTTCATTTAATTAGACCACTAGAGGCTAAAGGCACATTTTTCCCCCAAAGGAGAAATATTTTTATTGTAAATACTAGATTTTTAATCAACTTAACATGCTAAAGAAAAAAAAAAAAGGCAGTCCAAAAGATTGCTACAAAAATAAACAAATAGTGCCACAATTTCTTTGCATTTACATGTTTGTGAATAATATCAACTACCAACTTACTGCAGATAAATTTAATTGCTTAAAGTGAGCTTGCCACATCTTTTCAGTATTACCACACTTTACATCTTATACCTCTTCCATTATGGTTCCTTCTGTCTCTGCCACAGGACTGGTGGATGAACTCTCCCTTAACTTCTTAATAGCATTAAAAGTCTATGAAAAAAAGTATCAGTTACTCTGAAGCTACGAAACATTCTAAAATTTAAAGATAAACATTTAATATTTTTCACAAAAAGCAGAGTGATGTAGGAAACTTTACCTTTAATATCCACCTAATCATATCTTTGTGGACTTCGAGGTAGGGAGCATTCTGCAGTGTTTCCAGCATAGCTAGTATACTAGGTGAGTTGTTTGGAGCCTCACCAGGTTCTAAGGTAGAAGAAAAAATGGGCATGTGAGCATCAGTTAAGACTTCATAGTGCTTACTACCAGGCACAAGAAGATAAAATGAAATTGCTTATAATACTGGCCCATCATTCGATTACAGCTCTTTTAGAAATTTTCAATACTTCTCAAAAGGTGACATATTTGTGTTTCACAAACAAGCTGTTAACAACTAGAACACTTTCATCATTCAAAAACTGACGTCTTATACCATATGATTATTTTAAGATAGCCTCTAGCAAAATTCAATAAAAACCCAGCTGAAAGGTCTACCTGAGATTTTACAAGTCTAGGAAAATGAATTAGATCTGATAAGTACACAGGCTCTGATAAAATACACAGGTAAATACAGATAATGTCAGAAATCTGGATTCAATATAATCTACTTAAAACCTGTATAATCAAATAAAACAGGTTATATTACACTTAAAAAATGACTGATATGCTGAGTTAGTTTAATAAAAGTTGTATACATACTCGATATCTTCTGCGTGAAGGTAAATGTTATGACATGCTCCTCCATGACATTCTCTAAATGCTGTTTTTCTTCTTGTAGTGCCATTCCAATTAAATGTAATACCTAAAATACAAGTACATAATTTTGTAAGAAATAACAAAAAAGAATCAACTACTGAAAAAAGAGAAATCAAACTATTAAAGCTTAAGTATAGTAAAAAATAATTCAAAGTACTAATTTTTATTAAATCCAACTCTAAAGTTCATTTTCTAATAAAGAATTCCCAGCAAGGAAACAAAAATTTCTATTTCAGCTAGGAAGAAAATTCAATTGCAAATTCTTAAGGTAAGTTAAAATTACTAACAGCTGTGACTAGCGAGTCATATAATTTTCAGTTTTATTCCATCCCTACACTACAGTCTTAAAAACCACTGATTCTAAGGATCAGTGGTCAAATAATTAGACTTGAAAGCATCAATCATGTAATTATCTAATCTATAATACTAGTTTAGTTTTTCTAAGGACTAAAAATCATCTCAGAAAGAGACATACTTTTATCTCTAATGCCACATCATTTATAAAGATGTTCAGCATACCTGATGAAAAATTCATTGCTAGACTTCTAAGAATATAATGACACTGAATCTGTCTCATCTTTATTGTTCTTTACCCTGCTCCCCAGTTTTTGAGGGAGATACGTGTGTGGTGTCTCCGTATCTTTCCCTATACATAGGGCTGCTGTGATTGTCAAAACACTTGGAAGAACATTAGTGTGAACGACACAAAGCCAAGGTATACAGATGATAAATCATGTTCATTCCTCTTCTCCATTTTCCCACAACTCTTTTGCTCATATAATACTGATCGTCTCCAGTATACCACAACTCCATGCTTTTACATTTTATTATTTTTAATTTTTGTAATCTCATTTTATTTTTTAGTTTAAACTTTTTATTATTGGGGTATAGCCAATTAATACTGTGACAGTTTCAGGTGAACAGTGAAGGGACCCAGCCATACACACACGTATCCATTCTCCCCCAAAATGCCCTCCCATCCAGCCATGAGGGAAGTATACATATACAAATATCTTAGCCAGTGAGATACTTGAAGCTGCTGAGACAACGGGAAATAGCTTTGAAGGAAGGCTCACCTTCATCTGAATTCTGGCTTCACTGCTTTGAAGCTACATGCCTTTAGGGAGTTCCTCTGAGCCTAACTTCATCATTTTTAAAATGGGAAAAAACATTAGCTTTCCTCTAGAGTTTTGAGGGTTACCAGTACAGTACATAAAAGTGCCTGGCAAGAATAGGCTAATTCTATTAACTGAGTATTAGTATTATCTTACTTTCTAGTTGAGTAACATGGACCAGTTAATTGACTCTCACTGAAACTTGCCTTCTTCATCTATACAGAAGAAAAACTATCTACTATCTACATAGGAGTACTATGTGAATTTAATGAGATGATAATTTATGAATGACTTAGATTAAAGCTATAAAGTAAAATACAAAGGTTCTGAACTTGCCACTAATTAGCTATAGGACCGTAAGTCCCTGACTTTCAATTTCTTCAATTGCAAAATATAAGTATTAATGAACTCACAAGTTTTTAAAGAGAATTAAGTAAAAAACAAATGCACAGATAACACATTATACAAATATCAGACTACTGCATAAACAAAGACAGATCAGGACCAGTCAGTGAGAGGCAGATCTGCCAACAAGAGCCGGGTAATCACAACCACGTGGTGTAAAAACATCTGCCAAGCTCTCCTTTTTATCCTCAGACACAAAAACAGAAACAAAATACTTCATTTCAAAGTAAGATAACACTACATTTTAACCTAAGTGTCCCATGTACAGATATTGAAAGAGTATTTTGTACTTTGGTTTTTACTACAAAACCACTGAAATATAAATAATACATGTCTTCAAACTTACCCTTTGCAGCATGGACTCAGACCAGATGTGTCCACTATGTTCTACAGTCCACTGCAGTACTGTCCTCATGATTAACAACATGACATCTGACTGCAAAATGTTAACCAGACTTGCAAACAGAGGACAGAATGGGGGCAAAACTGGAGGTGGAAGTGCTGAAAATAAAGATATTATTGGCTCCTTTTGTAGAACACACTTTAAATCAAACCAAACCAAACAACCTATGATAGCCTTCAAAGAATATTTTCATCCTAAAGCTATATTTTACCTTCTCGGGTCAGTTAAATGAATAAAAGTAGCTCCATAAATAGCAGTAGTACAAAAGAAGGTCTTTCTTTTCCCTAGAAATGTCTGAAGATCTGAGATAAAACCATTAACTCAGAGGTGACTCAGTACAAGAATATGTTTATATTAGCCTATATATTAGCCCTTTAAATGTTCATTCATTCAGAAAGCTTACATTTACATCTTTCACTTCACTAGGGATTATTATCATAGTCTATAGAAAACAACCTTTAACAATTAAGAGACTGACATGAAATTTTGGGAAAGATTAAAAATACCTGTATCTTCTTTATTTTGTCTTTTCAATTTCCGTTGAGCTTCCTCTGCCTAATGAAAATGAAGTAATTTGGACAGAGAATAAGTAATATGAAACAATTTAATATCCAAAACTACTGATATAAGTTAATCTTTGTCATACTAACTTCTGATTTTAGGAAATTTCTATCCTTAATTTTGTCATCACTCTGAAATTGATTTCCAGGTTAATTTCCCCTTACACTAAGAGAATCCCCCAAGTGGATTCTTTCTTGGTTTAAAATGCAGGGGAAACATGTATCAACCAAAGTAAAAAAATTATTTAGGTTTGAGCTCTATCTCATGCATCAAAAATGAATAAACACTGCTATATATAAAACAGATAACCAACAAGGACCTACTACATAGCACAGGGAACTATATTCAATATTTTATAATAACCTATAAGGGAAAAGTATCTGGAAAACTATATATATATATAAGCTCTCTCTCTATATATATATAAACTATATATATATAAAAACTACACATATATATATAAAGATTGAATCACTGTATTGTATACCTGAAACTAACATAACATTGTAAATCGACTATACTTCAAAAAAAAAATAAACTAGTAAACAAAAGCTTCATGTTTAAGTTTTGTTTAATGCCATTTATTCAAAACTTATTTTTAAGAGTAAACTGCTAAAAGGCAAAATTTAACTAGTTAAATTCCATAAGTCACCATGGGAAAGCACAATGTTAGCACTAGCAATTCTGAAATGAGAGTGAAACAAGTTAACTGATTACCATACAGGTTGATGATCTGTCATCAAAAGCCAATAAAATACATACAATTAGATATGTGTCGGTACGTGTATAATTATATAGATCTCTTTTATGTACACACAAAATACTAAGGGGAAAACCCCATATGTTAAATGGTGGTATTATAGGTCATCTGTACTTTCTTCTTTATACCTTTCCATATTTTCCAAATTTTCTACAATAAAAATGTGCCCTTTTTCAATCTGTGTGAAAAGCAGTACAAGTTGTTTAGGAAAAAACAAAAACAAAAAAATTCCAAGCAACCCCTTCCCAATATACTTTTTAATTTTCCCAATTACCTTGGACTGCTCTGCCCTTGAAAAGTGATAGAAATACAAATTGAACTCTTTGGCACACTCTGGTTTCAGTTCATACATGCCTCGTCCTGTTAATCCAGGTTTCCTTTGGGGAAGAAAAAATTCTTAAATCTCATATTCTGGACTTCCCTTGTGGTCCAGTGGTTAAGAATCCGCCTGCCAATGCATGGGACATGGGTTTGATCCCTGATCTGGGCAACTAAGTTTGTGTGCTGTTACTACTGAAGCCACGTCCTAGAGCCTGTGCTTCACAAGAAAAGCTACCACAGTGAGAAGCCTGTATACCTAGAGAGAGCCCATGCATAGCAATGAAGACCCAGGGCAGCCAAAAATAAATAAACAATTAATTAATTACAAAATCTCATACACTGCTAATGAGTATAAGCTGGAACTACTTTCTGTGGATTAATTTGGTAATCTATATCCAAAGCTTTATGTGCATCCATTTTATCTAGCATGTCCACTATGGATTTATTCTAACTGGACACGGGAACATGATGATCACTGTAGTGACAACAATTTGAGGTCTAACAATAAGGGACAGGTAACACACATTATGCTATCTTCAGACAATTGAAAACTATTAAAAGTGATGCTAACTTCTATATTTTGACATGTAAACATGTCTATGAAAAGTTCTACCACGTGAAAAAAGCAAGTGTAATCTGGGTTGAGAGAATTTTTTAAAAATCATTTACTTTATTTATATTTATTTTGGCTGTGCTGGGTCTTTGTTGTTACATGGGCTTTCTCCATTTGCAGACAGCGGGGGCTACTCTTAGTTGCGGTGTGCAGGCTTACTGCAGAGGTTTCTCTTGTTGCAGAACAGCGGCTCTAGGTGCATGGGCTTCAGCAGCTGCTGCACTTGGGCTCTAGATCACAGGCTCAGTAGTTGTGGCACACAGGCTTAGCTGTTCCATGGCATGTGGGATCTTCTTTGATTAGGGATTGAACCCAGGTCTCCTGCATTGGTAGGTGGATTCTTTACCACTGAGTCACCTGGGAAGCCCCTGAGAATCTCTTTTATAGTTATTTTGATACTTCCCCTAAAAACATGTATTGTTTTAAAATCAACAGAAATAAAGACACTGTCATTGAAGTGAGGAGCAAAGAAAAAGCAGGATTAAGAAACTGCCTCAACAACCTTAAGGGGATAAACTAGTTTATTGATTGGGTGACACACAGGACACCAAAGAAAGCATTATTTAGAGGCTGATCACAGCTCAGGCGGCACATTCAAATGGAAACAAAGGAAGAGTAACGCATTTACTTAAGACCAGGTTAATTTCAGCTATTTGAAACTATCAGCTATGAACACCTATTTTGAATACAATGAAAATTCTCATATATCTACTTTAAGCTGCTAAGCACAGGGCTAGATCATAAAAGGGAAATGTCAGTGAGAAATCTAGTTCAGAATTACATGTCTGAAAATGGCTGTCACTCTCTGAAAACAACAATTTTATTCTTACTTCCACCAAAGGAAATACTCTAAGAAAAATTAATGCATAAAATAAAATCAAATGTGAAAAAATAGAAAATAAACTCACTTGAAATGTGCAACTGCTTCAATCACACTCTCCATGCCAGTCTCTTTGTTCTCCTAAAGGTACAGGAAATAAATGTGTTTCATGTTAATAACAGTATCTGCTAGCAGTCTGAGCACTGTGCTTTTATCTCATTAAGCTTCATAGAGCAACTGTATAAAGTGAATACACTACTATCTCAGTTTCTACAGATTCCATAGGATTTCCATAGGAAACACGATTAATATGCAGTTGGGGAAATTTACTTGGTAAGCTAACATTCATTCAGACTGATACAATTAAAAACAAGTCATCATATGAAATCAAGGTGACAGCTTTCAAAAGGAATGAAATAAAAACACAAAGTATACATAACATTTAAACAAAATTTATATCTTTGTAATATTTTCTGAAATAGCTACACTAATTTCTTGTCTATCTTCATTAAAACACCATTTTCCAAATCATATCTTATTTGTGACAAGATGTTAACAGGAATTGTGTGGAAAAAAAGAATTCTCTGGTCAAAAATGTTTGGTAGATATAGATGCCATCACTCTGTACAAGGTATTTGCATTTTAAAATGCTTTTTAAATTTTATTTCTTTCTATTCTAACATCTAAGTGAAACTATAACTGTTCCCTCATTTTCTGCATTAAAAAGTACCTGCATACATAACTAGAAATGGAAATGGCAAAAGCAGCCCATTAACAGAGACCTAAAAAAAAAGTACATGTAATTTTTATTCTTAATAGATACTTAGTGATATTAAAAGTTATTATTTTTTTAGGTGTGATAACTGGCAAATGCACAGGTTTTTTCTAAAAGCTTGTATCTTTTGGATCAACCTTGGCACTCCTGACATTTGGACTAGATAGGTCTTTATTGTGGGAGCCTATCCTGTACTGTAGGATGTTTACAGTATCCTGGCCTCTGTTGAATGGACGCCAGGAACACACACACTCAGGCCTGAGTAGTGACACTGTCAAATGGTCCCCTCCCGGGGCGGGAGGTGCCAAAATTATCCCTGGTTGAGAACCACTACTTTAGATATATACAATTCTATTTATAGATGAAATGGTAAATCTGGTATTCTCCACAAAATAACCCAGTGAGGGTGTAGGGATTAGTGGTTAGAGTAGAAATAAGACTGGTCATCTGGTGAAACTGGTGATGGGTTCATTATACTATGTTCTCCATTCCTATAAATGTTTGAAGTTTTTTAAGTTTGAAATAAGACAATGTTTAAGTATTACAACGCCACAAGTAAAGGTTTAAATCCTCGAAGAATGAAAATTAAGGTTCAGAGTTCTAATCTATGGTTCAAACATGGGAAAACATTTTGAAAAATCTTTCCCAACTGTAATCGGGGTTTCTAAAAAGCCCAGGGCTGAAAAATAGGTGGTAGAGGACCTTAAGATTCTAGCAGGAAAAATAGCTACAACTGATCTACGAATGCCCACATGAATGTTAATTTACATTCACTAAAATGAGAGGAATGGCTTAGGAGGGTCTTTGGATGCTTTAGAAGGAAAAAACTCTAGCAAACTTTAGTTTATTCAACATAGTTGAGTAGGTATTTCTAGGTTATAAAGTGTTATCTCTACCCATCACAACTTTGTACTAAACACCCTATCAACAATCCTTCTTTAATGGATATGTAAATTCAGTTCTAAGGAACACGTTTTGTTTTATTCAGTAGCCTTATCTCCTTCAAGGCTTCACTATAAAGGATTCTATTTCTTTGCTGCTTTCCACTCCTAGTACCTAGTATTTTCTTTTTCTGTTTACTTCTAACAAGAGTGACTAGAGTTATACATGTGCTAGCACCATAGTTTTTACAATTGTGGAAAAGGTATACTAGACGGACAGTTAAAGGTTTAAATATTTCCATATATTTATGGAAGGGTTTATGGAAGGATTTCCATATGTTTTTTAAAATGTAGGTACTTACATCTTCAGGTAAAGACTTAACCAATTCACTATGAGCCATAGGTTTGATGCTCAACTGATGGATAATCTCTCGTTTAATCTCATCTGTAGCATTAACCTGTCCAACTCCAGGACTAAATCTCTCTCCTGTCAACAATGAATAAGTACATATACACACACTTAACAATCATAATATTTATAAGCAATACATATTTATAATTCATGCAACACAATATATTTTTCTTTCTTTACAATGGGAAAGCAATGACTGGTCAGGCAATAAAGCAGGATGAGAATAGCTCTCAATCATTTTTTCTGAGCCTCTGACACAACAGGGGAGTGTAGTCTTCAGCCACAGAGAGAGAATTCTGGTTGCTGTTTTCAAAGAATGAGATCAGCAGGTGGGAAGAGACTAGAAACAGCAGCTGTACCAGCAGCCTACGAAACTGCTTTCAAGTCATCTGCCATGTGGTAGGAGGAAGGGACAGTCCTCCTTTGCACTTTGATCTAGTGGCAAATAAGGTATCACCTTCTGAGATCTCCTTCTTTGGTATTACATCCTGACAGTAGCCAGGATTCTCTGCTCCAGGGCTGTTGAGAGTCTGAAACAGTATGGGAGGAGGGAGAAAGTAAAGCACACAGTAGGAAAGATGGAGGTGACAGGACCGAAAATATAGACAGTGAGAACACTCACACACCACAAAGCCATGGAGAGAAACACAGCTAAGATATAAAGTAACAGTAAATAGCTCCTAAATATCCTATTCTTGTTTGCTAAATTCTCCTGTCCCCTGCTTTATTCCTAACTCACAATCTTCCAGTTTATCCTGCGTTAGCAGTTGTCCTCTCCCCTTCTTCCAAAGCACTGGAGTGCTGTTACTCATCATTACAGTAACCAGAGGGGAAAATAAAAATATATACTCTAATCTCCTTCCCCTAAAACTGAGTAACTGCTCAAACAGAAGAAACAGTTTAGATTCTAAACTATTTGCTACCACAAAAGTCAATACAGGACTTCCCTGGTGATCCAGTGGTTAAGAATCCACCTGCTAACGCAGGGGACGTGGGTTCAATTCCTAGCCTGGGAAGATTCCACGTGTTGTGGGGCAACTAAGCCCGTGTGCTACAACCACTGTGCTCTGCAACAAGAGAAGCCACTGCAATGAGAAGCCCGTGCACCTCAACTAGAGAAAGCCCATGCACAGCAACAAAGACCCAGCATAGTCAAAAATAAATAAAAAAAAATTTTAAAGTCAATACAATACATAAATGTTTCAAAATATCCAAACTTACCAACAAGCATTATAATGAGGTATAGCATTTCTTCTATTAGAGTGTTGTTCTGCTGAACTAAATCCTGAAACCATCGGGGGCAATGGAAGAGAGCAAGTTCAGAGATAAGAATAAGAATCATCTGTATTACCTCAGATGATTAAAATAACCAAAAAGAATGAAAGGCGCTTCTCTAACGATTGTGTTGTGGTCTCATAAGGCATGCTCTTACCTTATGGGCAGTCTCAGAACCAATTTTCTTCCCATAATCTGGGGTACTGAAAATCTGATAAAGTTCAAAGCGGCTAAGCATTATCATCAGGAAATGATTTGGATCCATCATGGAGACACCTGTCTTTTTTTAAAATGTATGAAAGAAAGGAAAAAAGGAAGGTCAAAAGGGCTACTAAGCAATTAGTGAGACATATTTTGGTTTGCACAAGAGAAAGCAGCTTACTCGTTCATCAATTCCAATAAAAGATGAGGACTCATTTAGCCCCAGTCCTTACTTGTGATAGCTACAAGTGTGGACAGGAATCTGTGCTGGCAAAACAAAACAAAACATGCCCTGAACCCACATATCATAATAACATGGACTATATGTTCTCTTCACTTTAAATGCTTTGCATTAGTTGTATCCCAATAAATTCAGTTCAAGGTTTTATGTCAGTGTTGTCACTCTCAGGGGTACGACTCTGAGAGAAATGTGGTATAGCAATAAAACTTTCAGTATTTTTTTTTAAATGCCTATCATATTAAACTCTTATCAAGAACTCAAACTAATTTTTAGTAATAAATGCTATACTAAGTGAAACGCTGGCTTGTAAATATTAGTTTTAATTCTCCTATAATTCCATTTGTACAGATTCTCAATCAACTTGAATTTTAATTTTTTTGAACCAATAATTTTTTGAAATTTACATTTTATAACTTATTCTGTAATTTCTAAATCCACTCAGCAATAATATGGAAACACTACTTTGTGACAGGCACCGTGCTAGGTAAATGGACATAAAAAGGACCAAGAGAGTTGTCACAGTTTAGTGCAGAGGAAGGAAAGCAAACAGGCAACCACAATCCAGAGTTATGAATGCTCTGGTGGGGATAAGTAGCATGCTATGGGCCCTCCCCAAAAGGACACACAGCCACGTTTTAGTATGCCAGCTTTCTGGAGAAAGTGATACTAAACTAAACATGAAGATATGCAGGAAGACAAGACAGGTAGCAAACAGAAAAGGAAGAGGGTGGGGGGTACAACCTAGGTAAGGAAAGACATAAATGTACAAATTTTAAGACTTAATGGACTATATCACAAGTTCAGGGAGTTTTTAACATAGTTAAGTACTGAAGGCCTTGAAAATCAGCTTGAGGGATTTGGGGCTTTATAATCAGAGGACAGTGAAGCAAGTATGGCTTTCAGATTTCTAACCCTAATAACTGTATAAATTGTTGAACAATTCACCAAGGTAAAGAAACACTGAAGATAGGAAGAAGGTATGGAGGACACAGGATTTATTTTGAATATGTGAAATACGAGATGTGTTCAGGAAACCAGATGGAAATGTTCAATCAGTTATTTTAGCCATATGAATTTGGAGCTTAGTAGATAAGGGCTAGGTGGCTTCTTTGGTAGCTCAGTGGTAAAGAATCTGCCTGTAATGCAGGAGATGCAGGTTTGATCCCTGGGCTGGGAAGATCTCTGGAGAAGGAAACAACAGCCCTCTCCAGTGTTCTTGCCTGAGAAATACCATGAACAGAGGAGCCTGGCGGGCTACAGACCATGGGGTCGCAAAAGAGTCGGATGCAACTTAGCGACTAAACAAAAACAGATAAGGGGTAGATTGAAGTTACAGATTTGAGAGTGGTCCTAAGTGTCTGGGTCCGGTGAAAATAATAAAAAGAAAAACTCCCCCAAACCTTTAAATTTAATGCTTTTAATTCATTACCTGAAGCATTACTATATCCTTATCAAACATTTCACGTCTACATTTCACATTGTGGTAGTAATAAATCTAAAAAAAAAAAAAACACAAGTAATTATATTGGGTAAACAGGTTTTTATTTGTGCAGTTTTCTCCTCTCCCCACTCACCAAAAGAGCACATGGCTTTTGTGCATGTGAGTATGTGAACATGCAAACACGCACATACAATGTGGTTTCCCCAGCAGTGAATGCTATCTTAATAGAGATTAATTAATTAGAAATTTCCAGATTATAGTATGGAAACTCTATGGAACTTTATGGTTCACATTTTGCAGCCAACTTTCTGGGTCTCCTAATAAAGTTCTTTCAATGAGATTTATAGCTATCAAAAGTAGAGAAAAATCCTATACCATGTCTTGGGGAGGTTTAAAAATTAAAACCTCAATTTCAGAGCTATACTAACAGCACTTTTATCTTTTAACCCAATTTTATAATTAAAGCAGGTGAAATCTTGATTTTTTCATTACATTTTAAAAAACAGCAAACTTTGTTCTAAAAATGACTTCAAGTGAAAATTAAGTTCATTTCTACTTTTGATATTGTTTCTTAATAAAATATGAATAAAAGCTCTAAGAAACTTTTGGTTTAACATTACATCTATCTTGTCAAACAGTTTTTAATAAAACATTTTTAAGGTTCATTTCCAGTGGCCATTCAATAGTTTCAATATAGATGACTTTCGATGACTATTATAACCTCCACAGAAACTAAAGAATGGACTGAAAACTCTTCACAGAATTAAAAACCACTCACCTGGTTTACGAGGGAGAAACCATTTCTTCTCCACATTCCTGCATGTACTTGGGCACATAAAACAAGACATCTAAGAGGGTGTTCTATCAACATGGGTGGGCTAAGTTCACTCTGTGTATACAAAAAAACCACAAAAATCTCAACTCTATAAAGAAGACTGGTTTAGAGATGGAGACTTTATATAAAGTACAAATCAAAATTATTTTAAGGTATGTCTGTGTGCTAGTTAATTTTATGCGTCAACTTGGCTGGACCATGGTACCCAATTTTTGATTACCACCAGTCTAGATGTCGCTGTGAAGGCATTTTTTAGATGTGACTAGTATTTAAATCAGTACACTTTATGAGTAAAGCACATTACTCTCCATGATATTGGTGGGCCTTTTCCAATAAGCTAGAAGGCCTTAAAAGAAAAGACTGAGGTTTCCCCAAGGATGAAGAAATTCTGCTTCCAGCCTGCCTTTGGATTTCAGACTATAAGATCAACTCTTAATCCACCAGGTTGCCAGGTTTATTTCAGACTTGCCAAATCCCTTGACTATGTGAGCCAAATCCCTACAAGAAATTAATCTGTCTTTTCCTGTATACACACACATATACAAACACACACTCAGGTATACTATGTAATGATTTGATATTTGCGGTTTGATTCCTGGGTCGGAAGATCCGCTAGAGAAGGGACAGGCTACCCACTTCAGTATTCTTGTGCTTCCCTTGTGGCTCAGCTGGTAAAGAATCCGCCTGCAATGCAGGAGACCTGGGATCAATCCCTCAGTTGGGATGAGCCCCTGGAGAAGGGAAAGGCTATACCCACTCCAGTATTCTAGCCTGGAGAATTCCATGGACTGTATAGTCCGTGGGGTCGCAAAGAGTCAGATATGACTGAGCGACTTTCACTTTTTCGTAATTATGAAATGATCACCATGGTAAGTCTAGTAACCATCTGTCCCCATACAAAGTTATTACAATATTACTCAGCATATTCCTTATGCTGGATATTATATTCTCATAACTTATTATCTAACTGGAGGTCTGTAATAGATATTTACTTTTAAATGTTCGCACTACTTACTAGAGGTAGGAGCTCTGGAAATTTATATGCCACTTCACTTTTACTTAACAACGCATGCAAACCTGCATGGAAAACAAAGATAAAAGTATTTCTATAGGTGAAAGTCATTTAGATTTAAAAATAAAAATACCCTAAGTATTTGCTCAACTTTATATCTAATTCCCTTTCTGTGTTTCTTTGGAAACCTATCATATTACACATTAAGATACAAAATGAATTGCATCCATAAAAGAAGCTTTACAACTGTTATTTTCATGAACCTCTGTATTAAAGCCATGCTTAGAACCAGAGTCTTAATTACATGTACCAACATACACTGATTAAATTTTACAAAAGTAAATGTTAAAAGTGCAAACATAGCAAATGCAGCTATGTAACTATCAAAGCAATTTCTGTGTTAAACCAATTTTAAGGGTCATAATCGACTGGATCATGAAGTTTGTTCCATTTAAAGTACAATACCAAGAGATCCTCCTGGCAACTGAACAGAGACACTGGCCATGGAATTCAAGGTCTGCACTGATTCTGACCTCAGAATTCAGTTCCTCAGAACTTCCAGTTTAGGATCAAAGCCTCTTTCGTCCCTAATTGCAAAGGGCCTTTCATAGCTCAACTTTAGTTAATTCTGCTAGCTAAGAATTGTCCTATTTATGTTGCTGTCTAAACAGAGAATGCTTTTTACAGTCTCATCGACAGATGTAGGCCGCCTGGTCAAGCCTGGTCTGAAGCTTTCCTTATCCAAGAACACCTGTACTGAGAATCCCGTTCTAACAATGTGCACTCAGCCTCCAAGTTGTTCCTGAGCTGCTCTGTGTATGCTTGCGTGGCTCTCCAGTTAGATTATAAGCGTTCAGGCCAAGGTTTGCCAAACACAGGAAGATAAAATGCTCAAAATATTAGAAGACTGAGGGGGGTAAATACCTCGGCAAAATTAGTACATTTTTAGAGTACTGACTGTTTTCCCTGTGGATAATTATCAGCATTAGCTTCCACTCAGATTTTCAAAGGGCAGAAAAGATCAGTAGCTGAGTTGGAGACCCACTTTCCTGCATTCTAGTTGAACACTATGCCACACCACCATGCCATCACTTGCCTGTACTGAAGATCAATAGTTCAGCATGCAAGTATCAATACTTATGAAAACAAAACTGGGCATGAACAAGTTATAGGAAAAAGAGATTTCTGCCTACAATCACAATTTCATTCCAGGTACTTTTTATTGTTCTACTTGTACTATTTAAATTCACATGTCTAAGTTCAATCTTAAATCACCACAATTTCAATAAGAATCTAAAAAAATTGTTGGAATGCTAACATCTATTGGCAAGATAATGTGGTAATGCACAGAAAAATGAAAAAAAAAAAAAAAAAAAAAAAAAAAAAAAAAAAAAAAAAAAAAAGGCTTCAGAAATGACAGAGGGATTGTTACTATTTATCCCATAGACATTAAAAGGATAATAAAGGAATTTTATGAACAACTCCATGTCCACATATTTGATAACTCAGATGAAATGGACCAATTTCTTGAAAAACACAAACCACCAAAACTCACACAAGGAGATACAGATAATAGGAACTGCTAAAGAAACTGAATCAATGATTAATTACCTACCAAAAAAGGGAAAGTATCAGCTCCATACGATTTTACTGGTGAATTATACCGAACATTTAAGGAAGAAAAGATGCCAATTCTCCAGTTTCTTACACTTACACACACACACAAACTACTTTCACATTATTAAGTTACTGAGCCACATACTTAATCTACATTGCAAGTTCTGCAATGAATGAAAATATTTACCTTGATAACTTTACTTTTCTACTCTCTGAGTTAAAAACCGAACTAAAGGGAACAGTATGTGAACAGGTTAAGAACTATGCACTCAAGAAATGTGGAAGGAACTTACGATGTCTATAGAGACAGTTGAATGCATATGCAGAGTTTCTGGCTGCCGTGAGGTAGCAGCTTCAAATAGTCGAGCATGTATAAACAGTGTGTAAATCAGCTACTTACAATTAAAAAAAACTATCAACCCAATTTCGAACTCATTTCAACCTGATGATTAAAAAATTTATCAATAAGAAACTGCTTAGAGAGAGAGGAAGTCTAGGGTGTTTTCAATTTTTTTTTTTGGGTGTTTTTAATTTATTAACAATCACTTAAGTGATAGACCGAACAAGAACACTTTCAAAATAAAGCATTGTAGGTATTCAGTAAATACTAACCACAAGCAAAGATTCAAAAGACAATTTCAGGGTTCTCTTTTTAGGGAAAAATGTTTTACCTGCAAGTAAGCGAGAAACTGGGAGGTGAATGCTAACTTTTTCTTTGGAAACACAGTATCTGATAGTTTCCACTGAATGTCCACAAATGCTTAATGTAACTGGCTGTTCACCATCCGTAAAACCACCATGACACTGCGTCAATACAGCAAGGCATTTCTTGTAAGCTTCTATTAATACTTTTTCCTATAAAAAAGGATTTTATGTTAAGTTTCTACAATATTAAACAAGAATCTCAAATTCAATGATGAATATTTACCTCAAATATCAATATGGGCAAACTCAATCTTCCCCTCGCAACTTGCTCCCTCTATCCAACGCCCTGTCTCAGGGAACATCTCTATAGAGCTGTAGAAATCTAGAAGTCATTCTAATATACTCCTTTCCCTCATTCCCCATTTTTTTCTTTAAATTGAGGCATAGTTGATGTACATTAGTTAGAAGTGTACAATATAGTGATTCAAAATTTTTATAAATTATATTCCATTTAGTTATTATAAAATATTGACTATATTCTTTGTGTTGTACAATATATTCTTATAGCTTATTTATTTTACACACAGTGGTTTGTACCTCTTAATCTCTCCTATTTTGTCCCTCCTGGTCTTCTTTCTTTCCATTGGTAATCACTCTATACCTTTGAGTCTGTTTCTGTTTTATTTTTTAGATTCCACACGTAAGTGATTATAGGATTTGTCTTTCTGACTTATTTCACTAAGCATAATACCCTCCAGGGTCCATCAATGTTGTTGCTAATGCAAAATTTCATTCTTTTCATGGCTGAGTAATATTCCATTACACCTACCCATCCATCTACATATTCTTTAGCCACTCATCTATTGGACACTGTATCCTGGCAATTGTGCTGCTATGAACAAATAATGCTGCTGTGAACACTGTAAGTCTTAGTCACTCAGTCAAGTCCAACTCTTTGTGAGTGGATTGTAGCCTCCCAGGCTCATTGGCGAGCATGTATTTCTTCAAATTAGCGTTTCTTTATTCTTAGGTATATACCCAGGAGCGGGATTGCTGGATTTTATGGTGGCTCTACTTTTAGTTTTTTGAAGAACCTCCATATTGTTTTCCACTGGGGCTACAACAATTCATATTCACACTAACAGGTGTACAGGTTTCCTTTTCTCCACATCCTCGCTAACATGTGTTATATGTGGGCTCTGTGATGACAACTATTCTGACAGATGTGAAGTGACAGCTCACTGTGATTTGATTTGCATTTCTCTTATGATTAGCAGTGTTCAGCATCTTTTCATGTGCCTACTGGTCATCTGTATGTCTACTTTGGAAAAATGTCCATTCAGGTCTTCTGCCCATTTTTTAATTGGGCTGTTTTTTTAATATTGAGCTGTATGGGATGTTTATGTATTTTGGATAATAATCCCATATTGGTCATCTCATTGGCAAATATTTTCTCCTCCTCAGTAGGTTGTCTCTCTGTTTTGTTGATGGTTTGCTTTGCTGTGTGGAAGCTTTTAAGTTTAATTAGGTTCCATTTGTTTATTCTTTTGTTTCCTTTGCCTTAGGAAATACATTCAAAAAATTATTACTAAGATTTATGTCAAAGAGTGTTCTATGCTTTCTTCTAGGAGCTTTATGGTTTCCAGTCCTACATTTAGGTCTTAATCCAATTTGAGTTTATTCTTTTATATGGTGTGAGGAAATGTTCTAATTTCATTCTTTTACATGCAGCCGTCCAGTTTTCCCAGCATTACTTACTGAAAAAGATCACCTTCTTTCCACGGCATATTGTCTCCTTTGTTGTGGATTAATTGACCATAATTGTGTGGGTTTATTTCTGGGCTCTATTTTCCTCATTCCCCATTGTGCAATCTATTACCAAGCTAGCAACTGCATCTAAAAATGCTCTCAAACTTGACCACTGATATCTCCAGTCACTTAAAGGAAAGCCAATGTGCCTCCACTGAACTTCCTGCTTCTACTCTTGCCCTCCTCCATCTGTTATCCACACAGAGTAACTTTCAAAAACATGTAAACTGGATCATGTCTGTCACTTTTCTGCTTGGGAGTCTCAAATGGCATCCACTTCAGTCAGAATAAAATTCAAACTTTTGAATATGGCCCTGCAAAGTTATGTCTTTGACCTCTGCTCCAACTACAGCCTCTCACAGCTTCTGGAACAACCATACTCCTCTTCATCAGAGAGCATGATACAGCTTTTGCTCAGTCAGGAATATTCTTTACTCTGATCAGTTAACTCTGACACATAGTTTAGATCTCATGGAAGCCTTCTCTGATCTCCCAACTTACACCTCTCCTCTAGATTTTATAGCCAAAGGAGGCCAACATAGTTTAAAGACACAGGACAAATGTACTAATAGTAAAATTTCATTTTGGGGTAAATTTATAAACTTTTTATACACTCAAAATCTTGATAGGATTATGGGGGGAAAAAAGGAAGATAGCAACATAAGAGAAAAGAGTGTGGATTATATCTCCCTCTATTTTCTCATTTATCTAAGGCTTTAGGGTTGTAACTTTTATGGAATGTATAGGTGAAAGAGGAAAATATGCTATTTTATGAGCATATCATTATTATCCCCTCCAAACCACCTCATATTTTACTTAGGAAATTGTTTCTCTGCCCCTCCTCCATTTATCTCCTATCCCTGACCCCAGAACAGACTCACATCTAAAGCACACCAGTCTTGTATCATTGAAATGACATGTGTTAATTTCATTTGTAGTGTGAAGGCTGCTTCCCACTCCGGTTCCATTTCAATATGCTGTCCTACTTGACGTGTAATTGGATCCATTCCCTTAAAAGAAGTGAGAAGATTTTAAATGAATTAAAATTACATTTGTTCTTCTACATAGAAACTTAAGAAATAATGTAGAAGAAATATATACTGATTACAAAAACATACAACAATTTTAACAGGAAGTTTCAAGCAGTATAAGAAGTCCAACTTCTTAAATTACATGTTTATATAACATTCCCTAAACTTTTATAAAGAAAAAAATCCCAGTAAGATACAGAATGAATTACTTTAAAGGCAATCTTCTACATGTTTTAGACAATAAATTTGTACTTCATTGCAACAATCCTTCAAATTCCTTTTCAGTTCTATCATCTATAGAAAAAACTGTCAGAAGAAATTTGACAGGCTTTTAAAATGCTATTGAATTTATAAATATGTTCTATAAAATACTAAAATAAAAATTTTATATTTATTTGTAATTTGCAACTGCAAGTTTTCAGAGTTTGAAGGGAAGCAAAACCAGAAAAAGATAAACAGCTTTTAATACAAAAGAATATACCTCTTTAGAAACTAGCCTAACTACCCTGGTATAACAGAACTGATTAAATGATGGAAAATATAGGACATTTTGAGTATTCAAATTAACCAAGGTAGCTACTGTTTCTATAGGCACAAAGCAAAAAACAGAAGTACTATACTAAATTAAACATCCATTAAACTACCACATAACATGGAACTAGAATATATCCTAAAAAGGACAGGTACTAAAGGAAGCATATGATATTGCTCATATTCTCTGAAATGTTATCTATCTTTTTACAGCCAGGGGAATTCCCTGGCTGTCCAGTGGCTAGGACTTGTGCTCTCATTGCTGAGGTTTGATCCCTGGCTGGGGACTAAAATCCCATAAGCCTCAAGTTGCGGCTAAAAACAAACAAAACAACAACCAAAAAAACTGGTTAACTATACCAGTTAATTAGTTTCTAGATTTTGTTTTGTATACAGAGGTTTCCAAGAAGAAAATTAAATGGGTGAGGAGCGTTCTATACTCTATCAATATAAATATGACATCCATGAAATAAGAAAGAAATATGGAAACATTAAAAAAACACACAAACATAGCTTCTTAACTGAGTTGACAATACTTCCATTTAAGCATATTCAAAACAAAATAACTTGAAGCCCCCAAAGAAAGAACATTAATGGTAAACAAAAAAATAACCAAATACAAAAGAACAGCAGATGTCAGAACCTGTGCTGGGATCTCATGCATTCTACACCTTTCTAAGAGTTTCCAATTAAGAGGAGCTTCTTGGTCCAAATTGTAGCTATCCAAATTATTCTTTTAAACATGTGCCCAGAAGGAAAAAAATGCAAACAGAAAGATATTTAGATCAGTGAGCCAAAAAGGAAAAAAGTAAACGTTTCCCTTTTGAAATGTATCTATTTATACATACCTGCATACATTTGAGTAATTCCAAAAAGGCATCAAATCCTTCCAGGAACTTCTGCCTCAGACCATCTGACCATTCAGTTGGTTTGCTAATTAACACATACCTGAACAACATAAAAACAGCAATGAGTATATGAATAAACAATGACCTTTTACAAGTTGCAACTTGTTTAATAACTGAACAAAAACTTACTTGAGATCTAAAATAAGACTCTGAACCCTCCTAAACTTAAAGGCTTGTAAAGCAGTATATCGTTCAAACTGAAATCTGCCTTGGACATCTCGATGTCTCAAATGATCCATGAAAGTCTTAATGATAATGGTCATCAGGTTTTCTTCTGTGATAAGCATCCGAGCCTAAGACAAAGTATATCAGAGTACAGGGTAATAAAAAACTATTTACCAGAAAGCTAAAAAAAAAAAAAAAAGTCACCAACACTGGTTAGCTCTTTCAGTTTAGACCTTTTTCAATACAACTATATAATATCATAATATCATAAATGCATTATTGTGTATTTCTAAATAACAATTACTTACTCCAATTGCCACGTGTATGAAGCAACAATTATATCACGGAGAAAGATGCCAGAATGTAAGGAGACAGATCCAAGGCTCATTATTCAAAGACAATTCAGGGTGGGGGATCTGAACCAGGCTGCAAATTTTCCTTAACTGAGACTTTTAGACACCTATAATGGTATGGTATAATTATTCTAGGATCCACAGGCTTATATCACAGATTCTGTAGAATTCAGTATGAAATATGAAACCATATTTCTTTTAAACTTAGTTGAGATTTATTTTTTGTTTCTTTCTATGTATAGATATACATATCCATGTATTTTTGAATAAGCAAATACACTTAAATGATGCAAAAAAGAAGTAAAAAGGTAAGTCTCTTAGCTCCCAAAGTTCCCCTTTCAAAGGCAATGTTTGTTAGCCATTTTCTTACATATACTTCCAGAGGTGGTACGTGTATAACATATACATGTATGCATACATACACATATATATACACATTTATAGTATACATGAATAAATGTTATTAAGTAGATATAAGTATGGCTATGTAAAATGATCTCTGCCCCCTGCCTCCTGCCCAAAGGATAGCATATTACAAACACTGTTCTGCACTTGGGTTTTTCACCTGATATATTTTGGAGATTATCCCATACCAGTTAACATAAATTCTCTCATTCTTTTTAACTATCCCAACTATTCTCTTCTATCAAACTTTATTAGCCAGGCCCTTTACTGGTGAGCATTTAGGTTTTTCCCAATCTTACGCTATTTATCACAAAAGATACTGTAACAATTATCTACTGTGTACAGCTGCAAGGAGATTCATAAAATAATTTCCTGGAAGTGAATTACTGTGTTAAGGTAATATACATTATAAATTTTGACTGATATCACCAAACTCCAAATTGTCTCCTGAAAGAAGACAAAGATGTCAAAGAAGAAAAGATGCCTAATGTAGAGGTTAAGTGGTAAAGTCATCAGATAAGGAGAAAACCTATTAATGTATAGTTAAACATCCCTTTGAAAAACTGTTAAATCACCATCTCATTGCCAGGACTTAGGCTCCAAGAAGCTCAAAGTCAACAGGATTAATGTATGTTAATTTTCCTAGACAGTAAAGACTATAGTTCAAGTTTGAAGGAGGGGAGGAATTGACAAGTAAAATGATTTTCCTTCTTGTTTGCTGTATTAGTCAATTTTGAGACAATTAAATGAGTATATGCAATTTCACTGACTTAAGAAAAACTTCTAGTCTCAGGGGACAAGCTTTTACCATTTTGCCATCAAGCACATTGTTTGCTTTCAGTTTTTACCTTTTGTTTTGCTATAAGGTACTTTATCAGATTAAAGAAATTCTTTTATTCCTATTTCATTTGCAATGAGGTTTTATTAATTTGTTTTAAATCATGAATTCAGGATAAGCATTTGATATGATCAATTTTCCTCCTTTTTGTCTGTTAATAAGCTCTTTTATGCAAGCTGATTTTGTTTTCAAATGGTATACTACTCTTGCCTTAAAGATATAAAACAAACTTGGTTATGATACATTATCCTTTTCCCATGTTGCTTGATTCTGTCTGCAATTCAATCTGAGTTTTGGTAATAAGATTACAGAGGACATCATTAAATTGTCAAGTATATTCTCTCTCTGTTTTCTAGAAAAAGTTATATAAGACAGGTATTATTTTTTTCTTAAATATTTGGAAGAATTTCCCCGTGTAGCCTTTGGGCCTGGGGACTTCCTTGTGAGCAGATTTTTATATTAATTAAAATTCCTATTTCTTGTTTCTCTTGTAATAACTGGTGTTTTTTCTTAGGGATCTGTTCATCTCATCTAGATTTCCAATTATATTAACTGGATCCTAATATTGGCTATTTTCTATTTGAAATCTGTAAGATCTGTAGCTTTTGCAATCCTTTTTAAATTAAAATTTTTTCTATTTTTCTTATTAGACTTTCTAGAGATCTATCTCCCACCAGTTTTGCTTTTCTCAAAGAAAAATTTTTTGTACAATTTGTTTTGTTAATTTGTGTTCTTTACTATTTCCCTTTTTCTTCTTTCTTTAGATAAAAGACAGAAGTAGTTGTACTACAATGGCCTTCAAGATCTGGCATTATCCACCCCCATCACACCCCATCCCCAAACTCAATGACCTCACAGATCATTCTCCTTCTCAGTCACTCTAGCAACACTGGCCTGATTCGGGTTTTTTTCTTCTAAAATATCAAGTGCACATTCACCTCAGAACTTTGCACTTGCTATCTTTCTCTGCTGAGGAGACTCTTCCACCAGCTGGGCACATCACTTACTCCGTCACATCTCTGTTCAAACACCATCTCTCCGAGAGGTTTTTTGGAAAAACCCTGTATAAAATATTACCCTTTCACTGCCACTCTCTAACCTTTTAATCTGCTTTCCTACTTTATAGCACTTCTCAACGGCCTTTGATTTGTAAGCAGTATTACATACATGTATCTCCTCCTAGTTAAGATTATAAATTCCATGGGAACAAGGTCTTTTGTCTTTTTTGTTTACTGCTCTACTTATCTCCAGAGTCTCAAACAATGCCTAGTTAATAAAAATTCTAAATAAATATGCTCTGAATTACAAATACTTGTTATTTTCCTAGTGCTTCTAGCTAAAGGAGTCAGGTAAGAAGCAAACATAAAAAATTGAAATATTAGAAAAAACCAAAAATTATTTGCAGATTACTAGAAATTCTAAGGAATTAACACAAAATATTAGAGAAAATGTTAGTAAGAAAACCAGATAGATACAAGATGGATATATAAAAATCAGAAGTTCTTAATATATTAGCCATAATGAGATTAAAATTGTGAGTAATTTATAATAGTGTCAAAAATATAAAACATAAAACGCTTTTAGGACAAATTATGTTCCTAGATGGGGATATTCAATATTGCAAAAATATCAGTTCTTCCCAAATTATCTATACATATTTTTTCAGTCAAAAACTCTAACCTGTTTTTGAAACTGACAAATTTACTTTTGTTTGTTGTTGTTTAGTCATCAAGTCATGTCTGACTCTTTCAAGGCCCCGTGGGCTGCAGCCCACCAGGTTCTCCTGTCCATAGGATTTCCCAGACAAGAACACTGGAGTGGGTCACCATCTCCTCCTCCAGGGGATCTGCCCGACCCAGGGACTGAGCTCACATCTCCTGCACTGCCAAGAGGATTCTTTACCACTGAGCCAGTAGGTTTTCAGTCAAAAACCCTAATGTGTTTGTTTCTCGGTTGTTTTTTGAAATTGACAAAATGATTTTAGTCCTTTAAAAAAAAAGGTCTAAAATAATTAAGAAAATAATTTTTTTCCTTTTTTTCAGTTCAGTTCTTATTTATTTACTTGCATCAGGTTTTTCAGTTGTAGCACATGGGATCTTTAGTTGCTGCATGTGGGATCTAGTTCCCTGAGCAGAGATTGAACCCGGGCACCCTGCAAGGGGCGGCGGGGGGGGGACACACAAAAGTCTTTGCAACTGAACCACAGGCAAGTCCCAAGAAATTTCTTGGCAAGAATAATAAAAGGAGATCTAGAGCTCTATAAAATACTAAAATGGAATATTAAGCTAAAATTATTAGAACTGAGTACTGGCATGGAAATGAACAAAAGGATCAATGCAGGAGAAATGCAGATTTGATTACACATGGGATCATCTCAGAGGCTTCTCAAACTCATCGCTTACTAAATTGAAAGCAACACTTTCCCTCTTTACAAGTTCTACTCATTCTCCAAAACTTCCTATGCAAGTGGCAGAGAAATCTACTTGGTTACAACCAGAAACCCAGGAATCACCTTTACATTTTCCCCTCAAACCCAATAACCAATGACTCACCAAACCCAATATCCCTGAAACCCAAAGTGTGGTTGTTTAGCAGATTTCACTACTTACATCTCTCTCACAACTTTTATACCCTCTGCCACAATCCCTAACAGGCTCCCCACAACCACTACTACCGCAGCAAATTTGTTCTCCAAATTACAAAAAGCTTCATCTTTAAAAATCACAAATGTGATGATGTAAGTGCCACTTCAAACTCTTCAATGCCTTCCAATGCTCTTAAGATGAAAATCAAAATCCTTCATTTGGACCAAAATATCTCATTAGTGGGTAAATAGACTTCAGATAGCTTCAACTGTGCTAGAATACACCCTTGAATATAAAAGTATCTGAGGATAAAACAGTCATTAAAAAAAGAAGCTGGAACAGACACCTTATTAATAAAATAAGTGTAGAATACTCATAGCTCCATACAGTTAGGCCCTTGCCTATGTTTCTGGTCTCATTTTATTCCATGTTCAAGGATGTTCGACTGCACTTCTTTCCTTCTATTCCCCTTATAGGAACGTCCCTACTTCAGGGTTTTCTCAAGTGCTGGTTCCTCTGAATGGGTTTTCCTTCATGAGCCTGCATAAAGCTACACAGAATCCTCTTCCAAACTGTGGGAAAAGGTCAGACCTTTTTACTATTCTCTCAGAACAACCAAATTCTTCAGAGTTTTTACTATAGCTTTAATTAACCATTTATGTGAGTCTTTCCCTCTACAGTAAGTTTCATGAAGGCAAAGACTATGTCTGTTTTTGTTCACCATTTCATTCCCAAAACACAGAACTAAATAAACAATAGGTGCTCAAAGTTTTGTTAAATGAATCAAATATTAATTATTCAATATTACAAAAACATAAGGACGCCTGCTGGAACAACTAGTGAAACTTAGTACAAGATCATGGAATCATCATGATTCAATTCCCTTAGTAATCCCTTGCCTTAGGGTGGAAAAGGAGGCTTCTCAAAAATGTGAGATTATATACAATAGGCTGTTTCTTCCTTCCTGTCTTTCTTTTTTTGGCCACACTGCGTCCTTTGTGGGATCCTAGTTCCCCAACCAGGGATTGAACCCAGGAGCCGGCAGTGAAAGCACCGAGTTCTGACCACTGGACAGTCTAGGAATTCACACAAAATGTTGTTTAACTAATGAGTTTAATTAACTTGTCAGTTCAAAATCTCAAGGAAGTACTATGAGAAAGTACAGATTAAGTTCAAATTAACTTTCCCCCTCCAGATTACATATTCAAAGTTATATCTTCTGGTATAGAAGGCATCCAAAGTCGTATCACCCATTAATAAAATATTTTTCTATTCAGAAATATACAGATCTCAGTTCACTATTATTTTAAGGCTTTACTCCTTCTAGTGGAAAACAAGAAAGTTCTTCTTAGTCTTTTAGTACTTACAAGTGAAGGGACTGTGAAAATCTGAACCGAGAAGTCTGCGATTGAAAACTCTCTGTCGTGGTCATCTGTCACATAATCACTCTGCAAACGCTCATAGTTCTATTAAGAAGGCAAAAAAAGGCAAGGAGTGCCAGCTATCAGTGACAAAGAAGAGGCAAGCACTACTCACCAGAGTAGGTGCGGTGAAGAACTGGACAGACAGAGCAGTCACGGACACTGCTCGCTCGTGATCATCCTCCATAAAATCTCTCTGCAACTGCTGGTAATTCTAAACAACAAGGGGGAGATTCACCTCTAATCCACAATGACCAAATGTTTAAGGATTATAATGAAAAATCAGTGCTGGAGGAGTCAATAAGATGTGCTATGAGAACAACTGGAATGATTTCTACCAACTACCAATATACTAATCTGTAAACACACTGATTCACTATGCAATCTTCTTGAGCACCATGGCAGTTTATGAGCTCAAACAGGAGTAACAGCTATTAAAATCCTGGGCTGTTATTGTGCACAGATGAGCTCAATCACAGTAGCTTTACATTGTCTCTGATGAAATCAGACTTTCATTACTTCCGGATGGCTATCACAGTCACCTGGTGGCTCTTTCAAAGTACACATGCTTGGACCCTATTCTTGGTGAATCTGCTTCAGCAGGTTTGAGAATGGAAAATACAAACATGTATATTTTGAAAGAGCTCCTCAAATGATTCTCATATGTTTCCTTTGTTAATAATCCCTAACTCAGGTGAATAAAAATAACCAAGCAGTTAGCTTAAGGAAAAAGAGCAAAATTCAATGGTATCAACAACCTATAGTTCATGATTTTTAAATCACATCCATATACACATGTCATTTCAACTAAGATTATCTTTTCCTACACAAAATTTAATAGGAATATCGTAATTCAGAATGGCGTAGGTTTAAAGTTTCCATTTATCACTTCATGTCATATACACTGCATAGATGGATATTTATATTATCATGGCAGGTTATAAACGTGAAAAACCTCACTGCTAGACTTTTATTCTATTGATAAAAGATAAAAAGATACTTTATGAAGTTTCTTAGAATGTAAAAATCAACATAATGACACATTACTATCAGCTACTAATTTTACAAATGCTGGATATAATCATGGACTACAGCTATTCTGTATATAACCTATTTTATTACTCTTCAAAAGTGAGAAACTACTTACCTTTGCAAATCGAACAGCAAACAGTTTCTTGTATTTCAAATCCATAAGTAGACTGCTCATGAACAACTGATGATACACACTCCTAGCACCTTTTACAAAAAGAGCAGATATAACATGAAGATATACCAAACAAGCCAAAAATTACATTTCCAAAGTTTTCATATGATCAATTGTATTTTTAAATCTTAAGAGCGAAACTCTACATGTATTCCTTAAAACATGTGAAACCTGTTTCTTTAAAAATCAGTTTTTCTAAGTGTATTCTTCCAACAAAACATAAAGGTTATTTGAGAAATGGATCCTCAAATCTGTTTTTTTTCCAAAGAATAAGACTGCATGAGCTAATTCTAAAAACCATAAATATATTTATTAAATATTTCCTCAAATGAAAAAGAAACTTTAACATCCCAATTACCTATGAAAGTTCCCCTATACCTTACAGTAGTTAAGATACTTACCTTTCCACAATTTGGAATCACTAAGCATCAATCTATCCACTAGAGAAGAGTTTTCACCATCTGGCCCTTCTTGTAAACCAACCTGACATAAAATTCGGCGAAGGCCATCTTAAAACAGGAAGAAAAATAGTCAAGAAATAGTTAACTTCAAATATTAAAATAAAATAACGTATTAGTAAAAATGTTCAAATGGACTTTACTATAGAGTTTTTACTTGCTTTTTTAAAAGGTCAAATTTATTCAGAAAAAGTAACTATATTAACTATTTTATTAACATTTTCACAAAATGGAGAAAAATTCCAAATCTTGCATTATATACCAATTTTTATTCCAGAATACCAAAATATTTGTTTATCAGAATGGCAATGACCTTTTATGCTTAAACAATTTAAACAACAATCAATCCAAAAGCCACTGACGTACACATGGTTTTCTAAGCATCTATGCTAATTAAACCAGGTATTAGAAAATTGTTATATATCCTATGGTAACAAAAGATAGGTATAATACGAAATTATGCTACCATTTAAAAGAATACATGCTCTGTACTTTAATATATACCAGTCCATTTTATTGTTATTATGCAAAATGTTCTTTATTAAACAAAAATACAAAAATATGTACTTATGTATACCCACTATATGAGAGGCTTTGGAAGACAAATTCCTACATATTCTAAATGCTAAACTTAAAAAAAAACCTTCAAATATTAATGTAAGCATTAACAAAAGTAGAACTTTAGTAACCTCCGGTTTCGTATTTTATATTTAAAACCACTGTTTTTAGTCATCTACAATCATGCAAAATAATCTGAAACTTTTTAAATTTAATTATAAGAGCCACCAAATAGAAATTTTTTAGAAGGCTACAGAGAAAACTTTATATATATTAAATAATAGATGATAAGGTCTTTAAATTGTTGATGATAAATTTTCTCAAAGAAAAATTTTTAGCAGAAAACTGTTTCCATGATACTATTTATTAATCCTGTAGCACAGTACTTGGCATACAGATAGATACCCAATGGAAAACAGCAAAGTTAAAAAAGGTTAAGAAAACTAACTGGAAAGACATTTAAAAGGCAAGCAAACATATTCTCCTAAATTTCCACACTTCCCGATTTTCACTTGTCAGTTCACAGTTGGCAGTATTCTAATAGCTTTTCAATACAAATGTTTTAGAAATTTTCTTTATAGCAAACACTGGAATATCATGCATCCAAACCACATCCCTTGCCTGAAGAAATGTAGGACAGACAGCTTAGATGTATTCCTAGTTTACTCTTCAGTGTTACACAACAAACTTGTATTTTTGGCATTGGACATGAAGGCTCTTAATTGTTACCACTACTTTTAAAAGATTATCTGATCTGTAGACTATGGAAAAACAAAAATTCAAAAACATAGTAACTTCAAATTTGCATATTTTCAGGGTTGCAAATTATCGGTAAACACAAACTGTAGAAATCAAAACAAAGATATCCTTTAAACAGTCAACCATTTAGGTTTTATTTACAGTAGCATTTTCCAGCTTGCTTTGTGGAAAAGAATTCCACAGGATGCTCCATTAAAAATAGGTTCTTTTATCAAGCTGGTAAGATTTAGATTTATTAGCATATTAAAATCATTTACAATTGTTTAATCTACTGTTTCCTTTATTTGAAGATAAATAAATACCTTTTATTTATGTATGAAAATACATAAATGTATGCATATGAAAAAGATCCCATAGATCAAAATTTGGGAAGTATTTTTTTGTGTATATAAAGATATTCTTAGATGGTATTTTAAAACATGAAACTAAAGCAAAAAAAAAAAAAAGAAAAGAAAGGAAAAATCAGAACACCTGATTCCATTTGTTACTTTTCCAAAATAGTTTTACTAGGGCATATGAGCTCATTTTTAAGTCAATTTGCAAAAGGTTTTATGGACCTACCTGAATATCCAATAATACTTCCCAGCCAAGACAAAAGTTTCAAACCAAAATTCTGATGTGCGACAATAGACGAATGCATAACTTGAACTTTGAGTGGCTTTGTTTGTCTACTGGTATTTCTCTTAAAAAGAAATGACAGGATGAAAAAAACCAAAACTTAAAAAGGTTTTTTTATTTTCTATAAAGTAAGTCAAATTTTTATTAAATATAACTACACTCTCATCATTATAGGTGAGTTATTCATGTATGTGTGTAAGAAAAACACCACTTGGGTTACTTTATTCAGATTCTGATTTTCTAGAAGGAATCCTAGGATTCTTACAAAAAAGTAAGAAGTTACAGTTTTAACCTGAATTCTTGGTCTTATATCTGAAAATGTGCCCCATCAATTATAAATTATTTAAGTGTTAAACTGACTGTACGTTTTTAAACTAATTTCTTAATGTAATTATACACTAATTTGAATAATTTACTTCACTGCACAAATGTGATGTTATCAGTACTTAAAAAAAAATTATAGTAAACACACAACACTTTCCAGCTTAACCATTTTTAAGTGTGCAGTTCTGTGGTGCAAAGTACACACTGGTGTGCAACTGATTTCCAGAACTCTTCATCCTGCAAAACTGAAACTCTGTACCCAAATACGCTGGTACCTCATACAAACAGAACCTTCTTGTGACTAGCTTATTTCACTTAGCATAATGTCCTCAAGGTTCATCTACACAGTAGTGTGTACCAGAATTTTCTTCCTTTTTAAGGCTGAATAAAATTCTACTGTATGTATATAAATTCTGTTTAACCATTCATCCAGTTAAATAGCTCCTTAAGTGTCTATCAGTGGATGAATTGATAGACACCTTTTGTCAACTGAACAATGCTGTTATGAACATGAGACTCTGCTTTCAATTCTTCTGTGTACATAATCAGAAGCAAAACTGTTGGATCATATGGTAATTCTATTTTTAATTTTTAGAGGAAGCACCATACCGTTTTCCATAGTGGTTGCACCATTTTACATTCCCACCAATAGCACACGAGGGTTCCATTTCCCATATCCTTGACAATACCTGTGATTTTGTTATTATTGTTGTTTATAACAGCCATCTTAATGCATATGAGGTGCTATCTTATTGTGGCTTTTACTTGCATTCCCCTAATGATTAATAATATTGAGCATGCTTCCCTGTTCTTTGCCAATCTGCACACCTTCTTTGGAGAAATGTATTTAAGTCTATCAAAACTTTTCATTTAACATGATTTCCCCCTTTTCCTTTTCTTTTTGAATCATCTTTCTACCTATCTCATCCCATCTCCATAACCCACTTTAGCACAGTATACCTTTGAATATTTTATCCACCTTATATGTATCATATATGCACACAGTTATAAAGACTTTTGTTTGATTTCCAAAAAAATGGAATATTACCATACTCTTTTGCATCTTTGTGTTAACAGATTTTTTTGGGGGGGTGAGCTTAATGACTCATCATATTCTGTGGTGTGGATTTATTTAAACATTCTCTAGAGAAGGGTATTCATATTCTCTGTTTCAATCTTCTATGACTACAACAAAGGTAGTAGTGAACATCTTTGTACACACACTAACTGGTGCTTATATTTTTATGGGATAAATTTCTAGGAGAGGCAAAATTTTAATATATGCTAGTAGATTGTTTTCCAAATACATGGTAGTAATTTATGCATCTCTGCCAGCAAGGTACTTTATCACTCTAATTTCTCCATCTGTTGGGTATGAAATCTTCCTGTCATTTTGCTAATTACTAGTGAGCTTGAGTCTTTTTTTACATATATTTATACCATTGAGATTACCTCTGCTGTGGTTGTCTTTCCATACCCCATGTCCATTTTTCTATTCTGTTGTTTGCTCCCTACTTGATAATCTATGAGTGCTCTGTTTATCATAAACATTAAACGTCTATCCTTTGTGTTAGAAATAATTTTTCTAAATTTACTACATTTTTAATAATATTCTGCTATGCAAATTTTTTATGTAGCCAAAAAAATGTCTTCTTTTTAACTCCTGGGGTTCTAGTCTTGGTTAAGAAGCTCTCTTCCTCCCCCCTAGAATATATCTTTGTCCTAGATTTTCCTCATACTAGTATCTATCTCTGAACTTTCTATTCTATATTATGAAAATAGTATTGCTATATCTATGCAGACATTACCAGAGACTTGTTTTTTAGGGAAAAACTGAAATAACACTATTAAACAACAAATTAAAGGGAAAAAATATCATCTCCTTTACCTGGATTCTGTAAAATTACCTGTAAAATTCTATCCTAATTGCTTTATCATTTACACTTTATCTTTCTTTTTCCACACACAGACAAAAAATAATCACAGAAGGTAACTTACATGGATCATGTCCTCTTATTCCTAAAAAGTTCAGTATATAGTTCCTAAGAATGCAGATGTTCTACCACAGTATTGTTTCTAATGCATTATTAAATTGAGTATGTCCAGATATCAATAATTTAAAAAATAAGACACAAACTCATAAACAGAAAAATATAGTTTGCTACATTAAAATTAAAAGTTTTTGCTCAAGGAGAGGCATCACAAATAAGACATAAAGTCATATGTCAGGAAAAGATACTGCAACAAAAGATCAGGATTCAGATTATATGTAAAGAACCCCTACGAATGAGTAAGAAAAAGACAAATGACTTTAAAAAAAATGGGTAAGTATATGAACAAGAAACTTACAGAAAACTTAAATGACCAATACAATAAATATGAAATAAGATACTCAGTAATCAAGGCAGTGCAAATCTAACAGATGCGATACCATACATACACAGAAGGTTGGCAAAAATTTTTTAATTTGACAATATATAGTTCTGACAAAGCAGTAGAGACACGGGAACTGTACTTCACTGCTGGTTGGAATGTATACTGGGTACCACTATTTCGGGGATTACCTTGGCAAAATCTAGTATGACTGAAAATGCTTATAACTTAACAACTCGACAATGCCATTTCTTGGTATATATACTAGAGAAACTTTTGCTTTTATGCAACAAGAGGACCAAAAAACGTCCATAGCAGGACTGACTGTCATAGAAAAAATTGGAAATATCCAAACTCTTCATCAACAGGAGAATGTAAAATTACAGTATAGTCATCAATGGAATACTTTACAGATACATATATCGAAACAGATAAATCTAGAAACAACACTGACATGAAAAGACAAGTCACCATTGATGGTATAGTCATCAATGGAATACTTTATACCATACATGTATCAACACAGATAAATCTAGAAACAATGCTGAAATGAAAAGCCAAGTTACAATATAATACATTCAGTATGAATCTTGTTATATAATGTTTAAAGACCTCCAAATCAATGCATATAATATTGATAGGTATTTAGCAGATAAAGTAAAAGGCATGTATGGAAATGAAAAATTAATTAACAAAAGTAGTTAACTCTAGTGAAAGAGGAAGGGGAATGGGATTTAGAAGAGATAATACAAGTGCCTCTGTACTATTTTATTTATTTAAAATAAGCATGAAGAAAATAAGATATAATGTAGCACACAGGCATTTACTGTGCTATCTCCATATTTTATCTATATATTTAAAATATTTTACAATATATAAAATTATACTTTAAAAGGATATTTACATAAAGTGCGGTTACAGGGAATAGTTAAAAACAATAAATTCTAACTTTTAAAAAGAAATCTAAATGTGGGGAATAGTTTTCTTTCAGATGTATTATACACTAAATGCTATACAGCATACCTTGCTATAAGTGACCAAGAAACAACTTCCCTTGAATTCTAGTCTTGGTGCTAAAGGCCAATTTAATTCCTAAAAAGGTAACATGAAACCCTATCAAAAACAAAACAAAAAGCAAAAAACTTTCTAAGACATCTTTGATGAAGAAATAGGAAGAGAGAAAAAATATATATGTATTGCATCTAAACATTCATTTTTTTATATCTATCTTACAGCTTAAAAAAAACTAGGTAAAGCAACAAGCAATGTTATACTAACGTATCTTTAAACGTGATTTTTAGCTGATGTTGGCTTTACATTCAAGAAGGCAGAAAAATGTGTTCATAAACACCAAAATGTGGGACTAGTTTTTTTTTTTTTTGGGACTAGTTTTATACTAATAAAAAATACAAGTGTACACATGTTTTTACATTACTTACCACAATTATTGATTTTGCTTGTTCACAATACTGGAATTCTCCGTATCGAACAGACCTACGTCCCTGTAAATAAAGACATTTGAGATTAACTTGCAAAAATATTTATATTCAGTATTAATAATTTTTGAATCAGTAAACAGTGTTATATGAGCATATAACAACTCTGGTCAAAGTTTAAATATTTACAATGTTTATTTTATTCATTAATTAGAAAGTAAATTAAAATATTTTCCTTCAAAGCAATCCTAACATTTTCAAGCCATCAGTAAGTATATACCTTTGAACAATACTACATTTGTTCTTCTGTATAGAATGAAGGCAATTTATGTTTTCACCTAAACTTTCTGACAACAGCCTACAGTTATATCCAATATATATTTGGGACAATATTCATATGAAATTAAAAAAAAATAACCTAGACAAACACTTTTAACTTAATTTTCTAGGATACCTTATCTGTATTAAAAGTGTAATTACACAACATCAATGTAATGAAATTACTTACATCTCGATCTACTGTAGTTGCAAAGCCAATGGCTTCTTTTTGTGTACAGTTAACAGCTTTCTGAAGAGTATAAATAACTTGTTCATAGGTATGAACCTCATCATTAAACAGCATGCAATAGTAGGTGTCACTCTTCTCGCTGTGGGATAAAACATTAATTACACATCATCTATTTGCATATCACCCTGCTCCAGGATGATTTATTAAGAGAACACTTTGTCCTGGGATTCTCTAGTATCTCAGATGGTGAAGAATCTGCCCACAGTGCAGGAGACCAGGGTCCAATCCCTGGGTTGGAAAGATTCCCTGGAGAAGAGCATGGCAACCCACTCCAGTACTCTTGCCTGGAGAATTCCATGGACAGAGGAGGCTAGAGGGCTACAGTCCATGGGGTTGTAAAGAGCTGGACATGACTGAGCACCTAACACTTTCACTTCAGACACTTTGTCCTAGGGAATGTGCTAGGCACTAGGCACATATCTGTAACGAAGTCATCTGTGGTCCCCACACTCTATGATGTTATCAAGCTGGTGCAAAAGATACATACATATAATCTGTGTGAATTAGTTTTTATCAAGAACAGGATGCCAGAGTGGGATAAAACCAGTCTGGGAGTTCAGGGAACTGCCAAAGAAGTAACTTGAGAGCTGAAGTCAGAACTGGCTATCAGTGGTGCTCAACTAGGGGGAATTCTCCTCAACCCTTCAGAGATGACCACTTGGCAATGTCTGGAAACATTTTTGGTCGTCATGACTGGGATAGAAGTGCTACTGGTGTCCAGTGGGTAAAAGCCAATGATGCAGTTAAAAATTCTACAATGCACAAGTCATGCCCATAATATCTGACCCCCAAAGTCAACAGTGCCAAGGCTGAGAAACTATAGTCTAGTAAAAAGTGAAAGGTGGTACCCTGGGTGGTACCCTGAGGTGGTAAAGGGAAACTGGGTGGTGGAGCACAGGGAGGAAGGAGGAGATTAGTCTGGAGAGAGGCAGAAATCTTAAAGACCCTGAAACAGACTTGGACTTTTCCATCCTAAGAGCAATCCAGGATTTGAAATGGTGAAATAGGAGCTATAGTCAGATTTGCCTTAAAATTCACTGTGGCTACAGTGCGGAGAATGAACTGCAGGGAGACAAGAGTGGATATGGCAGTCTGGTTAAGGGTATCATGCTGTCCAAGGATGAAATTAATATAATTTGGACTACCACAGTAGTAACACAGATGAACAAAAGTAGAACAACTTGATACAGGGGTAACCTGCTGGACCCGAAATCTAAGTGGATACATGGGTGATTCAGGTTTCTGGGTAGATCAAACGTCATTTACTAAGATGAGAAAACATTACAAGTAAGTTAGATTGTTTTCCCTTCTGTGCTGGTAGTCCCAAACTGAAAATGGAATAGAAAAATAAAAACACAACTTTTCTATTCTCTAGGGTCTAAATCTGGATTTTAGATTTAGATCTTAGTTGGTTCCTAACTCAAAATACACAAAGATAAAGTTATGAGGTTAACTAAGTCACTTTCAACAGTTCCAAAAAGGAATGCTAACATCTCATTTCATTAAGAAACATAAACTATAACCTGATTATTTGGAACACTGTTGAGAAAGCAAAAGAGATACAGCACCAATGTCCTTTAGACTCTCACTTGTATTCAACCTTGAGTATGAGTATGATTCCAACAAGATTGGTTAGAATTAAATGTAAAAGAGAAGGCTGCTCGAGGCAAGCACATTCATGCAAAAAAGTTAAGTCCTTAGCTGTAATACAGCTATAGCAGAATCCAGCTCTCTGGTTGCAAATTTACAATCTCCTCAATAATTTAAGAACAAATGGTTAAAAAAAAAAAGTTAGATGTACACCAAAAGAAGCACAAAGTGTAGAATAAATTAAAAAAAAAATTCAGAATCAAAATGATTAAAACTGAATTTGTGCATTTAGTCAAACCAAAAAACTCACTTAGGTCACAGTGCTCATTCCCTAATCAAATCTGACAGATGAAACAAAAAGAATTATCGAGTTAACAGCTTTAACACAAAAAGAAGAGAAAAGTGCCCGTGCTTGCAACCAGTGGTACAGCTTTAGCTAAAATATGGCTATAAATCAGCCAAAGCAACCAACAGGAAAAAACCTCTACTAATTAAATGGCTCACATATATTTTAAAACTATAAAATCAAGGTTATTATTTTGCTGAAAACTAGTAATTAAAAAAGATTATGTTCAATCCTAGCTACATTAATTTGAGGAATTAGAATCAAAATGTTTAAAACTAAGTATAAGCAAATACAAAGAATAAATGGGTTGTACTTACATCATCTCTAAATCTGGTGGTAATTCACTTTCTTTTTCCCAGGTTAGTATCTCTACTGCATATCGAAACATAATAGCAAAAATGTTATAAGTTCTTGCTATCACATCTTCTGATAAATGGACAAGAGGATCCTGAAAGAAGAAAAAAGCAACCATGTTAAACGCACATTAATTCTCCTTTTTCCCATTCTGCCTTCCTCCTCAAAATACTACTGTAAAAGGCTGACTGATCCTCCAGCGTCAATTTCTCTTCAATTTGATCCTATATGTTGTATTTCAGCAAATCAAACTTCTAAAACATTTTGTCCACAATAATCCCTATTACTGAATCTTCTGAATCAAAATATTCCAAGGCTCTCCAATGCCTAACACATCTAAAAATTTTGGAATGGCATTATGGGATCTTAAAAGCATGTTTACAGCTTCATATCCCTCTAATCCCCAAATTCCAGGATAAACAAAGAAAAGTTATCTAAGGACAGGCAAGCAATATTTAGTTTTACAGGTATGAAGGAAAGCCTAATTTTGAGGATTCTAAAGGGGAGAAGTCAACAAGATCAGAAAACTGCTCCTTGATGCAGTTAAGAGTCACTCACTTTCAGTGAGACAAGTTGTGTATGCATGTAACACGGAAGTTCGCACATTAGACTTAACAGTGAATAAGTCACTAAATTTCAACGCTAATGTAAAAAAGTATTACTATAAACATACAGTAAGTTTATCATGGTATCTTTCAGTCAGGCTGGCAAAATGTTTTACACAATCTTTAATCTTAATGCTTTATCTTATGTTTAGATTTAAGATAAACATGTTATTCAGCTTAATGGCTAAAAGTGTTATATTCATCTCTCAATAAGAAAATCAATATATTCCAACATGATGGAAAGGGAACCAGCACATTCTTGCAAATATACATAAGGACACAGAAACATTTTTGTACATCCTCACCAAGGACCAGCTTAATGGAACTGATATAAATCAAATGGAAGAGAGTAATAACAAGAATGAAGAAAAAAGGACAGATTCCTAAAGAAGATGGGTGTAGGGCTTAAAGAGTGCAAGAAAAAGTAAAGTAAGAAGAAGATTTTCCAAAGTCTTACAGAACTTTCTACCTATGCTTTATATGTTCCATCAAAAAAAAAATTTTTTTTATACTGCTACCAGGTTTGCTACCATTTCTTATGGAGACTTTAGAAGTTAACATGGTAAAATCACCTATTATAAAGAAGGTACCAGAACTGGAACCTTTTGGGGATTCATAGAAGAGCGGCTAGAAATCATAAAATGAACCTCACACAGAACTAAAATAAAAAGTAGAACCAAAACTCAGTTTTCTAGGTTATAGTATCTCACTATACGGTCATTCTGTTTCTTACATTATTATGTCCCATAATACAAGACATTTTAGAGGACTGAAGAATTATGATAAACAGGATTTATAGGAATGAAATGGTGTTGTGATAGAAACAACTGCCACCTCTTGAGAATCCAAGCCAGTAGTGTTCAAACTCTGTTCTACAACATCCCAGGGCCTGTCAGAGATGTTTCATATTTGAAATACACATCTGTTTAAAAATATATGATTATCTATATTTTTAAACAGTCTCCAGATAAAGATTCTTCTGCCATATTTATATGCACATGTTAACTTCTTGAAAATGGTTACGGATTAAGAAATATTTCTACAGTGAAGAGATGCTAGGCTGTGCAAGTCTATTCATGTGTACAATGGGAAATCAAATGCTATTTGAAGAGACTTCTGTTCCTTTGCTCTTATCACAGCATAAGTCAGTCAGAATGAGAAAATAAATGACCGTTTTTATCCCATGTTGTATTACCTATTATGATTAATAATGGTTTTTGATGACATTTATATTAGAGAATGCAAGCCTTTGTCAGTGAGTTAAAAAGGCTAAAAAGGCTACCGTTATCTTAGAAAACCATGGGAATTATGGAGAACTTTAATCTTTTATGTGATCACTTCTATACCTCTATAATGTTTGAATTTTTAGACTGTCAAAAGAAAAAAACAGAGAGAATTCCCTGGTGGTCCACAGTCCAGTTAAGACTCTGAGCTTTTACTGCTGAGGGCATGTGTTCAGTCCCTGGTTGGGGAACTAAGATCCTGCAAGCCAAGTGACACAGCCAAACAGAAAAAAAGAAGGGGAAAAAAAGTAACCATATAATATAAAAGAGTTTAACTGCTGTCTTATGCAAATAAGGTATGAATGAGAGCTTTCTCCACACTGCCCAACTAAAACTAGAAATTAACTAGAAACAAAATAATCATGAATGCCTTTCTAACAAGTAAATAATATACATTCCAACTTATAAAAAATAAATTCATTAATAATACCACTTTTGTGTTTTACTATTGGGATTTCATTAAAATTTTATTTTAAAAAATTCCACTGCCAAAAAACGTTTCCAAAAATCAGTGCAATGTACTATCAGAGTTGTCTGAAATACCTAGGTTTAAAGCCCAGTACCAGCACTTAACTGGGTGCGGTACTGCAGACAACTTTCTTAAAATAAGATTCAAGCTTCCACAGCTACAAAATATGGGTAACAGTAGTATTTATCTTACACAGCTGTTCTAAACACTATCCCAACAGAAGTATATAATCCAATTTTTCCAACTTTTTCTTAAGATGTAGGCTGAATGTAAAACAAAAATAAAATTATGTTCAATAACAACAATTCTATGACAGACTAAAAAGTCACGTTCCAAATATTACATAGTTTTCTTCCATTTCAAGCACAAAATATAGAAAACTGAGATAATGTATAAATTTAGTGAGTGGGGACCAGGTATGCTAAACAGAATGCTATCTTTTAACATCTTCTAGTCTTTCCTCAAAGACTTCATTCTCTTAACTGAATTCTTAAGTAGGAATTAAATGGCAGAGCCTGGAGATTTGATTCTCTATCAGATTGCTGGAATATATATTCTCCAGGCAGGACCATATAATTTCACTCAAGCATGTATCTTGCTGGCATTTTCACTTTTTCCCAACAGTATTGAACTTTAAAAACATATTTATTTTATGTTTACTGCACTGGGTCTTCACTGCGGTGCACAGGCTTTGTCTAGCTGCGGTGCGCGTGGGATTCCCATTGCAGTGGCTTTTCTTGCAGAGCACGGGCTCTGGGCGCTCGGGCTTCAGTAGCTGCAGCACGCAGCTACTTGGGCTCAGTGGTCGCAGTTAACCGGCTTAGCTGCTCCACAGCATATGAAATTTTCCCAGACCAGGGATTGAACGTGTGTCTCCTGCATTGGCAGGCAGAGTCTTAACCACTAGACCACCTGAAGTCCCAGAATCTTCTTAAAATTTAGGAAATTAACTTGTCTTCACTACTTCATAGCTACCCCACTAATGTATGAGGATAAAGCCAACAGAGTAACTGCAAGCAGATTCATAATTTTTCTTAGAAAACTTAAAGTGAACAGTCTGCTGGTATCTAGCACCTCATATTAAGCCACAATCACCTGTATCTAGTTCTAAAACATTTCTATCACTTCAGAGTAAAAGCCCTTACCCATTAAGCAGTTTTTCTCCATTCTTCTCTTCCCTATCCCCTGGCAACCACCAGTCTGTGTTCGAAACAGATTTCTCTTCTGGATATTTCATATAAATGGAATCATACAATATATGACCCTCTGTGTCTGGCTTCTTTCATGATGTTTTGAAAGTTCATTACTTCATTTCTTTTTATAACTGAGTAATATTACACTGTATGAAAAATATACAAGCAACTCCTGCAGCTCAATCCCAGAAAAATAAATGACCCAATCAAAAAATGGGCCAAAGAACTAAACAGACATCTCTCCAAAGAAGACATACAGATGGCTAACAAACACATGAAAAGATGCTCAACATCACTCATTATCAGAGAAATGCAAATCAAAACCACAATGAGGTACCATTACATGCCAGTCAGGATGGCTGCTATCCAAAAGTCTACAAGCAATAAATGCTGGAGAGGGTGTGGAGAAAAGGGAACCCTCTTACACTGTTGGTGGGAATGCAAACTAGTACAGCCCGCTATGGAGAACAGTGTGGAGAGATTTCTTAAAAAACTGGAAATAGAACTGCCATATGACCCAGCAATACCACTTCTGGGTATACACGCCGAGGAAACCAGATCTGAAAGAGACACATGCACCCCAATGTTCATCGCAGCACTGTTTATAATAGCCAGGACATGGAAGCAACCTAGATGCCCATCAGCAGACGAATGGATAAGGAAGCTGTGCTACATATACACCATGGAATATTACTCAGCCATTAAAAAGAATTCATTTGAATCAGTTCTAATGAGATGGATGAAACTGGAGCCCATTATACAGAGTGAAGTAAGTCAGAAAGATAAACACCAATACAGTATACTAATGCATATATATGGAATTTAGAAAGATGGTAACTATAACCCTATATGCAAAACAGAAAAGGAGACATAGATGTACAGAACAGACTTTGGGACTCTGTGGGAGAAGGTGAGGGTGGGATGTTTCGAGAGAACAGCATCGAAACATGTATATTATCTAGGGTGAAACAGATCACCAGCCCAGGCTAGATGCATGAGACAAGTGCTCGGGCCTGGTGCACTGGGAAGACCCAGAGGGATCGGGTAGAGAGGGAGGTGGGAGGGGGGATCAGGATGGGGAATACATGTAAATCCATGGCTGATTCATGTCAATGTATGACAAAAACCACTACAATATTGTGAGGTAATTAGCCTCCAACTAATAAAAATAAATGAAAAAATAAATAAATAAATAAAATTAAATTAAAAAAAAATTACACTGTATGTTTATCCATTCACACACTGAGAGACATTTTGGCTATTTCCACCTCTTGGCTATTATGAATAATGCTGCTACTAACATGTTTGTGCGTGTACATATCATAATATTTGTTTTTAATTCTTTTGCATATATACCTAGAAATGAAATTACAGGCTTATATGGCAATGTTTACAGTTTGAGGAATAGCTAAACTGTTTTCCACAGTGTTGAATCATTTTGTAACCCCACTAGCACTGTAGAGTTCCAATTTCTCTATATCCTTTCCAATCCGCTTATCACTTTTTTGATTATGTCCATCCTATTGGGTGTGAAGTGGTATCTCACTGATTTGATTTACAATTCCTATGGGTGTTCATTGGAAGGAGTGATGTTGAAGCTGAAACTCCAATACTTTGGCCACCTGATGCGAAGAGCTGACTCATTGGAAAAGACCCTGATGCTCGGAAAGATTGAGGGCAGGAGAAGGGGACGACAGAGGATAAGATGGTTGGATGGCATCACCGACTCAATGGACATGGGTTTGGGTGGACTCTGGGAGTTGGCGATGGACAGGGAGACCTGGCGTGCTACGGTTCATGGGGTCACAAAGAGTTGGACACGACTGAGCAACTGAACTAATGACTAATAATCTTGAGCATGTTTTCATGTGTTTGTTGGTCATTTGTATTATATCTTCTTTGGAGAAATGTCTATTCAGGTCCTCTGCCCATTTTTAATTGTGTTGTCTTTTTGTTGCTGAGTTATAAGATATATACTCTAGATACCAGACACTTATTAGATATGATTTGTAAATATTTTCTCCCAGAATCTTAAAGTTTTATACTAGTTCCCAAATTTTTTCCAAAAGTTAAAACCCCCCTTTCCAAATTTATCTTTGTTTGCCTTGCTTGTATTTTTATATACAGAATCCCAATCCAATATGTAAGAGATAAAAATGGAGCTGTTTCAACTGCCAGTGGAGAAATCTGAAACCCTGATCACTTGGCATCTCTCTCTAGCAAATAATCCCAGAACACATGCACAAAGCAAATGAAACACAAACAAATATATGTCTTCTATAGCACTGAATCATTTTGCACAAACTTCATCCATCCAAAACACAGTAGAACACAGTTTAAAAGACACTGTCCTACACCATAAATTCTTTGGTCATTCTGTTAAAATACTTGAGACCACGAAGATACATGCATGAGGAAGGACTAGCAATGTCCACTTGCCCCAAATCTATATGAGATCTACTTACTAACAATGCAATAAGTACTTCAAATATACCCACCTCTCTGCCATTTAAAATTAAAATCTGAAATAAGATCCTAAATCAAATATCAACTGCCACAAACAGCAGAGTTTAAAGTTATTTATTTAGTGAGAATCCACTGAATCATTCCAAATATTTAGAGAAAAACAATGAAGGATCAATGATAATTTTAGAAAGCACATTATTTACTGGAATAAGTATAATTTGTACTGAGCTATCATCCCAATGTTTGGTCCCATCACATATCCAATGACACTGATTTACTGGGAGATGATGAGTAGGACTGGCTGCTATTGACTATAGAAAAGAAAGGTATCCAGTCTACAAAGTCTTGGTCACAACACAAATAAAAATCAACTAAGTTAACTGGTCCACATGTAACCACAAACAATCCTTTTAATAAAAAATGAAGACTTAAAAAAGCTCATATATGCTTAAAATAAAACCAATGCAAAAGTCCAAATTAAATTAAATTTCTAGGATTTCAAGTGTGTTCTATTAGTAATTGTATGGCATCCACAAAATGCAAAAAAGCTTTTCAAGTATAGTTGGATACTGTTTATTGTGCCAGGGCTATTTTACTTACACAATTCTATATTACAACCTAATTCTAGGTCTGAAAATATTTCAAAAGCATAGTTAAAATAGTATTTCCTTAAAACAATTTTGTGAAAATGTTTTTACCTCTTCTTCCTCAGTTTCATAGGTGTTAAGCTCATGTTTCTGACAGTAAGGACCCTCTTTCCAAGCTTCAGTATCACCACAGTCACAGAAACCTCCACCTCCTGATGTTGTCATCTTGAAAAGAAATTGTAAAGTATCTTGTCAATAAGTATTTACTGAGGACTATCAGCTTATAAATAGGAATATCAAGTGCTAAGGAAATAACATTGCTAAAATGTTTAATTTCTTTGGAGGATAAAATCAAAATGCCAAATCTCTCAATGTTTTAAAACTTATTTTAAATAAGCCTATAGGCTAGTTTAAGTGATTTCAAAATAAAATAAGCTACTTTATAGTGTTTAGTAAGCAACATCTATTTTTTATTTATTTTTAATTGAAGAATAATTGCTTCTGGTTTTGCAGTATTGCACTGGTTTCTACCAAACAAGGCTACATCTATTTTAAAGAGGTAAAATATGTCCACTTGCATGAGTTTCTAATTAGTAAAAATCACAAGGGTTTTCTTGCTAGGTTTTGGCTAAACTGATATACTGCTGGTATCTGTGCTACTAGGCTATAACATACTGTAACAGATTCAAGAGTTACAAAGATTCCTTTAACTGCTATCTTCTACAAAAGTCTAATAAGAGTGCTGCATGTATTATCAGAAAAGTGATCAACGAAAACTACGGAAATCATTTATTTTTTCTTTTCTAAAACTCTCTAAATAGCATTCTTTGAAAAGGAAGTAAACTCTGGAAATACCATCTGGCCACAAAACTTTTTACCACTTGTGGGGGTCAAGAATTATTCCTGCTTCCTTAAAATGCAGCAATAATTCAAGGAATCTGGCAAGATAAAACTTATTATTTAATAATTAGTAGATCGGAAATTCTGCTTCTGAAAACATGCTGTGAGTTTACGAATGGGTATAGGTGCAAGTTTTAGAAAAAGCCTTTCATATTTTGCTCAAGAAAAGTATTTATATGTTACATATCACAAGGTAATTAATGTAAACTCACAAATGATGGTTACTCTTAAGGGCTGCAAAGATACCAAGAAACATAAGCAGGCAGGCATATGGAAAATGATAACTTCACCCTATAGCTCTTATGCGTGTTCTGGTTACCAAAGATAGGTAGGCAGAACAGACTAAAGGAAACTAGGATTCTCTTGCTCAATGAAAATAAAAAAAATATACAAAAATACGAATTCAATTTTGCAGCTGTTTTAGTTGATTATTATCAATACTCAGGCAGAGTAAATAAAAACAAACAGGAGAAAAAATCCTGAACTAATAAAGCTCTTGAATTAATAAGATGACTGCAATATTTCTTCTCTATCGTTTTACTTGAGATTAGTGTGAGAAGTTCCAGTTCCCTAAATTTTTGAATGTTCACAGCTCTGGCTTCAATTTCCAGTACAGGAACCAGGACAGGCTTAGCAATAATCTGCCTAATGTATTCTGTGGCCCTAATTTAAAAGCAAACACACTTGATTTTTGGAAAAGTATTGTTTGTATTATAGCAGTAAAATAAACAAACAAAACCTGGTTAGCCTTATGTTTTGGAGTTGGCTCTCTTTTACACTGTATAATAGTAGGTGCCTCTTTAACATTAAGAAACAGCAAATATTCTGTAGAGGTTCACCAAAAAATATTTCTTAAAGGTATAATCTTGTCACTTCTCCTTATTTTGCTCACTCATTCTTCCTTCAGAGTCTCCCTCTCACATTTTAACTCTCACCTTCATTCTCTAATTTTTGATAACCTGCTTTATAAACCTAGAACTAGAAAGATAATAAACATTAAAAATAAACAGCAAAGCTAACTAGCTGAAAACCAATACTGGAAGAGCTGCTATCTGTCTTGCCTTTCTTAAACCATGTATTCCATGAAATCTGGATTCATAATTTGTCTCTACACTGCCATCACATGTTTAATGGTATTTCAATAACACGTTTCTTAACCGCTCTCCCCAGTTTCAGTGTTAAATATTGGAATTTTAAAAAGGAAGAAAATGTATTGAGTATAAATTTCAATACTAGGTGTGGTTATCATCTGGGTATTACTAACCCTATATCGGTGGTCTCTGTGAATACTTCCCAAAAAGCACTCCATGCATAAAACACAAGTTGGATCAACTGCACAGTCTCTGAAAAGTTAAAGAAAAAAAAATCATAATGTATACAATAAGTGTATGTTTTACAATGTAGTATTTCAAACTAGAATCTATCTTAGAAGAGCCAGAATAGTGAAAAGCCTTGCTGTAAGAAAAAAAAATTATTGCTCCGAAAGATCTGTCAGATCTCTGATCAATGAAGTCAGCTTAAGAAACTGTTTCTCATATTGGATGTATATTAGCGGGTCTTAGAGAGCACACATTACCAGAATGGGAATTTTCCCTAAAGATTTGGGGAAATCATATTTTATATTAAAACACACAGATGTATATGGAATAGATTTTACATATTATACAGTCTTAAGATATATCCTGAGATTTCAAGTAACTTTATCCAAACAGATAATTCAGACCAAAGGTCATCAAAGTGGTTTCTATGCACATTCCCCAAAGGCAAGATGAAAGAAGACAATATTAAAGCAAAGGTCTATTTAAATTTTCACTAATTTAAAAGGCAATCATATACTAAGCATTCAATATAGAGGCTGATATGGGTCTCTACACTTGTATATCTGATGGTCGCACAACATTTATGGTTCATAAAACATCCTGTTGGGAGAGTAAGATTCCACAAGGTGCACGGGTTGACAATGGTAGCCTCAGTCACTTCATTTGCTTTTAACATACTGTCAGTTAGATATACTACATATCATACCTTAAATAAGAGAATCTCTATGATTCTATGAAATGATATGGGAGTCATGAAAATCTTTACATTTCCCCTTATCCTGTTTCTCATAGGCAACCACCCTACTATCCTTATTATTGACTTTTATTTGTATATGTTAGTGGCTCAGTCGTGTCCAACTCTTTGTGACCCCATGGACTGGTAGCCCGCCAGGCTCCTCTGTCCATGGAATTCTCCAGGCTAGCCATTCCCTTCTCCAGGGGATCTTCCCGACCGTGAGATTGAACCCGGGTCTCCTGCACTGCAGGCAGATTCTTTACCTGCTGACCCACCACAGAAGTTCTTTATTTGTTTGTGTTCTTGCAAAATGTTTTTGAGTACATGTATTTTTTTAATTCTTTTTAAAATAGTTGTTTTTACAATATTTTATTAGTTTCAGGTATACAGCAGTGATTCAGATACACATATACACATATATATTTCAGATTCTTTCCCAGTATAGGTTATTAAAAGATACTGAACGTAGTTTCCTGTGCTATACAGTAAATATTTGTTTACTAAGTGCATGTATTTTTGATGTGTGCAAATCTTACTGTTATGTATTATTCTGTCTCATTCTGTTCTTTACTTTTTCAATTCTGTAACACAATCCATTCATTCTGTATGTGTACATTTGATGTGCTGCTTCTAATTGCTATATAATATGTCATGGTGTGTTCCAAAACATTTTTTCTCTATACTATCCCTGCACCGGATACCTGGATTACCTCCAATGCCTTTCTACCACAAATGCTGCTGCAGTTAACATCCCTGTAAATGTTCTCTATAGATCTGATTGAGATTTTCTTTGGTAAATCAACTCTAGAGCAGAACTGCTGGGTCATGTACATCAAGTTTTTATTCTGAGTGCCATGCTACTGGCCAGAGTGGCTGCATGTTTCCCAGCAGTGTGTAAGGGTTTTCATAGCCCTGCATCTTCACTAGCATTAAGTTCTTCTCTAACAGGGGCTTCCCTGGTGGCTTAGTGGTAAAGGATCCACGAGCCAATGCAGGAGATACAGGTTCAATCCCTGGGTGGGGAAGATCCCCTGGAGAAGGAAATGGTAACCCACTCCAGTATTCTTGCCTGGGAAATCCCATGGACAGAAGAACTTGGTGGGTTACAGTTCATGGGGTCACAGAAGAGCTGGACACGATTTAGCAACTATACAACGACCAGCCTAACATATATGAAATGATAAGTAAGTAAGTGTTAGTCGCTCAGTCGTGCCCAACTCTTTGTGACCCCATGGACTGCAGCCCACCAGGCTCCTCTGTCCATGAGATTTTCCAGGCAAGGATACTGGAGTGGGTTGCCATGCCCTCCTCCAGAGGATCTTCCCAACCCAAGGATCGAACCCAGGTCTCCTATACTGCAAGCAGATTCTTTACTGACTGAGCTACAAGGGAAGCCCTATGAAACGATACTTTATTGTTTTAATTTGCATTTTTCTAATACACTTGAGCAACTCTTCATATACTTACAGCTTTGAGGATTTCCTTTTCTATAAACTGCCTGGTTATATCCTACGCCCATTTTTCTGCTGGGATTGCTTCATCTTCTTTATTTGCAGGAGTTCCTGTATAATTTAGTCTAGTGGACATTAATCACTTGGCCATTTAGACATTGCAAATATTGTCTCCCATGTGTCACGTGTGTATTAGTTTTGCCCATGGGGTCCTTTGTTAAACAGAACTCCCTATTTTGATGCAATTAAATTTACACACAAATTGGTTTGTGCTTTGAGATTTATAGAAGTTCTTTTCCCAATCCTAGGTCACAAAAATATATGCTTTTAAAGAAGATAATTTTCGTCAATGAAATCTTTTGGTATTTTCCACATTTAGGTGCTTAATCCATTTGGAATCTACTTTTGCATATAATATAGAACAGAGATAACATTTATTTCTTCATAGACAATGAGCTGCTTTCTTTGTCTGAAACCATCTAGTAAACAATCTAATTTTTATCTATTGATTGTGGTGTCACCTTTAAATATGTTAAGTTCCATTAGCAGGTCTATATCTAGGTTGTGTAATATATTTGAGTGACCTATTTGTTCTTATACAAAACTACACTGTATTACTATGGCTTTTTGTAGAATATCTTAATATCTAGTAGGATAAACTCCCCTTTATTCTCCTTTTTTAAAGGCTTAATCACGTAAGTTTACAGAGTTCCTCAAAAATACTCAGCTAAAATTTTGACATAGATTACCTGGAATTTATTGATAAACTTCAGGAGTAATAGCATCCTTTCAAGAGTAAATTATCTAGGTACTTTCTAGGTTTTGTTGTTTTAATGACACACATTTAATTTTTTTTTCATTTTCTAGTTAGTTAAGGATGAGGAAAAGAAACTATTGATTTTTAATATCCTTGATAAACTTAAGCAGTTTCTAATAGTTTGCTGATTCTTTTTTCCCTGAAGTAAACTGAGTATATAGTATGTACACAACGACAATTTAATTTTCTTCCTTACAATATTTACATCTTTTATTTTTCTTCCCTCACACTGTTGACAAGGACTTCAGGTAAAATGGTAAACAGCAACAGTAATAGCAGGCATCCTTGTCTTGGTTTTGGGTATTAAACACACCTAAAGGTTCTTTAGTATTCTTAAGTATTACATTCACTGTTAGTTTACTAAGAAAGTGACAAACTTAGTGATATCACTCATTAAGTATTATGTTCACTGGAAGTATAGTAAGAAAGTGCTCTTCTAAAAAGAATCAAGCATTTAAAAAAAAAAAAAAGAATCAAGCATTTATCTTGCCTTTCCTATACAAACTGTGCCTCAGGGTAATCAAAGGATTGAAGAAGGATCGTATTTCTTCTTTATAGAAGACTAGCTAATAAACAAAGAAAAGATAATAAAGTCAAATAGCACCATTTTGCAACCACCTAACAAAATAAAGATCCAGGCAGCAAGCCATCACTGACTGCTAAAACATCAGGCAAAAAGGCTGTAGAGGGCGTTCCCTGGCAGTCTGGTCGGTAAGACGCCACGCTTTCAATGCAGAGAGCATGAGTTCAGTCCTTCGCTGGGGAAATAAGATCCCACATGCCGCATAATGTGGCAAAATAAAGAAATAAATAAAAGGCTGATGGAGACCTTTACAATGATTGCATCTGCCAGGTAGCTAAATCCACTGCTGCTGCTGCTGCTGCTGCTAAGTCGCTTCAGTCGTGTCCGACTCTGTGCGACCCCACAGACAGCAGCCCACCAGGCTCCCCCGTCCCTGGGATTCCCCAGGCAAGAACACTGGAGTGGGTTGCCATTTCCTTCTCCAGTGCATGAAAGTAAACAGTGAAAGTGAAGTCGCTCAGTTGTGTCCAACTCTTAGCGACCCCATGGAGTGCAGCCCACCAGGCTCCTCCGTCCATGGGATTCTCCAGGCAAGAGTACTGGAGTGGGGTGCCATTGCCTTCTCTGCCTAAATCCACTGGTCAATCTTAAAAGCAGCCAAGCATTACGTGCCTTCTGATATGAAGAAATAAAAAGTTATGCATCTGACTTCCTGGAGTGGCACAGTGGGTAAGAATCCACCAGCCCAGGCAGGGGACATGGGTTTGATCCCTGGTCGGGGATATTCCACAGGCCGCAGAGCAACTAAGCCCACGTGTCACAACTACTGAACCCGCACCGTTGAGACCACATGCTGCGACCAGTCGGCTTCTGCGCTGCGACTACTGAAGCCCTTTCCACTAGAGCCCACGGCCTCCAGAAAGAGGAGCCACCGCAATGAGAAAGAAGCCTGTGCGCCACAATGAAGAGCAGCCTCTCCTCACTGCAACTAGAGAAAATCCATGCAGTAACAAAGACCCAGGGCAGTCAAAAATAAATAATAAATAAACAAGCAGGTCAGTTAAGATATAAAAAGTTTATTAAAAGAAGCTATGCATCAATAATTATAAAATTATTATCCACTTCCTTCCCTAATAACAGAGGTTAACCAAGCCTAACTACATGTTAGAAGAAAGACAGGGAAAAAAGAAAAATGTTAAGCAATATCATGTGGCCAGAATCAGCCAAACCTCGAATGTGGAAAATTCCATAGGACAAATGACCTGGTTTCTTAGTAACATAAATAGAAAAATGAAAAAAAGAGGTAAAGGAGCTATTATAGTTTAAAAGAAAAAATGATTAAGAGCCAAATGCTATGTGTGAAATCTGAAGCCACATTTATGAGTCAGTTAAGACAAGTTCAACCCTGTTAGACAGTAGATACTAAGGAATTAGTGTTAATTATTTTAAAACATTAATGGTTATAAAGAAAAAAGGCACATAGTGAGTATTGATTTTTTTAAAGAGTATGCTATCTGGAATGTTCTTCAAAATAATCTGGCAGGGCAGGAAAAAGTGTATAAGCCTGTATGTGTGCACAGATTAAAGAGTTGCCATATACCAGTAATAACTGAAGCTCAGCAATGAGTACTCTCAAGTATATTAGACCACTCACTCTATCTTTATGCTTGAAAATGTCCATAACAAAAAAACTTAGAGAAATCTAACATACAAATACTCAATATGTTCCCTTATATATTCTTTGTTTGCTAAGAATTAAATCACAAACAATAAATGAAATTTATAAAATGCTTTTCTGATTCAAATCAGTAAAACATTTTTCTTTTCTCAACTATTAAAATGGTGAATTACATTAATAATTATTTTAAAGATGAACTATCTTTGGATTCCTGAACTAAATTCTGTTTGATCATGATGCATCACTCTTTTAGTATATTTTTAGATTCAGATATTTAATATTTTATTTAGGATTCTTTCATCTATATGAATGAGAGAAATGGCTTTATAACGTCTCCTTGAATTTATCAGGGCTTGAAATCAAGCTGGTAAGTAGCCTCATAAAGAGGCAGTTTTCATTACTTTCCCATTTTCTGTAGTAACTTGTTTAAGAAAAGAATTAACTGTTCCTTCAAAATTTGATAGAATTCACCCGTATATAGTCATCCAGGTATGGGATTTTAGGGAGGGAAGATCTTTGATTACCCTTCCATGTTTCATACTATTTCACATAATATATTCAAGTTGCCTATCACTATTCTACAAATTTATCCATTTCATCTACATTTTCAATTTTTTTTTTTGTTTGCATTTACTTGTTCATAATTCTTGCATTTCAGAGGTTGTCAGACTTTCTTGGTTAATGGCATCTTTAGTGTCTCAACAGTTTCCTTCAAGGCACCATTTCACCAAATGAAACACCTAACAATTCTGTTTATCACACACTTAGACTCAAATTTAGCACCTGGTGGGCATTTAGCACCTGGTGGGCACTGCACAATTTCTCAAATTTTAGAATCAAATTGGATACTGCCACCCTCATTTCTTATTTCACAGGTTTCTGCTTTTTAAAAATCAGCAGCAGAGAAGACTCAGCTTTGCAAGAAATGATACCACCAAAAGGAATGCAGTGAGTGTATCAATCTTCATTCTGAATTTTATATATGTTCACCTTCTTTTTTTCTTACTCAGTCTTCTCAGAAAATTGCCTTAATAATTCCAAAGAGTAAGTATCCCAACTTTTTACTTATATTTCATTTTCTGATCTTTTCATTTCTTTCTCTTGAGTGTGCTCAATTGTTCTATCTCTACTGGCTTCTTGAACTCAGTGTTTAACCTTCTTTTTCTATCTTTAAAATATATTTATAGAACAGTTGCAAAAATACAGAGTTCCTTTACACCCTTACTTTTCCTTAAAAGCTTTCCTTAATGTTAACCAAAGTACAAGGAAACTAACACTGGTATAATATTATTAATTATACACTTAATTTAAATATCATCAGTTTTCCCACTAAGGTGCTTTACTTCTCTTCTAGGTTCCATACAGGACCTGTCAATCTTTTGGAGATTGAGGTGATTAAGGAAAAAATGACACCTAATGTAATGTGGGAGTCTGTGTTGGATCCTTAATAGAAAAAGAACAGCTGAGCACACCCAAAGGAAAAAGAAGAAAGGAAATAAAAAGAAAGGAATAAGAAATGAGGGTAGCAGTATCCAGTGTGATTCTAATTAGAAAAGCAGGAATACAAGGAAAACTGCTACTTTAACTTTCTTCTGTATCATACTTTATGCCTGGTATATTTTTCTCCACTGTTTATATTTCTATTTTTAGTGACTTTCTGTTTTACTATGCCTCTGATAGATAACGTTTTTGGAGTTTTAAAATTCTGAGAATCGCTGTCTTTGTATTTTGTTGTTGTTCAGTCCCTAAGTTATATCTGACTCTTGGCAACCTCATGGACTGTAGCACTCCAGGATCCTTTGTCTTCCACTATCTTCTGGAGTTTGCTCAGATTCATGTCTATTGAATCTGTGATGTCATCCAACCATGTCATCCTCTGCCATTCCCTCTTCCTCCTGCCCTCAATCTTTCCCAGCATCAGGGTCTTTTCCAATGAGTTGACTTGTAGCATCTACTGGCCAAAGTACTGGAGCTTCAGCTTCAATCCTTCCGAAGAATATTCAGGGTTGCCTTCCTTTAGGATCGACTGATTTGATCTCCATGTAGTCCAAAGGATTCGCGAGTCTTCTCCAGCACCACAATTCAAAAACATCAATTCTTCAGTGCTCAGCCTTCTATATCGTCCAACTCTCACATCCATATGTGAAGACTACTGGAAAAACTATAGCTTTGACTATACAGCCTTTGACAACAAAGAGATGTCTCTGCTTTTTAAAAACACTCTGTCTAGGTTTGTCATAGCTTTCCTTAATCAGAGCCTAACCTGCTGGGGTTTTATCAAACTGACTGGAAAAAGGGAAATACCCAATTCTAGCCTGCTCTAGCCATCCTGTCCCAACTAAATTAGGGCTATGGGGGACATCAAGAAACACATGTGAGGTTCACAGCCCAGAGATACAGGCTCATTAAAAGACTGAGACCTAATCATAAGACTACAGAATGCTCTCTCCCTGACCCATTACCACCATGTTATTTTGTTGTTGTTGGTATACATTTTCTAGCAGATGTTTTTGCTTTTTAAAATTTTATTGAAGTATGGTTAATTTATTGAATTGTGTTAATTTCTGTTGTATAGCAAAGTAACTCAGTTATAGACTCTTTTTCATATTCTTTTCCATTATGGCTTATCACAGGATACTGAATATAGCTCCCTGTGCTACAATACAGGACCCTGCTGTTTATCCATCCTATATGTAACAGTTTGTATCTGCTAATCCCAAACTCCCAACAGTTCCCCCCCACACACACCCCTTCTCCCGTGGCAACCACAAGTCTGTTCTCTATGCCTGTACCATCACATTACTAAAGGCCTAATTACGAGAGTCCCCTTCACCAAGTATATTGTATGACTAATGACCAAGAAAAAATTTAAGACATACTAAAAGGTCAAAAAATACAGTTTGGAGACAGCTAGGATCAAAATCAGACTCAGATATTGGAATTACTAGGCACAGATTTAAAAACAATAATGATTAACATGCTAAGGGCTCTAATAGATATAGTAGATAGCGTTTAGGAACAGACGGACAATATAAACAGAGATGGAAATCCTCAGAAAAAACCGAAAAGAAATGCCAGCGATCAAAGACACCGAAACAGAAATGAAGAATGATGGATTTATTAGCAGACTGGATATAGCTGATGTAAGAATATCTGAGCTTGAGGATATCTCAATAGAAAGCACTAAGACTGAAAAGCAAAGAGAAAAAAGACTGGAAAGAAAACAGAACAGAATATCCATGAACTGTGCAACAACTATAAAAGGTTTAACACATATGTAATGGAAATACAAGAAAGAGAGGAAAGAGAGAAAGGAACAGAATATTGAAAACAATATGTAGGACTTCCCTGGTGGTACAGTAAATAAGAATCCACCTGCCAATGCAGGGGACATGGGTTCAATCCCAGGTCTGGGAAGATTCCACATGCCCCAGAGCAACTAAGCCCGTGGGCCACAACTACTGAGCCTGCATGCTCCAGGGCCATGAGCCACAACTACTGAGCCCGTGTGCTGCAAGTACTGAAGCCTGTACGCCTAGAGCCTGTGCTCCGCAACAAGAGAAGCCACCACAATGAGAAGCCCGTGCACTGCAACGAAGAGTAGTCCCTGCTCCTCACAACTAAAGAAAAGCCCACATACAGCAACTAAGATGCAGTGCAACAAAAGAAAAGAAAAGAAAAGAATATAAATAAAAAAGTAAAGAGAAGACATTTACTGAGAAAATTTCCTTAAATGACTGTCAGACACCAAACCACAGATCCAAGAAGTTCAAAGAACATCAAGTGGGATTAACACCAAAAAACTCTGTACCTAGGCATATCATTTTCAAAATACAGGAAGTCAAAGAAGCAAGAGGAGAAAAAAAATCTTACATGTAGCAGAACAAAGGTAAGAATCATATCTGACTTCTCAGAAACCATGAAAACAACAGAAAAGTAGAGTGAAATATTTGAAGTTGAAAGAAAAGATGCCTACCAACCTGGAATTCTGTACCTGCAAAATTATCCTTCAAAAGTGAAAGTGAAAGAGAAAGAAAAATTTTATCAGGTAAAGTGGACTCTTACAAGAATTAATAAATGATAAAAGGGTCAATATATCAGAAGTAATATCAATTATAAATATCTATGTATCAGGTTAATAAAAGAACTTTTAGACAAATGAAATATAAACTGATAGAACTAAAAGAAGTAAATAAATGATAATCATATATGGATATTTTCATACCCCTTCCTCAGTAACTGAAAGAACTAGTCATAAAAATCAGTAAGTATAGAAGTGAATTGCACAATCAACCACTTCATTCTAATTAAGAGTCATAGATTATTATATCCAGTAACTGCAAAATACATCTTTCTTTTCAGGTGCATACAGAATGTACAAGACTGTGTTGCTAAGTCATAAAACAAACCTCAATAAATTCAAAGACTGCAGCCTTACAGAACTTTAATTGTGTTACAAACCAGTCACAATATGATACCCTGGAAAGCCCCAAATATATGAAAATTAAGTAGCGCACTTCTAAAGAATAAAATATGAGCACATTAGGTCAAAAATAAGTAGAAAGAAGAGTAGAAACCAAACAAACAAAACAGATAAAAAAGAAAATTAATAAAGCCCCGAAGTGATTCTTTAAACAGTTTTATGAATCTTTTCAAAGAGAAAATACAAATTACTAATTTTACAAAGAAAGAGACTTCACAATAGATACTGTAGATATCAATGACCTAAGAACTTAATGCCAATAAATTTGGCATAATACAATGAAACATATTTCTCGAAAATCACAATGTACCAAACATGACACAAGATGAAATAAAGTTCTAAATAACTAATCAAGGATCAAAGAAATTTAACTTGTTATCAAAATTTTCCTCTGAAGAAAACACTGACGGAGGGGTGGGATGGTGAGGGAAATGGGAGGGAAGTTCAAAAGGGAGGGGATATATGGCTGATTCAAGTTGAGGTTTGAAAGAAAAACAACAAAATTCTATAAAGCAAGTATCCTTCAATAAAAAAATAAATTTAAAAAAATTTTTAATAAAACTTTTCAAAACTGAAAAAAACCCCAAAAACACTGAAGGAAGAACTCATACCAATTTTATACAAACTCTTCAAAGATATTCCTTTTTTTCTATATTTCTCAACTCATTTCATAAGGCTAGCATAACTCTGTTACCAAAACCAGATAAAGACATTACAAGAAAGTGACAGATGGTATATTTCATGGATTACAGACATAAAAAAACCTTAATAAAATACTAGCAAATTGAATCCAGCAATATATAAAGCTTATAATACATGATGATCAAGTAGAGTTTATCTTAGTAATGAAAACCATTTGGGAAAAAAAATCAATCAATGCAACTATTTATAGAATAAAAAAGGAAAATTATAGTAATCTTAGAAGATATAATTAAAGCACTGGATAACATTCAGTCATTTATTATAATAATAAAAAAACTCAGCAAACTAGGAACAGAAGGAAATGTCCTTAATGAGATAAAGGATGTATATGAGAAAACGATAACAACATACTTTATGGTAACAGACTGAATGCCTTCCATCCAAGGCAAGGATGTCCTCTTTCACCAGTGTAGTAAGGCACAAAAAAATACAAGACAGAAAGGTTGAGCGAGAACAAATACAATTGTCCCCATTCAGAGAGGACACAATTATGCAAAAATCCTAAAGAACTAAAACTAGAAGAAAACAGAAACTACTAGAACTACTAAATGAGTTTTACAAGCTCACAGATACAAGTTCGATATCAGAAACCAATTCTATTTCTTTATACTCACAAAAGAAAAATGAAATTAAAACTAAGAAAAAAATACCATCATAAAATACTCAGGAATAAATATGTAACAAAAGGTATGTATAGCTTTTATATAAAAACTATAAGACAGTTAAAAGAGATTAAAGAAGACCTCAATAAATGGAGAGATAGAAGATGTTCATGGACTGGAAAACTCAGTATTGTTAAAATGTCAATTCTCCTCAAACCAATGCAGTACTAATCTTAATCTCAGCAGTCTTTCTTAGAAAGACTTAACAAGAGACTTAAAAAAGACACTGACAAGCTAATTCTAAAATTCATAAAATGTAAAGGATCTGAAATAGAGAAAAGAAACTTTAAAGAAGCAAAAATGAAATCAATACGAAGTTTACTACAAAGTTACAGTAATCCAGTTAATGTTGTTATTGGCATTAGAATAGCCGTATCAATGAATGGAATTGATTAGTATTTTGAAATAGACCCACACTCATATGGTCAAGAGTCTTCGGTACCAAAGCAATTTAATGTGAAAAGTAAAAAAATGGTGCTAGAACAACTGGATCCCCACAAGTAATAAGGAAGTGAAGCTCAACCCTTATACCTTAAACTTTATTAAAAAAATCAGTTTTGAGACAGATCACAGACCCAGATATAAAATCTAAAACTTCAAAGTTTACAGGAGAAAACTGAGAGAATATTTTTGTCACCTTGGAGAAGGCAGACATTTCTTTAACACAAGAAACAATTCTCATAAAATTTAAAAGTTGGAAAGTTAAACCATTAAAATTTAAAACTTCCGCCATCATAAGATACCATCCAGGCAAGTCACAGACTTAGAGGAGACACTCATAAAATCTGTCTCACAAAGGGCTTGTATCCAGAATTCATAAACAACTCCAAAACTCAGTAATAAAAAGATAATGAAGCCAATAAAAAAAAAAAGACTTGAACAAAAACCTCATTAGTTCAGTGGGCAATGAACACATGTAAAATTGCACCAACATCATTAGTTATCAAAGAAAATTAAAACCATATTGAGATATCACTATATAGGATAGCTGAAGTTTAAAAGACTGACAAAATCAAATGTTGGTGAGAATATGGAGCAAGTGGAACACTATTGCTGGGAAAAAAATTTTTTTTTTAGAAAAAATTTTGCCAGTTTCTTATTAAGTTCAAACATACTTGTCCTTTGATGCAGCAATTCTACTCCTGGGGTAGAATCCACTAACAATTAAATGTGTGTGTGTGTGTGCACACGCGCCTGTGCATGTGCACACAATTGCTCAGTCGTGTCAGACTCTTTGTGACCCCATGGACTGTAGCCCACCAGATTCCTCTGTCCATGGAATTTCCCAGGCAAGAATACTGGAGCGGGTTGCCATTTCTCCTTCAGGGAATCTTTCCAACCTAGGAATCAAATCCGCGTCTCCTGCATCTCTTGCACTGCAAGCAGATTCTTTACCACTGAGCCAGCAGGGAAGCCCATAATTAAACATACGTCCACACAAAGACTTGTTTGCAAATAGTCATGGCCAGCAACTAATGGATCAGCTAAGAGTGTTCACTCTATCAGAATAATAACAGTATAGAAAAGCTTATCTTACTGGTGTCTTTCCTGGTGGCTCAGTGGTAAAGAATCTGCCTGCAATGTAGGAGACGTGGGTTCAATCTCTGGGTTGTAAAGATCCCCTGGAGAAGGAAACGGCAACCCACTCCCATTTCTTGCCTGGGAAATCCCGTGGACAGAGGAGCGTGGGCAGAAGAGTTGGACACGACTTGGGAATAAACAACCAACAACCAATGGTGTCTTAATATTCCTTAAGTGTGTCATAAAAAGCTGAAGATTTTTAATAGTGTAAGACTTATTATTTGTTCTTTTATTTTTAAAAATTGCTTGGCTATGCCATGCAGCATGCTCGATCTTAGTTCCCCAACCAGGACCGAACCTATGCCCCTTGCAGTGGAAGCTGAATTCCAACCATTGGATCACCAGGGAATTCCTTTATTGGCATTTTAAATACACAGATTTAAAGTTAAGGATAAAATAATACTGTTTAATACTTGACTATGTTGCATTTAAAATAATGTTGGCATAAGCTGATATGATTTATGAAACAAACTACCATTTTCCTTTCCTTTAAAATATTTTAAATTTCTACCAAAAAACAGAATGAGCTGATTAAAAAAAAGCCATAGAAGACTTATGATAACCTCAAACTGAAACAACTCAAATGTTCATCAGTAGAACAATGGATTATGGGCAATGACAGTACAGTCATACAATGGACAACTACTCAGCAATACAAGTGGAAACAATTTCTAATAATTATAGGATTCTAGATGAATCAGATATACATTACGCTGAGTAAAAGAAGCCAGGCACAAAGGAGTATGATTTCATTTTGACGAAGTTTTAGAATGGACAAAATTAATCTAAGGTGAAAATATCAGAATAGTGGTTACCTAGGGCTTGGAGTCCTTAACAAGGAAATTTCCAGTCAGACAGAAATGTTCTGTTTGACAGGATGTGAGTTACATGAGGTTAACTATTGTCAAAAATGTACAATTAAGATTTGCGCCTTTTGAAATACATAAATTTTCCTCTAAGAAATAAAGAACTCAAATAGGGTGTCATTAGGAAAATTTTGGTGATGTAAACCCAAATTTCCTTATCTAAAAGGATTACCCCACAGTAACCTATTCATACATCTACTATTCCCTAATAACTGGATAAAAGGCATACATGTAAAGTTGGTATTATACCCCATGTATGGCTATGTTCGATCTTACACCAAATTGGTGCATTAAAAAAAAGTAAATAAAAATGACCATAAATATCCAAACCAAGAATACAAGATTCATTTTAGACAACCCCAGAAATTCAACCTATCTAGGAGATACCAACTACCCACTTTCTGTTACTTTCCCAGGTTGGAGAGAGCAAACTAGACAAGGGAAATTCCAATACAATGAAGACCACAGTGATAACACACGGCAATGAAATTCTGTTTCTATTAATAGGCATCTATCTTGGAAAATACTAAAATGTGTATAAAAAGAGATGTATACAAATAGGTACAGAATGTTCCCTGCAGCATGGTTTGCTACAGGACAAAAAAAATTCCTAGAAAATTTCCATTCTCATTTCATTAACAGGGCAAACAAATAAATCATGGCCTGGCCTTACTGTGGAAATACAGCAGTTAAAAGAATGAAGTAGATTTATATAAATTGACTGAGAAAGAGCTCTAAGACAAACTGTTTCATGAAAAAAAGCCACATTTACAAATACACACAGTATAATTTCATTCATGTATCACATCCATAATTAGGGGTAACAAATATTTTTTTAAAGTAACACAGCAATGATTTCAATCTCTATACCATTCATGTTTTTTTAAAAAAGTCTTAAAATAGTACTAAAAAAAGATCAAGTGTTCAAGTTTTTTCTTTTTTTTTTGCCGATTTACTTTGTATTTGTCTCCAAATCACATGTTCCTCAATAGTGTTTCAGTTTTAGGTATTTTCTTTTGAATTTCCATCATGGAAGGGCTTTCTTTCACCTCCCTCTCCTCTGCACACACTACCATCTCTCCATCCTCCCAATATTCTTTCAATTTGGTTGCATCAGTATTCATTGTTTGGTATTATGACTGTAACTGCTACTCACAGCTTTATCACATTGTGTACTGTGATGACTTTCTGTATAAAATGTATTTTCGTGCATTTCAAATTTGTCTTTTCTGCGCAGGGCTGTGGGGACATTGATTTTGTATATTTTATTGCTAGCCTGTAACCAAACCCTTCTCCCGGCTGTGTAACCTTCTCTCGGTATTCAAGCACATTGCCGCCGCTGCTGCTGCGTCGCTTCAGTCGTGTCCAACTCTGTGCGATCCCGTAGACGGCAACCCACCAGGCTCCGTCGTCCCTGGGATTCTCCAGGCAAGAACACTGGAGTGGGTTGCCATTTCCTTCTCCTCAAGTTTTTTAAAAAGCAAAAAATTGAACAAACTATTCTTACTGAAAATAAGTGTTTCTTCCATATTAGAGTTCTATACTTCCAGAGAGAAAAGGAATGAAACCACCTCTTTCCCTCTGCCTAACATATTTATTACTCATGGCTCAATAATGAATTTTTTTTTTAATAATAAATTTTAAGACTGAGTATTCGGCTTAAAAAATCTTACATATAAAAATTCCTTATAGTTCCCTAAGTGCTTTTCTATACTATACCTCTTTCTATCCTAACAACCCTGTGAGGAAGGAAAAATAACACCCAAACTCTAAAGATCACTGAAAACACTTCTAATGTTCACCCACTTTCAAGTCTGCATCTCTACCAGACACAGGAAAATTACACTTCCTTGCCCTGTTTTGCAGTCAGACAGAGGCCTTCTAACTAATTCTAGCTAAAGGGATATAGGCATGGTCGTCACTTTTGAGCCAGAGCAATTTATCTGCTGTGTAAGATCCTTCTCTTTCCTTGCTCTGTGACCCTTAAAAACATATGAAGTTGACTGTGATGCCACACGGTATAAAATAACTACTTAGAGAAGAGCCCTCCACTCATCACCCCCACCAATCTGGTCACACAGTCTGAGTAATAAATGTATTTTGGGTATTTAAAGTTTCTGAGATGGCAGGTTTGTTGCTTATTTTTAGCATAACCTCATCTATCATTACTGATAGACTCAATGTTTAAAAAAATTAAAGAAGCAAAATTGTTCATAACAAAGAATCATAAAGTACTATCTGGAAACATGTGCTAAGAATATTCCTAAAGATAAGTGTATGGAAATAACTCACTGGGGGGAATGTGAGCAGAATTGATAGTAGAAATGAAAGGGCTTTCAGGTAGAGATTGATATGAGCATCTCTACAAGATTAAATTAAAATTAATATAGTACATTAAAACTAATTGAACATGAATTAAAGGACACGGTAGTACAAATTATTTTTTGACATTTAAATAAACATTCCCATAATTTATTAGGCTTTAAACTATTCCCATAATTTATTAGGTTTTAATCTCTGTGCCTCAGTTTCCTTAGCAGTAATATATTCAGTTTTTACTAATATACTATTTGTAATAATCTCTGCCTTGCAACCCCATGGACTGTAGCCCATCAGGCTTCTCTGTCCATGGGATTATCCAGGCAAGAACAGTGGAGTGAGTACCCATGCCCTTCTCCAGGGGATCTTCTCGACCCAGGGATTGAACTTTGGCCTCCTGCATTGCAGGCAGATTCTTTACCAGGGAAGCCCCTACTAATAAGATATTTGTAACAATCCTTGCCTTGTGGGTCTTGTCAATTATATATCTATATCTATTTCTCTCTCTCTCTCTCTCCCTATATATATATGTAACTTACACACCTATATTTTTAGTGTCAAGCTAAATAAATATTGATTGTGAATGTTAAAAAAAAAAAAAGAATATTCCTAACCGATGGCAGCATAACGCCCGACTCCAAATTCTGGTTATCTGTAATATTCAAGCAGTAAGCTTTTAAATGTTAAATAAGAATGTTTTTAATTTAACTTTGCAACAAAAAACAATGGAACTAACTTAATGTTAAACTCATAACCAAAGTATGATTTCATATTTTACTATTTTATTTTTCTTAATGGTTATGAGATGTCAAAATATAAGTACTTATGATCAACATCACACTAACATGATTGTCCCTAATAACAACCATCTCTATTTAGAAAGAAATAACAAGTGCCAGGTTTGATTCCATTTTTCCTAATAGTGAACCAAGTATGAAAAAGCGAAAGTGAAAGTAGCTCAGTCGTGTCCCATTCCTTGGGACCCCATGGATAGTAGCCTGCCAGGCTCATCTGCCCATGGGGATTCTCCAGGCAAGAATACTGAAGTGGGTAGCCTTTCCCTTCTCCAGGGGATCTTCCCAACCCAGGTCTCCCACATTGTAGGCGGATTCTTTACCATCTGAGCCACCAGGGAAGCCCAACTAAGCATAGACAAATATAAAAATTAGCCTACTGTCTGAAAACAGATAGCTTTTTCTGACATCACAGAGGCTTCAGCGAGATGATCTGAGATCTATACGATTTTAGAAATGATGAACAAGTAACAGAAAAATTAACTTAATTTCCTTCATAGATTCATTTTAAAGACTCCTGAGTATCATTTTTTCTGGTTAAAGAAAATCTCCAACCTACAGACATAAGTCACCTTTTTCCTAAAGGGTCTAGTTTAGAAACTCTTCCAGAATTCCAATAACCATATTTCATCTTTCCAAATAACAGACTCCATGTCATCTTATCAAGGTACTGAGTTTCATGTACTACTTTAAACATAAGACATTGATCCTCAGACCCCAGCATGGCCATTTACCAAGAGTTTATTATGTATCAAATATTGCGGAAAGCACTACACAAAGGACCTCATTTACTTTCTTAACAACTGTGTGATAAAGAGTTTGGCTCACCTTTGTCTGGGGTTCCTAGGAAGTAACTTTAAATCCTTGAAATTTCCCATATATAGGAGTGTCTTTGTTATTTACACTTCCACCCCACCCACATATCTGATAGTTTATACTAATGAAGTAACTTGTTATTTTTAAATTTTATTTTTAATTGGCAGATAATTACTTTACTCTCTTCAAGAAAATTTGAGATACCAAGGGAACATTTCATGCAAAGATGGGCACAATAAAGGACAGAAACGGTATGGACCTAACAGAAGCAAAAGATATTAAGAAGAGGTAGCAAGAAGACACAGAAGAACTATACAAAAAAGATCTTCATGACCCAGATAACCACGATGGTGTGATCACTCACCTAGAGCTAGACATCCTGGAATGTGAAGTCAAGTGGGCCTTAGGAAGCATCACTACGAACAAAGCTAGTGGAGGTGATGGAACTCCAGTTGAGCTATTTCAAATCCCAAGAGATGATGCTGTGAAAGTGCTGCACTCAATATGCCAGCAAATTTGTGCCAGCAGTGGGCACAAGACTGGAAAAGTTCAGTCTTCATCCCAATCCCAAAGAAAGGCAATGCCAAAGAATGCTCAAACTACTGCACAGTTGCCCTCATCTCACACACTAGCAAAGTAATGCTCAAAACTCTCCAAGTCAGGCTTCAACAGTACATGAACTGTGAAATCCAGATGTTCAAGCTGGATTTAGAAATCAAATTGCCAACATCCACTGCATCACCGAAAAAGCAACAGAGTTCCAGAAAAACATTTACTTCCGTTTTACTGACTACACCAAAGCCTTTGACTGTGTGGATCACAACAAACTGTGGAAAATTCTTAAAGAGATGGGAATACCAGACCACCTGATCTGCCTCCTAAGAAATCGGTATGCAGGTCAAGAGGCAACAGTTAGAACTGGACATGGAACAACAGACTGGTTCCAAATCAGGAAAGGAGTATACTGTCACCCTGCTTATTTAACTTATATGCAGAGTATATCATGTGAAATGCCATCTGGATGAGGCACAAGCTGGAATCAAGATTGCTGGGAGAAATATCAATAACCTCAAATATGAGGATGATAACACCCTCATGGCAGAAAGCAAAGAGGAACTAAGGAACCTCTTGATGAAAGTGAAAGAAGAGAGTGAAAAAGTTGGCTTAAAACTCAACATTCAGAAAACTAAGATCATGGCATCTGGTCCCATCACTTCATGGCAAACAGACGGGGAAACAATGGAAACAGTGACAGACTTTATTTTGCGGGGCTCCAAAATCACTGCAGATGGTGACTGCAGCCATGAAATTAAAAGATGCTTGCTCCTTGGAAGAAAAGCTATGACCAATCTATACAGCATATTAAAAAGCAGAGACATTACTTTGCCAACAAAGGTCCCTCTAGTCAAAGCAATAGTTTTTCCAGCAGTCATGTATAGATGTGAGAATTGGACCATAAAGAAAGCTGAGCACCAAAGAATTGATGCTTTTGAATTGTGGTTTGGAGAAGACTCTGAGAGTCCCTCAGACTGTGAGGCGATCAAACCAGTCAATCTTAAAGGAAATCAGTCCTGAATATTCATTGGAAGGACTGATGCTGAAGCTGAAACTCCAGTACTTTAGCCACCTGATGTGAAGAACAGACTCACTGAAGAAGACCCTGATACTGGGCAAGAGTGAAGGCAGGAGGAGAAGGGGACAACAGAGGATAAGATGGTTGTATGGCATCACTGACTCAATGGGCATGAGTTTGAGCAAGCTCTGGGACTTGGTGATGGACAGGGAAGCCTGATGTGCTGAAGTCCATGGGGACGCAAAGAGTTGGACATGACTGAACTGAACTGAATTACTTTACAATAATGTGATGGTTTCTGCCACACATCAAGAATCAGCCAAGGGCATACATATCCCCTCCCTCTTGAACCTCCCTACCACCTCCGTCCCCGTGCGACCCCTCTAGGCTGTCACAGAGCACCGGCAGAATTAAGTAACTCAGACTGGAGACTGGCCATACCAGAAAACCAACCAAGTGATTAGAGGGCTAATATCATGTGATCAGAGGGCTGGGGCTTTCAGGCACAGCTCTGACACTGGGAAGGGTAGTGGAATTGGAAACTGAATTATGTGGGCAATGATTCAATTAATCATTATTCAATATAAGAAATCCCAATAAAAACTCTGGACACCTAAGCTTGGGTGAGGTTCCCTGGTTGGCAATACTTTGTTGTCATGCAGTAAATGTGTTAGGAAGATAATAATATGTCCCTGAGAACAAGAAAACATTGCACTTGGAAATCCTGCCTTTTGACTGGTTCAGATTTGTGTGTTTTTGCTATGATACAACTTTAATCGTAACTACAACATTTCCCTGAGTTCTGTGAATTGTTCCAGTGAATTATCCAACCTAAGTTAATCTATGGAGATGCCTGAAATTTGTAACCAGCAGATCAGAATTGAGTGTGGCTCAAGAGGTCCCCAACTTTCAGTTGCATTTTATACAATCTTGTAGAAGTCTGGGCCCTTAACCTGGAGTCGGCCAACTTTAAGTAACAACAAAGTTTAGAAACACCCTCTAAGAGTCTGGTTCAAGCTTGAGTGCTGGGGGGCCACCATAGTTATGTCCCTCTCCCCACTCCAGGCTACCTGTCTGTCCGAGTGCAGGTCACTGCAGCCTGCTCTCTCTCTTCAGTCACTCAGGGAATAAACACCCCTGGTGGCTCAGCTGGTTAAGAATTCACCGGCAATGCAGGAGACCCCAGTCTGATTCCTAGGTCGAGAAGATCTGCTAGAGAAGGGATAGGCTACCCACTCCAGCCTCCACCACACACATACAGGAAAACTCTTCTGAGATCATCCCTGACTTGGTTTCACCCACAAATCCTACAGGCACACTTAATCTTCAAACACAGGCAGCCAGCTTTTCCGTGCACCACTGTCACTGAGGGAGTAAATACATTCCTCCTCCTGTCATCCCACCTCCACTCCTCCAAACCCCCAAAAGCCGATTCCATGATCACTGCTGAAAACAAGATTCTTTCTACTTCTTTTTCTTCTAGTCATGGAAGCTCTCAGAACTGTCAATTTAATCAAGCCCTCCCTACAAAGCATTCAAACCAGCACCCAACCTGTTCTCCCCTGGGATGGCCCCATACACAGACACACACGGCATCATTAGAGAAGAGATAAAATAAGCAAAGGACGAAAACAAGAAAGAATCCTGTGGTGCTGGACTGGAACTAGAGAGACCTACATACAGATACACAGATCCATTGACAGGGTTTGGGATTAGTGACATACCAACGGCAACAAGTTGACTTAGTATTTTATTTCTGAACACTGATCTCTACTAAAAAGGAACAGGCTCCTTGGAGAAATGGTTGATTTCAGAACTGAGGCAGGGAAAAGTCCAAGATGTGTCCAAAACATCTTGTGTCAGAAAAAGGAAGTGCTCAAAGAACGATGGGGACATAAAAAAGAACAAAGACAGCTTGAAGGGCCTGTATGTGCGTGCTTAGTCACTCAGTTGTGCCTGACTCTTTGTGACCCCATGGACTGTAGCCCGCCAGGCTCCTGCGTCCATGGGGATTCTCTAGGCAAGAATACTGGAGTGGGTAGCCTTTCCCTTCTCCAGGGGATCTTCCCAACCTAGGGATCGAATCCAGGTCTCCCACATTGCAGGCAGATTCTTTACCATCTGAGCCACCAGGGAAACCACTTGAAGGGCCTCCCACTGGTCAAATCTAGGACAATTCTGACCACCAGAATAATGGGACTCCATGAATACATACTGATACAAATAAAAAACTAAACATTTGGTAAGAAATAGGATATTTAATAGTCTCAAAGTATCTCATCACCAAATACTTAATGATTAGAGAGGGAAAAAGGGTAACTCCACAGTAGAGAAGCCTTGCAGAAATCCCCTTATCAAGAGATCAAAGTTACAGAGCTATTGAACCAAACCAAAATCATACGCTACTGGAACACTGAGAACAAGTGATTTCTGTAATATTTCTGTGAAAGAGACAACCTGACTCTAACCATGAAGCGTACAGACAAACCCAAATTGACAGGCATTTACAAAATAAATGGCCTGTACTTGTCAAGTGTCCAGATCATGGAAATCAAAGAAAAACCAATGCAACATTCCAAACTGAAGACTGAAAGACATGACGTACAAATGCATGTTTTGGAACTGGATATTTTTGATACAAAGGATGTTATTGCAACAATTGGATCTCAGTTTCTTCATCTATAAATCATGAGATTAAACTAGATCTACTGCTCAAAATATCAATAAGGGACTTAGGTTTCTGTATAGACAAAACACTAGATCTAACAGTCCTTCAATATATAAAAAGCTCTCGATCGGTATTCTAACTATAAAGAAAGATTGCCACAGACACCCAGAAGTTGTACCAAAATTAAGTTGTATGGGAAAAAGTCTTAAAGAAAAAAATATTATACAATCAATACTGTATCCACACAATGGAATATTATCTAGCTATATGAGCTGATATGGACAGATGTCAATGGCAAGATTTTGTAGAGAAAGGAAAACTTAGCCCAGTATATCTAACATAGTCCCTTTTCTATGTATGTCTGCATATATGTATGTTTAAGATAGCCCCATTTATGGGCATGTATACGCACAGAAAATTTCTGGAAGGATACGTAAGAGTTTGTCAATAATGATTAGTTCTGAGAAATAGAAGATAGTCCTGAAGGGAAACAGAGCACTTTCCTCTCCATCTTCTACCCTTGTACACGCAATTCTCAACAAAGAAATTTAAAGTCAACCTGGTAGCAGTAAGTACATATAGCACCCAGACCATGGTTTCTAACATTCCCAACTAAAAGGAAACTCCCTGCATAAGTGGCTGATTGCACATATGGGTCAGAGTAAGTACAAAGTGAGGTGTGGACATCTTGTGCCAGAAAGCAAAGAAGCACCCAAAGACTATGAAAGGCATGTGAAAAGGACCAAGAAGCTAGTGTGATGGGGCACTCAAAGGCCAAACAAGGGATAATTCAAACATCGAAAAGAATCACCCTATCAAGAAAAGCAAGAAAGTGATCATTACAAGAGTCAAGGCAGGGGTTAACTATGGGGGAGGAAGAAAGAACACTATGGGTTTCTGAAATCCTGGTGATGCTCTATTTCTTGACCTGGAAAATAATGTTTGTTTATGATAAGTTATTAAACCATACATATTTGTTGTATAGACTTACACACACACATACATACATATGTAATATTTCATAATTTAAAAATTAAAATGTAAGGTTTCAAGAAAAAAATAAGTCACATAAAAACAAGAAAGAAAGAAAGAAAACGGCAATATCTTACCTGCAAGAGTATGTAGGTTCTCCCACTTTAAAAACACGACCACAAAGATGAGAAGGTTTGTTTGTTTGTTCAAGTTTGGAAAATCCCAACTCAGGATCTTCACCACAAAGGTACCATTCCATTGGTCCCAACAAAACTTGGTGTGCCAACGTGTCTTCTTTCTGCGGAAAAGGGTTGGGACCCCTGCAGTAGATTTTGGGTACATAGTGGGCCAAATGCTGGTATACTTCTTTAGTAAGGTCAGTTGCTTGCAGCCATTTCTTCAAAAAAAGAAAAAATACTTTTAAACAGTCAATAAACTGCAAATTTGAATAAATCTATTTTCTCCTAGACACAAAAAATAATGACAAAAGAATCTTATAAATTGTTTTATTGACAACATTCATCACTGTATGCCTTTTCAAAAAGGGTGAAACATTCAGAACTTAACTACAATAGCCAGTATCTTAGAATTCTACTTAAAGTGAAAGCAAAATCAACAGTGAAATGAGCCCATCTGCTCAAAATGACTTCTGAAGCAAACTTCTACAGGCAGTCCAGGAAAATAACCACAATAAATCATCTCAAAGACGCTAGCCATTGAGCCCATCTGACTTCCTTTCTAGTTTCAACTGTTTTGCTCAAATGATACTCTAATTGTGATCTGGATTCTCTTTTCAGTTTGCTGATAGGAAGAGCATACAGTAAACATGAACAGCCAATGTACTAATTCTATTTCTCAATGATTAATAAATGACATGCCACAACTTTGTTTTAATGATTATGCTCTTTTCCCCCGATCGACCTCTGCTTAAACCCTTTCTCCTTCACTCTCCACACTAAAAACATCTTAAAAAGCCACCGTTTCCTGTACCCAAACTTTCATGTCCTACTACCTGTGGTAATTCTACTTAGATATCTAACAGATACTGAGATATTGTAATTTACAATAAGACATACACTTTTGGTGTTCTCATTCTTAGCACAGAGCTCCTAAAACTCCTGAAGTTTCCTAAGTGTAAGTGAGATAAAGATAAAAGGAGTGTCTTTTGTTATTCAGAGCAAACCCCTTTCAATCAGACATGAGTTGCAGTTACTGAGGTGACTTTTGGAAAGCCCCTAAGGATGGGGAGCTGGTTGCCAGGGGAACATGATTAATAGGTGGGAACTTACAGCCTCCATCCCAACCAACTTCAGGGAAGGGAGAGGTGCTGGAGGTGAAGTTAATCACTAATGACCAATGATTTGATCATCATGCCTACGGAGGCATGAAGCCTCCATAAAAATTCCAAAATGTCGAGGTTCAGACACCTTCTTGCTTGGTGAACAGGCAGAGGAGCTAACGTGCCCAGAGAGGGCATGGAAGTTCCACACACCTTCCTCTATTTCATTTGGTTATTCCTGAGTTGTATCATTTTATAATAAAAAAGTAACCTAGTAAATAAACTGCTTCCTTGAGTTCTGTCAGCCACTGAGCAAATTATTGAACCGAAAGAGGGGGTCACAGGAACCCCCCTCATTTGCAACATAAATTGTGGGTAACCTGAGGACCCCCTGCTTGTGAGTGGCATCTGAAGCAGTACTGGGGGCAGCTTTGTGGGACTGAGCCCTTAATCTTTGGGATCTGATGCTAACTCCAGGTGTATAGTGTCAGAATTGACCAACTTGTAGGGCACCCAATCGGTCTCTGCTGAGAAGGAGAGAACTGCTTGATGTGGGAAAACCACCCCCCTACATTTGGTGGCTGGAAATGTTAGTGTGAATGTAAAGAGAAACAGAAGAAATAGTTTTTCCTTTCAGACACCAACTCAATATGTCCAAAATTGAACTCATGATCTCCCACAACACAAAACCCCCTGCTATTTTCTCCATCTCCCTGTTTTAAACACCAGCATCTACCAGGTATTCAAACCAGAAAAAAAGCAGAAATCTTTCTTCCTTACCCCAACAGTCAATTAATCATCATGTCTTGTCTATTAGGGCTCCTCAACATCTGTTGAATCCATCCATTTCTTTCTCTCCATCTCTACTGGCACTGCCCCCAAACTGCCCAGAACCATCAGATTAGTGCAACCATATTCTAACTGGTAATCCCCACTAGTTTGGCCCCTCTACAGTTCATTTTTCCAATCTCACTACCAGAGTGTTTCTTGCAAAATGCCAATCTGATCATGTCACTGTTTCCCCTTCTATTTAGGATTAAGACAAGTCCACTGACATGGTTTACAAAGCCCTCTGTCTTGTATTATACTTCCTAGTCTCCTCCTCCTGAGTGGTACTGCTCCTCTCTCTGCTTCCCAGGGCTATTTTCTACTCATTCTTCAGATCTCAGTTTATGTTTCACGTTCTCTAAGATGCCTCCTCAGCCCATTCCTTACCGTAGTCTCCTGTTCCTCTAACTCCCCACCCCAACCAAGTTCTAAAACAGAACCAAGCCCCAGTGGGCATTTAGTAAAATCCGTTAACCTAAAGACTATAAATGTATCTGTACTACTGACTGTCACTTAACATTGATATTACAGAAAGATACTCCATGTGGCTTTTATGGAAGCAGAAATAAAGCCAATCCAGGTGCAGGCGCTAAAAACCAAACCAAATAAGGCCTATAATAAGGCATCCATCAAACTACCTCCATTCTTTTCCCTTTCTATTTCCTTAAGTCTTAAGATTTTTCTTCATACCATTGTCATTTATTTATTCCTGCCTTCCATACCAATTCCATCTATGTTTATTTGTCCTTCATATTTCCTTGCATTAATTACAACCAACTTTTTCTGGCTCTAAACCAAGTAAAAATTTGAAATCAGAAAACATGGAACAACTCACTTCTATAAAAATGCAGTTAACTGTTAACTCATAGGTCTCATGTTTACCTACAGATTACAACGTTTAAGTCTCAAATTACATCCTTGTTAACAAAGAGTGCATTCAAGTGATGTCTAACACCATAAGACAAGAGTATAAGGTCGTCTAATGGCTATACTCCAATATAAAATAACACATTTAAAAAAAAAGAGTGTAAGGTCTTTTTAACTATTACTTGCATAATCTTCAGTCCACTTCTTTTTTTTTTTAAATAACTCTACAGAGAGATTTTAAATATTCATGAGGTGGTATATACTAACTTTCAAGTTAATTTCACACTTTAGAGAACTTTTCCTAAACATGTAAAATTCTTGTTCATAAGTTAAGGGCTGGATGGAAGTTTATAATTGAAAACAGCGAAAAAGTCTTTACCCCTGAAGTGAAACAATCCTTTCCAAATGTAACTAGTTTTGCTCTGTTTCCTTTTATCAAGTAGGAAAGAGACGAAATTCCTCTTAAAACAGTACTTCCAGGGAGACAATCATTAAGATTCAAGAATTCACCCCCAGGATCCTAGAAAACTATGCTTCACTTTTAATTTACAACATATTTAAAGGTTTTGTTTAACACCAATTTTTTGTTTTATGTTGCCATTTCTCTTAAAAGTTTACTTTTGCAGAATTTTGATCCAGGGAGGATAAAGGATGGTGCTTTGTAAAAGAAATTATGTTGTCTTGTGTCTCCAACAACACTGATGGGCCAAATATGTTCAGATTTCTTAAACAAAAAATTCAGAAACTAATATCAGCTTCTGATTAAGAAAAAAAAAAAAATCAGTCACCTTATTTAAAACACTTATAAACAAAGCAAAGTACCTTTACATGGGAATTATATACCGGAGATATACAATTAGTGACCAGCAACAGTATAGATTAGAAAAAAAAAGCTGTGAAGAGAAAATGAGCAGGTGGAGAAAATTTCTGGCTGCATTTCAGAATAATGGTTTACATATTTCTCAAAAGAAAAAATCTATAGCTTTTCATATTAGCTCTCAGTAACATAAGCTAATTGTAACTATTTCTTCAACAGGAAAAATTACCAGATTTCCAATTTGGTTGCATGTTAATCTGTCCTTATTTCATACACTTGCGGCTGTCATGTAATGTGCACATCACAGTAATAAGCACTACCTTATTAGAAGTCCTCCATAAGGGAAGTGGGGAAACTGTCAACTCATTCCACTATAGTAAACATGTTATGACAATGTTTCTAGGCTCTCTCCTATTTTGAAAGCTAATTTTCAGCCTTGGGATGGAGAGCAAGTATAATAAACACAAAAATGAAAGAATCCCTTGGGGTTAGTTCTTTTATCACAGTGAAAAGTGAAAGTTGCTCAGTCATGTCTGACTCTTTGGGACCCCATGGACTGTACAGGGGGCCAGTCTGTACTGGCCCAGAATTTTCCGGGCCAGAGTACTGGGTCCCTTCTCCAGGGGATCTTCCCAACCCAAGGATTGAACCCAGGTTTCCCACATTGCAGGCAGATTCTTTACCAGCTGAGCCACAAGGGAAGCTTGTATCACAGGATCTAATTATAATTCTTTGCCAAATTAAAACTGCATTCTTTAACCACATTTGGTTTTGCTTTTGAACAAGGATAATCAACATGTAAGTTAACTATAAAAAAAACAATCTAAAGCTACAATCACTAATGCTGAAATGGAGCTTTCGGGACTATATTAAGAAAAAATTAGAACTAGAAAAAATGTAACTTAAAAATAGGCAAAAGACCCAAATTGACACTTAAAAAAAAAAACAACCCAAAAAGCTTATGAAAAGATGTTCAACATCATGAGTCACGAGGGAAATACAAATCAAAACTATAAAGAGCTCCAACTTTACACCCAACAGAATGGCTATAATTGGAAAAAGAGACAATTAACAAGTGTTGGCAAGGATGTGAAACCCACTGAAAACTTCACATCTGCTGATAGGAAGGTAAAACGATGCAGTCATTTCGGCCTAGCAAATCCTGACCCAGCAATTCCACTCCAGGGTGTATGCCCAAGAAAAATGAAAACATATATTCCCACAAAAAAACTGTACACAAATGTTCACAGTAGCACAATTCATAATCTCTCAAAAGTTGAAACAACCCAAATAGCCATCAACTGATGAATGGATAAATAAAATATGGTATGTCCACATAATGGACTATCATTTGGCAGTAAAAAGGAATGAAGTATTGAGGATATATGCTACAATAAGGACAAAACTTTAATACTTACGCTAAGCGAAAAAAACCAGTCACAAAAGACAACATATTACATAACTCCATTTATATGAAATTTCCAGAATAGACAAATCTATCGAAACAAAGAAACAGGTTAGCAGTGGCCTAGAGTCTGGGAGGTTAGAAGGAGTGTACAGATAATGGATATAGGATTTCTTTTGGAAGGGTGATGAAAATGTTCTAAAACTGATCGTGGTGATGGCTGTACAACTCTGTATATGCTAAAAACCACTGAACTGAACTGTAAGATATGTGAATTATATTGCAATATATAAAACTGCTGAAAATTTTAAGGTAAAAAGTAACCAATATAGATATAATACTCTATATAAAACTGCTGTAAGGAATACATAGTTCTTTCAGACTTGGGGAGAAACAATATATCCACTTTTTTTAAATCATAATCATCCACTGAAACATATAATTGAATCTGTGGAGCATAAGATGTAGATAGACTCAAGAAGTGTCAGGGGAGTCATACTTGCACAACCGGGAGTTGGTGATAGACAGGGGAGCCTGGCATGCTGCAGTCCACAGGGTCGCAAAGAGTCGGACACGATTGAGCGACCAAACTAAACTGAACATACTTGCAGGATCAACTCTACCAAAGGAAAGAGAACACTAGAACATAGGGCCAGTCATTTTACTATCCTAAACTTAAAAGTACTGGAGTACTTAAATACTTTTGTGAGGCATTCTAGTAAAGAATAGATGGGATCACAAAAAGTCCTTCCTCCTCTACAAATAAGAAAAGCCAGTGTGTAAATACAGTGTGGGAAAGATGACACCAGTGCTTATTAAGTAATTTTAGACGGATGTGATCCCAACCAATTACTAGTCACAGAGGTCTAAAAGCTGCAGTAACTGCTTTACTTGTTTATTCTCTCAAGTTTATTTTAACCTGAGAAAACTTTATTCATTTTAATTTGTGATAAAGGCTGGGCTGGAGCCGAAGCTGGAAGAATACTAAAGCGTTATGCTGTTTTAACCAAATACAGACAATAAACGCCTCACAAAGTAAGAGCAAATTATACTGCTTGAAGAATCCTGTATTTTAATACTAGCCTGAATCTTCTTTAAAAAATTTTATTGGTCTTCAGACTAAATTTTTTTCCATCTTATTCAGAAATCCATTTAAAAGGAAAACAGAGCAAAACTAAAATGTAGCTCAGACTCTGATCTTTACAAACTCCAAGTCCAGAGTACTAAATTTTGATTACATTTCCCTTAATATCCCCCACTACATCTGACTGAGAATTTCACTACACAAGGACTAGGAGCACTGGTCTCTAGCATTAGTTTTATAACTGTTTACTCAGGAAATCTCAACAAATTTGAGAAGCTCTCACTTGACAGCTTGCACTTTTATTTAAAATTTTATTTCATATTGGAGTATAGTTGATTACCAATGTTGTGTTAGTTTCAGGTGTATAGCAGCTTGCACTTTTAGAACTGGGAAAACAGAGTACATAGCCTGTACCACTGGGTTACAGGCAAAATATGGCAGGAGTAAAAAAAAAAAAATCAGGTAAATAAAAGGTCAGATATCAACATGGATACTGACAGGATGATGTAGATAGGGAACAGCTATTATCATCATTTTACAATTTACTTCGAACACAGCTTTCATTTTCTTTTCAAATCTCTCGATAAATGAAAGGCAGATGGGGAAAATCCTTGGTTGTTGCAATGTTAAGCAGAAAGTAAATGAAAATGGAACTAAAGAAGTTGGTCTAAAAACAAAGATGCATCAGTCAACAACGTGTTTCTTGAAACTTTTCACCTCTACTCCTGACATTTTCTTCCCCTATGACTCTAGTGTCCTCATCAATTCGCTCAAAATAACTCCTCACTAACCAACAGGCTCAAACTGCCCCATTACAATTTTGTTCCTAACATTCAGATTGTTGACTTGTGCTCAAAGGTCACTTCCTTCCTACTACTTTTTAAATCGGAGGCCCTAAAGGTGGGGCCTAAGCTGTGTTGGTCCACTTATAATCATTCTGGGCAATCTGTTCTAACGGGTGTTCCCTGTCCTTCTGGAGGAAAGATACCATCGAGTTTTATTAATTGTTTTATAACTCTGTTACTTATATGAGCATATTCATATTATAGGTTCAGTACAAGACCGGCTTTGAATGCTTTAAGTTTGGGGCATTAACTGCTCTCACCACGCTGTGGCCACATTACTAGCTTCCATTTATTGACAGCCGCTCTCTCAAAGTTATATAACGTTTGTTCTCCGTCCAACTACCCCCAACTCCTAGACGAATTATTGTTTTAATCTCCCAGTCTCAACGACCACTTTCTCACACTCCATAAACCTGTCAAGACACTAACTCTTCGTACATTCACTAACGTCGACTGACCAAACCAGGGCAAAAACGCACTGAAAAGAAAAAGACGGAGGACAGTGTCCTTGGCATCCGCCGGTCCCAGAAACAAAGTAAAGGCGGCAGGTTTCAAACGAGGAGGCAAGGCTCCGCTTATCTCCGGAAAAGTAATCAGGAAGACAAAGTACCCCCAAAAACCAGGAAGCAGAGTTGGCATAGAGGGCAAAGGCCCTGTGCTGCGAGACTCACTGGGAGTGTGGGGAAAAGGAGGAATAATGGAAGAGCGAAAAGGAACGCGAGGTGGCTGGTGCACCCACAGCGCTGCCGGCTACTTGTGGATAAAGAGGGAAGGAGAGGAGCAGGATCCGGGGCCTCCCCGGGCCATCACCTACACGGCGAGGCGCCGCGCGCGGGGTCGTCACCCCAAGTCAGGGCCCGCCGCCTGGGGATTCCCAGGAGTCGGTTCCTCCCCCGGGGCGCGGCCTGCCACGGCCGGACATCCGAGCCCCAGTCCAGGCACTCACCCCCGCGGTCTCCTCAGCTGAACATTCCAGCAAACTCCGGTCGAGGGCCTGCACCTCAGGCTCCAGCTCCGACGCCATCTTCCCTCCTTCGCCTCCCCAGCGCTGACGCCGCTACTGCCGCCCCGAGGGCAGCGGCCTCACCACGGCCCGGGGGAGGGGGAGGGGGGCGGGGGCGCGGCAAAGCCACCACCCTGCCTGGGGCGGTCGGTCTTGAGCAGGAGTTCAGGTGGCCGCGGGTGGAGAAGACGAAGAGTAGCGCGAGGTGAGGCGGGCAGAAGGGACAGCGTCTCCTGCGCTCCCTCCCGGGCTCTGCGCCCAAGGGTCAAGTCACCGCCTGGTCCCTGCCCCGGGGAAGGACACAGAAAACATCGAACCTGGCACTCTTGCCCGCTTCTACTGCGTCCGGCACCGTGAAAGGGGCAATAACACTCCAAAGAGGAAGCAGAGCACTCTGGGAGTTGTAGTCGTCCTTCGCAAGGCCAGGAAAAAGGTGGAACCCTTACAAGGAGCCCGCCCCGGGATGGCATTGTGGGAGTTGTAGTCCGTCCGTCTCCTAAGAGCTTGGAGAAATGGCAGATGAGCGGGCGGGGCTTTTCTGCACAGCTAGAATCGTGGGAAGAGACCCGTGGCGAGAGGCGCCCACCAGGGAAGAGGCAGAAGCGCGAAATACTGTGTGGTACCGTAGTTTTATCCCTCAACGCCGTTTGTTCATTTTTGTATCCCATAGCTTAGAACGGTGACTGGCACGTGGTAGAACTCGAGTGCTTTTCAAAGCCTGAAGTGGGTATGAACTCAAATTCTTGTCGAATGAATAAACATTCCTACAGTTACATTTCTATAGTGTTTATGGCCCTGTCATCCATCAACACTGGTAACGAAGGTGTACATCCCCCAGGATTTCGAAGGTTTTTAAAACATGTTAAACTGGTGTGAAAGGAAACGTTTCCAAGTGATTTAGTTATGACCGTTTATTAAAATTTATTACAAATCTTGTTGCAAAGGAGGAGTCTACTGAGCCAATTCAAAGATTTACTGTTGATCGGGACGCTTTATAGAAATAGATAATCATTGTTAGGTTGGACACAAAAGGAAATTATGTTTCGGTAGAGGTAATTAGACTCTTGACTGACAGGTGTGTGGGTTTCTTAGAACAAGTCTTCAGTTCCTTTAGAGTTTATCAGAAAATTGCTTATACGTTGTATTAGGTATGAGCTTTATTCCTACAAAGAAATTGTGAATTATATTAGGCAAAAAAAGTTCTGATGGAATCCAGGTTTGGGAAATTTTTTTTGCTGGGTGTTATTGTTGTTAACAAAACTATAATATTACCCAAGTTTTTTCTTTTAAGGAAATAAAAATTACCCATAATCCCACAGTCCAAATAAGCTTTGTTATCGCTTCAAAAAATGAAACTAATATCTGTATAATTTAGAACTTCAAACTCAATGAAAATATTTTTTTAATGAAAATATTTTTAAAGGGAAAAATGATAACTATGCCTCTTACCCAAAGTCCTTCTATGCAAAAAAAGCATTTTTAATACTTTCTTATGATTCTAGCCAGAAAAAAAAGTATGCATATATACATAAATACCTAGAATGAGAGATCTTGAAAGGGTTTTATATATATATATATATATATTTATATAAATATATATAAACATATTTATATAATTTTGTATATATTATGTATATATAAAATTATGTATATATAAAAATATAAATATATTTATATAAATATATATTTAAATATATATATATATATATATTTCTTCTTTGCCCAACCTCCTTGCCCTGATGGGCTCCCTAACCAGAGACAACCTGGAGGAAGCCTGGGATTGTTAGAACCCAGAAGCAAAGATAATGCCTCTTTAAGAGTCCTAATGTAGAATTAAAGCCATTAAAATGCATTTTAAAGAATCTTTATTATTTTTAATTTTTGGATTAATTTTGTATTCTTTTCCCCTAAATTCTTGAGTTGGATATTTCTATTAACCATTCTTTTTCAAAATGTACATCTAAAGCTGTGGTTTTCAAACTGAGTGTGCATCAGAATTACCTAGAGGTCTTGATAAAATACAGACTTCTGGATCCCACTTTCAGAATTTCTGATTCAATAGGTTTTGGATGGAGACTGAAAACTGTATTTCCGTCAGGTTCCTGGGTCAATCTGTGGGCTTGGGGACTAACTTCAAGAATGCAATGCATTTCCATTATATACTGCTTTAATTACATTACATAAATTTTGGTATATAATATTCTATTATCATTTATTAGTATGATTTAAAATTTTCTAGTGTGTATGACCTTGTGATCTTTTTTCTTTTTCATATCCATGACTCACTTATTTTGTAACTGAAAGTTTATACATCTTAATTTCTCTCTTTTTTCTTTCTTCCCTCCACCTGCTGCCCTCTGGCAACCACCTGTTTGTTTTCTGTACATGTAGCACTGTTTCTGTTTTGTTATATTTGTTCATTTGTTTTGAATTTTAGATTCCACATGTAAGTGAAATCATACAGTATTTGTTTTATTGTCTAATATATTTTTCTTAGCATAATACCTTCTAGGTCCACCCATTTTGTCACAAATGACAAGATTCCATTCTTTTTTGTGGCTGAGTAATATTCTATTGTATGTATGTACCAAACAGTCTTTATCCATTCATCTTGTGATGGGTGCCTAGGTTGCTTCCGTATCTTGGCTATTGTAAACAATACTACAACAAACATAGGAGTTCATATATATTTTCTAATTAGTGTTTTTATTTTCTGCAGATAAATATGGAGGAGTGGAATTTCTGGATCACATAGTAGTTCTATTTTTAACTTTTTGGGGAATCTCTACACTATTTTCCACAGTGACTGCACCAATTTACATTCTCACCAAGAGTGCATGAGGGTTCCCTTTCTGCACATCCCGCTATTTACTGTCTTTCTGATAATTGCCTTTCTAACAGGTGAAAGATGATACTTGTGCTTTTGATTTGCATTTCCCTGATGCAGGTGTTCCCAACCTCTGGGATCTAATGCCTAATGATCTGAGGTGGAACTGAGGTAATAATAAAAATAAATAAAATGTAAAGAAGCATAATGCTCTTGAATCATCCTGATACCATTCCACACCCCTCCCTGCATGTCTGTGGGAAAATTGTCTCCTATGAAATCGGTCCCTGGTGCCAAAAAGGCTGGGGACCTTTGCATAGTGATGCTCAGCATCTTTCATGTCCCTGTCAGCCATCTGCATGTCTTCTTTGGAAAAACGTCTGTGGAGATCCTCTGCTCATTTTAAAATCAGGTTGTTTGCTTTTTTTTACTTTTTTTTTTTTTATTTTTAAATTTAAAAAAAAATTTTTTTTTTCTTTAGGTCTGCACCATGCAACATGTGGGGTCCTAGTTCCCCAACCAGGGAATCGAACCTGTACCCTCTGCAGTGAAAGCATGGAGACATAACCACTGGACTGTGAGGAAAGTCCAGGTTGTTTGTTTTTTAAATATTGAGTTGTATAAGTTCTTTATCAATATTTTAGATATTAAACCGTTATCAGATATATCATTTGCAAATATTTTCTCCCATTTAGTAGGTGGTCTTTTCATTTGTTGATAGTGTCTTTTGCTGATCAAAAGCTTTTCAGTTTGATGTAGCATGGCAACCCACTCTAGAATTCTTGCCTGGAGAATCCCCATGGACCCAGGAGTCTGGCGGGCCACAATTCATGGGGTCGCAAAGAGTTGGACATGACTAAGCAACTAAGCACAGTGCACAGTCCAACTTGTTTATTTTTGTTTTTGTTTGTCTTGCCTAAGGGGACCTAACCAAAAAATATTACTGAAATCAGTGTCAGAGAGCTTACTGCCTGTTTTCTTCCAGAAGTTTTATGGTTTCAACTGTTATATTTACATCTTTAATCCATTTTGAGTTTATTTTTGTACATGGTGTGAGAGGGTAGTCCAGTCTGATTCTTTTGTATGTAGCTGTCCAGTTTTCCCAACACCATTTATTTAAGAGTCTGTCTTTTCCTTATTGTATATTGTTGCATCCTTTGTCAACAGATTAACTGCCCATATAATGTGGGTTCATTTTTGGGCTATCTGTTCTGTTCCATTGATCTATGTGTCAGTTTTTGTGCCAGTACCATACTGGTTTGTTAATTAAGTTTGAAATCAGGAAGCATGATAACTCCAGCTTTGTTCTCTCTCAAGGTTGTTTTGTCTATGTGTCTATGGAAAAAGCTTCTATTTCCGTACAAATTTAGAATTATGCATTCTAGTTTTGTGAAAAATATCACTGGTATTTTAATAGGGATTGCATTGAATCTGTCGATTGGCTTGGGTATGGTCATTTAACAAAATTAATTCTTTCAATCCATGAACACAGTATATCTTTCCATCTGTGTCATCTTTAATTTCTTTCATGTGTTTCACAGTTTTCTAAGTACAGGTCTTTTACCTCCTTAGTTAGATTCATTCCTAGATATTTTATTCTTTTTGGCAGGATTATAACTGGGATTGTTTCTTAATTTCTTTTCTGATAATTCACTGCTAGTGTATAGAAATGCAACAGATTTCTGTATATTAATTTTGTATCATGCAGCTTTTCTGAATTCATTGATTAGTTTTATGTTTTTTGGTGGCATCTTTAAGATTTTATATGTATCATGCCATCTGCAAACAGTGACAGTTTTACTTCTTCCTTTCTAGTTTGTCTTCCTCTTATTTCTTTTTCTTGTCTGATTGCTGTGGCTAGGACTTCTAATACTATGTTGAATAAAAATGGTGAAAGTAGGCAATCTTGTCTTGTTCCTGATCTTAGAGGAAATTCCTTCAGCTTTTCACCATTGAGTATGATGTTAGCTAAGGGCTTGAACTATCTGAGCTTTATTATGTTGAGGTATATTCTCTCTATACCCACTTTCTGGATAGTTTTTACCATAAAAGGATGTTGAACTTTGACAAAGTTCTTCTGCAACTATTGAGATCATCATATGGTTTTTTTTTTCATCATATGGTTTTTATTCTTCAATTGGTTAATGTGGTGTATCACATTGATTTGCAGGTGTTGAACCATCCTTGTATCACTGGGATAAATCCCACTTGATCATGGTCCTTTTAATGTATTGTTTAATTTGGTTTGTTAATATTCTGTTGAGTATTTTTGCATCTGTGTTCAGTGATGTTGGCCTGTAATTTGTGTGTGTGTGATAGCTTTGTCTGCTTTCAGTATCAGGGTGATGCTGGCCTCATAGAATGAGTTCAGAAGCCCTCATTCCTCTGCAATTTTTTGGAATAGTTTGAGAAGGATAGGTGCTAACTCTTTTATAAATTTTTATATAATTCACCTGTAAAGCCATCTAGTTCTAGGCCTTTGTTTATTGGGAGTTTTAAAAAAATTTTATTTTATATTGGAGTATAGTTGATTAACAATGTTTTGTTAGTTTTAGGTGTACAGTAGAGTATTTCACTTAAACATATACATATATCTATTCTTTTTCAAATTCTTTTCGTTGGGAGTTTGTTTTATTAGATTCAATTTCATTACTGTTCAGATTTTCTGTTTCTTCCTGTTTCAGTTTTGGGACGTTGTACATTTCTAGTAATTTGTCCATTTCTTCTAGATTGTCCATTTTATTGGCATATAGTTTTTCATACAGTTTCTTATGGTCCTTTGTATTTCTATGGTGTTTGGTTTAGCTTCTTTTTCATTTCTGATTTTATACTTTGGTCCCTCTCCCTTTTTTTTTTAATGAGTCTAGCTAATTTTGGTTATCTTTTCAAAGTACCAACCTTTAGCTTCATTGATCTTTTCTATTGGGCTTTTAAAGTCTCTATTTCGTTTATTTCTGCTGTGGTCTTAATGATTTCCTTCCTTCTACTAACTTTGGCTTTGGTTTATTCTTCTTTCTATAGTTTCTTTAGGTATAAGGTTAGGTTGTTTATTCAATATTTTTCTTGTTGAGGTAAGCTTGTATCACTATAAACTTTCCTTTTAAAATTTGCTTTTGCTGCATCACATAATTTTCTTATAAGTTTTAAAAAATATTTATGTATTTGGCTGCATTGGGTCTTAGTTGCAGCATGTGAGATCTTTAGTTGTGATATGTGGGACATAGTTCCCTGACCAGGGATTGAACGTGGGTCCCCTGCACTGGGGACATGGAGTGTTAGCCACTAAACTACCAGGGAAGTCCCATCACATAGTGAAGTCTATTTGGTGTAATGTGTCATTTAAGGCTAGTGTTACCTTATAGATTTTCTGTCTGGATTATCTTATTCATGTAAGTGGGGTGTTAAAGTCCCCTACTGTTAAGTTGTTACTGTCAGTTTCTCCCTTTATACCTATTAATATTTACTTGATGTATTTATATGCTCCTTTGTTGGGTACATATATATTTATAGTTGTTGTATCTTTCTCTTGGATTGATCCCTTGATCACTATTTAATGTCCTTCTTTGTCTCTTATAACAATCTTTATTTTAAAGTCTATTTTGTCTGGTGTAAGTATTGCTACCCTAGCTTTCTTTTGATTTCCATTTGCATGGAATAACTTTTTCCATTGTTTCATTTTCAGTCTGTGTGCCTCTTTAGGTCTGAAGTGAGTCTCTTGTCAGCAGCATATAAATGGGTCTTATTTACATATCCATTCAGCCATTCTGTGTCTTTTGGTTGGAACATAGTCTATTTACGTTTAAAGTAATTATTGATAGGTATGTACTTATTGTGGGGTTATTGTGTAGTTTTGCTTTGTTTTTTTGGTTGTTCTTTTCTTCCTCTTTTGGTCTCTTCCCTTGTGATTTTCTCTTTTTCATCTGTGTATGTATTATAAATTTTTGGTTGGTGTTTACCATGAGATTTACATATAGAAATCTATATGTGATTATTTTAAGTTGCTGATCTATAAAGTTCAAGTGCATTTTTAAGAATCCTGCTAATTACTCTTCCCTACTATGTTTACTGTTTTGACATCATATTTTATATCTTTTTGTTTTCTGTGTCCTTTTACTACTTAGTATGGATATAGATGATTTTACTACTTTTATCTTTTAACATTACTACTAGCTTTATACATGGTTGATTTTCTATCTGTACTGTATGTTCGCCTTTACTAATGAAATTTCTCCTTTTGTGATTTTCATATTTCTAGTTGTAGCCTTTCCTTTTTCACTTTGAGAAGTCCCTTTAACATTTCTTATAAAGCTAGTTTAGTGGTGCTGAACTCTTAGCTTTTGTTTGTCTGTAAAACTTTTGATCTCTCCATCCAATTCGAATGAATCTTGCTGCATAGAGTGTTACTGGTTGTAGGTTTTCCCTCTTTAATCACTTAAAATATATCATGTCACTCTCTTTTGGCCTTCAGAGTTTCTGCTGAAAAGTCAGCTGATAGCCTTTGGGACTCTCTGTGATTCCTGGACCTGGATGTCTTTTTTCATTCCCAGGTTAGGTAAGTTTTCAGGTATTATGTCTTCAAATATGCTCTCTGTCCTTTATTCTGTTTTCATTTTGGAACCCTTATAATACAAATGTTAGTATCCTTGATGCTGTCCCAGAGGTCTCTGAAACTGTCCTCATTTCTTTGTATTCTTTTTGTATTGAGGTTCTCCTATATTTGGTGCATATATATTATAATTGTTATATCTTCTTGGATTGATCCTTTGATCATTATGCAGTGTCCATCATTGTCACTTGTAATGGTCTTTATTTTAAAGTCTATTTCATCTGATATGAGTATTGCTACTCCTGCTTTCTTTTGATTTCCATTTGCATGGAATATCTTTTTCCAGCCCCTCACTTTCAGTTTGTATGTGTCACTGGGTCTGAGGTGAGTCTCTTTTAGGCAGCATGTATAGGGGTCTTGTTTTCATATCCATTCAGCAATCTGTGTCTTTTGGCTTGAGTATTTAGTCAGTTTACATTTAAGGTAATTATTGATATAAATGATCCCATTACCATTTACTTTATTGATTTGGGTTTGTTTTTGTAGGCTTTTTCTTTCTCTAGTGTTTCCTGTCTAGAGAAGTTCCTTTAGCATTTGTTGTAAAGCTAGTTTGGTGGTGCTGAATTAACTTTTGTTTGTCTGTAAAGCTTTTGATTTCTCCTTTGAATCTGAATGAGATCCTTGATGGATAAAGTAACCTTGGTTGTAGGGTTTTTTCCTTTCATCACTTTAAATATATTCTGCCACTCCCATCTGACCTGCAGAGTTTCTGTTGGAAGATTGGCTATTAGCCTTTTGGGGATTCCCTTGTATGTTGTTTGTTGTTTTTCCTTTGCTGTTTTTCATGTTTGTTCTTTGTGTTTAACTTTTGTTAGTTTGATTAATATGTGTCTTGGCATGTTTCTCCTTGGGTGTATCCTGCATGGCACTTTCTGAGCTTCCTGAACTTGGGTGACTACTTCCTTTTCCATGTTAGGGAGGTTTTCGACTATGCATCTTCTCAAATATTTTCTCATACCCTTTCTTTTTCTCTTCTTCTTCTGGGACCCTTGTAATTTGAATGTTAGTATGCTTGATGTTGTCCCAGAGGTCTCTTAAACTGTCTTCATTTCTTTGTATTCTTTTTGTTGTTGTTGTGATTTCTACTACTCTGTCATCCAGCTCACTAATCTGTTCTTGTGTATCATCTAATCTACTAAAAATAGCCTTCTAGTATATTTTTCATTTCAGTTATGGTATTCTTTATATCTAGTTCTTCTTTATATTTTTCTAATTTTTTGTTAATAACGTCTAACTTCTCACTCTGTTCATCTAATTTTCCTCCTGAGTTATTTGAACGTCTTTGTGATCACTACCTTATACTCTTTATTGAGTAGATTGCTTATCTCCACTTAGTTCTTCTGGGGTTTTATCTTGTTCTTAGATTGGAACATATTCCTCTATTACCTCATTTTGCCTAATTTGCTATTTTTATTTCCATGTATTTGGTAAGTATTTACATTTCCTGACCTTGGAGAAGTGGCCTTTTGTAGCAGGCGTCCTATGTATCCCAGCAGTATGCTCTCCCTCTGGCCACTAGAGCTTTATGCCTTAGGAGTGCCCCCTATGTGGGCTGCAGGGGTCCTTCTGTTGTGTGAGACTGATCAGTGTGCGTGGTCTGATAGGTATGGCTGTCCGCTTGCCTAGTTGGCTGCCAAACTGCATTGTGTGGACGCTGACAGCTGCTAGAGGGTGGGGCTGGCTCATGAGGCAGCTGGCTGTGGAAGCCCGGGGCTTTCCAGGCCTAGTACTGGCACAGTGGTGAGTAGTTATGGGGCAGAGGGTCCTGGATCTTGTATTAGCCTGCTGATTGGTGGGGCTGGGACTCGGGGGCATCCCAGGGCTGGTATCAGCCTGCTGGTGGGTAGGCTCGTGTTCCCCATTCCCCAGCTAGCTGCTCAGCTTGAGATGTCCCAGTGCTAATGCCAACAGGGGCCATGTTCCAGTTCTGATAAGTTAGAGGGAGAATTCTGAAATGGCCCTCGCCAGCACCAGGGTCCTCATAGCATGGGCACCCAAATGGCTGCCACCCGTGTCTGTGTACCCAGGGTGAGCGCCAGTTGCTTCCTGCCTCTCTAGGACATTCTCCAAGATCAGCAGGTGGATCTGACCCAGGCTTCTTTCAAATTACTGCTTCTGCTCTGGGGCCCGGAGCATGTGAAATTCTGTGTACACCCTTTAGGAGTGGAGTTTCTATTTCCCATAGACCTCTAGTTCTCCTGAAAGTAAGCCCTGCTTGCCTTCAAAGGATAGTGTTCTAGGAACTCATCTTCCTGGTGCAGGACCACTGGGGGAGCAATGTAGGTCTTGGAACTCTTGCTTTTTGGGGAAAACCTCTGCCGTGTTGTTATCCTCCCATTTGTGGGTCACCCACTCGGGGGATGGGTGTTGACTATTTAACACCCCTTCTACCTGTCTTCTTGTGGTTCTTTCCTTATATCTTTAGTTAAAGAAGATTTTTTCCATTAGTCTTCTGGTCTTTTTCATCAATAGATGCTTTTTTTTTTTCAAATTTTGGTGTGCCTGTGGGAGGAGGTGAACTAGATTTTTCCTCCTCTGCCATCTCGGCCACTTCTGGCGTTGTTATCCTTTGTTATTGAATTCTCATTGTACTGTATTGTGGGCAGAGAACATGGTTTATATGATATAGATCTTTGGTATTTGATGACGTTTGCCTTGTGGACTAGGGTATATGGTCAAGAATCTTCAAATCATTATTTGAAGATTTATTGCTTTATTGATTTGAATTTGATAAGATTTGAATGCTTTATTGCATTCTCTCTATTTCCTCTTTGTGGAACTTTTGTTTGACTTCCTTTTATATTTTCTAGGACTTTCAATCTCTTTTTCATTTTCCCATATTTTTAACTTTGTTCCATTCTGGTTATATATCTTCTAGCATACAAATTCTCTCTTCATCTGTGTCTAATCTGATATTAACTATCTATTTAGTTTTCATTTTCAATGACTTCATTTCTCATTTCTAGAAATTACATTTAATACACTTTCAAAAAGTCCTGTTCTTTTATAATGCTTTATTTACTTATGGCACTAAATCTTTCTTTTATATCTTTAATACTTATGAAAATGCTTATTCTGTAGTGTTCTGTAGTTGTTGTACTTATAGAGAACTTGGGAGCTGAATCTTAGTTTGTGTGTCTGTGCAGATCCTCATTTAAATGATTGCTCCTTTGTGCAAATTTGAGATCATTTCCACTTAGCATTGGCTATGGGAATCGCAACAGGCCTATATTTAGAGCATGACCTTCAAAACAGTTTTCCATTTGCTTTTATAAGGCCAAATTTTCTAGGAACATCATATACTCAGAACCAGGCGCACTAGGAGGATCATATACCCAGGATCAATTTTTATGTCAGTCTCTTGGCTTGGGGATTCCCTAATAGTATTAATTCAATTGTGTGACATTGTCCCTGTTTATAAATTCTTAAGGGAGAGTTCTTTTCCCTACTCAGAGTCTAGTTTAAAGGCTTCTTTGTTATTTTCCTCTGCCAGTCAATGAGTTTTTTCCTAATCTATCCTTTCACTGATATTCCATTCCTTTGAAAGCTCAGGCTTTATGTGGGAATCTCAGTTTCAATTTATGTTCCTTAGCCCAGAGTCTTATCTTTTGTTCCCAGTTGGTCATTAAACACTAAACTCCAATTTTCAGTTACACATGGCATATTGAATACTTCATGACAGTAAAGGGGGGGGCAGGGAGAAAGATAGGCTAGGCGTGGAGATGATAGCACCAAACTTTTGGAAGGTGGAAAGCAAATGGATGAGAAGTAACTGACTTTGCAATCAGTGAACGCTGAAACCTGGGCTTCCCTGGTAGCTCAGCTGGTAAAGAATCCGCCTGCAATATAGGTGACCCCAGTTCGATTCCTGGGTCAGGAAGATCTGCTGGAGAAGGAATTGGCTACCCACTCCAGTATTCTTGGGTTTTCCTGGTGGCTCAGCTGGTAAAGAATCCGCCTGCAATATAGGAGACCCCAGTTCGATTCCTGGGTCAGGAAGATCTGCTGGAGAAGGAATTGGCTACCCACTCCAGTATCCTTGGGTTTTCCTGGTGGCTCAGCTGGTAAAGAATCCGCCTGCAATGCGGGAGACCTGGGTTCGATCCCTAGGTTGGGAAGATCTCCTGGAGAAGGGAATAGGCTATCCATCCCAGGAGTCTGGCCTGGAGAATTCCATGGACTGTATAGTCCATGGGTTTGCAAAGAGTTGAACACTTCTGAGCGACTGTCACTTTCAAGCCAGCAATAAAGCAGTACAGACTCATGCTAATTCATATCCAGAACTCTGAAAGATTTAGAAAAATAAAGCACCACGTTACTGTGAAGGTGAGTGAAGATGATGCTAAAAACAAGAATATTGTTTGAAAGTCTGTATAACAAGAAGTTAAATCACCTCATCTCCCACCCTGGAAGAAGACTAGAGGTTTATCCTCTAGAGAGGTTGCACTTGAGGGTCTTTGGACTGAGAGACTTAAGGCAGAACTAAGAGCAGGGACACTACTGAATACTAGGGCCTGCCTGGAAAACCCCATGGATGGAGGAGCCTGGTGGGCTGCAGTCCATGGGGTTGCTGAGAGTCGGACACGACTGAGCGACTTCATTTTCCCTTTTCACTTTCATGCATTGGAGAAGGAAATAGCAACCCACTTCAGTGTTCTTGCCTGGAGAATCCCAGGGATGGGGGAGCCTGGTGGGCTGCCGTCTATGGGGTCGCACAGAGTTGGACACGACTGAAGCGACTGAGCAGCAGCAGCAGCAGCAAGAGTTGACTCACTGGAAAAGACCCTGATGCTGGGAGGGATTGGGGGCAGGAGGAGAAGGGGACGACAGAGGATGAGATGGCTGGATGGCATCACCGACTCTATGGACATGAGTTTGAGTAAACTCCGGGAGTTGGTGATGGACAGGGAGGCCTGGTGTGTTGCGATTCATGGGGTCGCAAAGAGTCAGACACGACTGAGCAACTGAACTGAACTGAATTCAAAGTTGATACACTGAATAGGTTCACCCCAAATGCATTTCATCTCCTTGGCTCTAAGCATACCAGTGGCTGGCTTATACGTCTCAGGCAGAAGTTTGAGAGACTCTTCTCCACAGAGACAAAACAGCCTAAAAGAAAATCTGTCAGAGGTGTGAAACTCTATATTAGACTGCTTGGGCTGCCATACCAGAATACTACAGACTGGGTGACTTAAAGCTCATTTTATCAAAGTTCGGAGTCCAGAAGTCTAAGATCAAAGAACTAGCTGTGTTGGTTTCTGGTGAGGTTTCTCCTTGGCTTACAGATGGTTACCCTCTCATTGCATCCTGCCACAGCCTTTCCTCTGTGTGTGTGGAGAAAAAGAGGTCTCTGGTGTCTCTTCCCAGTGGGAGGGTAGCTGTTATATAGGTTGGTTAATGAAACATATCTGGGAAAGGAGAACTGTGCTGAGCCCTGAGTGAAAAGAAAGGTAGTCACAAGAGCATTGTAAACAAAGCAAACAGCAAGTGCAAAGGCCCTGAGGCTAAACCAGACTTGGAATGAATCAAGAACATTAAGAAAGCTGTGGCTTTTTGGCAAAAAGTTTTCAGATAAACTAATAAATACTAGGCTTTTCAAGTGGCGCTAGTGATAAAGAATCTGCCTCCAGTGCAGGTAGACATAAGAGACCAGGTTTGATCCCTGGGTCAGGAAGTTCCCCTGAAGAAGGAAATAGCAACCCACTCCAGTATTCTTGCTTGGAGAATTCCATGAACAGAGGAGCCTGATGGGCTGCAGTCTATAGGGTCGCACAGAGTCGGACACGACTGAAATGACTTAGCATGCACACATGCTCACTAGTAATAGAACCATTCTATTTTTCCTATTCTTTACTAAAACCTTTTCAAGATAGATGTTACTATTTTTAGTTACGATATGATGAAACTGAGCTTCATGAAGATAAGGTAACTTGCCCAAAGTCACTGTGGTAGATTGAATGTTTTATGGCTCTTATTTTATGTATAAATAAATATTTATTTGGGTGTGCCAGGTATTAGTGGTGGCATGTGGGATCTTCCATCTTACTTGCAGCATGCAAACTCTTAGTTGCATCATGTGGGATCTAGTTCCTTGACCAGGGATTTAACCCAGGCCCCCTGCATTGGGAACTTGGAGTCTTAGATACTGAACTATCAGAGAAGTCCTTCCCTTACCATCTATAACAAGTCTCAGGAATAATTTTTTTTCTTTGACAGGTGCAATGTATTCTTTAAGGCATGTAAATTATTGTACTTGGTCATTATGGGAGGCCAAATGAAAGAAGGCAAAATAATGTCTTTCTGGCTCTAGAAAGACATTAGAAAACCAGTGACACCAAGCCCAAAAAGGACAAGGGCGTACAGCTGCCCCGGGCATGGGTTCTGTTATATCAGCCTCTCAGAAACCACCATTCACAAGTTCAATTACTGCGGCAAACTCTGTGGGTTGGCTTCCCCAGACAGTGTCATCTCCAGGTATGCTTTCATGCCCTCTGAAGTGTGGTCAGCTAAACACCACATTGTCTACACTCCTTTGCAACTAGAGTCCTGGAAACGAATTAGACTCCATCAATTGTATGTGCTCTGGTGAGATTTAGAAGTTGCAAGTGCATTGGAGACTATCTTGTTCCTGGCTGTTACTGACATCAAGCTTGGTCCTGGAGATGTGTATCTGTTGGCTTTGTTTCTCTGCAGAACCCTGACTGATACGGTTACTATTAGCAAATATCCATTTGCCTTGTTGTTGGGTTCGTTTAATTAATTCTGTGTTTTTCCATCTTGTATGAAAGCTTTTTAATTAAAATTTTATTTTCTAATAGATAATATTGCCACTTGAACTTAGCCAGTAAGTTCCCTCTCCTGGAGACAACTACTGTTTTCCACTTCTTGTGTGTCCTTCAAGAGAGTTTCTGTATATTGCCGGTAAATTTTTGTTTTTATGCCAGTGGTAGCATATATGCATATTTTCTGCATTTCACTTTTTCATTTAGGAGATTCCTCCATAGGCTATGTAGTATTCCAGTGAATATATGTTTCATTTATTTAACAATCCCTTATTAATGATGTTTAAATCATTTCCAGTCTTTTGTTCTTACAGACCATACGGCAATAAATGACCTTGTAAAAATGTTATTATGCACATGTAAGTGTGTCTGTGAGACAGATAAGGTCTTTAGAGTTAGAATCCCTAGACTACAGGGGATGAGTGTTTTTAATTTTTGTCAAAATTATACATGTGCAAATGTCAGGAATTTTACAGTTCTACAGAGTTTGTTTAAAAACAATGAAAAAAAGCAGAGCAGTCCCTAGTCCCTTTCCCCCCAATCTGTCTTCTCAGAGGCAATCACTTTGAATTATTTTAGCTGCTGCCATATTTCAAAATAGCTTCCTTGTATTACTTCTTGATTTTTTTCCATTTTAGGCATCATCTATGCACTTCCTGTTAGGAAAGAAGATTTCACGCTCTTTCATCCCCTGCCCCCACCTTCATATTCCTCTACCCTCCTAATGTAGGTATATTTGTCATTTAGATAGACAAACTTTCAGAGTTTACATTATCATGCTGATAAAAGTTTTTTATAGCTGAGCCAACCAGTAAATTAGGATGACTTTTCTTTTCCTGAACAACTTTTTATTTTCCATGGAGTTAATAATTGTCTTATTTTTCATTTTCGTCATTTTCTATGAGCACACCAAGATGTTCAAGCTCCAGTTCTCTACCAATTGTCTAAGTCTCTCATTATACCAAGACACATCCAGTTACCTTTAAATTTTATCTTGTAGAAATCTCTACTGGAGTTTTCTGACCTCCTCCAAAGTGGTAATGGCATGGGACTTCCTTGGTGGTCCAATGGTTAAGACTTTGCCTTCCAATGCGGAGGGGTGGGGTGGGCGGCAGGTTTGACACCTCGTCAGAGAGCTAAGATCCCATATGCCTTGTGGCCCAAAAAATAAAAATAAAAGAAACCCTGAATGGACTGGCTGTCCTGTTAGCCCAGAGCCAGCAGTAGATTTTCCATGACACTGTGAAGCTTAAGCTTCAAGAGCCTTGATTTGCCTTAGCAATATATCCACATGATACACGAATTTTGTATAATTTGAAAAGCGAGACATTTTAACTGTGGTTAACTACATTGTCTCTTTCCCATTCCTCTTTCCCTCTGTCACATTTTCTCTCACATTACAGTTTTGGGATCCAAGCAAAGGGAATTAGGTTGGAGATCCATTCAGCTTGTATTTAGTTGGATTATATGAAGTTTGTAGTCACATCTGTATAATGTTCAGTTATTGTCAGTCATCCTAGTAGGAATTGCTATAGGAATATTTTTGTGTGTGTGTGTGTGTGTGCTCAGTCACTCAATTGTGTCTTTACAACCCATAGACTGTAGCCCATCAGGCTCCTCTATTAATGGGATTTTCCAGGCAAGAATACTGGAGTGGGATTCCATTTCCTCCTCTGGGGATCTTCCCCACCCAGGGATGGAACCCGCATCTCTTATGTTTACCTGCATTGGCAGGCGGATTCTTCACCACTGCGCCAACTCAGGAATATTCCTACCTTCTATTAATACCATGCTAACTCACCCTGGGTTGTAACATGAAGGTGCAGAGGCAGAGGTTATAACAAGATGTGAACATGTCCTATGGTAACTGATGGCAGAAGTAGGTGACTAGGGGCAGAAAAACAAGGTCTGAATGTAGGGAGCTGGAAGATAGTCTGTGGAAACATTTTTTCCATGTATCAGCTGTAGGAAATTATAAGTAATGGATTCAGTTTCTAACAATTTAGTTTTCTCCTATCAAGAATATACCGATTAATGCAACACATAGAATCATAAATGCACTGTACAATTTTTCTTTTTTGGTGTGAAACATCTAAATAGAATTTATCAGAATTCTGTTTAAGCCTGTAGCAGTATTATAAATAGCACTATGTATATGTAAAAGTTGCTTGTTTTATATACATCTCAGCTATTGATAATAAAAACAAATTTTGATTAATCATGCTGGAGAAAAGACTGAATTATCTCCATATTCTCTCTAGAGAAAATATGACAAAATCTTTGTCATATGTAGAGATGACCAAAAAGTATACAGCATACACTTAAGAGTTTTACATTTCATTGTATGTAAATTTTACCTCAAATGCAAAAAGGGCAAGAATTGTAAAAAAAAAAACAAAAATGAAATCCTATTAAGGGCATGCATGCTGAGGTAGATGGCAGGAAACACCTGCAAATTGTTCCATGTGATATGCATCAAAAAATAAGATGAATTAATGGACAGTTGGAGAATTGTATAGATTGATAGATCTTTGATAAATTAAGTATAGTAAAATGGTAACTGTAGAATTTAGGTGATAGGTATTGGTATTTATTGTAAAGGTTTTGTAACTTTTTCTATAGGTTTTTAATTTTTCATAATAAATTATTGGGAGAAAAATTATGCAGCTGAAAAATATAGAGTAAAGGTATTAGAAACTTGAATCAAGTAGTTAACTCATAAAATAATATTCTGTTTTTCTGGGTTTTTGTGATGTTTGTGGTATTTGTCAGCTCTTTTAAATTTGTAGTTTGTTATGCTTTCTCATTCTATCAATACATAAATATTCATTTTCATACCAACATTTGTATTTGTAATTTTGTATCTTACTTTCTTAAAGAGGATCCCCGAATTATATAAGCTTCAGGCTCCATAAAGCCTGGATCCACCCCTGCCTGGTACATAGCCAACATTCTGAAATCTCTTTGCACATTCTCTTTGGAATCTCCAATCTCCATTGTCTTTAAGATTCCCTTCATCCTCCTGGTGTTGCAGTTCCTGTGTCCTGGATTCTATGTCTTCTTATCTTCTTCATTCTTTGATTCACCTTCATTTTGATGAACCAGATATTCCAGTAGTTTCCAAAGAAAGGTTGCATGAGAAATACATTTTGCGTACCTTGCGATTGTCAAATTATTTTTATTCTATTCTGCCACTTGACTGATAGTTTTCCTGAGTATAGAGTTAGAAGTTGGAAATAATTTCCCTCCAGAATTTTGAAGGCAGCTCCTAGTTGTCTTCTAACTTTTAATATATCTATTGAGAAATCTTGTCATTCTGATTTCTAATTCTTTATTTATGATCAGTTTTTCTATCTCTGTAAGTCTAAAGGATCTTTTTATCCTAGAAATTTCACAATGATATGACTCAATGTGGGTCAATTTCTATTCACTGATGCTGAACACTCAGAGGGCCCTTTCAGTGTGAAAACTCATGTCCTTACAATCCAGGAAGTTTTAAAGAATTAGTTTTTAAAGATAATATTCTCTTCTATTTTTTTTCCCTCCTATAATTCCTGGGCTAGTCTTCTATCTCTCATATCTTTTCTCTTATTTCAGTCTCTTTGCCTTTCTGCTTTTCTTTTCTTTTTTTTTTTTTGGCTGCACCACACAGCTTTTAGGATCAAAGTTTACCAACCACAGATTGAACCTGGGCCCCAGCAGTGAAAGTGCAGACTCCTAACCACTGAACCGCCAGGGAATTCCCTCTCTGTGATTTTCTTTCTGGGCGATTTCCATTTAATCAATTTTTCTATTTTTTTTACTTTATTTTTTAATTGGAAGAAGATTACAATGTTGTATTGGTTATACAGTCACAGTTATATACATACATCACCTCCCTCTTGAGCTTCCCTCTCCTCTTTTGATCAGTTATTCATTTCTTCTTTCCATTTTTGATTTCTCGGATTTCAATTTCATTCATTGACTCCTTTAAGTAATATCTTGTTATTTTATGGTTTCAATAGTGTGTCTCTGAGGATATAAATTATAGGTGTGGTTGTGGGTTTGTTTTGTTGTTGTTGGAGTTTTCTTCCCTCCTATATAGCTTCAGTTTTATCCAGGTTTCTTCTTTTCTGTTAGTTTTGTTGTTTCTTATGTTAAAGGCTGTAATCTGTGGTAGTTGGGTGTTTTTAAGAGTGGGAGACTAAAAATCTGACAAGATGCCCTGAATGCATCTTGTATAGGGTAGGGTATATCAATTGTGGACTTTGCTATAGGATGATCTGCCTGGGACATTTCACTGGGAAATCTCTGATGTCAGTATGTCTAGGTCTTTCCCCTTATTCTAGTCAGATTTCTCATAGAACACACTTACTCTCTTGCATGAAATGTAAATGGTCCTATCTTTCCCAACTGTCAAGGGACTAGTGCAATATGGCACCCAGAGTCAGAACCTGCTGGAATAGAATTCCCAGCCTCCCAGGTTGAGTCAGTTAAACAAACTCATTGTAGACTAGAAGGGATGGATGTATTCACTTTGTATTTCTAAAAGGGCACTAGTATACTTTTAAAAAGTCATACCCAATGATCTAGGGCCTGTAGACACCAATTACTATTGGTATTTGTTTTGATCCATTACTTATTGTTACCAATGGAATGTTGAATCCTTCCGTAGTTGAGCTTACACTGACATAATCTTCTATCTGCAAAGACTGTATGAAAGTGAAAGTGAAGTCACTCAGTCATGTCTGACTCTTTGTGACCCTATGGACTATAACTCACCAGGGTCCTCTGTCCATGGGATTTACCAGGCAAGAATACTGGAGTGGGTTGCCATTTTCTTCTCCATGGGATCTTCCCGACTCAGGGATAGAACTCCAGTCTCCCTCATTGCAGACAGACTCTTTACCGTCTGAGCCACCAGGGAATCCAGTGTTATTAATTAGAGTACCTGGCTATTCTCTATTATGCATCTCACCCTGGCTTGGGAGATTCTTATGTGTTCAGTTAGTTTACAACTAATGCATGAGGAGTCATGCTGTAGGTTATACTGCTTTGCAATGGAGGGAATAATGCCACATACATCAAGGATTGGTGTTTGACCAGCAGGAGCCATGATTAAAAGAAATAAGATCAGATGAGCTATATTAGCAGAGGAAATTCAATCAGACTCCTCACATGATTTGGATACTAAATTTGTGATTATGATCATATTCAGCATTTCCTGGGCCTCCCTCCTTCTCACTTTCCTGATTGATTACCAGCTAGTAAGTTTATAATTTACCTACCATTTGGTTAAAAGGTGTTTTCATTTTTACGTTAATATTTCTGGTAAATTGTGAAATAAGTTCCTGTCCCAGATTACTCAGTGAATTATCATCAGGCTGGTTGCCCACATTGTGTAAAACCCAAAAGGCAGAGGGAAATTTCATTTTAGACTCATATGTTTAGCTGTTATTTTTCCCAGTTCATAATTCTTTCCCCACTCTTTTGCAATCCTTAAGGCACTTGTGCTTTATCAAAGCTAAGTTTAAGACTTATTTGGGGACGCCCACACACCATAACTATGACAAGGCAGCCAAATTAATGAATTAATAAAAAAAATTAAAAAACTGCTTATTTGTATTTACCAGGTCCTTTTACAGCTGTCATCACCAGATATAAGGAATCAGGAATATCATATTTCGGCACAACTTCCTTAGTAAGCTCCTTAAGAGTTGATTCCTTAATGGCAGCTTTTACTAATTAAGCATTAATTGTTCTGAGAACATACTTTTGGCCTTGATGGGCTGGGCAGCAGGGAAACTTACATACCTTTCAGCAGTGGGCAGGGCATTACCTCCAGGCACAGAAGTAGGTAGGGGAAGGCCAACCTCATGGGGCCGTTGAATGTAGCATGTTGGTTGTTAAATACGTCAGACCCTTGCCAAGGCAGCATTCGTTTTCCCTTGTGATCACTCTGTTCTTGTGTCAGCTTGCCTGCCTCCCTCATCTTGTCAAAGCATCTCCGGCTTTGTTCCAACAGGATTCCTTACCAGGGATTTAGTGGCATCCACAAGAGGAACCAGGAGCTTAATTTTGTGAGAACTGCCAGTCAGTTGAATCAAGCAGCCAAGCCAATGGTGTAAACATTTAATCACAGCCCAAGAACTTGAATAACTGAGAGAATGTCCCGTTTTTATCTCTAGAGCCCAGGTTCATGTCATGGGGACTGCCTTTAATCTTGCACAGGGATGAGACCCCTCATGCTCCTCTCAAAATAACCCCCACCCCAGGCTAGGTGTAGGATGTTTGCTGCTGAAGGCGGTTTTAAAGGAAGGTGAAAAAGCCTCAGCTCTAAGACGGCGCTTCCTCTGCAGTGATGCCGGGTGTCTGCAGGGGGCGCTCTTGCCCAGGGCTGGCTTCAGCAGCGCCGGGAGGAGAGGCGAACATTGGTGAGGCTGGACTTTCCTATGACTGGGGTTCCTCTTCTTTAACAAGGGAGCTTGCGTTTGTCTGAACATGACCAATTCCCGTTGCACAGCTTGGGACGCAGAAATACCTGATGTCCAATTGTTGTTTTGGATTCAATAAGCAGCTGATATAACTGACATTCAAAAGGAGCCTGGGCTTCAGCATCCTCAGGAGGAGAATCCTGAGGCCAATTCTTTCCTCTCGCTCAGGAATCCCCAAAAGGCTCTAACCTCCATCAACCACGGAGACGTACCTCCTACGCTCATTGCTGATAGGGACCCAGAGGAAGGGCGGGCAAGTACAGCTGTTTATAAACTTCCGCCGAGGCAGTCTGTGGTTCCGACCCTATACAAATTCTGATACAGTACCCAAATGTGGGACGTCGGTCCCCAGGGTCCAACATGCGCATTAAAATCTACGCCTGCTGTTTGGTGACAGGGCGCTAAAGAACAAAAGCCTCTCCCTGGACCAGCGTGAATGTCTCTACGGTCTAGAGGTAGAACCAAACTGTATCTTTAAGGGCCCCTGAATTTTCTCCTGGTGGATGATGCATCACATTTCATCAAAAATCAAGGGAAGACAGAGCTTCAGGCATAGTTGTTTCTGAATCATCCCTAATTAATGTCATAAGTTAATCAAGTAACTTCAATATCTCAATTAGGCCACCTGTTGAAATCCTGCTTTATCAAAGGTGGCACCCTGATGGAGAACCGATATTTCATGATGGCAGTACCAAGGGAACTTCTGGCTTTGCCAAAGAAAAGGTCATCATAAGAAGGTTGTCAGATATAGCAAATAAAAAATATATAGAACACCCAGTCACATTTGACTTTCAGAAAAGCAACAGATTATTTTTTTTGCATAAGTATGTCCCAAATGCTGTATAGGATACACTTACACTAAATTTTTTTTCTCAGATTCAGATATTTAATAGGTGTCCTGTATTTTATCTGGACACCCTAACTGTAAAAAGAAAGTTCAAACAATCTAAAAGAACGTAGATTCTCAATCTCACTGGGCAGAGATTTTGGTTATGTCTTTCCATAAACTATTCGTGAATATACTATCTTTGTGTCCAAACCCTGGCTCCTCCAGTTGCTAGCTGGGTGACCTTGAAAGAGTCATCTAAATTTCCTGGATTTTCATTTCCTTGCCTGTAAAATGGGGATAATAATAGCATTAGTCTCACAGAGTGTTAATGGAGGTTAAATGAGCCTGGCGCATAGAAAGCACTGAATGATAATTATTAATCACTAATACTTTGGCCACCTGATGAGAAGAGCTGACTCATTGGAAAAGACCCTGATGCTGGGAAAGATTGAGGGCAGGAGGAGAAGGGGACGACAGAGGATGAGGTGGTTAGATGACATCACCGACTCAATGGACATGGGTTTGGGTGGACTCCGGGAGTTCGTGATGGACAGGGAGGCCTGGCGTGCTGCAGTTCATGGGGTCGCAAAGAGTCAGACACGACTGAGCGACTGAACTGAACTGAACTGAATATCATGTATCATTCTTAAAACTGCAAATGGAGATGTGTTATATGAATTGTTCCATACCTTGCTTTTGTTCACTTTTTATATCTCATTCTTTTTCGAAGATGCATAGAATTCCTTTCTAAAAATTAATTAGTTGCCCATGGATGGACCTAGATATTGTCAAACTGAGTGAAGTAGGTCAGGTAGAGAAAGAGAAGTATCGTATGACATCCCTTATATATGGAATCTAAAAAGAAATGATAGAAACGACTTATTTACAAAATAGAAAGAGACTCACAGACTTAGAGAGCAAACTTACAGTTCCCTGGGGGGATGAATAGGGGAAGAGATAGCTAAGGAGTTTGGGATGGACATGTACACATTGCTGTATTTAAAGTTGATAACCAACAAAGACCTACTGTAGAGCACCTGGAACTTTGCTCAGTGTTATGTGGCAGCCTGGTTGGGAGGGGAGTTTGGGGAAGAATGAACGTATGAATATGTATGGCTGAGTCCCTTAGCTGTTCACCTGAGACTGTCATAACATTGTTTTGTTAATCGGCTATATCCCAATACAAAGTAAAATTGTATTAGTTAATACAGTGCAAAGGTTAAAATTAATTAGTTGCTATTGGGGACTTCCCTCGTGGTCTGGTTGTTAAGAATCCGTGCTTCTGTTGCAGAGGGCATGAGTTTGATCCCTGGTTGGGGAACTAAGATCCTGCATGCCATGTAGTGGGACCAAACCAACCAATTAATTGATTGCTATTGATGGTCATTTAGGTTATTTTCAACCCTTTTCTACCTGACTACTGTTTCAGTGAACATCTTTGTGCTGCAGGGATTGTCCAAAAGTGTTTCCTCTGGGTAGTCTGGACAGTGAGCTGATCAAAACTTGGTGTTTCCCTCCACCCTTCTCCCAGTGGGCAGGGCTACAACTGAACTTGTTGCCAGGAACCTGGATGGGCCATCCAGGTTCCTGGCAGTTGGCTTTCCAAGAGAACGCAGTAAACAATAGCAAAAGAGCTGAGACTAACATGCTTGGATACAAAATTAAGAAGGCACTCAAATCCCAGTAATCAAGGAAAATAATATTTAATGCAATATTTTTTTTAATATTAATTGCAAAAAAAAATCCATGATGAGAAAAATATCAGAATTTTAAATGAATATAGGATCAGTAACAGTGTGGTGCCAAGTTCTTTTTGGATTATACATTAATTTTTACTTTAAAATGTTTTATTAAAATATGATTTATTTGGATTACTGAATTTTCTGGTGCTCTCTTAAATTTTGCACCAGAGATCAGTGCTTTACTTGCCTCACTCTAATGTCTAGACTCTGGCTGGCACCATATCCAGGTGGCACAATGTCTAAGCTTGTGCTTCATTGATAAGATGGTTCTCTTGTGTGCCCTAAAAGAGGGGAGCGCCTTAGGGCATGGCGGCCCCTTCTATGGCACACAAACCCACACTGCATATGCAGTAGACTGCCTGGTCCTAATATACATCTCCAGGGGCAAATGGGTTGGTTGGGGATCACAGGCCTTCTCTTGCTGGTCCTGACTTTTCCTCATTAAAATCTGTTATCTTGAGTACTGTTAACACGACAGGAGTCACTGCTGAAGGGATCTAACACAACAAATCTTCACATGGTTTCATAAACATATAAGAATATATCTACAGTATAAAGAGTTGCTGGTTCAAATGGTATGTATACCACAAGTATTGATAAATATAGCCAATTTCCTCTCTTATGATAATGTATTAATTTACATGCCCACTAAAAGCTTGTGTGAATAACTGTTTCCCCATTTTCTTGACAACACTGAGGATTGTGGTGCTTCTTTATCTTTGCTAATCTTTTAAAAATATATTTATTTCTTTGACTGCATCGGGTCTTCCTTGCGGCTCGTGGGAATCTTCGTTTTGGCATGCGGGAATCTTTTCCTTTGGTGCATGGGCTTCTCTCTAGCTGTGGTGTGCGGGTTCTCTTGCCTTGCTGCCCGGGGGTTTCCTGACCAGGGACTAAACCCGTGCCCTCCTCAGTGGGAAGCGGATTCTTAACAACTGGGCCACGAGGGAAGTCCCTCCTCATCTTTTATATGAGTCTTTTGTTTTCCTTTCTAGAAATTTGGAGGATTTTTTTTTCTTTGTCCCCTTTACTCTGAGATTTCACAATGATATGCCTTAGTACAGGTCTGTTTTAATTCTTTGTGTGGAACCCTTTTAATTTGGAAATTCATGCTCTTCAGTTCTGGGAAATTTTCTTGCATTATTCTATAATGGTCTCCTCCCTTTTATGTTCACTGTTTATTCTTTCTGGGACTCGTATTGTTCTGGTCTTGGACCTCCTGGATCAGGCTTCCACTTTTCTTATCTTTTCTTTCCTATTTTCCATCTCTTTGTTTTTATGCCCTGTACTCTGGGAGATTTTCTCAATATCATCTTCCAGACCTTCTGTAGATTAAAAACAAATCTCTGATATCATGTCTTTAAATTTCAAGAGCTCTTTCTCACTCTTTTTCTCTGAATATGTTTTCCTTATAGCAGTCTATTCTTATTTTATGGAATGCAGTATCACAATGGCTTTTCATTTTTCTAAGGATTTTTAAAAATATTTTTTTGATGTGGACCATTTTTAAAGTCTTTATTTAATTTGTTACAACATTGCTTCTGTTTTATGCTTTGGTTTTTGGCCATGAGACATGTGGGGTCTTAGCTCCCTGACCAGGGATGGAACCCAAACCCCCTGCATTGGAAGGCAAAGTGTTAACCATGCCAGAGATTGGTGTTACATGGGACTGCCAGGCAAGTCCCATCTAAGGATGTTAATGATAGTTTTTGCTTTTTTTTTTTCTTCTCCTTGCCTGATGGCCATAATCCATTTCCTCCAAGTTCCTTTTTCTGTTTGCACATTTTGGTTTCTATGCTTCATGTTATAAGTTTTCCTAGATGCCTGATGATCTTTGGTCATCATTTGTTCCTGTTTAACCTGATTGGAATCTTTGATGGAGTAGGGAAGGATTTGTTGAGTGCTCTGGCTGGTTGGTTTCATTAAGGGAACCCTTGATATATCTTCATGTCTTTCCTTGTGAGCTGGTCAGATTCCCCAGATAAGTCTTCTTCAGTCTCCTTGTAGAATAGTGCAAGGCAGGCTGACATCTTCTAGGAGCAGAATCAGATGAGGCCAGAGTTTTTAGCATCCAATGTGCGTGTGTATGCATGCTTAGTCATGTCCAACTCTCTGGGACCCCGTGGACTGTAGCCTGCCAGGCTCCTCTGTTCACGGAAATTCCCAGGCAAGAATACTGGAGTGGGTTGCCATTCCCTTCTCCGGGGGATCTTCCTGACCCAGGGATTGAACCCACGTTTCGCACCCAGTACTTGATACCTCATCCCGTTTTCTGTCGGCCAGTGTGCCCCTGCCCTAAGGTGTGCCTGATTCCTCCAGACCAGAAGAGTCCCACTCCCCTCCAGGTTTTCCCTTTATAGAGACTGAATATATTCATAAAAAGCAGTTAGGTTTTATTTGTGCCAAGATGTTTTAGGATACAGGGGCTTCTGTAATTGCATTGCCTTATACCTTCTGAACAACGTGAAATGGTAGTAGTAATGTGGGGGTCTTTGTCTTTTTCTAGATTTACTGGGTGTCCTTTTAGAATTTCACCATTAAGCCTGACACTGGTTTCTGTTTGACTGCATACATTTATTATATTAAGGAAATACTCCTTGTTTCTTTTAAGAGATTTTTATCAGAAATTAGTGTTGAATCTTTCAGCTGTAAAACATCTGTATTCATGAGTGATATTTGTATATAGGTTTCTTTTGGCTGCTGTATTTTCCAGGGTTTGGTATCAATGTAATATTGGCTTTGTAAAACAGTCCGAAAACTTCCTTTAACAGCATTGGAACTATTTTAAAGCATTGGAATGAACTGATGAGTAAATTTTTAAAATAATAGTGTCCAGTACTTAGATAGATTGGCTCTCCACCATCCTTCAAATTGAATTACAGTTTGTAGGGTGACGCCTACCTCTAAGTAGATGCATATTATACGCTTTAGTGTCATCAGGCATGACAGAAGTAATATTGAATGAAAAATGTAAAATTTACTTTCTGGAAGCTTCAGGGAGCCGGAAAAGGAGGAGAAGGAAAAGGAAAAGGAGGAGGAGGAAGTTAATTGTATTGTTTGGACTAGAATTTAGTTCAACAGACCCTGTTTCTCTTCAGCAGGCCTGATAACATAGGACAAAGTAAAAGGAATTTCTACTTCTCCTTTCTCCACAATTGTGGAGACTTGGCTCCACAATTCTGTGGTCTCCCCAGTCACCTTTGTAGAAGCTTCCCCAGGGGAAATGTGTACTGGAACAGGTCTGGAGTTGCCATGTACTAACAAATAGAAAGGGTCCATGATCCCTTTCTCCACTGAAGGATGGTGTTTGATACATTTTACCAGCTTGACTTGGCTGTCTAATTCAAGACCAGGAGACTGGGAACCCAGGCTCCCTACACTGGGAGCGTGGAGTCTTGGCCACTGGACCACCAGGGAAGTCCCTTGACCAGACTCTTTATTCTGCTTATGGCTAGAGACTGGATTCCAGATGGGCAAATCTGGTTGCTACTTCTGATTGGTCATCAAAAGGGCAAAGGTCACCTCCGGGGAGTCACTGCTTTCTGCACCAGCTAAGCCTTCTCTGGTCATCACTGTGCCCCTCGCACTTTCTGGATATCACCATGCAGTTCAGCTGCCTTTCCCTTTTACTCCAGCCACCTGCTGGGTTCACTTTCTGACTGGTCAGCCAGGTTCCCAGGAAGAGACTGGCCACTGATGAGGTTCATTTTCTTCTTCCCCTCCTCTATCCACCCCTGCAGTGTCCTCTCCTCGCTTTTTCTCCTGCCTCCCCGCGGGTCCCCCAGTCTCCTCCTCCCTCAGTTACCCTGTGTTTACACTTTTCTTCCCATTAAAATCAGATTTTATATCTTCTATTCATCACATTTAATAAGTGAATCAAATTACTGGGAGTGTGTTAGACTCTCTTGCTGGTAATAAACAGGATCTTCCTTGGTTTTCCTCAAATAATTCCCTTCCCCCAGTGGGAGGGTTGGGTACACAATTATTGCAGAGTCCACATGGTAATTGATCAGGGCTCTGCAGGCACCTACAGTAGATTCCTATCTGGGCTTCTTTGGATGTAGAACACAGCTCGGAGACCAGAAGGGGGTTCAGGACCCAGAGCCCTAAGGACATTGATGTGTCGCCACCTGGGCAGGAGACTGCCCACCCCTCAGCATGACAGCGACACAGCCCCCTTCTGCCTCTGCTTCTCACACTTCTGTCCCTGCAAGCCTAACTTGCACTCTTCTTTTCTCTGCCTCATGGTTTGTGTTCTCTCCAAACTGCTTCTTATCGAGCGTTCTGGGCCTCTGTGGCATCTACTACCCCATGGTACTGCCTCCCATCTAATGAGCACGAGTTTTCATAGTATAGCTCCTTGTAAGCTGCTGGCTGGGCCACTCACTGGTTGACCTTGATCCACTACCTCTGGTCCAGCCATCTGTGGCCATGGAAGACTTGTGTTTCTGTCTGGGGTTTTTGCTCCTCCGCACAGGGATGTGGCAGGGTCATGGCTGTGCTCAGCACTCTGAACTGGGCTTTATCCAGAAAACATGGTTATCCTTCCTACAAGCACAAAAGGGCTAAATTGGAATCCTGATGATTCCCAAACCAAGTGAATAAATAGCAGCGTCTCATGGGCAAATTTTTACATATGCAAATTTCTAGGAGCCACTCATCTGTAAAATGGAGACAGTGATAACACTTATTAGATTGATGTGATTATTCTTATTTTCATATTTTTGTGTGTGCTATGTTTGCTATGAAAAACAGTTGCAATCTAATGCCGCCTAAATAGGAACTTGTCAAATCAGTGGTTTTCAAAGTCTAGGAGGAGAGAAAGGAAGAGTATATCAGAATTGCTTGGAGAAGCTCATCCCTGATCTGTGTCACCATAATGGAGGCAGGGGTTGAACTTTCCAGATTATATACGAGTTGCAACTCCCACCCTCAAAAGCACTGCTCTAAATGACCTACAATAATATATCCTTTTTATTTTTTAAGGTTTTTTTTTGGTGTGGACCATTTTTAAAGTTTTGTTTGAATTTGTTACAATCCTGCTTCTGTTTTATGTTTTGTTTTTTTGGCTGTGAGGCATGTGAGATCCGACCAGGGATTGAACCCACATCCCCTGCATTGGAAGGGCAACTCTAAACCACTGGACTGCCAGGGAAGTTGAATATGTCCTTAAAATGGGGTCTCATGTAGCCAATCAAAATGATCTCTGCAGGTGTGTATGTTTTTTAACATGCAAAGGAAATCATGATGGATCATTGAATAAAGCAGATTATAAGACAAGACTATAGTAGGAATTTTTATTTTTTAAATTAACTTTTATTGGCATATAGTTGCTATGGTAGGGATTTTTAGAGGAAAAAAAATATATAGGTATCTATGAATAATGAAGGATAAGGAGTATTAAAGGTATGTTTGGGCTTTCCTTCTGGTCCAGTGGTTAAGAATCCACCATGCAATGCAGGGGACGCCAGTTTGATCCTTGGTCCAGGAAGATCCCACGTACCATGGAGCAGCTAAACCCATACACTATGACTGCTGAGCCCAAGCACCTCGAGCCTGTGTTCCGCAGCAAGAGAAGCCCGCACACCGCAACTAGAGAGTGCTGCGGCTTACAGCAACTAGAGAAAGCCCACATACTGCAATGAAGACCCACCACAGCCAAAAATAAATAAGCAAATCTTAGAAAATAAGCATGCTTGGCAGACCCATGGCATCAGCATTACCTGGGAGCTTCACAGAAATGTAGAATCTGGGGCCTCTTTCCTGACCCGCTCCATCGGAATATGTTTTTTGACATGATCACTGCCTTGTTGATGCACAGAGTAAAGTCTGAGACTCACTACTCTAGAACACTGGTTCTTGTCTTCGCTGCTCATCAGAATTCATCTGGGAGCAGTAAAAAATAAATCCTGATGCCCTCGTAGCACCTCGACCAACTGAATCGCCTTTTTGGGGTCAGGCTGGGCATCGTATATCTTGGAACTGTCAACTGGTGCCCAGGAGCAGCCAGGATTGGAAATACCTGCTGAGTGCCTTCACTCAAGCTGTTCTTATTCTGTGGCTGGTGCAAACCTGGAGCTTCTAATTTTTTTCTTTCTGCTTTTGTATATTTTCTGATTTTTATTTAGGGAATGTGTATTATTTTATTGGGCTTCCCAGCTGGCTCTAGTAGTAAAGAATCCTCCTGCCAATATAGGAGACATAAGATATGTGGGTTTGATTCCTGGGTTGGGAAGATCCCCTGGAGGAGGGCATGCAACCCACAAAATAGCCTGGTGGGCTATGGTCCATAGGGTCACAAAGAGTCCGACACGACTGAAGCGACTTAGCGTGCACACATTGTTTTGTTAATGATTTTAAAACGTTATTTAAACTTAAAAAGCTCTAAATGGACGCAAGACTCATCTGAGGTTTAGCCTTGAAGTGAGGAAGATGTTTCAGAGCAGGATTCACCATAGAAAGGGGAGTGTCAAGTCCATGTTCCCAGGTTGGGGGAGGGAGAGTGAAACAAAGCAATATGTTGTGGTGTTTCTTTTATTTCTAGTCATGATGTTAAATTTTTAAAGTTGTATTTTAAAAAATAATTTTATTTATTTAATTATTTTTGGCTGTGCTGCATCTTTGTCGCTGGGCAGGCATTTCTCTAGTTGCCATGAGCGGGGGCTACTCTTTAGATGCGGTGCGTGGGGTTCTCATTGTGGTGGCTCCTTTTGTTGTGGAGCAGGGCTCTAGGGCTTAGGGGCTTCAGTAGCTGTGGTTCCTAGGTTCTAGAGTGCGGGCTCAATAGTTGTGGCATGTGGACTTAGGAGGTCCTCAGCACGTAGGATCTTCCCAGATCTGGGATCAAATCTGTGTCTTCTGCATTGTCAGTCAGATTCTTTACCACTGAGCCACCAGGGAAACCTGAAAATTGTATTTTGAGATTAAAAACTATCACAGAAAGAAATCATGAGCTTTTAATGTTTAGCAAAAGGGAACATGAGTTAAATGCTGACAAACCCTGTTTTGGAGGAAAAAGAGGAGTCATTTCCATTTACCACCTGACCTGGTGCATCTCTTTCCCTTAAGACAAAAGAAACTAAACATTGCTGAGAGCTCGCTAACTGCCAGCATTGTTATAGGATGTTTCATTACCCTTGTAATAATGCCAAGGAGCAGCATTACCATGTCTGCATTTTAAAGGAGACTGAGCCCTACAGAGGTTATTTAATTTGCATTTAACCCCTAGCCCCATGCTGTCCAATATGGCAGCCACTGGCCACATATGGCTGTTGAGCACTTAAAATATGGCTGGTCTGAATTGCTGTGTGCTGTGAGCATAACATAAACACCAGATTCCAAAGACTTAGCATGAAAAAAAAACTGTAGAATAACTCATTAATAATGTTTCATATTAATTAAATATTGAAGTGATATTGTTTTGGATGTATTTGGAATAAATAAGTTATATTATTAAACTTTACTTAAGCTATTTCTTTTTCACTTTTTAAATGTGGCTACTAGAAATTTAAAAATTACTTATGTGGCTTGCCTTTTTGGTTCATACTTTATTTCTAGCCAGGCAGAGGCAACTAGAAGTTAGGCCCAGGGGGATTATTTCGGTTTGCTGTTTATTCTCTTTGGAACCCTTCTAAGGGCAGAGGAAAGGATGAGAGAGGAAGCAGCTTCTCTCCGTTTGATTGAGAACTGGTCGGAAAAGAGTGAGTTTGAGAGCATCCCTGCCAACTTTCTTTAGCCCGGTGGTTCTCAGCTTTGAATTTCCTGGAGAACTTTTTAAAATCCTGCCACACTACTGTCTGATCAAATCAAAATCTCTAGAGAATTTCTATTTTTCAAGGTACCGAGGAGGTTCAGCCAAGATTGAAAACCACTGCTTTAGCCAGATGTTTTAATCTTTCCTCCCAGGAACAAATGCAAGCTGTCTGGGAAAGTAGGCTAGCAACTTTTAGAAAGCAGACATCTTAGATGATCTTGGAGGGTGTTATTTGGGTCATTATATATTTTCTTGAAAATTTAAAAAAAAAATTGAGGTAGCTTTGTTTCTGTTGCGTGAATCAGTCCTGAAAGAACAGGGTTATTTAATTATCTTGAAAACTCATTCTTCGGCCACTAGGGGGATTGAATGAAAACACTTGCAGAAGGATAAAAGCCTTTGTCCCTTTGAGAAACTCCTCAGAGTGGAGGTAAATTGGCACTGTCATCCTGGTGGGCAGAGGAGCAGCTTGTATTGCTACTTTTAAACTTTCATTTCAGTCCTATAACTCAAAGGGCTTGACCTTTGTGTCAGCAAAAAGTGCTATATTCTTCTGGAGATCCCTTTTGCAATATAATAGCAGAAAATATTTATGGAGTGCTCACTCAATGCCAGACACTGTTCTGAGTGCTTCACCTACACATTAAGTTCTCATAACAGGGGCTTTCCTCATGGTCCAGTGATTAAAACTCCACCTTCCAATGCAAGGGGTGCAAATTTGATCCCTGATCAGGATCTAAGGAATCACATGCTGCAGGATGCAGCCAAAATTTTAAAATAATAATAATAACAATTAAAAAAAAATCCTCGCAACAATCTGATGCAGCAGGTTCAATAACTATCTTAATTTCAGATTAAAAACAAAACAAGGGCTGGAGGGATTAGAGAACAGACCCCATGGCCACAAGAGTTGGAAAATAGAGGATTTGAACTCAAGCAGTCTGTCCCAGAATCTGTCTCTTGACCTCTAAATGATATCATATAAAATGAACTTTGTCCCATGGTTTTAGCCCTAGGATTTCATTCAAGGAAATGATCAGACAGTTGCATAATGAAGAACACAACTAGACCTAGAAAAATCTCAGTGTCCCTATTCTCATAGTAGACTAGTTTAAACAGATTAGAATATCACCATAAAATGAAAAAATATGTAACAGCTAAGAGTCCTGATATAGAAGTGATGTACTGAAATGGAAAAAATCTTCTTGAAGTATTATTAAGTTAAGAAAGCAATTTAGAAAACATATTCAGTACCATATCCAGGAAGAAAGAGCCAGCGGGTACGTGTGGAGGCGGGAGCACTAAAACATTAACAGTGGCTATTTTTAGAAGGAATATCAGAAGTTTTAACTTTCCTCTTTACATTTTTTCCTTATATTCTGATCTTTTTCATAATGTCTTTATGTAGTGATTTTTCTAGAGCAATGCAAACGAAGATATTTCAGGATATGAAAGAACAATGCCTGCTTAAAGGAAGTGGAAGGAGTAAGTGGGAACTAGTCTTTGAGGTCATTTTGGGCACTAAATTTAGCACTAGAACTCTGGCAGCCAAAGTAAAAAAAGAAACATGTTGGTTGTATAAATTTCATAGTATTTCATTTAGTGTTTTATGAGAGAGCCTCTTAGGTGGTTTTCTGCGTTTCAGATTGTTTACTCTTGTGAACTTCAGGGTGTGCAACCCTAAATAGATGCTGCACACCTATCCCAATTCTGTGTTACCAACTTGTGTTCAATCAAATATTAGGTTGGCCAAAAAGTTCATTTGAGTTTTTCCATACCGTCTTATGGGAAAACTCAGAAGAACTTTTTGGCCAACACGATACTTGAGTCCCTCCCAAGTACCAGTCTGGGGACTGAATGCTCAGTCATCTTTTCCTTGCAACAGAACACTGATTTGTACCTCCTGTTTATCCCCCACCTGGAATCCCATCCCATACAAATGCTCTGGTTCTTAAGTCTAGTTCCAGCACCTCCACTAGAGCCTCCAGTCCAAGCCAGTCTTCTGCTTTTGAGACGGCTGTTGCACCGCAGTCCTCAGGAGATGATTATATACATACCCATTCCTTCATCTTTTCATAAACATTCACCGTGTCTCCACTGTTAGACCAGAAGCAACCTGGGAACATAGGCCTATTTTCTCTTATGTATAGAACCCTGGAATGATAGCATTTTAGAATTTGAAGGAGATGCTCAACAGCTGGGATGCCCAGTGCCTCCTGGTTTGCCTGGGACTTTCCTGGTTTTAGCACTGAAGGTCCCACCTCCAGAAAACCCACTTAGTCCTAACAAGTCAGCTGGGCACTTCTTGGGTCCTTACTTGATTGGTCCTTACTTGATTGGATAATTATAACTTGATTGGTTGGATTGTTTTATATGGCAAAATCCCTACTAAGCACATTCCCATTTTTAGCACTACATTAGTGAAATAATAACCCCTATATTAAAATGGCTCTCTCTACTGCTGTGTTTGTATAATCATCAGGAAAACTTTGACAGCAGGTAAAGTCAGGGGTTATTATTCCACTTGAGAAAAAGTGAGGCTGAGAAGAGTTTTGTAAATTTTTCCAGCTATTAAGTGAGTAGCCAAAATTATGAATTAGGTCTTTTGATTCCTAATCAGGGCTCCCTGGAATTTGAAAATACCCACCATGGAGCTTCTATCACTTTAAATAACTGTGCAAGACTTTTGTGAAGAAAAACCCAATTGTAGTTTGAGATCCAAAGGGCTTGCACGAATGAAACATGGAATATCATCATATTTCTAACTGGAACACTTCAATATAATAATTTCCCTAAATTTCATTAAATTGAATGAAGTTTTAACAAAAATTCCAACAAGATATTTCTTAGAATGTAACAAAATTATTCTTAAGTTCATCTGCTAGAATACCCATTGAAGAAAAGTTCAAGAAAAATTTGAAAAGGAACAGTTGTGAAGGAGGGTAACTGTCCTTCTAGGTTTTCAAAGTTATTAAACTACAGTGTTTTAAGCAGTGAGGTTGGCACAGAATTGATTAATCAGTGGAATGAAATAAAAAGCCCAGAAAGAGAACCCAAAGCATATTAGAAATTTGGTATATGCTAAAGCTGATTCAGGTCAATGGGAATGATTGTTTATTTAATAAATGATATTGGGCAAATAGACTGATCATTTAGATGTAAATAAAAGTAGGGCTGTATCTCTCCCAAAACTCCAAAATAAATAAACTTTTAATGTAAACAAATAAAGCTACAAAAGAATTAGAAGAAGAACCAGTGAATGTTTATGGATCTTTGGGAGAAGAAAACCTTTTAAATTTTAACACAGAAGGCAGATATAATAAGGGTGAAAACAGATTAAATTTGACTACATGAAAAATAAATTTTTAAAAGGTTTAATATAAATGACAGTGTAGGATGAACATTTGCTATGCATATGATGATTTGAAAGAATTACTGCAAATAAGAAAAAAATAAACATACTAATAGAAAAATGGCAAAGTACCCAATTTGTCACAGAAGTATAAATTATTTAAATTTCTATCTCCTTAATAAGCAAATGAAAGTAAATACAAACCAAAAAGATTCTCTCTCCATTTTTTATCCTACCTAATGATATTGGAAAAAAATTTTAAACCATAATATCTTTTGTTGATGGGAGAATAAATCAGTAGTCTTTTTGTAAGGCCAGTTGTAATAGGAATTAAAACCTTATTAACCTGCCTTAATTTTGATCCAGCAATTCCATGTCTGTCTATATTTTAAAGTAATAATTGGAAATATGTGCAAATATCTCTTTATAATCTTGTGTGTAGAAATTTTATTTATTGATGTTAAAAGGAAGAAACAACTTAATATCTAGTTCTAAGGAACTGGTTGCATAAATGACAGACTATTGTTCTAGGGGAATGAGAAGCAATCAAACAAATATACTCTGCAGTTAATGTTGTAGACGAATATTTAATTACATGAAAAACATCCATGACGTGTATATTGCTAAGTGAAAAAAGCATGTTACTAGGCTGTATTCATAGCATGATCCTGTGTTTGTTTATACACATATATACACATACACACAGAGCATGACGTGGATTACTCATGATTTGTTCTTTTTCTTTTTTATTTTTCTACATTTCTACAGTATACATTTATTGATTTTTTAATAAGACTAATAATTACTATTAATTATTGTTAAAGAGAACTTAGAACCTGGGTCAATGTTTTTATCAAACATATGGAATTACAGGGATGTTTGTGTGCTATGATATATACTTTAGTAATGCTAGAATTTTTTTATTGAATTTTATCATTTTTATAGTCAAAAGGAAACAATTTTAAAAAATACAGAAAGGGCTGGGGAACAAAGAAGTTCATACTCTTTATTCCAACTTTTAGAAATGTTCTTAATGCTGAATATGAGCAAATATTTACTTATACAGAGATTCATCATAAGTGTTTATAATAGGAAAAACCTGATAACAGACATAGAAACACCATTTAAATAATATGAAGCTAGATGAATTATGAGACAGGCCCCTTAGATGAACCTACAGTAACATAGTGAAGTCAGCATGAATCCAGCCTGCCTGGATTCAATCTCAGCTCTGCCACTTACTTGCTGTGTGACTTTGCACAAGTTACTTAGCCTCTGTGTTTCAATTTCCTCCCATAAAATGAGGATAGCAATAGTACTACATCATAGGATGGTTATGAGGATTTTTAAATCACAGCCCATGCGGGAAACAGATGACACATTCAAATTGGATAATTTGAAGAGAGTTTAATAAAGGGACTCTGTGCAGAGCTGTGGACAGGATGTCGTGAAACCCCCAGGGATAGTGTAGTACTCTTGGCTAGTAATAGTAGGAAGTCATAGGGAGCAGCTAGGCAGGTATTGGAACCTGGAGCAAGAAAGAGTTCCTAGGAGGAGCTGTGGTCTTTGTTAAAAGCTCAGTGACCCTTCATACCTTAGCCTCACCCTTCAGGCTTCTTCTGGGACATCTGTAATTAGTCTGCTACTGCTGCAATGATGGTGCATATAAATAATCCCAAATCTCACCGGCTACAAACTGCAGACATTTGTTTTTCTCACTCCCAGGTTGACTGAGGCAGTGCTCCTTAAGGCTTTGGGTTGTTTGGGTTCAGGTCAGCTTCCTAGCCCCCTTATTTTAGGACCAGCCGCCAAGAGGCCAAACCAAACAGGCAAGTCCCTTTCAGTCCTCTGCTCACCCCAAGTGTACAAACATTCCATTGGCCAAAGCGTGTCCCATGACTGAGGCTAAAGTAAATAGAGTAGAGATATTTATATTCCATACACTCTAGTAGAAGGCAAACTCCCATGGCAAATCCTAACACAGGCAGAGAGGCAGAGAGTGGAGTTGGGAATGATAATCCAGTGACAGCTTATCACTGGCCATATCCAAGGGGCACAGAAGCTGGGTGATGTTCTCTGTACAGGTCCTGTCCGGGGCACAGAGCAGGGCGGAATAGGGTAGAGATGTATAGAGAGGCAAACAAAGATATCTGTGTAGGATTACATGAGTTGATATTTTTAATGAGTTTAGGATAGTGACTGGCATGGGAAAAATACTATATAAATGTTTGTTAAATGAAATAATAAAATATGGTGCTATTGAGACGGATGTTTTCAAGAATATTTAAATATTTAAGCTGTTTATCATTAATTGTTAAGTGAAAGAGATTATAGAGCAGGTACACATGATAATACAATTTTAAAATCCAATTTACCTAGAAGAAAGACTGCAAGGAAACTTAGCAAAATAATAATGTTGTTGCTGGGAGGTAGAATCATTGGGAATTTTTCCCCTTTCTGTGTTTTGTGTTCAGAAATAGGCTGCCATATACAATCTCATAAGTTGTGCACTCCACAACTCCAGAGGCCCCGTTTGTCTCTCTGTGCACCTTTGGCTTATGCAACTTCCTTTATTGCCCATAGATTCTAAAACACACATGTATTACTCTTGTGTAATCAAATAAAAGCAGTAAAAATTGCAGCCTTGCTTTTTCTCTCTAAAACTTTTCAATGACAACAGAAACTGACCTAGCTTGGCATTTTCATTAGAGTGACAAATAAATTATCACAGTATAGTTGTCCTTTGGGATTCTGGGGCAATGGTACCAGGACCCTCGTGGATATTAAATTTCACAGATGTTCAAGTTTCTTGTCTAAAATAGTGTAGTAGTTGCATATAACCTACACAATCCTCCTGTACAGTTTAAATCATCTCTAGACTACTTATACGGAGAAGGCAATGGCACCCCACTCCAGTCCTCTTGCCTGGAAAATCCCATGGATGGAGGAGCCTGGTGGGCTGTGGTCCACGGGGTCGCTAAGAGTCAGACACAGCTGAGTGACTTCACTTTCACTTTTCACTTTCATGCACTGGAGAAGGAAATGGCAACCCACTCCAGTGTTCTTGCCTGGAGAATCCCAGGGACAGGGGAGCCTGGTGGGCTGCCATCTTTGGGGTCGCAGAGTCAGACATGACTGAAGTGACTTAGCAGCAGCAGCAGATTACTTATAATACCTAATCCCTATGTAAATGCTATGTAAATAGTGTGCAGCAAGTTCAAATTTTGCTTTGTGGAACTTTCTGAAAATTTTTTCCTCCGATTGTTTTTGATCTGTTCGTTGGTTGACTCTGCAGATGTGGAATCTGTGGGTACAGAGGGCTGACTATGCTCTGGGACAGTTGTTATAAGGAGCACTCACCAGTGCTTGGGGGCAATCCAGGTTATACAGTCACCATTGCAGAACTGAAAGGTATTGCTTCATGTGTGTAGCATAAATACAAGAGACTTGTTTGGCCTGAGTGAGTTGCTAAAATTTTTTAAAATCCTCTAATATGTTTTATTTAGTGGAGAAATTCAGAACTGCTGAATCAGAAATGATGAATATAAGAGTGGAATATTCTTAATTAAATCCACAGTGGAGAAGATTTAGAGTAAAATGAAATCTTCTCTCCCCAGGCCCAGGAGGATAAAATGAATCATTCAGGTACTTCCTGCCACTGCATTTCTTGTTATATGAGATATTAATAGCAGCAACATTATTTGTTAATATAAACTTCATTGATATTAATATCTTATTATAATATTAAGGTATTATAATATCTTATAACATTAATATCTTATTAATATTATTGGGCTTCCCAGGTGGCACTACTGATAAAGAACCCACATGCTGATGCAGGAGATGTAAGAGATGCAGATTTGAGCCTTGGGCTGTGAGGTTGCAAAGAGTCAGACACGACTGAAGTGACTTAGCACGCACATTGATATTATTACCACTTAGGCTACTGCATTCTCTTACTTAAAAGCCAAAAATTATGTGCATTCTCTTTGAAGTCCCCCCCTCCCAAGACAGAGTTAAACATCCCTTCCTCTGTGTGCCCACAACCCCTGTGTCTGTACTTCCATTTTAGAATTTAACATAGAGTTTCATAATCATTGGTATGACTTGTTTGTGAGATCATCCAAAGAATTCATGGATTTTCTTTCATTTTTGTAACCTCAGTATCTCTCTTGGTATATAACACAGAAACATTTCTTGAGTAGGTGTCAGGACTTCCTATTTCACTGTTCTGGGAGGCGTGGAGGGCGCTGTCTCTTGAGAGTGTGGGAAAGTGGTGAACAGCCCATATATATACCCGGGGGAGCCTGTCGGGAAAGGCTGAGTCAGAAATACTCTAGAGAGCTCCCCGCCCTGAGCCCCCGACAGTGCACTCCTGAAAACTGGGAGACAGAACCAAAAGCCATCCTAGGCAGGGTGGGGCAATTCAGAAGAGTGTGTCTCATATATACACTGGTGGTTCAGACGGTAAAGAATCTGCCTACAGTGCAGACCTGGGTTTGATCTCTAGGTCGGGAAGATCCCCTGGAGAAGGAAATGGGAACCCACTCCAGTGTTCTTGCCTAGAGAATTCCATGGTCAGAGGAGCCTGGTGGGCTACAGTCCATGGGGTCACAAACAGAAACAACTGAGTGACTAACACTTTTGTGTAAAAAATAGATAGCTAATGAGATCTTACTGTGGAGCACAGGGAATTCTACTCAGCGCTCTGTGGTGACCCAAATGGGAAGGAAATCCAAAAAAGAGGGGATACGTGTATACATATGGCTGATTCACTGTGCTGCCCAGCAGAAACTGGCACAGCAGTGTAAAGCAACTATATTCCAATTAAAAAAAAAGAGTATGTCTCTTCTCCCGTTTGGATTCTTAGGATCCTTTTTAGATATTATTTTTTATAAAAATATTAATATTTTTGGAGATAAAAATTTGGTTTCATTATAAAGTTAGAGTGGAGGATGTAGCTTGGTTGTCAAGTGAGTCTGCTAATACCCTCCTATTTCAAAATTATCATCCAAAATGCCATCCTCTACCCTTGTTGAGAAGAAACTGTCCTGTTTGGCCTGCCACGTGACTGGGGGAACAGACCAGAATATACCTGTACTCCACATGGCAGGTTCCCAAACAAAAGTGAATTCAGAAAGCTAGGCCTACTGGGGGAGTATGTACAAAGACACGAGCTTCTACAATGGAGAACTGGTACTGTGCATTCTCTAAAATCTTTTTCACTTTCCTCTCCTGGTTTGGATTATTGAGAGGTCACAGTATTAAATATTTCTCCAAACCTTAGTTTAGTTTTTGCTTTTTTATAACATGAAGAATGTAGCCTGTGAATCGGGGCTACCCAGGTGGCTCAGTGGTAAAGAATCCACCTGCCAATACAGGAGAAACTGGAGATGAGGGTTCGATCCCTGGGTTGAGAGGATCCTCTGGAGGAGGAAATGGCAACTCCAGTATTCTTGCCTGAAAAATCCCACAGATAGAGGAGCCTGGTGGGCTACAGTCCCTGGGGTCACAAAGAGTTGGACAGGACTGAACACAGCAGCAGCCTCTGAACCAGCTGAGGAATGTGGATTGCAGAATGTGGACTGTTTCCATGTTTGATATCATGGTATTGGATACTTTCTCCACAAATCTTAATATGACGGCTGGACAGATCATTGGCAGAAATACTCAGGATTCTGAATTTGAGAGTTTGGGCTCCAGGTTGCATAAAAGTAACCAGCCCAGAGTGCTATTTTCATAGTTCAGATATCCCAGTGGCAAATCTGATAAGCCAGCTTGAAAGGCATTAATGGGGAAGAATAGGTTTCTATTTTAGACCACCACCCAAACCTCATTTGCCTTTTAGCAGCCACTTTTAATGTACTGCCTAAAAAAAGAGTGTCCTGTAGGCATGGTAAGCCATGAGCCAGGTCTCTTCAGGGAGGGGGCTTGATCTGACACCCCTGAATCAGGGCATATAGGAAGCTTCCACTTTATTCTCCATTGCACAAGGCTATTGTAAGATGCTAAGAATGCGGTGGAAAAGGGAATTTTCCAGGTTGAATTCAGAAGGAGCAAAGCACAGGTGGCCCCAGAGCAGGGACCCTTCCAGCCTTACCCCATCACAATACACTTCACCAGCTTGGGCAGAAACAGGAAGGAGGTGATGGCAACACAGAGCCCCGTGAATGTGACCAGGGCACCATTTCTGGGTTCTGGAGAGTCAGTTGACCTGATGAGGCTCTCTCCAAGCAGTTTGAGAAGTCAGCCTCCTCAGCCTAAGGGCTCCAAAAGTCCACAGTCCACCAGCCCTAGGCTGCAGTTCACAGCCACAGTCCCTGCATTGCTAATCCTGGCCAACTGTCAAATTAGTGAATCTCCTGGGTTCTCAGGGGACTGGGCAAGAGTGTGGATGACTCACTGTGGCCCATCCCCATTATTAGAGAAACAGCTCAAAGCAAATAGTCTGTGATGATGATTCAGTAATGTCAGTTTCATTAGAGAATATTTTGTGGAAGGTGCAGCAATAAATAGCATTTGCAAACCTTTTAAGACTAATTTTTGTGTCATGGAAGAAAGGGGAAGTTAAGAGTAAATAGCCTGAGAATCAGATGATTTATTTCTCAGTTTAGACTTGTGTGTTTCATTCACTTCTGGGACGTTTCTTCTCGTCTATCTGCCTTTGGGGATCAGCACTGAAAGAGGAGTGACTCATCGTTTGGCCACGTCGTCTTTTCTGTGTTTAATCCCTTAATGTAAAAGCGAATTAGGCAAGAGGATTAAGAGAGATTAAACAAGATTCATTATTGAATTATTAAAAATTAAGCTCTGGCTTAAAACAGCCTAAGAGGAGATGCATATAATAATGTAAGGGACATAAAAATTCCTTCTTGAAACACAAGAGATATTCTCCATTTGTTCTTGATAAAAATCAATGATTAACAATAATACACTCAAAAGGTATCATAATGTCTCTTCATTTATGAAGAGACCCTACCAACCCACCTCTCAGAGGGTAAAGACTTAGAAAAATAACTCTGGTCCTGAGATGGGTTAACCTGTTATTTCTCTTTATCTACCAGTGGACCAGATCTTCTTACCCAGAGAGCATCAGAGTTTAAAACTGATAACCACTGGACCCTTGTAGGGTTCGTAAGCTCCTGGGTAGTACTCTAGGGCAGGACTTGAGAGAGATACCGAAAATGAACAAATTTCCCCTTCCTCCTTTTTAATCACAGACATAGCCTTAAAGGTCCCTTTATCAATCTCCCCAGGTCAAGTCTTTATGTGGAAGAACCAAGAGAAAAGATCCAGAGATAATTCTGGAAAAAAATAAATAAAAATTAGGTTTTCCTCAGAGAACTCAAAGCAATGAAAATGTTAGATTATGAAAGATGTATATATAAAACATTAAAGATAAGATGGTCATGGGTTGTGTATTCAGCCTTATTCCTCCCAAGATATTTCTTTACACCACAAAATAAGGGAAATTTCTGTAGGGTCTGCTCAGTCTCAGAAGATTACATTTCCAGACTTCAGAGGCAGACTGAGACTCTCAAAAGACAAGAGGTGTGTTCGCCTTCAGAGCTGCTGCAGCTTTCATGAGGAGTCACTGCCTTCTCTTTGTGGGCTTGTGGCTGCTGTGTTTAGTCTAGAGTCACGGTTTATAATTCTCTACGAGGACCATGGATGGACAACTAGGGATATGTGAGCCCCATGAACTTGTAGCAGTTTTCATTATACATATATTGACTGGGGCAATGTGGAGGAGCCAGAACTCTCAGATTCTCGGAAAAGTCCATGGCCTCATATGGAAGAGGGTTCCAAGGCTTTTCCAAGGCTGGAGCATCTGTATGCTTTCTGATTCAGCAGCAGCCCCACACCTGAAATATAGGTAATGTTCTTAAACCCGCCTTACAGATGAGGAAATGGGCTGACAGAGTTGAAAAAACGTGTTGAAGTCACACAGCTGGTAAATGGTGAAGCCAGATTATAAATCCAGATCTGACTTCAGAAGCTGAGTCTCTCATTAGTGGGCAATGCTTTGTCTACATTTAATAGGCTCAAAAGAATAAAATCTGGAATTTGTTAGGTCTCTTCCAGCTTTCCCAAATCTTTACAGTAACATCCCTGACAGGTGACCCAGCTCTGCCTGACCTCTTCTGGGGATGAGAGCTTCATCCCTCACCAGGGGTAAGCTCCACTGTTGAAATTAATGAGTACTTTTCAAATATTAAACCTCAATTTACTTTATGACTGTATGCTAGCAAAGTGGTTTCAAATGTGAAATACAGAATGTTTTTAGGTATGCTATCCAGGACTGGAGTCTGAAATTCTGCAGCATGAAGACTTCTGCTTCTCTCCCTTTTCAAAGTGGGGCACACGACAGAAGGTAGCCTGTGTTGGCAAATCCAAGCATGAACATCAAGAAAGAATCTAACATGTGGAACGATGGACAAGGCAACCATCCAAAAACATCAGAAGGATGTGTGCTTTGAAAATGGGAATGACCTGACAGTTTCCATATACAGCAAAATCTTTATTAGCTGACTTTGGAGGCCTTTTTCCCCCCTCTAGCTTCTTTTGTAAAAATGACCCTTTGTGTATCTCCCTTATGCTTTAGTGAACAAGAAATATGGAAGGTGGGGGAGGATGCTTTCTTAGAGTGCTGGTGGTTTCTTTTGAGCTCACATTCTTTCCTGCCTCTCAAAACATCCTCAATGATAGATGACTTAAATGCTTCAAAAATGGAGAGCATTTAACAGTAATGCTAGTAAAGTAGAAACTTTGTTATTGATGCCTGAATTAACTATTCTTTTTGAGGTAGCTAATCTCCATAGATGGTCACTAAGGGTTCATGCCTCCTGGGACTCATGCCTCGGAATCTAGACTGGCCCAAATGTAATGTGGTGGGAGTGACGCTGTGCCAGTTCCAGGCCTCAACCTTAGAAAAATTCTTGAAGTTTCTACTTGTGTACTTTTGGAAACTTTGTACTGCCGTGTATGAATCCAACTAATCTCATGCTGGAGAGACCATGGAGAGAGAGAGAGAGATGTTCCAGGATGATGTGGAAAGAGAGAGTCCCAACTGTTCAAGTATTTCATTAGGCCAGCCTTGCAGCCATCCCTGTGAAGGCACCAGACATGTATCTGAGCTATCTTGGATGTTCTGTGTAGTTGAACTTCTAGGTGACTGCAGTCCTAGCTGATATCACACAGAGCAAAGGAACCAACCAGCGGAGCCTAACCAACCTATAGAATCATGAGAAGTAATAAAATGCTTGTTATTAAAATCTCCTAAGTGTGGAATGGTTTGTTACATAGTAATAGATAATGAAACACATTTCATATTCATATAGCAAAATTGATTATGGGTAAACAAGTGTTGATTCCAATCCCAAAGAAAACTAGGTCAAAGAATGTTCAAACTACTGTACAATTGCACTCATCTCACACGCTAGCAAAGTAATGCTCAAAATTCTCCAAGCCAGTCTTCAACAGTACATGAACCATGAGCTTCCAGATGTTCAAGCTGGATTTAGAAAAGGCAGAAGAACCAGAGATCAAATTGTCAACATCCATTGCATAATCGAAAAAGCAAGAGAGATCCAGAAAAGCATCTGCTTTATTGACTATGCCAAAGCCTTTGACTGTGTGGATCACAACACACTGTGGAAAATTCTTAAAGAGATGGGAATACCAGACCACCTGACCTTCTTCCTGAGAAATCTGTAGGTAGGTCAAGAAGCAACAGTTAGAACTGGACATGGAACAATAGACTGGTTCCAAATCAGGAAAGGAGTATGTCAAGGCTGTATATTGTCACCCTGCTTATTTAACTTATATGCAGAGTACATAATGAGAAATGCTGGACTGGATGAAGCACAAGCTGGAATCAAGATTGCCAGGAGAAATATCAATAACCTCAGATATGCAGATGATACCACCCTTATGACAGAAAGTTAAGAGGAACTAAAGAACCTCGTGATGAAAGTGAAAGAGGAGAGTGAAAAAGTTGGCTTAAAATTCAACATTCAGAAAACTAAGATCATGGCATCCAGTCCCATCACTTCTTGGCAAATAGATGGGGAAACAGTGGAAACAGTGGCAGACTTTATTTTCTTTGTTTCCAAAATCACTGCAGATGGTGACTGCCGTCATGAAATTAAAAGACGCTTGCTCCTTGGAAGAAAAGCTATGACCAACCTAGACAGCATATTAAAAAGCAGAGACATTACTTTGCCAGCAAAGGTCTGTCTAGTCAAAGCTATGGTTTTTCAAATAGTCATGTACGGATGTGAGATGTGGACTATAAGGAAAGCTGAGCACCGAAGAATTGATGCTTTTGAACTATGGTGTTGGAGAAGACTCTTGAGAGTCTCTTGGACTGCAAGGAGATCCAACCAGTCCATCCTAAAGGAAATAAGTTCTGAATATTCATTGGAAGGACTGATGCTGAAGCTGAAACTCCAATACTTTGTCCACCTGATGCGAAGAACTGACTCATTGGAAAAGACCCCAATGCTGGGAAAAATTGAGGGAGGAGGAGAAGGGGACAACAGAGGATGAGATGGTTGGATGGCATCACCGACTTGATGGACATGAATTTGAGCAGGCTCTGGGAGTTGGTGATGGACAGGGAAGCCTGGCGTGCTGAAGTCCATGGGATCGCAAAGAGTCGGACACGATTGAATGACGGAACTGAGCTGAACTTAAGTGTTGATAAAAATGTATACTATAGTAAAGTGATGAAAAACATTCACTTAAAACACCCAATAAAAAAAAAACCAAGCCTCATTAGGGACTTGCCTGGGGGTTCAGTGGTTAAGATTTCACTTTCCAATGCGGGGGGTGGGTGGGTGGGGTGCAAGTTCAATCCCTGGTCGGGGAGCTAAGATCCCACATGCCTTTTGGCCAAAAAACCAAAACATAAAACAAAAGCAATATTGTAACAAACTCAATAAAGGCTTTAAAAGTGGTCCACATTAGAAAAAAATCATAAAAAAACAAGCCTCATTAAAGCAGTATTCTAACCACAGTGAGAAAGCACTTTATAACCACTGGGATGACTACAATCAGAAAGACAGATAATAACAAGTACTGGCAGGGATGTGGAGAAATTGGAACCCTCATACACTGCTGATGGGAATATAAAATGGTGCAGTTGCTTTGGAAAGCAGCCTGGCAGTTCCTCAAAATGTTAATCATAGAGCTGGCACTCGACCCAGAAACTCCACTACTAAGGATATATGCAAGAGAAACAAAAACATATGTTCCCATAAAAACTTGTACCGGAATTTTCATAGCAGCATTATTCATGATTGCTGAAAAGTGGAAACAACTCAAATATCCATTAGCTGATGAATGGATAAATAGTATGTGGTATAATCTATACAAGGGAATTGTATAGATAAAAAGGAATACAAAGGATACATACATGAAGCATGGATACATGCTACAGCATGAATGAACCTTGAAAATGAATGAAGTGAAAGAAGTCAGTCACAACAACCACATACTGTAGAATCCTGTTTATATGAGACTGGGAAGCAATGGAGAGAGACTGTTAATGGGTACAGATCTTCTTTTTGATATAATGGTCAAATATTCTAAAATTGAACAGATTGATGATTTCAACCTTTGTGAATATACTGGAAACATTTAATCGCCCATTTTGAATGGGTGAATTGTATGATATGTGAATTGCAGCTCAATAAAGGTGTTACTAAAAAACAAGAAAGGCAATCTCCTATAAGACTGGTATCTATTTTATTTTGCCTGCTTTGGGCACTAGATTCTTGCCTGTCATCAGATAAGGCTAAATCAACTCAGAGAGCTAACAGCACTTGAATGGGCTTTTTGATGGGGTAGTTTATCAAAACAGCATGAGATGAGAGTTGAATGTCAGTTTATTATACAGTTAATATAATGTATTATTACAGTTAATATTCTTAGCTTCCTCTTATCAATAAGGTGAAGATCAATACAAAGATTTGGTCTGAATCCTTAAATTCTCTGATTGGGGTTTGTTAAGTCACCTCTAGGGACCTGCTGTGTTCTAATTTTTGATGTGATAGTAGCTTGTCAGCATGAAGAAAGGGAAGAGGGCAGTATGGCCCCCTCCTCAATTTCCCAGAAAACAAAACAATGTTCATAACTCTATTCACAAGAACTGTCAAAAGTATCTGAATTCATTACTTACATAATCAGAAAGCATAAGTTCCAGTTAGATTATCCTGCAACAGCATAATAGCACATTTTTCTAATGGCTACTGAAAGGTTGACTTTTATAGATGTCTTAGATGTTTTTGAAAAAAATGTTGTATGCTCTATTTGTTTTGAGGTGCAGTTTTAAACATACTCATTAATTTAAGCTTGTTAATTGTGCATTTATGTCCTCTATAGCATTACAATATTTTAGGTATTTCATTTAAAATTATAAATATAATATTAACTTATTGATAAACTAAAATATGCCAGGCCCCCTGCCAGGCTCTGAGGATTCATTCCTGATCAGTACACAGTTTCTGTCCTCACGGAGCTCATAGTAGATGACAAATGTCTCAATGAATGAATATATAAGACCTGCAATGCCAATCTCTATTTACTTTGAATGTATACTTTATATGTATGTTTAATGGATTATTTTAATATTAGTATTTAATATTATTAATATATTATTATTTTATCTATTATTTTTGACAAAGAAATGTTAAAATCTGCGGTCATGAAGTTATCAAATTCTCCTTTAGAACTGTTCATTTTTGCTTATACTCTGAGGATCCTTTGTTAGGTGCCCCAGTTCAGGATTTTTATAACTTCCTGATGATGTTGTTGTTTTTTTGTCGCTAAGTCGTGTCCAACTCTTTTGTGACCCTGTGTACTGTAACCTACCAGTCTTCTCTGTCCCTGAGGTTCTCCAGGCAAGAATCCTGGGGTGGCTTGCCATTTCCTTCTCCAGGGATCTTCCCAACCCAGGGATCGAACATGTGTCTCCTGCATTGTTGGCAGGCGAATTGTTTACTGCTGAGCCACCTGGGAAGCCCAACTTCCTGATGAATTGTTTCTTTTATCTCCTGCAGTGTCTAATCTTCACACCATTCAGTAAAATTCATTTTCATCTCCAGAGGTTCAACTTGGGTCTCCTTTCTATCGTCTGTGTCTCCACTTAACATACTCAATCTTTGCCTTCTTGAGTTTATAAAATATAGTTACAATAACTTTTAATGCTTTTATCTTTTAATTCTGTCATCTGTGCTGTTTCTGGATGTGTTTCTATTGATAGATTATTTTTCTCCTCATTGTGGGTCAGTGTTTCCTGCTCCTTCACATGCCTGGTAAGTTTTGATTGGTTGCCAGACATTGTGTATTTTATCTTGTTAAATGCTGGATGCTTTGTATGCCTGAAAATATTCTTGAGCTTTGTTCTGAGATACAGTCAAATTATTTGGAATGAGTTTGATCATCTTAAGGCTTTTTTATTTTTAAGCTTTGTTAGGCAGGACCCAACTAGACTTTAGTCTGAGGCTATTTCCCCACGACTGAGGCAGTACCCTTCTGGTCACTCAAGGCTGTATGAATGACAAGGTTTTCCACTCTGTCTGATGGGAGTCCAGTTCTTCTCAGCCCTGTGTCTTCTCCCTGGATTGCTATCTCTGCTCCTTTTGGGTCATTCGTTCTCTGGCCATGGGTGGGTGTTTCACACTCACAGGCTGATGAACACTCAGCTGAAGACTCAATGGGGATCCTGGGCACATCTCTGAAATGGGCTTTCTCTGTGAGCAGTTTCTCCTCCCCCTCTGTGCCTGAAAATTCCAACAGCTTTGACTTTCTCAGACTCTTAGATTTATCTCTTCTACTTGGAGACCCTGTGGGTCTGCTCAGGTTCTCCCTGCCTAGCTCTGGCCTAGAAACTCTCTAGCACTTAACTGGAGCAAGCATAGAGTAAGCTAATGTGTTTCACCTCTCAGGGATCAGGGTGCTGTGTGATGTCCAAAGCCTGAAAAACCTTTGTTTCTAGTATTCTGTCCAGTTTTTTAGTTGTTTTGGGCAAAAGAGGGTAGATCCACTTCCTGTTACTCCATCTTGGCCAGAAGCTGAGGTCTACTTAATTTTTAGTCATGCTTTTGCCTTAATATCTATTTTTGTCTTCGATTGCCACACCAGCTTTCCTTCCACAAATATTTGCCTGGTGTTTATACTTCCAGCTCTCTACTTTGAGCCTTCTTATATCATTATGTCTCAGGTTTGTCTCTTTAAAAAGAATGTCACAATTGGGCTTTATCTCCTAGTCTGAGAATGTTTGTCCTTTAGCAACTGGGTTTAATTGTTTGAATTTATAGACATTAGTAATCTATTTGGATTTATTTCTATTTACATTTTTTAAACAAGTACTTATTACATTATTTATTTATTTATTTTTATTCATTTGTTTTTATTTTTTATTTTTGGCTGTGTGGGTCTTCATTGCTGCATGAAGCCTTTCTCTAGTTGTGGCGCTCAGGCTTCTCATTGCAGTGGCTTCTCTTGTGAAGCATGGGCCCTAGAGTTCTCAGGCTTCAGTAGTTGCAGCACACGGGCTCAGTAGTCATGGTTCTCGGGCTCTAGAGTATGGGCTCAGTAGTTGTGGCACATGCACTTCGTTGTCCCACAGTATGTGGGATCTTCCCAGACAGGGGATTGAACTGGTGTCCCCGGAATTGCTACAAGGCAGATTCTTAACCCCTGGACCCTCAAGGAAGCCCCTCCAGTTCCTTTTTTTGTGCTTTTCTTTTATGATGCTTTTTCTTTTTTCCTTTTATTGCTTTTTATTATATTAAAAGAGTTTTTTTTATGCTCCCCTTTTTTATTTCTACAAATTTGAAAGTTATGTATTCTATTTTGTTTTTTTAAGAGTTATACTCAGAATTTTAATATGCATTCTTAACATAATAAAGTACAAAGCTAATTGGTACTGTTATCCTCCTGAAGAAAAATACAAGGTCTTATAATGATTTAATTCCTTTCTCTGTTTTCCACGTTCCATAATACTGTGAGCTAAAATGTATTCCATCTTGTTTTTAAGCATCCCCACACAAATAAGTAATTTTGAATAGTTGATGTTTATTAGGTTTAGATTACCCATTTGCTCCCCACTGCTTCTTGCATCACACTCCTTCCACAGCCATCTTACTGAAGAATGTGCTTCAGGAATTCTTTCCCTGAAGAGTCAGTGAGATGTGAACTCTGAGTCTTTTGTTTGTCTGAAAATGTCTTTATTTTATTCTATGCTCAGTGTAGAAACATGATTTTGCTGAATATAGAATTCCAGGTTTAAAATTACTTTCCCTTAATATATTGAAGATATTGTTTCATTTTCTTCTGGCATTTGTTATTTGATGAGCAGTCTGTTCTCCGTAATTGTTGTTCTTTCGTAGACAGTCTGTCTTTCTAATTTGGCCAGATTTATCTCTTTGTCTGTGTTGTTCTGCAGGTGTGATGATATGTTTAGGTGTAGATTTGCATTATTTATTCTGTTCGAGACAATTTACTACTTCAGTTAGAAAGACACATTATGTTCAACACTGTCCTGTACCCTCCTCAGGACTGAGGGATCAAATCCCCTAGGTGCTAGGAGCTGGGGGTGCTTCCAGAAGACAATGCTTATATATCAGCCTTCTCCAGGAAGTACTCGCAGCTGAATAGTGCTGCTTTGCTCACAGGGTTACACCCCTTCCTAAGGGTGGGTTTAGTTGCTAAGCTGTGTCCAACTCTCAGGACCCCATGTAGCCCGCTAGTCTCCTCTGTCCATGGGATTTCCCAGGCAAGAATACTGGAGGGGGTTGCCTTTTCCTTCTCCAGGGGATCTTCCTGACCCAGGGATCAAATTCAGGTCTCCTGCACTGCGGGCAGATTCTTTACCAACCAAGCCATCAGGGAAGGGAAGCTTGCATCCAATGACTGGGATTGGTCGATGCAGGGATACAAAGAGCCAGCCCTCTTGTCTCAATGGGGGATGATTCTAGAGGTCCTTCTTAGCATCAGCACTCCCTTTAGTAGGATAATCAACTCATCCTGACATATTTACAGGTTCTAGGGATTAGGAATTGTTGGGGAACATGGCCTTATTTGTTTAGCAACAAAAATATGCATTATTTTAATTCAAATTGAATTGGAAACTACCCATCAACAGGGAATTAAGAACATTTTACAGCATTACACTCTTGATACAAAGAACAAGGCAACTGCATAAATGATGGCATGGAAATATGATATATATTAAATAAAAGGCTCGATGTTCTCAAGTACGTGTGTTAAGACCATTGGTTCTACAGATTCTGATCCATCATGTTGACACCAAGTCAGCATATTGATTTTTTAAAGAAAGCTGTCTTTATGTATTGAGGAAGAAAAAAATTCCAAAACAAGTTAATCTGAAATATAGCAACCAATGTATTGTAGTTTATACTTATTAAAGATCATATGAGGCTTGAAAAAAAACTGAACTCCTGGTCTTCATCCCCAAACCCCAAAGTTCTCTCTTATCTCAGTTAATGATAACTGTTGTTACAAATATTCAGGGTAAAATCCTTAGAGTCATCTTTATGTCCTCTTTTTGTCTGATACTGCAAATTCTATGCAGTTTACCTAAAAATGAACCCAGACTTGGACCACTTCTTATAATCCTCACTGCTGTCCCCGGTCCAAGTCACCATCACTTCTTGCCTGGATTATTGCAGCAGCCTCATGACTGGTAGGCTTTCAGCCAATTCTCAACGTGGCAGAGTGACCCCATTAAAGTGTTAGTCAAATCCTTGTCTCCTGCTCAGAACCCACCAGAGTAACTGTTCACTTATCACTCACAGTGAAAGCAAAGTCCTCACTGTGATTTGCAAGGATTCCTGCATGATCCAGCTCCCTGTTACCTCCGAGACTCATCTCCCACTGCTGCGCTCTCTTTCTCACTCCACTCCCCCACATACCCTGTTCCTTGCTGTAATTTAAAAATACCAGGCATGGTTCCCAATCAGGACCTTTGCTCTGGCTGTTTCCTCTGCCTGGAAAGTTCTTCCCCACACATCCCTGTGATTTGCTCTCTTACTTCTTCAGATCTTGAATAAACATCACTTGCTCAGTGAAGCTTTCTCAGGTAATTTATCTAAAACTTTAACCCCTCCCTCTTGACATTCCATACCCCTTTCCCTATGTTATTTTTTTCCTTAACCTTTTTTACTTACCCCCATCTCATATGCTATATATTTGTCCCTGGAATTCTCCAGGCAAGAATACTGGAGTGGGCAGCCATTCCCTTCTCCAGGAGATCTTCCTGACCCAGTGATTGAACCCAGGTCTCCCACAATGCAAGCACAAATTCTTCACTGTCTGAGCCACCAGAGAAGCCACATTATATTTATTATCTATCTTCATTATTAAAATGTAAAGTTTATTAGACTAGGCTTTTTAAAAAATCTATTTTGTTAACTGCCATGATCCCAGAGCCTTGAACTATGTCCAGCATGTACTATGAACTCAATAAATAATTGGTGAATGAATGAAAGAGTGACTATTTTTTGTTTCTAGAAATTTGACTTGAAAAATCTGTGTGTTCTTATTGAATAGTGTCCTTTTGCTTCTGATTTTTAGTGATGAATAGCGTGTGCTCTAGAACTAGACTGCTTGGGTTGAAATCCCAGCTCTGCTACTCTAATAGCTGTGTGACCATGGGCAATTTCCTAACATCTCATCTGTAAAATGCAGAAAGTAATAGTGGCTGCTTCATGGGGATTTACTGTATAGCTGTAAAAGAATTAGGAACCTTTTATGCACTGATATGGAAAGAGTTTCAAGATCTATTTTAAGCCACAAAAGGAAGGTGCAGAATAGTAATATATAATTTTCTGTCTTTTATGCAAGAATTTGTACCTGGATAGAAAAATATTGGAAGTATTTAAAAGAAATTTATAAAAGTGCTTGGCTACAGAGAGAAGGGAGTGGGAGTAGCATATCAAGAAAGAGAGTGACTAGATTTACTGTTGAAAGAGGAGGGTAAAGATGTTGATTAACTTGACGTTTTGTTAATCAAGTTGGGATAAACTTGGGACTTCCCTGGTGGTACAGTGGCTAAGATTCCTTGCTCCCAGAGCAGGAGGCCCAGGTTCAATCCCTGGTTAGGGAACTAGATTTCACATGCCTCAACTAAACATCCCACAATCTGCAGCTAAACATTCTGCATTCTACAATGAAGATCAAAGATCCTATGTGCCACAATTAAGACCCAGTGCAGCCGAATAAATAAATGTTACAAAAAATCAAGATAGGCTTGGTTATGTGGTAGTTACAATCACACCAAAGTCTCAGTGGTCTTTTTCTTTCTCCTGCTAAATGTCCCTTATAACAGACTGGGAGTTCTATTACATAGTTCTGGAATGGGTATATAACCTAGTTCTGGCCAATGACGTGACAAAATATCCTGGAGTGCTTCAGGGAAATGTTCCCCCTCTTGAAAAGAAACAAACAGGAATAGATATCCCTCACACATGCCAGATTTACAAAGGATGCTTGGTAATACGGGAGCCATCTTGTTAACTGGGGAGAGGCAAGCTTGGGAGATTTACAAATCTGACCTCCAGGGGATGGTAGAGTTAGAAAATAGAAAGAACCTGGATACTTAATGAGGTCAGCAAACCACTGAATTAACCAACTCTGGAGACTTCCTACCTCAGGATTTCTTATTATGTGAGATAATAAAATTTATTTATTGTATAAGCTATTTCAAATTAGATTTTCTCTTATTAGTAGATGAAAACATCCTCATTTATAGGTTTCTCATTCATTTTTCTTATTTTATTTTACTGACTAGCTCTCCCACTGTAATGTTGTATAGAGCATGAAAGCAGCCATCTTTGTCTTATTCCAGATTTAATAGGATTACCTCTAAAATTACCCCTAAATATTATAATGACTGTAGGTTTTGGTAAGTCCTTTTATTAAGATAAGAAATTTCTCTTCTAGAGCTAGCTGCTTAGAAGTTTGTGGGTTTTTTTTTAAATCAATAATAGATTTAAATTTTGCCAATTATTTTTTAGCATTTGTTGATATAATCAGATGCCTTAATCTGTAAATGTAGTGACTTACATAACTTTCTAAGTTAAAATTAGATCCTTGGACTTCTGTAATTAACCTCTTTGTCATAATATATTTCCTTGATACAGTGTTGTATTTGCCTTGCTGAAATTTAAATAGAATTTTTGCATCTCTGTTCAAGTGAGGTGAATCTTGCTGCGTTTTGGCCTCAGTGCTTTGCTGAATGCACAAAATGAATTAGATACTTTTCCAACAGTAGAATAATGTATTGCTCTGTGCTTAGTCGTTCAGTTGTGTCTGACTCTTTGCAACCCCATGGACTGTAGCCTGCCAGGCTCCTCTGTCCAGGGGGATTCTCCAGGCAAGAATACTGGAGTGGGTTGCCATGCCATGCTCTCCTCCAGGGGATCTTCCCAACCTAGGGATCAAACCCAGGTTTCCCGCATTGCAGGTGGATTCTTTACCATCTGAGCCACCAGGGAAGCCCAGAATAATGTATATAACATAGAAATTTATCTCTTTTTGGAAAGTTTCCTAGTACTTATCCATTAAACTTCTTAGGCTTAGTGTCTTTTTTTCTTTCCTGGCTGTGCCGGCTGGCTTGAGGGATCTTAGTTCCCTAACCAGGGATTAAACCCAGGCAGTGCAAGTGTGGAGTCCTAACCCCTGGACCTCCACAGAATTCCCTTACGAAGTTTATAAAACTTAAAAAGAAGACAGTAAAGGGGATGGTAGGAGAGAGCCTCATGAAGGAGGGGATATCTGTATATATATGGCTGATTCACAATATTCTACAGCAGAAAATAACACAACATTGTAAAGCAATTGAATGCCAGTGGGGGGAAAAAAAAAGACACTATGGGAATTCAGCAGTCCAGTGATTAGGACCCTATGCTTCCATTGCAGGGGGCACTGGTTGGATTCCTGGTGGGGAAACTAAGGTCCCTGCTAGCTGTGTAGCAATGGGCAAGGAAAAAACCATGAAACTTAAAAAATGCAGAAAATAATATAATAAACACCTATTTACTAACTCATAGCCCCAAATGATCAATACACAGCCATTATCATCTTGAAACAAGTCCCTGACATTACAGTTTATAAATATTTCAGCACATATCTCTGAAATATAAAAACTTTTTAAAACCTACCACAATATATCATAAAACATCCCGTCGGTGCTCAAATTTCCTTTCGTTTCTCATCAATATTTTGAAAATCTTTGTATCAAGATCCAGTTAAGGGCCATACATGCAATTGGGTGATGTGTCTTTTAGGTCTCTTCTAATCTATAGATCTCCCCCATCCACTATACCACACACATCTTTCTTTTTCTTTGGAATTTATTTGTTGAAGGAACTGGATCACTTGTTCTGTAGAATTTCCTACACTCTGGATTTTGCTAATTATATTTCTCTGGTGTTGTTTACTGTGTTCCTTATAGAAAGCAGCCAATACTGATTTTTAAAAATTATTCCATATCATAAACTTGAAGTGTTTTAATCCAGTACAGTTATTATTTTTTTTATTAATGCAAAACTGTCACATCTTTTGCCAACAGCAGCCTCTTCAAGTTGACTCCTAAGTGGTTTTTTAAAAAATTTATTTACTTTGAGTATAGTGGATTAGAAAAGTTGTGTTAATTTCTGCTATATAGCAAAATGATACAGTTACACACATATATAGAGAAGGCAATGGCATCCCACTCCGGTACTCTTGCTTGGAGAATCCCGTGGACGGGAGAGTCTGTTGGGCTGCAGTCCATGGGGTCGCTAAGAATTGGGCACGACTGAATGACTTCACTTTCACTTTTCACTTTCATGCATTGGAGAAGGAAATGGTAACCCACTCCAGTGTTCTTGCCTGGAGAATCCCAGGGACGGGGGAGCCTGGTGGGCTGCCGTCTATGGGGTCACACAAAGTCAGACACGACTGAAGCAACTTAGCAGCAGCAGCAGATACATATATATACATTCTTTTTCATATTCTTTTCCATTGTGATTTATCATAAGATATTGACTATAGTTCCCTGTGCTATACAGTAAGATCTTGTTGTTTACCCATTTAAAAAATATGTATATTTTTATGTATATTTATGTATATCTTACTTATTTATTTGGCTGTGCTGGGTCTTAGTTGTGGCATGTGCAGCCTAGTTCCCTGACCAGGGATTGTACCTGGGCCTCCTGCATTTGGAGCACAGAGTCCCAGCCACTGGACCACCAGAGAAGTCCCTATCCATTCTAAATATAGTAGTTTGCATCTGCTACTCCCAAACTCCCAGTCTATCCCTCCTCCACCCTCCTTCCCCCTTGGCAACCTCAAGTCTGTTGTCTATGTCTGTGAGTCTGTTTTGTAGATAAGTTCATTTGTGTCATATTTTAGATTCCACATAGAAGGAATATCATGTGGTATTTGTCTTTCTGACCTACTTCACTTATAATCTCTAGGTCCCTTCATGTTGCTACAAATGGCATTATTTCGTTCTTTTCTATGGCTGAATAGGATTCCATTGTATATATATACCATGTCTTCTTTATCCATTCATCTGTCGATGACATTTACGGTGTTTCCATGTCTTGGCTATTGTGAATAGAGCTGCAATGAAAATAGAGATGCATATATCTTTTTGAATGCTGGATCTTATGGCAACTCTATTTTTAGATTTTTTGATGAACCTAGTAATTAGTGATGTTGAGCATCTTTTCATGTGGATGTTGATCATATGTGTATCTTCTTAAGAGAAACGTCTGTTTATGTCTTCTGCCTATTTTTTGACTGGCTTGTTTTGTTATTAAATTGTATGAGGATTCCTAAGTGGTTTTGATAGTCTCCGTGGCCTTTGGCTTTGTTGTCTCTGATATGACAATTTGTTCCATACTCATCTTATACCTTTCTTGCCCCAGGCCTGAAATCAGCCTTTTCTCAAGTGAATTCTAATTCCTTTCAGTGGAAAATGATATTTAGAGACCACTCTTTAGATATTGGGGTGCTCACCGCTACTAGGTGGATCCATTTTCCAGATCTTCCTTCAATTTTATTTTCTTCAAATATAGTCACACGTAGTTTCTCTTTATTCATTTTTTATTTGAATATCTTTTTTCATCACTTTATTTTCAACTTTTTTAGGTGATCTTTATAATTTTTTTCCCCATGTGGTTTGTGGGATCTTAGTTCCCTAGTTTAGTTCAGTTCGGTTCAGTTGCTCAGTCGTGTCCGACTCTTTGTGACCCCATGAACCGCAGCACGCCAGGCCTTCCTGTCTATCACCAACTCCCGGAGTCCACCCAAACCCATGTCCATTGAGTCAGTGATGCCATCCAACCATCTCATCCTCTGTCGTCCCCTTCTCCTCCTGCCCTCAATCTTTCCCAGCATCAGCGTCTTTTCCAATGAGTCAACTCTTCGCATGAGGTGGCCAAAATATTGGAGTTTCAGCTTCAGCAACAGTCCCTCAAATGAACACCCAGGACTGATCTCCTTTAGGATGGACTGGTTGGATCTCCATGCAGTCCAAGGGACTCTCAAGAGTCTTCTCCAACACCATAGTTCAAAAGCATCAATTCTTCTGTGCTCAGCTTTCTTCACAGTCCAACTCTCACATCCATTGTTGACAAAGTAATGTCTCTGCTTTTTAATATGCTGTCTAGGTTGGTCATAACTTTCCTTCCAAGGAGTAAGTGTCTTTTAATTTCATGGCTGCAATCACCATCTGCAGTGATTTTGGAGCCCCACAAAATAAAATCAGCCACTGTTCCACTGTTTCCCCATCTATTTACCATGAAGTGATGGGACTGGATGCCATGATCTTAGTTTTCTGAATGTTGAGATCAAACTTGGGCTGGACTCTCAGCAGTGAAAGCATGGAGTCCTGATCACTGGACCACCAGGGAATCCCCTAGATGACTTTTATTTATTTCTTTTTGATATAATAGATTTTATGTATTTATATTTTCATTTTAATTTTTTTAAACACCAAAAACATTTTGTATTGGGGTACAGCCGATTAACAATGTTGTGGTAGTTTCAGGTGAACAGCAAAAAGACTCAGTCATTCATACACATGTATTCATTCTCCCCCAAACCGCCCTCCCATCCAGGCTGGCACATAACACTGAGCAGAGTTCCATGTGCTATACCGTAGGTCTTTGTTGGTTATCCATTTTAAATTTAGCAGTATATATATGACCTTCCCAAAGTTCCTAACTTGATGTGTGTCTTGTAATAGCTAGATTTTTAAAGATCCAGTATAAGATTCGCTTTTTGTCCATGAACTAAGTCTATTCACATTCCAAGTAATATTGATACATCTGAACTCCCAACATATTTTGCCTTTTCTACTCACCTGGATTTTTGTTGTTTCCTTTTGTCGTTTGTAAGATTGAATTTTCCTTGTCCTATTTTATCCTTTAAAATTGGAACTTGTGTCTGCTGTTTCTTTTAGTGGTTACCCTAACATATGGATTTTACAAGTTTCACTGATTTCTTTAATAAGATATTTCTAGGATTACTATTTTTCCTTTTTTCTATGTACATTCTCTATTAATTCTTTGTGGCTGGCAAACGTTCTGCATCCTTAAATATCTACAAATATATTTATTTTACATTCACACTTGAATAATAGCTGAGTATATAGAATTCTAAATTTGTAATCATTTTTATCTCAAAAATTTGGAGATATATTTCTTCTGTTTTCTTGTGTCCAACATGTTTTCACTGAGAATTCTGATGTCAGTCTTTGTAGAAATGTTTTGTAAAATCTTGCATGATTTGAAGAAATTCTCTTTTATTGCCCATTGATCTAAAATTTCACTCATATACACTAGGCATAGTCCTTTCTTCTTTAAAAAAAATATATATATTTACTTACCTAGCTATCTCTCTATTTATTCATGTGTAGTCATCTCTCATTCATCTGACTCTATTCCCAACCTGGAGATTCGTGAATTTTTCCTCCCCTTTATCATTTATGTCTTTTATTTTCTTCTGGAATATGTATAAATAGGTTGGGAGACTCTGGCTCTCTTCTCCATGTTTCTAAACATTTCTTCATACATTCTGTTTTGTACCACATTCTGGGAGAATCTCTCAGCTATTTCCAGCTCATTCTGCTATTTCCCCTTCTTCTGAATATTTTTATTTTCCAAGAGCTCTACTTGGTTCTTTTTCATAACTTCCTTTTTGTCTTGTGGATTCAATTATCTCTATTATCTCGGTGAAGATTTCAATTATATTTTCCTTAAAATCACCTTCTGTGAATTCTAGTAACTGTTTCTTAGATATGTGTCCTGTGTTGCTCTTTATGCTTCTCTTTTATGAAGCACTAGTAATTCTTGGCTCTGTACACATCTTTTCCTCTGAGAGTCTCTATTATTCTGACTATGGGAGGAACTGCTTGTTGAAACTTGCTTCCTGCCACTGATGGGGAGGGAGATGAGGATGGGCCCATTATCTGGCCTTTTGGGCATGGGGAGTCTCCCAGGGTGCTGACTTGCCTCTTGGGCCCAAGGATCTCCCTTCACTGATTAGGAGCACATACCTGTAGGAAGTGGGAGGGGCAGACTATCAGCGTCCTCCTACCCAAGTGTACTGGGTTGAGAAGTGTCTCCCCAAATTCACGTTCACCTAGAACCTGTCAGTATGACCATATTTGGAAATAGGGTCCTTACAGATGTAGTCAAGAAAAGATGAAGCCATGCTGGATTAAGGTGGGGCCTACATCCAATTTGACAGTAAGTTGGCCCCCTTACCAAGAAAAAGAAATTTATCACCTAGTCTTTCTGCTTGGTGTCCCTGAAGTTGAAACTCATGGTTCCCTCCTAGCTACCTATCAAGTCATAATGAATCAGCTCTGCAAGTCTCAGTTTGCTCATCTAGAAAACAGAATTTTAATACCTCCTACTGTATAGAGTCGTTATGAAGATCAAAATGATAAGGTTGATACAACAGGTTGTATGAATCGAGACATTATATTTTCCTTATGCTAAGTTCCACATAGATAAGATTAGCAATAATGACACATATCAAAAGTAATATATGTTATTCTAACGTTTGGACCAATAAGCCTAATTCTCTTAATATACCTCAAAAGAACAGCCACCTACAGAGCTATTTTTATGCTTGAAAACTGTTTGGTATAGTAATCCTTATAAAAGCTACACAGAGGGAGGTGTTGGGAAACAGGTGAAACAGGGGAAGGGGATTGAGAGGTACAAACTTCCAGCTATAAAATAAATAAGTACGGCATAGGGGATATAGTTACTAATATTGTAATAACTCTGTATGGTGACAGATGTTACTAGACTTACTGTGGTGATCTTTTTTATAGTGTATATTGAATCACTGTGTTGTCTCCTGAGATTAATATAATATTGTATGTCAATTATATTTCAATTTTTTTGAAAAAAGACATGGGCAGTAACCCAAATAGCTAACAATGGGGGAATCATTATATAAATCTGCCTTTCCCTGCATATATATAATATATGTAAATATATAGATTTTTTTTTTTTACTTTGCAAGTCTCCCTTGTCAACACATAATAGTCTCATAAAATTCATAGTATTTTAAAAATCATTTCATTATTTTTATTTAACAATCATATATGATGCCTAATAAGTACCAGGCATTATTTTAAAAACTTAAAAATATTATAAGTTTTAAATCATTGATACATATTTTAAATGTTTTGTAAAATATTTTACTTTTAACAAAATAGTATTACAGCTGTTTGATAAAGATTGATTCACTGCATTCACTTCATTCATTAATATCCATGTTACTAAGACAAAATTTAACTTCTTGTTAATACATGAAAAACACTTTAAAATGCATGAGAAAATAATCTGTGATATGCCTTTTAAATAGAATAGTTTATTGTGCTTAGTTTAGGGACAAAATTTATTTTTAATATAGATTGAAAGAAACTACATTCTCTGATATTAAAATGGGCGAAAATTGTTTTCATTGCCTAATGCTTAGAGTTCTTATATTTTAACTTAAAATATCAATGTTTTATTTTTATAATTTCCAAATTTTATTTCCAAGTGAAAAGATGAGACAGATTTCAGACTGCAATTAACAGATACTTCTCTACAAATATATTTGGGGGTGTGATTTTGGTGTGGCTGATTAGTATTCCAGTAAGCGGATTGCTTCTCTCTAGTTTTTATTTACTTGATGTGCATAAATCTGCTTTATTTTTTGTGTGCTTATTGACATGGCCTAAGGAACCATAATGATAGTGGGCAATTCTTTTTTTTTTTCACTCTTTCTTTTAAAAAATATTTAAATTATGAAAGTATGATCACATTTGCAAGAGACTTGGAAAACAAAATTACATATAGTTCCACTATATATTGCAGTTATTTTTTAAGTAGATAAATGAAGATTTTTAGTTGAAGTTTCAATACAAAACTCTCAAAAATTAATAGAATGAATATACAAAAAGTAGAAGGATGTAGTAGACCTGAAAGGCATCATGAACCAATTCTACATAGTTAAGATTTATACAATTTTCACACAACAGCAGGATACAAACTCTGTTCAAGTTCCCGTATCCTACAAACTAGTAGACATTGGAACATACCCAGGGACATAAAACAAGGTACAAAAATTTCATGGTTTAAAGGTATTGAAATCATACAGAGACTGTTCTCTTATCACTGCAGAATTAGGTTAGAAGATAATATCAAAAGATAATTGAAAGTAATCCATGTATTTTCAAGTGCAGTGTGACATTTACCAAGAGAGATCTTTGACTTAGCCACTGAAAGCCTCAGTAAAGTTAGAAGATTGAAAAAAACACAGAGGGTGATTGCAAAGTCGAAAGCATTTAAATGAGAAGTTAGTATCAAAATGAGAAATTAATATCAAATGTGTATTTGGTAATTAAATGTCCACTTTTAAATGATAGGTATATCTAAGAAGCCATACAAGGAAAATTAGAAATATTTGTAACAGAATAAAATGAAACGAGAATTTACTAGAATCTGTTACAGGTAGTTGAAGCTGCTCAATGCAACTAAATACAATATAAAATCTTGAATAAGGTGTGAAAACAAATAATGGACACTAGCATAAAATTTTGTGAAATTTGAACAAAATCTGTACTTTAGTTACTAATACTGTATCATGTTAATTTCCTGTTTTTTTTTTAACGACATAGTATTTCTTTATATTCTCAGAATTGGATTAGAAGTTTCAAGCCTCATTCAAATTTTTAAAAAAAATCACTAAGATAATAAACTTTCTTTATTTTTAGCAGTAATACTAGATATAAAATATGTGAAACTATATCAAAGTTTTGAGTGAATATAAATTAGAAGTCTAGTATGTATCAATTGCTAGATTGCTTTTCCCCACTTTTAAAACAGATTTGAAAGTATAAGACATATTTTGAAGTTTGAATTCATATTATTATAAAATAAAACCAACTTACATATCTGATAAAGAGTATCTCAAGGAAAATTTTCAGAATTATAATCTTTTATTATGGTAAAATACACAGAACATAAAATTTACCATTAACACCATATAGCACATTCAAATTCAGTGTTATGTAACCATCTCTACTATCTAATTCCAGGACATTTTTATCACCCCAAAAGGAAACCTCATATTTTTATCACCCTAAGAGGAAACCCCATAACTATAAGCAGTCATTCCCCATTGCTCCACCTCCCAGTCCCTGGCAACCAATAATCTCTCTGTCTCTATGGAATTGTCTATTCTGGACATCTCAGATATATGAAAGCATATAATATATGGCCTTCTGTGCCTTGTCTTCTACATCTAGTGTGATGATTTTAAGGTTTGTCCATGTTACGTATGTATTGGTATAGAATTATCATTTTAATGCTTTCATTCACTTACCTATATTTTAATAACAATTCCTTATTCTTTCTTTAGTCAGTCTTTAATCATTGTGAGTGTAGACTAAAGAATGCAATAAGGAATAAAGATTATAATTGTGTAATAGATTTCTTAAGTGTTAATGCCCATGGTGTTGTATCAACCTGGGTAAGAATTGAGGGACCAGTTCTTGACTTCCTCAGATTCTGTCTGTGTGACTCACTCAAAACATGCCCAGAGTTCTCTTATGCTGGTCTTTAAAGGAGAAATGTTTTAGTATTATTATTATTTTACTATTTTCTTTATTTATTTGATCGCACCAGGTCTCAGTTGGTGCACCATGGGATCTTTAGTTGTGACATGTGGGATCTAGTTCCCCAGGCAGGGATCGAACCCAGGCCTCCTGCACTTGGGAGCATGGAGTCTTAGCCACTGGACCACCAGGGAAGTCCAGGAGAAATGTTTTAAGTAACTAATTGAGCTACTTTTTGAAATTCAAACAAATGCACTTGCCAACTTTGAATGTGGAATAACATTCCACATTCTGAGGAATTCCCTGAAATAATGTTCATGGACCTTGCAAAGGATAACAGACACTTTATGAGATTCTTATGAGGGAGAATGTATTGCAGCCATTAAACATGCTTATGAAGACAATGTATTACAAGAAAAATATTTATGATCTAATGCCAGAGGGGAAAGCAGGACTCAAAATTATAAGTATGCTACGGAAATGTGAGGAAGACCACTTAAAACTATGTAAAAACACTTTTAGGAAAAAGAAAGGAAATATGCAAAATAACAATAACATGAGGAATGGTAGAATTATGGGTATATATTTTTCTTTCCTGAATTTTCCAAAGCTCTGTAATGTGCTTATATTACTTTTATTATTAAACAATTTTACGTGAATAAAGGTAATAGCTCATGATCACTGACCTTTAGCAGCTTTCCTCTAAGTCAGCCTTGATTCAGGCCATCATAAAAGGACATGCAAACCCACATGTGCTCTATAAATAGAAATCTTGAAGTTAAATGATTGGAAAATTACACAGGAACTGCTTTCTAATGTTCATTTTGGAAAGATAACTGCCATTGTCTTGCCTTATAGAGGACAGATCCTTTTAATGAGGTCCTTTTTGTACTTCATTAGTTGAATGACATTTTTTAAAAAAGATTTATTGATGTGGACCATTTTTAAAGTATTTTTTGAATTTGTTACAATATTGCTTCTGTTTTATGTTTTGGGTTTTTTGTTGTTATTGTTTTTGCTCCAAGGTATGTGGGATATTAGTTCCCCAACTGGAGATAGAACCTGCATCCCGTCCCACCCCCCAACTTGGAAGGGAAAGTCTTAACCACTGGACCTCTAGGGAAGCCCCTGAATGACCTTTTATTAGACCAAATTCTGCTTGCTATCTACATCTTAAAAGCACATGGAATGTACCAGGCCACCTATTATAATGGGCTGGGAAGCACTTTGGCTTGGTTGTTAGGAGGCCTGAATTTGAGCTTTAGTTGTGCGGCCTCTGGCAAGTCAACTTCATCTCTTAACCTTCTCTCTGCACCATGGGACCGGGGGTCCTGACTTCTATGGACCTCTAGATGAGAAGGAAATTCTCAGCTATTTAAATGATCTCTTATTTCTCATAAGTAGGGACTCAGAAATGTGTCTGACTCCTACTAAAGTAGAAACAGCTGCAGAGCAGGAAAGAGAAGAGCGATCAAAAAGGATATAATTGAAAATAAGCAAGAGAGCGAGCACTGGAGGGTGACTCTCAGGAGATATGAACTCTAGTCCCAGCTATGCCACTGGCTGAGGGTGTGATCTTGAGTTAGTCATTTTCTTTCTCTAGGGCCTGGCTTCTTCCTCTGTGAAAGAAGGTGACAGGTCTCAGGCCCCTCCCAATTACAAATTCTATTAATATATGATTCTAGATTATAGAACGAGGGGTGCCTGTTGTAGCCTCACTTGCTTCTTACAGGACCTCCTTGTTATTCAGGGGCCTCAGCACAATGTTGACTTTTTAATCTTTTAATTCATTCTCATGTCATCCATGAAGTAAATCAGCAGAGAAAATCCAGATGAACATTCCCATTTAAGCCAGTTTCTTGAGGCTGATATTTTAACAAACAATAAACTGATGAATCATGAGATGGCTTTGGAAAATATTAGACACTTAAATCTTCTCAACATTTTTCAGGAAATAGGCTGTAAATGGGGGAAGAAAAATGTAAATGTGTTCAAGATGGGGAACTGCCTTAAATAAAAATAACTACATTTTACTTTTAAATTAAAAAAAAAAAAAACTCCTCCTGAAAGAGTACTTGGGATGGGTACAAACATAGTATCAGGGATTTTTCTTTAGATCCCACAGCCAGCTCTTTATTTGCTAAACAGAGCATTTTGGAAAATTTGCATCACGAATACAGACCCAGGCAAGTAGGCCAGTTGAGATGGTTGATTCCTCAGCCACTTTCTCAGTTATTTGGTTTTCCTAATGGTCAGCTCTGCCCAAAACCAAACATCATCAGGGGAAGCTGTGGGGTAAAAGTGTAAGAGTGGCAAAATTTGTTTTCTAGTTCAGCATCTGGTTCTCCCTGCTCAGTATCAACTCTCCAAAGCTGCCTTAGATACCTGTATTTTTAAAAATTTATTTATTTATTTGGCTACACCAGGTCTTAGTTGTGACATGTGGGATATTGTTCCCTGACCAGGGATCAAACCTGTGCCCTTGCATTGGATGTGCAGAGTCTTAACCATTGGACCACAAGGGGAATGGCTGTATACTTGTATTCTTTCCTCTTCCTTTCTTCCTTCCCTGTCCCTCACTCCCTCCTTCTTCCTTCCTTTCTCTCTCTTTCTTTCTTTTTCTCTACACATTCAAAATCTTTCACGTGGAGAAACTTTCTATATTTTTTATTCTGACCTATAATTGATTGAGAATATCCTACAATGGGTTATATATTCCCATGTTTGGTAAGCTTATAGGATTCAGAGGCTTGAATAAATGGAATACATTTTCCACCCACAGCCTTGAGGGAATATGGGGTAGTGAGAGAAAGGTGGTATTTATAGGGCCTCTCAATCGGGGTCTATTTGCAAAGAGCAGAAGCCGCTTTGGCTGATTTCAACAACCCTTTAAATAAGGGAATTATGTGCTTACAAAATTGTTTGAAGGATTGTCAGAAAAGCCCTAGGTTGAGCTTCCAAGAAGGATGCCTAGAACAGGATGGTATAAGTGGCCCACAAAGGGAGCTCTGACTTCTATCAATACTAGTAAGCTGGAGGATCAGGAAATACTAGGACCACGTCACTCCTGATACCACAGAGCTGAGAAACAGACCCTGGGACTCTTGCCACTGATGTCTCAGGAGAACCCAACCCACCTCTATTTGCATGTGTGCCAGCAGAAATAACAGAAAACATCAGAAGCCTGGCCTGCACCTTATTTCTGCCTTCCAAATCCCCAGATGTGTTTCCTTGATGGACTCAGAACTCTTGCTGTCAAGGAGTCTAGGAAATACGTAGTCTTTTTTTTTTTTAAGTTGAAGAATATTGAAAAAAAAAGACATTTATTTGACTGCATTGGGTCTTAGTTGCAGCACTTGGGATATTCGTATGTCATGTGGGATCTTTCATTGGGGCATGTTGGCTCAGTAGTTGTGGCACATGTGGGCTTAGTTGCCCTGTGCCATGAGGGATCTCAGTTCCCTGACCAGGGATCAAACCCTTATCCCTTGCAGTCTCTTGCATTGCAAGATGGATTCTAAACCACTGGACCACCAGGGAAGCCCCTAGTCTGTCTTTTTTTAGTCTGAAGTATTTAGTGAAGCATAGTTCAAGGGAGTTGGAATGGAGCTGAGTGAGCCTAACTGTGATATGTAACATGGGAGAAGGGTGGGGAACAACTTCATTTTCCCCAAGGTGCCTGGAGGTTCACTCCCATACACCAAGGCCAGCTATGAACATCATCATGTGTATAGAAAGAAGCCATATGGAACATAAGACCCTCTGGTAGTGTAGGACTCAAGAGTATAGAGTATAAGTCACTGCTGGCTTCTTAGAGCTTACATAGTTTCACCTGAGAAATGGAAACACAGACTCACAATCGGGCAGGCCAGTTATCTATATAGATATATAGACAAATATATATATATACATATATATATGCCTTTGGAAACAACTGCATTTGAGAGTTTAATTTGCATTTAAAAAAAACCAACCTTAGATGCCACCCATCTGTAGAGACTGGAGATGTTTCTAACTCACAACATCTACTTGCCATGAGCCTACTAAGTGCCAAGGAATACTTTCACACGTGCTTTCTCGTTTAATTTTCATAGCACATGAATTCAGAATTCCTGGGGTATGAGCTATATAGAATATATATATAAGGCAGTTATTAGACTTCTTTGAGGGGACCAGAAGGGACTACCCTTAATATGTGTGAAGGCGACTCATATCGTTACTAGAGAAAGTGAAAGTTGAAAGATCAGTTCAGTTCAGTCGCTCAGTCATGTCTGACTCTATGCAACCCCATGGACTGTAGCACACCAGGCTTCCCTGTCCATCACCAACTCCCAGAATTTGCTCAAACTTATGTCCATCAAATCAGTGATGCCATTCAACCATCTCATCCTCTGTCATCCTCTTCTCCTCCCGCCTTCAGTCTTTCCTAGAATCAGGGTCTTTTCCAATGAGTTAGTTCTTTGCATCGGGTGGCCAAAGTATTGAAGTTTCAACTTCAGCATCAGTCCTTCCAATGAATATTCAGGACTGATTTCCTTGAGGATTGACTGGTTTGATCTTCTTGTAGTCCAAGGGACTCTCAAGAGTGTTCTCCAACAGCACAGTTAAAAAGCATCAATTCTTTGGTGCTCAGCTTTCTTTATAGTCCAACTGTCACATCCATACATGATTACTGGAAAAACCAAGTTGATTTCGCAATAGGTGCAACTACTTCCAAAATCAGAATGTGTGGAAATTTAAATGTATGTCTAACCCATGTGACGTTGGACCACTGAATTTTATTTGATTTTATTTTTTTTAATATGGAACGCTTCACGAATTTGCGTGTCATCCTTGCGCAGGTGCCATGCTAATCTTCTCTGTATTGTTCCAATTTTAATATATGTGCTGCTGAAGCAAGCACAGACTGCTGAATTTTAATGGTGTTGCAAAAGAAGTGTTAGGACCTTAGTCGTATTGTGTTCTCATGTGTGAACATAGCATAGTTTATTTAATCTATTCCTTATTGATGGGCATATGGTTGCTTCCGATCTTTTTCTATGTGGACAATGATGCAATGATGAATTATCCTCTATATCATGTTGTCATTGTGGAGGGAAACATAGAATCTCCAGAAGTGGAAATGTCAGGTCAAAGGGTAAATGTATTATAAATTTCGGAAATATTGTCAATTGGTTTTTATTATGGTTACGTCACTTTAAAAAAAAAAAATTTTTTTAATTTTTGGCCGTGCTGGGTCTTTGTTGCTGTGTGCGGGCTTTTTCTGGTTGTGGTGTGCAAGCTTCTCACTGTGATGGCTTCTTGTGTTGAGGAGCATGGGCTCCAGAGAGTTTGGGCTTCAGTAGTTGCAGCTCACAGATTCCAGAGCGTGGGTTCAGTCGATGTGGCCTACGGGCTTAGTTGCCCTAGGACATGTGTATCTTTCTGGACCAGGGATTGAACCTGTGTTGCATGCAGTGGCAGGCGGATTCTAACCACTGGACCACCAGAGAAACCCCATGATTGTGTCGCTTTTCACGCCTACTGACCATGGTTAAGATTACCTGATCCCCCACAGCCTTACTGACAGAAACTGCTGCTCAGTTTTGGGGGGTTTTCCTAATTTAATAGTTATCTCAGTTTAGTTTCAATTTGCTTTTTACTTATGAGTTGAAGAAAGTTTCTTTTTGCATGCGTAAGGGCCGTTTGTCTTTTTCTATAAACTTTTCAGTTTGTGTACTTTGCTCATTTTTCTTTAAAAAGACTGATCATTTTTGGTCTCTTTGTATTGATGTATTGTAGTTCTGCATGTATTTGGATAATTAGCACTTTGTCTAAAGATGCAAGTTAAAAATGTATTTTCCCAATTTATCATTTGTCTTTCAACATTTCTTATGGCATATTTTTCCATGTACTTACAATTTTTGTGAAATAAAAATTACTATTTTTGTGTATGCATTTTGAATTATAATAAGCTCATAAAGAAGTTACATGTTTTCTTCTGAGAGTTTTATAGTTTAATTTTAAATATCAAGATTTTAAAGATAGTTGTTTTTCCTGGTACATGATGAGAGATGGATCCAACTTTATTTTTTCCAGGTGGTTACTCGGTTGATTCAACAACATTTATTTGAAACTGTTTTCTTGCCATGCTAATTTGAGTTGCCATTTTTTCATATACTAAGTTTTTGTATGTATTTGGCTCTATTTCTGCACTTAAATTCTACTCCTTTAGCCTGTCTAGTCAAGCAAAATTATACTGTTTTAATTATTGGGACCTATTAACATATTTTAATATTTCTTTGGGATAGCTTCACCACATTATTCTTCATTTTTCAGGTTTTTCTGGTTACTTTTGCTTATTTATTTTCTGGAATGAATTTAGAAACAACTTATCTATTTCTTAGAAAAAATCTATTAGCAATTTCTTAAAGATCAGGTTAAATTTATAAACTGAATCAGAGAGAACAGACTTTATCATGTTGAATTTTTTTTACCAAAGAATAAAACAAATATTTCTATTGTTTCGTTCTACTTTAATTCCCATAGTAGGGTTTTGAAAATTTCCTCATAAAGTTATATATTTCTTTTTTTTTAATCAATCTTTAAAATATTTGCTTATTTATTTTTAGCTGCACTGGGTCTCTGTTGCCGCATGTTCGGCTCTCTCTAGTTGCGTGAGTGGGGGCTACTCTTCGTTCCGGTGCTTGGGCTTCTCATCGCAACAGCTTCTTTTTTTGTAGCGCACAGGATCTAGGGCGAGTGGGCTCAGCACTTGTGGCACATGGGCTTAATTACTCTTTGGGCATGTGGGATCTTTCTGGACCAGGGATTGAACCCGTGTCCCTTCATTGCAGGCAGATTCTTAGCCACTGGACCAACATGGAAGTCCCAAGATGTATATTTCTTGTTAAGTTGATTCTTAAGTGTTTTATCTTTTTGTTGTTGTTCTTGCTAATGTGGTTTCCTTATACTTTTAAAACTGGTATTGTTTTACGTAAGAAAACTATTCATTGGTGTATATTAACTTTATACCTTGTAGTTTATTGCATTCTTTTAATATTTGTAGTAGTTTTTTTGGCTGATTCTCTTAAATATAAAATTGTATCTCTTGAAAACTGTGACAATTTTGCCATCTCTTACAATTCTTATACTTTCTCTTGTCTGATTGTACTTCTTAATATCTTCAGGACAATATTAAATAGCAGTATTGACAGGAGGCATATTCAGCTTATTTCCTACCTTAGCATGTGTTCTTCCATTGTTTTCCATTAAGATTGTTTCTGGTTTCTGGATTAATAAATTATGTTAATCATGTTAAATAAATCATCCATTAATATTTCATGGGATGTTTTTTATTTTTATTTTTAAATTTTATTTTCTACTAAAGTATAACTGATTAATAATGTTGTGACAGGTGAACAGCAAAGACACTCAGCCACACATGTATCCATTCTCCCCTAAACTCCCATGGTGTGTTTTTAAAAATCCAGAATGGGTTTTTACTTTTTCCCAAATCCTTATTATCATTGAGATAATTTTTCTCCTTGTTTATATTAATATAGAACTATCACTGATATTAAGCCATCTTTTCATTCATGGAATAAATAACACTTGATTATTATTTTAAATGTACCCCTTGATTCTGCTTGCTAATATTTTATTTGCAAGCTGGAAGTAAGATTGCTGGGAGAAATATCAACAACCTCAAAATGCAGATGATACCACTCTAATGGCAGAAAGTGAAGAGGAACTAAAGAGCCTTTTGATGAGGATAGAAGAGAATGAAAAAGCTGGCTTAAAATCAGCAGTCAAAAAACTAAGATCATGGCATCCGATCCCATCACTTCATGGCAAATAGATGGGGGGAAAGTGGAAACAGTGACAGATTTTATTTTCTTGGGCTCCAAAATCACTGCAGATGGTGACTGCTGCCATCTAATTAAAAGACGCTTACTCCTTGGAAGAGAAGCTATGACAAACCTAGATAGCATATGAAAAAGCAGAGACTTCACTTTGCCAACAAAGATCCCTATAGTCAAAGCTATGGTTTTCCAAGGAGTCATGTACGGTTGTGAGAGTTCAACCATAAAGAAGGCCGAGCGCTGAAGAATTGTTGCTTTCAAATTGTGGTGCTGGAGAAGGCTCTTGAGACTCCTTTAGACTGCAAGGAGATCAAACCAGTCAATCCTAAAGGAAATCAACCCTGAATATCCATTGAGAGGACTGATGCTAAAGCTGAAGCTCCAATACTTTGGCCACCTGATGCAAAGAGTCAACCCATCGGAAAAGACCTGATGCCAGGAAAGATTGAGGGCAGGAGAAGGGGCTGACAGAAGATGAGATGGTTGGATGGCATCACTGACTCAATGGACATGAGTTTGAGCAAACTCTGGGAGATAGTGAAAGACAGGGAAACCTGGCATGCTGTAGTCCTTGGGGTCGCAAAGAGTCAGACATGACTTAGCGTCTGAACCACAACAACAATGTTTTATTTAATGTTTTTATGTTGATATTTATAAGTGAGACTGGTCTGTAATTTTCTTTCTTTGGGCAGTCTTTGTCAGGTTTTGATATCAATGTTGTGTTTGGTCTGAAACTATTTACAAATCAGTGATCAGATAGAGATTTCTCAGAAAACATGGGCCATGTGAATTTAAGTCATGCACCTATGTGAAGCCTAGCTGTGATTCCATATTTTCTGAGGATATTTTTTTTCTCCCTCCCACCCACCATTAAGACTGAAGCAGATAAGTTTTCTTACTGTGCTTTTCTGTATGCTGGATTTTCCAAGCTCATCTTTGGGTATTTTGGCTTTGTGCATGGGTCTCCTTCCATTTCCCTAACTTTGGAAGGCCTTTCGATCTCTAGACCTTGAGAGGATGTCAAGATAGAAACCTGAGGTCATAAAAGATGACTTTAAGACACCTGCATTCCACTTAGATTGCTCCTTTCACTCATGTGACCTATGTAAATTTTTGTGACTCTCTTGCTGTCCTTGTTATTGTTGCTCAGTTTCTAACATGTCTCTTTGTGACCCCATGGACTGCCGCTTGCCAGGCTCCTCTGTCCTTTACTATCTCTGGGAGTTTGCTCAAATTCATGTCCATTGAGTTGGTGATGCTACCTGTCTCATCTAACTCTCTTGCTAACTTATTCTTAAAACTGAAAGCAAATCTATTTTGTCCAAAATTTTCACTTGTCTTGCAGAAAGAAGTTGTGAAGACTATCTGGTCTACTATACTGCTATAAACAGAAATTAGGACCTGCCATATCAAATATATTTTATAATACTAAAGCAATTAAAATTGTGTAGTTATGGCATAGAAATACGTAACTAGATTAATGAGGCAGAATGGAGACTGTAGAAATAGATCTATCTCTATCTAAGAACTTAGTATATATCCTTATGACATAGCATTTTCAAAATTAAATTCCAGATGGATTAAAGGGCTAAACTTAAAAAAAAAAGTTATGAAAGTGTCAGATAAAAATACAGACAAATGTATATATTTAACTACAGAAAAGGAATGATCCTCTAAATCAAACACACATACACTCATACAAGAAAATACAGGCAAATATTTATAACCCATGGGGTAGATAAAATTCTCTAAAGCAAGACATACTCATGCTTGCACAAAAAGCCTTATAGAAAAATTTGATAAATTTGATTACTTCAACATCAAAACCAAAACGAAAGAAAAAGCAAGAGGCTAAAAGAAAAGATTTTCATTGTATAGAGTAACAAAAAATTACCATCACAAATATGTTAGCCAGTCAACAAGAAAAAATGAAATTAAACAGAAAAATTGTAAAACACTATAAAGAAGCAAAATAAAAACCCCATAAAGATATTAAAAGATATATCCCTTGTATAGTTTATCAAGGACATCCAAATCTTAACAATGAGAAGCTATTTTGTTAACTATGATATAGTCAAGAATTTCACACTGGTTATATTAAGCACAGGCAAATAGGGAAAAAATTGATACCCTAATTTCAGTTGTTGGGAATTTGAAATGATACGGTCTTTTTGGAGGATAGTTTAGCAATATCAGAATTTTAAAAATGCATACCCTTTTATGTAAGCACACTACTTACACAGCATATACAGTGAGACTATATGCACATGTGACAAAGAGATTGCATTAATAATAAAAACTTAAGGTGAACTAAATGATCTATGGATTGTACATGTGCACAAGAAGACATGTACAATAATGTTAGCTGCATCACTATTTGTAGTAGAAAATGGTAAAAACAAATGACAATAATGGAGGAATGGATAGATAAAGCGTGATCTTACTATATGATAGTATATATGATCTTACTATATGATATGTAGCAGTTAATAGGAATAAACAAACATATTTATCAATGTGGATGGATATCAAATGAAATTTCATGATAAAAGCAAGTTGTAGAGTCATATAGAAAGCAGCCATTTCTGAAAAAAAATTAAAAAAAAAAAAGAAAGAAACCATTTCTGTAATAATTTTTAAGCTCACAAAATAATGCTGTATGTTATCAAAGAAAAATGTAACAGGTGAATTAAAAAGATACACATGAAATATCTGAGAGTAGATGTCTATGGTGAAGGGGGAAGAATGGGAATAAGGGAATGAAAGTCAAAATTGGCCATAACTAAGGTGTATGAATAATCAAATCATGTCAATACATTTTTTTAGCTGAGTTCTAACACAATTTTAGAAAAACAAACAATTTTAGAAAAACAAAAGAAACAAACAAATGAACAAACTCTGATATAACCATACCAGTACTTAGGTGAGAGTTAAAGGAAGTTAAAAAGGCAAGTCAAAGAACCATGTATACTGTGTTATAAGACATAAAACAAACCTACAAAATAAAACCCTCTTTACACATACATACACATATACCCAAGTACACACATATGCATAGAGAAAGTTTTGAAAAAGATAGCTATTGGAAATATGTAAATAATAATGTGGGAAATTTTCATACATTATTCATAACAATTTAGAAATGGTATAGAATAAAAATAAATGCAGCTAGAAACTCCAGGAAAAAACAAAAGCACTAAGAAAGGAAATCTAATGATTATAGCTTCTGCAATGAACAGTATTTTCACAATAACAATAATGTAAAGAGGGATTTTTTTTTTGCTCTCTTTCTCTCACTCTACACAGGTGTGTGTGAATGATGTATATATGTTACATATGTGAGTATTTAATTTTTGCAAGGATTTTATGCCCTTCATGCCATAGTAATATGTTGTTCATATGTATAAAACATAACTCCCAAGCAGATCATATCCTTTCTATCCTTGCTCATCTCTGTTCATCTGTCTCTCCCCAATATATCTATATATTTCTCAGCTACATAGCAAGTCAAGTTTTTTTTAAATTCTTTTATTTTATTTATTTATTTATTTTGCAAGTCAAGTTTTTAGAGACTTCTTATGTAAGGAGTTAAAATGAGAGGAGGTAAGACAATGTTATATTGAACAGTATTTGATTCTATAATCATGATGCATTTATTGCCAACAGGAGAGTTTTAATTGATTTTTAGTTGTCCATAACCAAACTTTGGGTCATGCTTTGGAGACCTAGTAATAACCTTGATAATGAAATTTTTTAACTGAAGTGTGGAATTGTTGAATGGATTGGTTGTGGAGTTAATATCTTAATTCTATTTAAAAAACATAAAAAGATGGTTGATGAAACTAAGCCTCAAGGTGTTAGGGTATTATCTATAGTTATTGAACCTGTGCCCCCTGCAATGGAAGCATGGAATCCTAACCACTGGACCTCCAGGGAATTGCCTCCAGTAGGTGTTATTAATGTTATTATCTTGGTCTCAATGCTGCTGGGAGAAATTAGTAAAGATTTGGTGCCCAGGCTTGGAGCAAAGAATTAGAAGGAAAAGTGGAATCCCTAATCTCTCAATGAAGACGGAAATATCAGTCAGCAGAAGGAAGCTGGATCCAGGAGAAAGGTGAATCATGATGTGGACTATAGAGGACATACATGTTGAGGGATGTGTGTGGTTATTTATAGCAAGGAGTTTGCTAGGGGCTTGAATCATAATTATGGGTATAATTGTTTGGGTATAAAGAGGATGAATGACAAATTTTAAATATGGGTTTCAAATAGATTGGCTTTCAACCCAATTTTTCACCAATCCTTCTCCCTTTTGGGGAATATTTTCCTAGAAAAATTTATTCCTTATTTTACAGAAAAGTCACTATGTTCTGTAAATGAATTTCCTGGACAGAATTCATTATCTGGCCAGTGGGAGGAAGGCTTCTTATGTAAGACAGTCTCCTTGTCCACTTAGGTATTGATTTGATTAAAAAAAAAAAAAGAAAAAAAACCCTCCACCATTTGTATGCAGTTGTGCCTGTTCATTTTCAATGAAAAATTATAGCAACACAGAGACAGAAATTCTCCTTCCATAGTGCCTACCATTTCACTACATGTAATTGGGCTTCTAATAAAAAGATTCATGTATTGGTGATGTTCTTCTAAGGGACCTTTCTAGGGCAGTTATGGGCTGGAGGTATAGATACTCTGGTCAAATATGAAAGAGAACTTTTAAATTCTGGATAACTTTCTGAGATAGCAATGTATTTCTTGATTCCTAGGGACTTTATGAATGGAATGGACTGAAATATGTTTTTTATGGTTTAGTTATTCATCTGTGTGAAGGAGAGTACAAAATCAGATACTCTTTCAAGATCCTTTTCTAGTTCTGGGTTTTTACATATTTAAAATTCAAGAGCACAAATAAATTTTAAGCTTTCCATTTTATTTTGCCCCTAAGGCACATAAATAGAGCATGGGAATGGTAAATGGAAAGAAAAATTATAAACTTGAGTTTAAACTTCTTTTTCCTTAAAATAACAAAGCTATGATTTGCCATATACTCTGTACAGCTTTGGAAGAGAATCCGTCCCCCATTTATTCCTAAGAATTATTATATTCAGGAGAAAGACATGGGGAAGAGTTTTTATAAATAAAATTTTATTCAAGATTGGCAGCCATTGTAAATAGATAACAAATGAGAACTGGCTATATAGCACAGGGAACTTGACTCAGTGCTCTGTAGTGACCTAAATGGAAAGGAAATCTAAAAGAGGGGATGTATGCATACGTGTGGCTGATTGGCTTTTTTTTTTTATATTGTATGTTTTTTTACTTAATACATTCAGAGACTTATATAAATTAGCTATTTATTAAAAATGTTACTCTCAACTATGTTAACTTCATGTGTTTCAAGAGAATACTGTATATACACAACCTGATTTGCTATAACAGAATTTTCAGAAGCTATACAAATCTTTAGTTACAAATCAACTTAAACTTTTTTGGAAATAATTTCTACTAAAGATTCGTAATTAGCACAGTCCTTCAATGACTGTACAAGTTCATCCAGTAGGTACTCTCCTTGCATAAAAGTTTCAAGATCATGAAATGACTTGTTTATTCTGTGATCTGTGACCCAGTTCTGTGGAAAATTATATGTTCTTATTTTCTCTGACCTTCCTTTTGTGCCAATCTGAATCTTCCTAGCATTGTATTGTTTACTTGTTTCTTCTTCTAGCTGCAGGCTGTACAGTTTTGCACGTAACTTTTTCATAGCCATCTCTTTATTTTTCAGTTGAGATCTTTCTTGTTGGCATTCGGAAACAATACCCGTTGGGAGATGAACGATCCAGACAGCACTGTCCGTGGTGTTCACATGCTGCCCCCCGGCTCCACTGGCTCGCTTAGTATCAATCCTCAAATCCTTAGGATTAATCACCAGGTTAATCTCGGTGGGCTGGGGTAAGATGGTTACAGTCACGGTGCTGGTGTGGGTGCGGCCTTGCTTCTCTGTCCTGGGCACTCTCTGGACTCTGTGCACACCTCCTTCAAACTTCATGTGCTTATAGGCTTCTGAACCCGCAATGCTGGCGGACGCATGTCTAAGGCCACCTATTTCACTTGGAAAATATTCCAGGGTTTCAAAATGCCATCTTTTAAATGCAGCATACTGCTGATACATATCAAATATCTCTGAGGTAAACAACATTGCCTCCTGACCCCCAACTCCTGCAGTTACCTCCAGGATCAAATCATTTTTATCTGTTTCTTCTGAGGGAACCAAAGTAAGATAATCTGATGCTTTAATTGAGCTATTTCTTTTTCACATGAAGTTATTTCATTTTCGGCAAGTTTCCTTAAGTCCTCATTTTCATCTGGCACTCGAGGAAGGTCCGCAGAGGTCCGCCGCGGGCAAACAGCTCCTCCAGGGGTAGGTTACCGCAGCTCAGGTGTTGGCGGGCCGGGACAACATCCCGACGGGCCCAAAAGCCCCGAAAAACATTCCAAAGTAACCGGGAGCGCATAACTACAGCCAGTCCACCAGGGCAGACAAGACCCGGAAGTCTGATTGGCTTTTTGATGTACAGCACAAATTAATACAACATTGTAAAGCAACTATCCTCCAATTTTAAAAAAGAGGGTTGGCAGCCATTCATGTTCGAGGAAATAATAATAGGGCAATAACTCCTTATTGCCAAATTCAGATTTAAATTGAAGAAAGTAGGGAAAACCATTCAGGTATGACCCAAATCATCCCCTTAACGATTATACAGTGGAAATGACAAATAGATTCAAGGGATTAGATCTGATAGACAGAGTGCCTGAAGAACTATGGACAGAGGTTCGTGACATTGTACAGGAGGCAGGGATCAAGACCATCCCCAAGGAAAAGAAATGCAAAAAGGCAAAATGGTTGTCTGAGTAGGCCTTACAAATAGCTGTGGAAAGAAGAGAAGCAAAAGGCGTACTGTTGTCCATAGTGGTTCTATCAGTTTGCATTCCCGCCAACAGTGTAAGTGGGCTCCCTTTTCTCCACACCCTCTCCAGCATTTATTCTTTGATGATGGCCATTCTGACCAATGTGAAATGATACTTCATTGTGGTTTTGATTTGCATTTCTCTGATAATGAGCGATATTGAGCATCTTGTAATACCTGGAATGACTTTTATTTCTTGACCAAGTTCTGACTGACTGGATAACATGATTGGATAACATGGTTCAAAACTTCTAGAGTACTTCTTCCTGCTAAGTGACTGGGGTCCATATCATAGATCACAGATGACCTCATTACCAGAAGGTCAAATAAATGAAAGAAGATGGGGCTTCAGAGAATTGTACAGGCATATAAATGCCTTGTTTCTCCTTTGCCTGAAATGGAGCAAAACTAACCAGATGAAATTAAACCCATGAAAACATCTTTTATATGGGCTCCTCTGGGTCATAGGGTGAACTTGCCTCCTTCTCTCTGTTATCTAATAATGGCCTTCTCCTATTCCCCCTTGCTATCTCTTCTATTTCTTAAATGACTTCATCTGTAAGGATAAAAAACTATACAGTGGAAACAATATCAACTTTTGAAATTGGAGCATAAGATTAATGGGCATGATTTGAAAAACAGAAATTATAATATTAATGATGATGAAAAACTGTTAAAATGAGTCAGGAAGAAAATAGCGTCTGAAGAGGCCTTAAAAATAGCTGTGAAAAGAAGAGAAGTGAAAAGCAAAAGAGAAAAGGAAAGATATACCCATTTGAATGCAGAGTTCCAAAGAATAGTAAGGAGAGGTAAAAAAGGCTTCCTCAGTGATCAGTGCAAAAAAATAGGGGAAAATAATAGAATGGGAAAGACTAGAGATCTCTTCAAGAAAATTAGAGATGCAAAGATGAGCACAATAAAGGACAGAAATGGTATGGACCTAACAGAAGCAGAAGATATTAAGAAGAGGTGGCAAGAATACACAGAAGAACTATACAAAAAAGATCTTCACGACCCAGATAATCAAGAAGGTGTGATCACTCACCTGCAGCCAGACATCCTGGAATGTGAAGTCTAGTGAGCCTTAGGAAGCATCGCTACAGACAAAGTTAGTGGAGGTGATGGAATTCAAGTTGAGCTATTTCAAATCCTAAAAGATGATGCTGTAAAAATGCTGCACTCAGTATGTCAGCAAATATGGAAAACTCAGCAGTGGCCACAGAAAAAGTCAGTTTTCATTCCAATCCCAAAGAAAGGCAATGCCAAAGAATGCTCAAACTACCTCACAATTGTACTCTTCTCACACACTAGCAAAGTAATGCTCAAAATTCTCCAAGCCAGGCTTCAGCAATACGTGAACCATGAACTTCCAGATGCTGGTTTTAGAAAAGGCAGAGGAACCAGAGACCAAATTGCCAACATCTGCTGGATCATCTAAAAAGCAAGAGAGTTCCAGAAAAACATCTATTTCTGTTTTATTGACTATGCTAAAGCCTTTGACTGTGTGGATCACAATAAACTATGGAAAGTTCTTAAAGAGATGGGAATACCAGACCACCTGACCTGCCTCTTCAGAAACCTGTATGCAGGTCAGGAAGCAACAGTTAGAACTGTTGGACCAACAAACTGGTTTCAAATAGGAAAAGGTGTACGTCAAGGCTGTATATTGTCACCCTGCTTATTTAACTTATATGCAGAGTACATCATGAGAAACGCTGGGCTGGAAGAAGCACAAGCTGGAATCAAGATTGCTGGGAGAAATATCAATAACCTCAGATATGCAGATGACACCACCCTTATGGCAGAAACTGAAGAAGAACTAAAGAGCCTCTTGATGAAAGTGAAAGAGGAGAGTGAAAACATTGGCTTAAAGCTCAACATTCAGAAAACTAAGATCATGGCATCTGGTCCCATCACTTCACGGCAAATAGATGGGGAAACAGTACAAACAGTGGCTGACTTTATTTTTTTGGGCTCCAAAATCACTGCAGATGGTGATTGCAGCCATGAAATTAAAAGATGCTTACTCCTTGGGAGGAAAGTTATGACCAACCTAGACAGCATATTAAAAAGCAGAGACAAAAAAAAAAAAAAAAAGCAGAGACATTATTTGCCAACAAAGGTCCATCTAGTCAAGGCTATGGTTTTTCCAGTAATCATGTATGGATGTGAGAGTTGGACTGTAAAGAAAGCTGAGCGCCAAAGAATTGATGCTTTTGAACTGTGATGTTGGAGAAAACTCTTGAGAGTCCCTTGGACTACAAGGAAATCAAACCAATCCATCCTCAAGGAGATCAGTCCTGGGTGTTCATTGGAAAGACTGATGTTGAAACTGAAACTCCAAAACTTTGGCTACCTGATGTGAAGAACTGACTCATTTGAAAAGACCCTGATGCTGGGAAAGATTGAAGGCAGGAGGAGAAGGGGATGACAGAGGATGAGATGGTTGGATGGCATCACCGACTCAACGGACATGAGTTTGGGTAGACTCTGGGAGCTGGTCATGGACAGGGAGGCCTGGCATTCTGCAGTCCATGGGATCGCAAAGAGTTGGACATGACTGAGTGACTAAACTGAATTGAACTGTTCAGAATTTATCATGTACTGTATCAGGCACTACTGGTGATGCAATGATTAAAAAACTGATCTGCTTGTAAGAAGCTAGATGAGAGAAGAAGTAAATTTTACTGTAGTGAACAACAATGACTGAAACATAAAAAGATTGATCCTTTTCCAGAAAAGAAGTCTAGGGGAGATAAGCCAGGGTTGGACTAGTGGTTTCATAGTCTTTGGACTCTGGCCTCCTTCTATCTATTTCATCATCCTTAACTGAAGGTCCATAATGAAGGTCACTGCATAACCCAAGATAGCTTTCTCTTTTTTTTAACTTTATATTGGAGTATAGTCGATTAACAATGTTGTGATAGTTTCAGGTGGACAGCAAAGGGATTCAGCCATACATATACATGTATCCATTCTCCCCCAAACTCCCTTCCCATCCATACTGCCACATAACATTTAGCAGAGTTCCCTGTGTTATACAGTAGGTTCTTGTTGGTTGTCCATTTTAAACATAACAGTGTGTACATGTCCATCCCAAACTCCCTAACTATCCCATCTCCCAGCAACCATAAGTTCCTTCTCTGGTCTGGGAGTCTGCTTTTGTTTTGTAAATAAGTTCATTTGTATCATTTCTTTTTAGATTCCACATATAAGGGATATCATACAATATTTCTCCTTCTCTGTCTGACTTACTTCACTCAGTACGACAATCTCTAGGTCATTCCATATTGCTGCAAATCACATTATTCAAGATGGCTTTCTTAGCTGTAGCCGTCCCCTCTTCACCCCAGGCAGCAGGAAGGTGGAAGGAGGAAAGGACAAAATGTTTAGCCTCCCATCTGAATTTGTCCTCCTTTATCTGTCTTCCTGTAAGTTCCAAAAAACTTTTCTCTTTATATCTCATTAATCAGAATTTAGTCACCTGACCATACTTGTAAAGGGAGACTGGAGAGGGTAATTTCTTTAAAAAAAATTATATTTATTTTTATTTTTTGGATGTGCTAGATTTTCATTGCTGCGTGAGGGCTTTCTCTAGTTGTGGAGAGAAGGGGCTATTCTCTAGTTCTGGTACATGGGCTTCTCATTGCGGGGGCTTCTCTTGCTGAGGAGCACAGGCTCTAGAGTGCATGGGCTTCAGTAGCTGTGGCTCACAGGCTTAGTTGCCCTGTGGTATGTCTTCCCGGATCAGGAGTGGAACCTGTGTCCCCTGCATTGCCAGGCGGATTCTTAACCACTGGACTGCCAGGAAAGCCCCGGAGAGACCAATTTCTATTAGAAAGTTCTACTCTAATAGAGGGTGGCAATGTACCTCTATTACTGAAAAGTGGGGTATTGAATGGATATTGGGTGGCAATTGACAATTTCTGCTGTAGGAAGTTAAAATCTATTTGGGGAAATAAGAACCTGTAGGCTTGAAAAGACAATGAATAGTCTATTGGGAAGGACCAAGCCATGGGTTGCCAAAATTTGGAGGAGGAAGAATAGGTGTCAAGGCTTCTTGGAAGAACTGAGATTTGAACTCCCCTTTGAAGATAAGAAGGATTCAATAGGCACAAAAGTTTGGGAGGGCACCCCAGCAGGAGGCATTGACCTGAGCAGAAGCCTAGAAGCTGGACAATGCAGATCAGCCTCGGGACAGGAGCAACAGAGACCAAATGTTAAACTTCGATGTAATGGAGTCTTTGGCTGAAAAAGGAAGGAGTAGGACTGATTTTTTAAAAATTCCCTAAGGCAAAAGTTCCAAGACCACTTAGCCAGGACAAAACATGACTACTGAATTTGCTTCCCTATTACTGGAATTGACAATCCTATATGCCATAAACAACTCATGCCAGCAGAAACGATCGCGTTATTTACTCCAATGAGTTCCCCTAGTTTTTGGATTGTCCAAAATAACACATAGAGTGTACCCAGTGAATGAATATATGACAGCAGCAATCAAAATAAACACATAGGATGCCTGAGACTATAGCCAGAGGCTAATATTCATTAAATAGGGGAAGGAAAAAAACCCGACAAAGAGAAGGTTCTGGGTCTCTTTCCTAAATATTAATTGTTTATTTCACGATTCTCCTCTACTCCAAACAGACCTTAAACCGCCTCTTCTTAATATGCTCCCATAAAGGATTATAAACTAGAAGGAGGATGGTTTAAACAAAAGTAATCAGAAAGTAAGCAATCTTCTTCTTTCTCTCTGGCTCGAAGCTTGTTTTGTCTGTTAAGGAACTTTTCTCTTCAGCGCACAGACCTCAAGGTCAATCAGAGGTCACTCTTCTGCTTTTTGAGGTATGGGCGCTTTCATGTTATTTGCTCATTTTTATTGCTGAGAATAACCATCCATTTGCCCGCATAACCAAGGCCTCCCCAACACAAAGACTTGAGAGTAGGCTCTGGCAGGGGGTTAATCCCATTCAACGCAAAGCAAACAACTTCAAATCTCATTAAATGTTGGACTTTGCAGCAAGAATACAAATATTTCCAATTTAGAAAAGGAAGATAGAAATGTGACACAGAAGTATTCCAATCATTTAGTAGAGTAAATCGTACCAACATGATCCTAAAACTGTCATCTTGGTGGAAAAGAGAATAAAACTCCATTAATAATACAACAGTAATGCTTACTTTTTCACATCAGGAAAATTCCATTATAACAAACAGCCCGAGGCTTTTAAATTGCTTTTGTTCTAGATCAGTGGAATATTGTTATGAAGAATATATTGCTAGCGATGATAGTTTAGATCTAAGGAGGAAACCTAGCTGATTTTTATAGTGTGAACCAGCAGAGATGGTGGTGGTTGCACACGGAACTGTGTGAATAATCTCCTTTGTGCAAATTTTTAAAAGGTATACCGTTGGGACTTCCCTGGTGGCCCAGTGGTTAACACTCAGCCCTTCCAATGTAGCGGGCATGGGATGGATCTCTGATCGGGGATCTAAGGTCCCGCATGCCCTGAGTCATGGTCATAAATAGACAAATCAAAAGTAGACCCTTCACGCAGGCACACAGCTTGGTGAGAAGAATGCTGGCTGGAATTCACCTCCATTTGCCCCCTCAGCTAGGGCACAGCTAAACAAACCCCTGCAGAGGTCCTAGTGGCACAAGATTGTTCTTTTAAGACCTACTTATAAGGTGATCCTCTGAAATTATTTTCCTTAAGTCTACTCTGGGATAGACCTCACTATATGCTTCCTTTTTAGTTATAAGATCCTCTCTGATAGAATTTCCCATTTAAAGATTTGGACCAATGTTTTTTTTTTTTCCACTGGTTTTGGAAGTATTTTAGATTCATCATCCTACAGGGGTCTTGTAGTTCTCTCAGTTACCAACCGTGGCATCTTGGGGTAAGTTAGGATATTTTTTTACTCTCTTAGCCTAACTTTCCTTATCAAGGAACTATTGGTTCACTGGTTCTCAATGAACATTTCAGAAGGTCCTTTTTCAATACTAAAATGAAATTCATAGGTAATATGATCATTCTACACTGAGAAGTTTTAAATAATTATAATGCCCACATATAAAGGAGAAAGAAAAGAAGAGCTGTTTATCATAAAGCTATATAAAATGCGTAGGCTTAACTATAATACAAAACATAATAAAGTTGTCAGATGCTGAATAAAACAAAGTTAGAATCTTCTCTCAGTTTAAACTGTAGTCTACATTCCTGGAAAAATCAGTGTAAACCCATGATAGTACACTTTGTGATTATGTGGAAAACAGAGTTAGGTGCTAGGTTTGATCATTTTGAACAGGGTTTCCACCCATATAAATGGGCTTTTGAAAGTGGTTTGGAGTGTCCATGGAAATTGTTTGTTGGGTGGGACTGTGTCATATGTGGAAGGAGGTATAGCACCCCTGGTCCTAATCTACTAATGCCAGTAATACCAGTCCCCTAATCATTGTGAAAATAAAAAATCCCCCCAGATTTCCACAACACACCTGACTAGGGATTTTCTTCTCTCATTGACAATCACTCGTTTAACTAGTCTTGAATCCAAGAAGGCTGAAAAAACTCAGGACCAGAAAAGTCCTTCCTTGATGAAGAGGATAATTATAAATCCACTTTCCCTCAGCCTCTCCTAGGGACTCCAGCTCTAGGGGGAAGGAAACACAGCTGATGTGACAATTAGCCAGGACTAGCCCTGGAAAGGACCTTGAGGATGGCAAATGATACCTCTACCTTCTCACTCCATCTTCTCCCATCTGGCAGGGATTTTCCACTTTCTCTTCCCTTTCAAGCAAGTATAGTATACTCTTTCAGAAGTATAGATGAGGACTTCCCTTGTGGTTAAGAATCTGTTTACCAAGGTAGGGGACATGGGTTTGATCCCTAGTCTGGGAAGATCCTACATGCCACCGGGCAACTAAGCCCAAGTGCCACAATTACTGAGCTCACGTGCTGCAACCACTGAAGACCGTGGGCCCTAGAGCTCGTCCTCTGCAATAAGAGAACTCACTGCAAAGAGAAGCCTGTGCACTGCAACAAAGAATAGCCCCTGCTCGCCACAACTAGAGAAAGCCTGCAAGAAGCAACTAAGACCCAGTGCAGCCAAAAATAATTAATTTTTTAAAAAAGTACAGATGATGTTAGGGATTTATATCTTTCATGTAAATATGTGTTAATTGTATGTCTCTCAAATCCAAATGGCTTATGAGAATATGAAAAGGTACTGAACCTTGCTAGAAATTAAGGTAGTGAGAAATTTATAATAAAAATGAAGTACTATTTCATACTCATCAGGTTGGCAAAAATCTAAAATTTCAACAATTTCAAATGTTGGAAAAGAGTATCGAAATTGGTATAGCCACTTTGGGGAGCAATTTGATTTTATTTATTAAGATTGGAAATGCTCTGATTCCTACATCCCACGAAATTGATTCTTTGGTCTGTACCTTAGAGAAACACAATTTGATTGCACCAGAAGATATATATGTTTGTAGCAGCATTACTTTTAATAGTGAAAAACTAAATCAACTGGAGACATTTAAATGTCATTAATAGAAGATCAGATTCATATATCATCATGTATTCATAGAAGGGAATATTATATAGCAATTACAATGATGAATCACAGCTTTGGGTCTGCACAGTGATAAATCTTAAAAACAATTCAGAAAAGCTAATTGCAGGGTATGTAGAGTGTGACACCATTTAAATACTTTAAAAACCTGCAAAATAGTGCCATATATTGTTTACAGATACATGAATATGCAGTTAAAGCATAAAACATGTACAAGAAAAAAAAAACATGTACAAGAATGATTAATGATTCATGATCTTGGTTATTTCTGAAGAAGGAGAAAGAAGAATGAGATTGGAAAGAGGACATGCAGAAAGCTTTCAGTTGAATCTGCAATGCTTTTGTTCTTCAAAAAAATATCTGAAGGAAATGTGGCCAACTGTTAAGATTTAATTTGCTATAGATAGTGCTGGATATACTGGGTACTCATTATATCTTTTACATATTTTGATGAGAAATATACCATAATAAAAATAATGTTTAAAAGTTATGCATCTCTAGGGGTGTTTGTATTCTTGACTTAGCAAATTCTTTCCAACCTTCTGAGACAGAGAACTCAATAATGAACAAGATACACCACCACCACCACCCCCCCACTATCTTAGATTGTGGTTCTCTGACTTTATTGTGCATCAGAATCACCTGGAAGGCTTGTTAAAACACACACTGCTGGGCCCACCCCCGGGGTTTCTGATTCAATTGGTCTAGGATGGGCCTTGAGAATTTGCATTTCTAGCAAGTTCCCAGATGATGTTGCGTGTTCGGGGACCTCATGTCTCCTGACATTGTTTGAATACTGTCGCAAGAGGACTTTATTCTAGCTATAAGAATTCCAAGAAGTGATGGGAGAAGTATTTTCTGGATGCTCGACCAAGTCTCTAAAGGCACAGTTATGCTACCAGCCCTGGGTCACAAGTGACACATCATCTTCCTGGCTTCTCAAGAAATGTCACTGCATCCTTATAACCCCATCTTACTTGTGGCTGTGTATATTTCAATTTATTCCATTAAAACTTTAGCTCCTCTATACATCCTATTTGGTATACACCTTATACAAAATATCAGTAGTAGTTACTCTCCAATATTAGAATTATGGTTAATTTTTAAATCTTTTTGCTTGTCTGCATCATCTAACATTTCCATAATGAACATTTCCATCAAGTATTAATTACATAATAAGGATATTAAAGTAAAATAAATATATATCAAATTGTGTTAGGCTCTGTGATGTGGGCGGAGCTGCTAAGAAGTAATACGGATATAGACTTGCCTTCGAGAGATTTATGATCTTGTTCATACATACATTGGAAAAACATTTCATAATAAGACAAGGTATTCAGGAAACAGTGTTCACTGAGAACTAAAAGTACAGTTGGCAAGTACTTTGGAAGGAAAAAATGACTAGGTTGAGTGAAGCTAGAAGGAGCATTTGGGCCCAGCCTTGAATGATACACGGGCCAGAGCCTACGCAGAGGGCAAGGAAGGAGTCAAGGGTCTTTGCAAATCCCCAGGGTATGTACAGGTGCTCAGGGAACACTATGAAGAATTGAACACATACTGAATTCATACAGAAACTGCACTCTGGCATGAGTACACATTCAGCCACATGATAGTGGCTCATACCCAAGACACATAAATTGAAACCAAATTAATTTCATTGTGGGTTTATGACAAGTCAGGTAGGGGAGAAAATGTCTTTTTCTTCTTTTACATGATTTCTGCGTTGATGACTACATCCCTAAAGTGCATTTGTGAGTTTGTAAAGAAAGACCCACATGGACTGGACACATCTCTTCCTGGGTGTGTTCTCCTCCCCTTTTGCTCTTAATTAAGATTGAGGAGTTCTTCGTGGATTGTTGTTCTTCTAGTTTCTCTGCGTCTCTTCACTCCTTTATATTTGGGTTGTTTATATTTTTCTCTGTGTTAAAAAAGCCTGTACCACATCTACTTTATCTGCTCATCAGTTGTTGGACATGTGGGTTGTTTCTGTGTCCCGGCTATTGTAAACAGTGCTGCAGTGGCAACTGGGGGGCAAATAGATAGCTACTGGGAGTCTGCTGTGTAGTACAGGGAACTCACTTCGGTGCTCTGTGATGACCTAGAGCATGGGAGTGGGGAGAAGGTCCAAGAGAGAAGGGATGTATGGATTTCATATATATATCATGACACAAATATCACTCCGTTGTACAAGATAAACTAACCCAACATTGTAAAACAATCATACTCCAATAAAAATAAAGTCTTCCCGGGTGGTACAGTGGTAAAGAGGCCACCTGACAATATAGGAGGCACAGGAGATGCAGGTTTGATCCCTGGGTGGGAAAGATCCCCTGGGAGTGGGAAACTGCAACCCACTCCAGTATTCTTGCCTAGGAAATCCCATGGACATTGGAGCCTAGTGAGCTACCATCCAAGGGGTTGCACAGAGTCGGACACAACTGAGCACACACACACAAACACAAAAGTAAAAACAAACCAAACAAAAAAGCCTGAAGGCATCTACTTTTGGCCAAGATAAAACAACAGGATCCAAATTTATCCTTCTGCCTTCAACAACCACAAAAGCAGATTAAAATATATGAAAAAATAGGTGCTGGGGTGCAAGGAGGGCCTGGACGGAGGAGGTACATGAGGAAACTCTTGAGGGTGATGAATATATTCACTATCTTGATTATACTGATCTTTTACAAAACTTAGATTGTATATTTCAAATACGAGTTTATGTCAATTTTATCTAAATAAAACTGTTTAAAAAGTACTGAAAAGAAAAGAAAATCAGCCTGGAAGCACAGGTCCATAAGACAAACAAAACAATAAAACCTCCTATGCTATTCCTTGGGTAGTTTCCCTTTCTTTTAGCAAATTTTAAAAATTACTGTTAAGCAGAGGTGAAAAATACTCCTATGCTATTTAATTGAATAATCTCCCCTCTTTTTATAAGATCTGCTAAGCACTGGGATGCTAATAAAGTTAAAACTCCTAGATCTTCACTTGTAGAGTTCTTTCCAAAGTTCTATAGCTAAATTTCTGTTTGTAATTGTGTTTTCTTTTCTTAAGAGGTCCCAAATTGTATTGTATAATATAAGATTCAGGCTCCATGAAACCTGGAGGCAACTCTACTTTTTTTTTTTCCCCACACTATGTAGCTTGTGGGGTCTTAGTTCCTGCACCAGGGACTGAATCTGCCCCTGGGCAGTGAAAGCATGGAGTCCTAACCACTGGGCAGACAGGGAATTCCCCAACCTTACTTTTAAAAAAAGAAAAAAGATTTTATTATAGAGCAACATCCAGACTCCAGATCCAGCTGCCAAAGAGACCATGTTATGACCATGTTATGCTGTGGGTACTTGTGGGGACAGTAGGAATCCATGGCTTCCCTCCCTTTTCTTTGGGGTGGGGATGGTAATGGTGGACAGTGTCTCATCTATAGGTTCCACAATGCTCAGCAGTCAGGCAGGGGCTTCTTAAGGGTCCCTCTTACCACTTGGGTCTCAAGGCAGCATGATCTTCACTTTGATGCCCAGCACACCCTGTCTTAGCAGTATATGGCGCCAGGTGGTGTCTGCATAGGAGTTAACAGGGTCTCCACTGTGGATCATCAGGCCATCTGTGACTTCATGGGTTTGACCCTCTGTCCCCAGAGTTTCCCAGGCACTACAACCTAGCAGCCTTTTCCCCACTGTCCATGATGACCCACAGCAGACCCCAACAAGTCCTCCTAGAAGTGTGTGCTGCAGACTCCGCCGGGCAATGACTCACTGAACTCTCCCGTCTGCCTTCCTCCGTAAAGTTCTACATCGCCCTTAGGAAAGCGAAATCTCTTCTGAAGCACAGCAGTTAATTCCTGAATCCGCAGGCCCTTCTCACCAATCACATTCTGTGTCCAGGGGACCAAGGTAATGATTTCTGTCCTGGTTGGTTGAAGGCGGACTTCAATGGAGGCGTCATCTTTTGCCAGTACCCAAGTGAGAGGCTTGTTCAGTTCAGCCTTGAGGACGCCATCAGAGACCTCTTGGACACTGGCACTGCCATCTTGCCACCCAGCGCCATCTTAAGGAATGGCCCAATGCTGCTGTTAAATGATCTAAGGAGTGTGATGTGAGGAAATTGTTCCCATTGCTATTGCAGACAGAACACAAACATGCAAAGAACTTTAGGACTATGGTGGTCTAGAGCACCATTCTCTCCTGGGATAAGCCTCTGTGAATTTGGTAACAGCCGTTGAGGAGCTGTGAATAATATTTCAGACTTCTTCACTTGCTTTCTCATCAACTGCTCGATCTGGAGGGATCCAAGTGTGACGGAGAAAAAAATGACCCAATAAATGTAATTCGGCTTCAGCAGCTTCAGAATGGGTTTCCTGCCACCTTCAACGGCACTCCAAAATTGAGCAAGCTAAGTAGGCTTTGCCTTGGGTGCTCTTTGTGAATCTGCATTGGAGAATTTCAGTTCCAACTCCTTCAGAGTAGGTGTCCTGAAATGATCAGGGAAATAGGATCTTTTACTACATTTTGGGCCACATTTCACACTGTTCCTTAGTAAAATATCCCTGCTCTTCCTCTCTGTGAACCACACCCCATTTCTCCCTCAGTACAAGCTTGGTGCCTTCTTCCTGGAATTGCCTTTGGTGCTGGAATTGCCTATCTAGTGCTGAGTGAAATCGTCTTCCCTCAACCGGAGCACGTAGGATATGACTGTTCTCGAAGCTTCTAGGAGCTTAGACCCCAACTCCTACAACCACGTGATCTTGGGTAAGTGATCATTTTTCCGAGCTAGTCCCCAAATAATAATTCATTTTCCACACTCATATGTGTTAATTTTATAATTAAAATATTTTATGATGTCTATAATAACTCCTACTGATGGCTCGCAGTTGGCATGAAACTTAACTAAGATAATATATGTAAATATTTTTCATAAGCTTAAAAATGCTGTACAAACATAAGGTACTGGCACAAATGATGTTTCAAATATTTAATGACCGGTAGGCACTAGCCTTTACCAATCAGAACAGTCTTCAATCACAGCACTAGAGCTCAGTCTGGTAGGTTTCCTAATGGGCCAAATATTAACTCTTTAGTCACAAAATTAAAGGAAGGTTTGCTGTTTCCTGAAGGAGAAGTTGAGGTAATAGCAGTCTAATGGAAGGCGACTCGGGGAGGTAGCAACTATATTCTTTTTCAGATTCTTTTCCCTTATAGGTTATTACAAGATACTGAATATAGTTCCCTGTGTTATTGAGTAGGTCCTTGTTGGTTATCTATTTTATGTATAGTAGTGTATATATGTTAATGTCAACCTCCTAATTCATCCCTCCTCCCTTTTCTTTTGGTAGCCATAAATTTGTTTTCTATGTCTGTGAGTCTCTTTCTGTTTTATAAATATGTTCATTTCCATTTTTTTTTGTTAAGATGCCACATATAAGCAATACCATATGATATTTGTCTTTCTCTGCCTTACTTAGTTCACTTATTATGATAATCTCTAGGTTCATCCTTGTTGCTGCAAATGACATTATTTCATTCTTTCTTATGACTGAGTATTCCACATCTTCTTTATTCATTAATCTGTCAATGGTTATCTAGGTATTTCTGTGTCTTGACTATTGTAAATAATGCTGCAATGAACATTGGGATGCATGCATCTTATAAAATATTTTTTAACAAAAATGAAGCACAACACATAAAATTTTGTGGGATGAAGTTAAATCAGTTCTTAAAGGGAAATTTATAGCATTATAAATTAGCTTATATTAGAAAAGAAGAAAGGTCTTAAATCAACAGACTAAGCATCCATCTTAAGAAACCAGGAAAAGCAAAATAAGCCAGATCAAGGTGGAAGGAAGAAAATAATAAAGAGAAAAAAAGCCACTTAAAACTGAAAAATTATAAAGAAAATCAGTAAAATCAAAAGCTGTTTCTTTGAAAAGATCAATGAAATAAAAATACTATTAATAACAATTAAAAAATAGAGAAGATGCAAATTACCGATGTCATTAGAGACCTCAGAGATATTTTTCTAAAAAGTACTCTAAACAACCCTATGCACATAAATTCAATAACTTAGATGAAATGGACCAATTCCTTAAAAGCCACAAAATTCCAAAACTCACCCAAAGAAGAAATAGGTAACATATGTATTAAAGAAATGGAATCCACAGGTAAAAACCTTAAAAACAAACAAACTTCCAGGCCCAATGGCTTCACTGGTAAATTCTATCAAACTTTTAAAAAACAAATAGCACTGTTTCTATACAATCTCTTCCAGCAAACAGAAGGAAAGGGAAAGGAACCCTTCCCAACCCATTTTATGAGGTTAGAATTGCCTTGATACCAAAAAAACTAAAGACAGTACAAGGAGGGAAAATTATAGACCACTATCCCTCATGAACAGTACACAAAAATCTTGAAACAGCAACAACAACAAAAAACAACTCGAAAATCAAATCTAGCAATATATAAAAAGACTAGTACTCCACGACCAAGTGGGATTTATCCTAGACATGCATGACTGGCTCCAAATACAAAAATCAATCAGTGTAATTCACCATATTAAAAAACTAAAGAGGAAAAATGACATGAGTATATCCAACAATGCAGAAAAGGCATTTGAAGTCATCCAGCATCCATTCATGATAGAAACTCTCAGTGATATAGAAATAGAAGGAAATTTCCTTAATTTGATAAAGGCCATCTACAAAATACCTACAGTTAATGTAATGTTTAATGGTGAAATACTGAATGCTTTCCCCTAATATCAGGAACAAAGCAAAGATGTCCTCTCATCACTCCTATACAATATAACACAGGAAGTCCTAGTCAGGGCAGTAAGTCAGAGAAAGAAAGTAGCAATAAAAGGCATACACAAGCATATGAAAGAAAAGACAGCTTTTTTGGCAGTGACGACCTCCCCATGAGAACATGTCTTTCACAAAGGATCTCCTTCATCCCTCTCCAGAAGTGAAGAAGAGGAAACACAAGAAGAAGCACCTGGTGCAGAGCTTCACATTTCATGGATGTGAAATGCCCAGCATGCTATAAAATCACCACCATCTTTCAGTTCAGTTCAGTTCAGTTGCTCAGTCGTGTCCGACTCTTTGCGACCACCATCTTTAGTCATGCACAAATCATAGTTTGGCTGCTCTATTGTCCTCTGCCAGCCTATAGGAGGAAAAGCAAGGCTTACACAAGGATGCTTCTGCAGATGGAAGCAGCACTCAAAGTACCCTGTATCAGGATGAATGGGAAACCATCCCAATAAACACATTTTGAATACAGAAAAAAATAAAAGAAAGAATATTGTCTATTTGTAGATGACATGATTTTCTACATAGAAAATCCCAAGTAATTTACCAAAAACTCTTAGATTAACAAATGAACGGACTCCCCTGGTGGTCCAGTGGCTAAGACTCTGAGCTCTCAATGCTGGGGCCCTTGGTTTGATCCCTGGTGGGGGAACTAGATCCCACATGCCACAAAGGACCCTGCACAGCCAAATAAATAAATAAAAATAAATATTTTAAAAAACTGAAGTTAGCACAACTATAAAAGATAAAGTTAACTCACAAATTCTATATACTTAATTCAGAAATCAAAATTTTAAATATACTTCATTAAAAATTTTTTTTTTGTTTTTGTTTTTTCATTTAAAAATTTTAAAAGAGAAATACTTAAGTATAAATTTAACAAAACTTGTGCAGGATCTGCATGCTGACAACTATAAACACTAAAGAAAGATATCAAAGGATATGAATAAATGGAGAAACATACTGTATTTATGGATTGGAAGATCCAATTTAGTTGACCATGCCAATTTTCTCCAAAGAAATCAATAGATTTAATACAATTCCAATCAGAAGTCTAATCAAAAGTAAGATTTCTGCAGATATAGACAAGCTTGGTTTGTCTTGCATTACATTACAAGCATGGTTCTTACATTTATTTGGAAAGGGGAAGGGAGCAGAATAGCCAACACAATTTTGAAAAAGAAGGATCAAGTGGGAGAAATCAGTCTACCCAATTTAAAAACTTACTATAATGGAAGAATAATCAAGACACAGTGGTGCTGGTGGAGGGATAGAGGCAGAGACCAATGGATCAGTCTATATCAAACAATTGAGTCAGAAAATGTCAATTACTGACAAAGGTAAAAAAGCAATTCAATGGTTAAAAGATAGTCTATTCAATATATGATGTTGGAATAACTGAACATCCATATGCAAAAGTATGCCATGAGAAGCTAAAGACAAAAAAATCTTGACCTCAATCTCACACTTCATTGAAAAATAGATCATAGATGTAAAATGTAAAACTATAAAACTTTCACAAGAAAATAAGAGTAGAATGTTCATGACTTGGGATCAGGGAATTTTCTTAGACTTGATATCAAAAGCACAACCCAGAAAAGAAAAAAATGGACAAGCTGGACTTTATTAAAATGAAAACCTTTTGCTTTGTGAAAGACGTCAAGAGAATGGAAAGCTATAGATGTGAGGGAACATATTTTCAAATCACATACCCAACAAAGGACTTGTATCTAGAAAAACTCTCAAAACTCAATAGTAGGAAAGCAAACAACCCAATTAAAAATGAGGAGACCATCTTGTCACAGTTTAATTCTTATAATCCTTAAAACAAAAGTTGTTGTTTAGTTGCTAAGTTATGTCTGACTCTTTGCTACTGCACGGACTGTAGCCTGCCAGCCTCCTCCATACCTGTCATTTATGTACCTATTTTTGGTTGTTCTGGATCTTCGTTGCTGTGTGCCGGCTTTGTCTAGTTGTGGTGAGCTGGGGCTACTCTCCAGTTGCGGTGGTTCGGCTTCCTGTTGTCGTGGCTTCTCTTGTTGTGGAGCATGGGCTTTAGGCGCATGGGCTTCAGTGGTTGTGGCTTGAGGGCTCTAGAGCACAGACGAAGTAGCCACATGGGCTTAGCTGCTCGACAGCATATGGGATCTTCCTGGAACAGGGATCAAACCAGTGTCCCCTGCATTGCAAGGCAGATTCTTAACCACTGGACCACCAGGAAAGCCCCCAAAGATACCTATCTTGATAGGAAATGATGACCAATGCCTTTCGTTTGTTTTCAATGCCATTTTAAAATATAGTGCATTCTGGATAATTTACATTACTGCAGGTGGGAACAAAAATAATTGAGGTTTAAAATTCTGTTTAATATTAATGTTACAGGAAAAGTATAAGTAAGCATTTTATTCACTTCAGTTTGATTTAAATGATCAGCTCTTCTAGAAAACTTTCCTTGAGCCTTAAATACAAATTCCATATTCCTTCCACTGTGCTTTGCCAGGTTCTTGTGCATATCTTTATCCCAGTACATTTCTTATTTTACAGTATTAACCTATCTCCTGAGGGCAGCTTTCACTTTATTTCCAAGCCCTAGCATAATAACTGGCAGGTAGTAACCACTCAGTGTGTTTGTTGAATAATTAAAGACTTGTAAAGAAAAAGTAAAATTAGTGATGAAATAATTAAATGGCAACAACCAAAAATTCTAATAATATTACCATGCTTTTAGAATGGTCCCTGATGCATAGTAAGTCCTCAATAAATGTTCATTTATTCAAAAGATATTAGTTAGAAAACTACAATGTATGAAGCACTGTTACAGTTGATGGGTAAATCACATGCATTTTAGATCATAACTGTTAAAGGAAAAACAGCAGAGACCAAAATCCCCACCCTAATGGGATTTACATTTCAATAGGAGAGACAAACAATAAGTAAAATAAATAGGTGAAATATGTAGTTTGTTAGATGACAAAAAAAAAAAAAGGGCAAAAGACAAATATCTATGTACTTCACCTTAGAGGAAATAAGCACATGAAAAGATGTCAGTATGATCAGCCATTAGGAAAATGCAAATTAAAACCTTATTGAGAAACTATTGGGTTTCCCTTGTGGCTCAGCTGGTAAAGAACCCACCTGTGAAACAGGAGACCTGGGTTTGATCCCTGGGCTGGGAAGATACCCTGGAGAAGGGAAAGTCTGCTTACTCCAGTATTCTGGCCTGGAGAACTCCATGGATTGTATAGTCCATGGGGTTGCAAAGAGTTGGACATGACTGAGCGACTTTCACTTTCACTTTTCACTGAGATCCTATTATATAGCTCTTAGGATGAAAAAAACATCAGTAGCGACAAACGCCTGGCAGTATCTACTGATGGCTGTGGAGCAACTGGAACTCTAAATATGGAATATAAGACGATTCTCAGGAATACAATTTGCCTGTGAAACACATACTTATCATGTGATATGGTATGATCCCACTCTTAAGTATGTACCTTAGAGAAATGAATTTTATATCCACCCTAAAACCTGCACATGGATGTTTATATCTGCTTTATTCTAATCATCCCCAAATCGTGAAGGCAACCACAAAAATCCTCCAATGGGTGAATAAAGTGAGTATATTCATATTCTTTAGCATTAAGAGACTATCTAGCAATAAATATTATTGCTAGTAGAGTATGAATACTACCGAGCAACGAAAAGGAATGAACTATTATTATTACATGTAGTAATATGAATGAGTCTTAAAGACATTATGTGGAGTCAAAGCCAGTTTCAAAAGACTGTATATGTTTGATTCCATTTCTATGACATTTAGGAAAAAGGCCAAGTGAAGGAGTCATGGAGAACAGACCAGTACTTTCCAGGGGTTATAGTGAGGGGACAGTGGAACTCTAAATGGATTTTTTAGTGTGAAGGGGATAGAACCATCTTTATCTTGATTGTGATGATGTTTACACATAGAATACACACACACACACACATATCAATTATACTTATTAGATGTTGATTTAAAAAAAGAAAGAAAAGTCTATTCCTAGATAGGACCTCTGACTTCATCTAAAAGAGACAGTTTGCCAAAATTCTGTGCTTCTCAACTCAATTCCGAAGGAAAAAATAAATATTAAGTCAATAAATAGATTAAAAGAACAATAGCAAGAAAAAACCCAAAACTAAACCCAAACCACACCTTCTATATGCAGGCTCAGCAACTCAAAGTCAGAGTTAATTTACTAGGTAATTACCCTATTTATTGTTGGTTTAAAACTCAACATTCAAAAAGCTAAGATCATGGCATCCAGTCCCATCACTTCATGGCAAATAGGTGGGGAAACAGTGAGAGACTTTATTTTCTTGGGCTCCAAAATCACTGCAGATAGTGACTGCAGCCATGAAATTAAAAGATTCTTGCTCCTTGGAAGAAAAGCTATGACCAACCTAGACAGCATATTAAAAATCAGAGACATTACTTTGCCAACAAAGGTCCATCTAGTCAAAGCTATGGTTTTTCCAGTAGTCACATATGGATGTGAGAGTTAGACTATAAAAAAAGCTGAGCGCTGAAGAATTGATGCTTTTGAATTGCTGTGTTGGAGAAGACTCTTAAGAGTCCCTTGGACTGCAAGGATATCCAACCAGTCCATCCTAAAGGAAGTCAGTCCTGAATATTCATTGAAAGGACTGATGCTGAAGCTGAAGCTCCAATACTTTGGCCACCTGATGCGAAGAACTGACTCACTGGAAAAGACCCCGATGCTGGGAAAGATTGAAGGCAGGAGGAGAAGGGGATGACAGAGGATGAAATGGTTGGATGGCATCACTGCCTTGATAGACACGGGTTTGAGCAAGCTCTGGGAGTTGATGATGGACAGGGAAGCCTGGTGTGCTGCAGTCCATGGGATCGCAAAGAGTCGGACACGACTGAGCAACTGAACTGAATTGAATTATCCTACACAACCATACAATCATGCTTCAGGTTATTAGAGCAACAGGTTGAACTGAAAAAACTAGATAGGGGTGATTTCTGATGTGAAATTGTTACCATTCAGAGGTTTACTGTATTGTTTTTCTTCTTGGACTTAATTTCATTTTCTGTTTCAGGCTGGATTTATTTATAAGCACTCTGAAGCTATTTTTGTAAAAAAAAAAAAGTGTGTGTTAAGAGTTCACAGTGGGTTACATATGATGTTTTCTTTTTGCATCCTATTGTTTTTTAAAAATTCTGTAATGAACATGTATTACTTTATAAACCAATAACCTAAATAAATTATAAGAACCGAAGTCAACTGCTAACTGGAGTATCTCCCACATAGAAAAATTTCTGGACCATGTTTTAATTTATAGGCAAGAATGGGCTTAGTTACTCTAGGTATGTATGATATCTAGTGGTTGTAAAATGCGTGCTTCTAAAAGGGTTTCAGAGTTCCCTTAAAAGGTTGTGTAAACAATTTGATAGTTCCTCAAAAAGTTAAACAGAATTACCATATGATCCAGCAATTCCACTCCTATGTGTATACCCAAAAGAACTGAAAATAGGTGTTCAAATAAGTAGGGCTTCCCTGGTAGCTCAGTTGGTAAAGAATCCGCCTGCAGTGCAAGAGACCCCGGTTTGATTCCTGGGTTGGGAAGATCCCCTGGAGAAGGGATAGGCTACCCACTCCGTATTCTTGGACTTCCCTTGTGGCTCAGCTGGTAAAGAATCCGTCTGCAATGCGGGAGACCTGGGTTCAAATAAATACATATACACTCACATTCACAACAGCATTGTTTACAATTGCCAAATGCTGGAAACAACTCACATGTCATCAACTGATGAACTGATTAAAAAATATTAATACCTACATAAGGGGATATTGATTTTCCCTAGTGGTTCAGACGGTAAAGTGTCTGCCTGCAATGCGGGAGACCCGGGTTCGATCCCTGGGTCGGGGAGATCCCCTGGAGAAGGAATTGGCAACGCACTCGAGTATTCTTGCCTGGAAAATCCCATGGACAGAGGAGCCTGGTAGGCTACAGTCCACAGGGTCGCAAAGAGTTGGACGCGACTGAGTGGCTTTACTTCACTTCAAGGGGATATTATCCAACCATAAGAAAGAATGAATGAAGTATTGATACATGCTACATCATGAATTCACCTTGAAAACATTGCTATGTGAAAACAGCCAGACAGAAAAGGTCACGTTTTGTATGATTCCATTTATATAAAATATCCAAAATAGGTAAACCTAAAGACAGAAGGCAGATAAATGGTTGCAAGGCCCTAGAGGAAGGGAAGGATGGGGAGTGACTGCTTAGTGTATGGTGTTTCCCTTTGGGGTGATAAAAATGTTTGGAACTAGATAGATGTCATGATAATACAACTCTGTGAATGCATTAAGTGTCACTGAATTATGTTCTTTAAAATGCTTAATTCTGTGTTCTGTGACTCTTACCTCAATTTTTAAAAAAGAGATGAAGTGTGTCCCCGCAGTCTTATTCACATTTGCAGCAAAAATCTTTGTTTTTCAAGGAAATTATAAAGGATAAATTTAGTTTAGCCCATATCTGAATAGTTAAGAACTCTGAGTGGCATGAGAATTAATCAGTGATATGCACTTTTTTGAAAGTGATCTGAATAGTCTAAAAATGTTCAGAGGAATTGAGTAGTCGGAATGGTTACAAATCATCATAATGAACTCCCTTTGTACAAGCTATTCATGTATGAAAAGAACCTCTGGAACCCTAATGGTCCTTGCAATTCTTGGGATCCAGTGCCTGTCAAAGGTACCTTTCTGTCTTGATGTTGGTTTAAGCGTGAGAGAAGTAAATGTGAGGTGTTACCTACAAAATTCGACTTTGGGGCCTGGAATGTTTCTAAAAATTTTGAAACCTTAGGCTTCTCTCTTCATTTAACGATGGTTCTTTCAAACATCTGATTGTTTAAAAAAATTCTTCGACTACCTCATTTTTCCTTTGAAAGTACATAAGACCCTCTTCACGATGCACAGCCAATGACTATCCTTTAAAAAAATCAACACAAAGTCATTTACTGAAACTCAGTTTGAATTTTCCATTTCTATGTTATTTACTCTTAACCATGATCCTGAAAATTTCAGATAGAAGTCCTGAGCTGCCTCTTCTCTGCACTCTCAAAACTCACTCTTACCTTTTCCCAGCATATCCTATGCCCGGGGAAGGCTGACCTCTACTGATTTCATCAACAGGCTTCAGAGCCTCTGACTTCCTGTAGGGTTCAGCCAATGGGAGGCACATGCTGGAGGTCAGAGGGCAGGGGCAGAGAGAAGCCGCGGTAAGTGCTCTTTGCAGGTTGCCGGTTGACTATGGGTGTGTTCTTCCGTGTTGTGTTCTTACAGAAGACAGTCACTAATGTTGTGTAACCCTCTCCTACATGACTTCAGCAACAGCCTTCCCTGTATTCCAGATATTTCTCTTTCTCGCCCTTTCTGACTTACGGGTTTGTTTAAGGTTCCACACTGCTTTTAGTCCTCTGGTGCTATGCTCTCTATTGCTGGTTTCCCTCAGCCCTGCACAAGCGAAGCCACTCAGTCGTGTCCGACTCTTGCTATCCCTTGGACTGTAGCCTACGAGGTTCCGCCATCCATGGAATTTTCCAGGCAAGAATACTGGAATGGGTTGCCGTTTCCTTCTCCAGGGGATCTTCCCGACCCAGGGATTGAACCCGGGTTTCCAGCATTGCAAGCAGAGGATTTTACCATCTGAGCCACCGGGTCCAGAGCAAAATGAAAACGCAGGACTTTTCGTTCAAAAACCACAATGAATTTCAAGATGGCGACCACCATCGCCATCTTGATTGAACAGTGCCGGGACCTTGTAAATGCGGGGTCCTGTGTGACCACACAAGCTGCATATACACGAAGCCCGCCCTGACTGCACATTATTTTAAACAGTTCTTACCTGAAATGCTCCTCTGTTATCTGTTGAAGTGTGCTGGCCAGATTATTTTCTAATATGAGGTCTTAAGGGTTCTCTTTCTCATTGAAAAAAAAAAAAAAAAAATTGTGACTCCATTAGGGGTTCCGGAAAAGTGTTGTGATCTATACTTAAACACTGTGCAATTTAAAACTTTTTAGTAGATTTGCATTTTCATAGGAAATTCACTTATTTTTTCTTCTTCAACGTTATACCGAAAAAAGCCACTCATTTGCGAACCAGCGGGGGCCACCACCATAATCCTTGAGTCTGACTCACCGTGGGCTGGTACCCTAGCTGAAATGTGTGACTCCCAAGCATGCCTTCTAGGCAGGTGCAGGAATTTCAACCAATGTGTTGCTTTTGTGTTCTTTTGTTGTTGTGTTTTTTTTAGTACCAGATACAGAATCTACCAAATATCCTACCTTTTTCTCCTCTCTCTTAGAAATAAGACTTAAACTGAGAACCTTCTCATAGTCTGGAACCTATTTTCTCTCTCTGGCTAGAAACTCGCCTAAGATAGCGATCTCTTAGTATTACTAAATAAACACCAGTTAGGCCTCCTGTCTTGAGTAAGGTCTGCTCTCTCAACACTGTCCTTAACAGACTTGGGGGTTAAGATGACAGTCAACATATCATGCTATCTTATTAGTTTCAAAATGGGAGTCCCATAAGCCCTCTTGTGCCAGGACTTTTTGCTTTCGTTGCTTTGGTGGCAAACAAACAGGAGTTTGAGAAATACTCTACAACTCTTGTGTTTCACTGCTTGAACTTGCCACAGGCTTTTTTGCCCTTGACCACTGAGCCTTCTTCAACAACTGTGGTAGTTAAATCCATCACTCGTTTCTTTTCTTTTTTTTTAACTTTTAAATTTGTATTGGGGTATAGCCAATTAACAATGTTGTGATAGTTTCAGGTGAAGAGGGAAGGGACTCAGCCGTACATATACATGTATCTATTCTCCTTCAAACTCCCTCCTATCCAGGCTGCCACGTAACACCGAGCAGAGATCCTTGTGCTATACAGTAGGTCTTTGTTAGTTATCCATTTTAAATATAGCAGCATCACTCATTTCTAAAGCCACACTGATGTGTTCTACACACACAGTCCATTGATTTGGTCATATTGCATCTCAGAGCCTTGGATAGAGCAGGAAGCAGAAGTGGGATTTCCGTGTTTTTCTCCCCGTTTCTCCACACCTCCAATTTTCCCAGTTTTTATTCTTTTATAATTTTTTTTTGGTTTTTTTTTTTTTTAGTTTTTATTCTTTAAAAAAATTTTTTGGCTATGCACCCCGCATGTGGGATCTCAGCTCCCAACAAGGGATCAAACCCAAGCCTCATGCATTGGAAGCATAGAGCCCTAACCACTGAACCGCCAGGGAAGTCTCAGTTTTTAAGAAAGTCTCCTGAACAGTCAGCTTTAATATAAAGCATTATACAGAAAAGTTCACTTCTTTGAAGATTTACCAAATATATTGTCTCATCTTTTCTCTGAAATGCAAATTTTCTCTCAAGAACAAACTTTCATTTCAAAAGGGGGTCATATAAAAAAAATTCCAACTGTTCAAATCCAGAGCACAGAAAAATTACTCCTAGAACAATACACAGAATGTTCATTGGGCCTAAAACATTTCATTTGTTTGTGAATCGGCTACATCTCTATTCATTTGGGGTCTGTTCTTGAGATAGGCAAATAACCAGTGTGGCCACAGACATGAGCCTTCTCTTGTGAGAGCCAACAACAGAAGTGCTTAGATTTTTCGTCTGGATGGCTGGAAGGGCCTGAGAGGTCTTATATACCCAAACTACAGATGAGGAAACTCAGAACAACATTTCTGGACTGGGTGACAGAACTGATGCACGGAGTTGAGAGTTTTGCCCAAGGTATCAGATTCCTAATCCAAGCATTTTGGAAGTGGCTCTATGAAGACACACATTTTGGGGGAAAATTGGCCCCCCATTTTAATGTGCCTGCTCCTGCATCACCCAGTCCTGCCGTTTTCTTTCCTGTACATTGTTCTCTGGGTGGTGAAGTGGGGGAGGGTGCTTAATAATTACCTGTCTGCTTTCCTCTCTGTGATGTTCATTTCTGCCCCTTCCCTGGTTTACGTGCCAGACACAGGTGGTGCTCCAAATGTCTTATAGTAACAAAACTGCCATCTTTACCCATCTCCTATCAGCCAGTACTGTATTATTTCAACAATTAAAAAAAAGTTCATAGTTACTGATAACCTTTCATAGTAATTAAATAAGCCTGATCATTTTAAATTTCAGTGCTTTAAAATATAGTTATTTTATTCTAGCCTCCAAATAATAAGAATAAATGGAAAAAAAATTTAAAAATATATTTTATTTTAAAATTTATTTCAGACTTATTTGAAACATTCAGCAGAAGTAGGATAAACAGTATTATAGACAGTTCCACCAATTATCCAAACTTTGCTAATCTTATTGTATTTAACTTTTAGGTTTGGGAGAGAGGCCTGGGGTATTTGAAAATAAATCCAAAACATACTTTCATCCTAAATTCTTCATTATGCATGAAAAGATAAGAACTCAAGAAAAAACATAAACACAGTACCATCATCAAGTCTAATAAATTAATAATTTCTTGACATCTATATCAAGTCGACATTTTATTTCCCTGATTGTCTCAACAATGTCTTTTAAACAATTGGTTTATTCTAATCAGAGTCACACAAGATCTAAACATTGCATTTGGTTTACTATGCCTTTTAAAAGTCGTTATTCACAGGCATTTGACTTTCACTTCATTTGACCAAGGAAAAATTGTATGGTCCCAGTTCAAAGGTGGGTGAACTGGGGCTCAGAAAGGTTAAATCTTTCCAGGTTCTCATTGCTTGGGGCATGACCCAGAATTTGAATTAAGATCTGCCTTAGGCTTCCCTGGTGGCTCAGGTGGTAAAGAATCAGCCTGCAATGCAGGAGACCTGGGTTCAATCTCTGCGTCGGGAAGATCCCCTGGAGAAGGAAATGGCAACCCACTCCAGTATCCTTGCCTGGAGAATTCCATGGACAGAGGAGCCTGGTGGGCTACAGTCCATGGGGTTGCAAAGAGTGACTAACGAGTGACGACTGAGTGACTAACCACAATTTAAGTCCCCAAACTCCTTTTTATTCCTTCCCCTTCAGGCTACCAAGGTTTTTCCTGCATTGCAGAGAGGCAAAAGGCCTAGTGGTTAAGGGAGTGTTTGGGCTCAGTTTGGCCTGGATGCAAACTGGAGCAAGTTACATAATCTCTCTGATCCTCCACTTCTGCATCTGTAAAATAAGGTTAATGATGCTGGTTTGGGGCTGATAAAATAGGAGAATGCACATATAGAATTTAGCATAGTACTAGGCACACAGAAAGTACTCAGTAAACCTTCGTTATTATTTTTAGTGTAGAGGAGGAGAAAGAATCACAAGGTGTTTTCTGTTTTTGTCAGTAGCCCAGGAGAGGTGGTTCATCACTTTAGGATTGAGTCTGAAGGGGTTAGAGAGGTTGGGAGTAGGGGGTTGGTTCTGCCTGAATTGGAGAAGAAAGCCCTGGACATAAAAATTTAAATAGGCATCAGAAGAGTTCTCCAGAGACCTCAGCTGGAAAACAGTTGAACATGTCTTCTGACCTTCCACAGAGGGAAAACTGGTGGGGAGTAGAGATGGTAGGAGGGAGACATTTCAATGTTTATTCAAATTTGGAACCACTATAAATGCGTCAAACAAATTCTAAGAAAATGAATTGCATTGAAAAAAAACAGCTCTCTCTTAACGTGGGGTAAATGCTGAGAATGGGAAAACTGAGATCTAATGACAATAATAATAGTAATAATAATAATAATGAAAGTGAAAGTGTTAGTGACTCAGTGGTGACCAACTCTTTGCAACCCCATGGACTGGGGCCCACCAGGCTCTTCTGTCCATGGGATTCTCCAGGCAAGAATACTGGATTGGGTTGCCATTTCCGTCTCCAGGGGATCTTCCTAACCCAGGGATTGAACCCCCATCTCCTGTGTCTCCTGTATTGGCAGGCGGATTCTTTACCATTTGAGTCACCAGTGAAGCCCCCAAACAGAATCAATGCCTGGAGGTGGCAGGGATCAAACCCCAGGCCTCATACATGCAAAGCATGTGCTCTACCCGTGAGCTACACCCCTTTCCTGTCCCCTTACATTTTTTGCAGTCCTAAGAGGGCTTCTGTCATCTCAGGCAGGTTTCCCACCAGGATGGGACTATTTCAACTTGACACCCATTTAAAAGATCCAAGGTAATATTTTAACCTTAGTCATCCTCCCTCTGATACTCATTCTGAGAGTCCAGAACCAGTGCTCCCATATTTGGGGTTGTTGAGGGCTGAATCTGTTGGCTAACTAAAATCCTTTGTAATGTGTATTGTTTGTGCATTTATGGATGCTGTCAAAGTTTACTAGGCCCTAGGCAGTTTTTGATGGTAAGACTCTGAGGCCCTGAGTTTCTAGAGTCCTTTGGAAGGGAGGGTAAAAAACCCCACTCACAAGTAACCAAGAACTTGCCTAGACTCTGTTCTAAGGCCTTTACATGTACAAACTCATTAAAATTTCACAAAACGCTACACTGCAGGTACCATTATTCTGATGTTACAGGCAAAAAACTGAACAAAGTGGGGTTAAGTAACTTGCCTAATAAGGTCAGAGCCTGCCTGGCTAACCATTGGGCTTACTACCTCTCTGTTGGCAGTGGGCTAAGCATGTAGAGGGGTCCTTGGAAGGCAACACGGGCATCCTAGGCTGTAAAGCAGCAATACTTTAGGTCCCCAATCCTTCCTTTTAGCTTAGGAGCAAGAAAGACCAGGGTATCAATTTCCTCATTGACCGTAGGCAGGTTACTTACTCCCTTCAAGTCTCAGCTTCCTTATCTGCCCCAGGGAGGAGTTTTAGATTAAAAGACCCCTCCCTGCATTACAAGTGTGGGTGTGTGCTGGGGGTGGGAGGTGGTGGGGCTGAGGTTTCTGGGCGGTACAGCCTTTCCTAGGTCTCTTGAGGAAACAGAGTGTTTTGAGGTTTTGTCCTAGTCAACTCCCACCCAGGAGGTCCGGTCCCCAGGCAGTGATGGCGCTCAAGCTTGGCTATTCCTCCTCCACTTGGAAAAGGGCTGCCACTGCGGCCAGCTTCGGCCACAGCCCGGCTGCCGCGAGGTCGAGGGTGGGTCTTTGCTCTCTGAGGGAGTTACAGCTGAGACTGTATCCTTAGGTAGGCTTCTTGGAGGTAGTGACATTGAGTCGAGCCTGAAGGTCTAGCAGGAGTTAGTAAGAGGAGGTGGAGGGGGAAGGGTTACCCCCGCCCCCAGCCACAGAACAAAGAAGCACTACCCGGCTCACAGTAGAGGAGGAGGAGCCGTGAGAGTGGAGGGCTGTAGGCACGAGATCGCGCGGGGGCTTCGGAGCTTTATTCTAAGAGCAGCTGGGAGGGGTTTGAAGGAGTGTAGTCCGGAGTTGTAGGAAGACTCTTCTAGACACTTAGGAAGAATGGGTCGGAGGGGGGCAGGAGGCCATCGCAGAAAGCAGTCGGGTTGGAAGATGACCTCCGACTGAGGAATCAGAATCTTTCTCAAACCCCACGACACTGTGCGCTGTCCCTCGACTTTCTTTGCTTCTGTGGAAGGGCTCCCTAAGAGGGTAGGGCACCGGCCAAAGGCTCATAGAGCGAAAAGAGCGCAGAGCCCCCTCTTCTTTCGGGGGCTCTCTGGTCCAGGTGCCCTAGAATTGAGAAGGTTATGCGGGAGAACTCAACACTGCTGAAGATGGAGAACCGTTACCCCTCAAAATACAGAAAAACCTCGGCCGCTTTTGGCAGCAGCCTCCTCCGCCCATGACCTCATGCTTTAAGCTCCCATATAGCCTTCCCCCGCCCTGTCCACACCCAGCGCCCGAGTGGGGGTGGGGGACAGTGGCGAAGGTCCGGGGAGCGGGAGCACCTTATTTATACTGCCCGAAGATTTGGGGGGACGGGCGCAACGATCTTCCCATAGTGAAAAACGCATGGTTTAACTTTCTCCGGAGCAAAAAGCACTCGCTGTCTTGTGGGACTTCAACCAGAGAGATGCCCCGTACCCGGCTCGAGGTGGTCTATACCACCCAACCATCTTTGGTTCACGTTTCCTTGAACCCGTGAAGCCGCCTGGAAAGGCTGGCGTCCCGGGATGGACCGAAAGGCCGGCTGCGCCTTCGAGGGACCAGGGGGCTGTCCGGCTCGCGCCCCCCTGGCGCCGCTGAGGTTTGAACCCTTGGCTCGCCTTTCAGCCCGCGCCCTGCCCCCTGCTCGCAGCTGCTCTCGGCTCGGGTGCAGCGGTTTCCCCCGCAGAGGAGGAGGAGGAGACTGAGCGAGGAGCGGCTCCCGGCTCGGGTTTCCGCACCAATGCCGAGCAGCCCCGGGCGGCCCCCGGCGGCCGGCCCTCCTCCGCGGCACCACGTTCCACAGTCATGGCGCACGAGGAGGGGCGAGCGCGCGCCGCGGCGGCACCCGCGCCCCCTCCCCTCCGCCGCCCGGTTCCGGCCCCTCTCCTAGGCAACCTCCCTCCCCGGCCTGCTGCGCCGCGGAGATGGAGACCCCTCCCCAGAGGGCTGCCGTTCCAGCGCCGACTGCAGCACCCGCTCCCCGCCCCCATAGGGGCGGAGGGATGGGAGCCGCGCGCTTCGCGAACCTCCAGCCCCTTCCCGGGAGCCTCAGCCCCTCTCCCAGCCCCATCGAGGCCGGGTGCAGTGGTGGGTAGGCGCAGACCGTCTCATCGCAGCCCACCCAGACCTTGGCATTTTTGCAACGCCTTAAAAAATAAACAGAAAACCCAAACCCCAGTCGTTAGATTGCAAAGCGCGTTACAATAACCGGGATGGCTACGTAGGAAACAATCCTGCACTGGTCCGGGTCTCGAGCGGCAGCTCCCCGGCCACGCCGTCTTCTCCGGGCCTGGATTTTCCGGCCTCGCCGGAGACTCTGCCACGCCCCGGGGCTGACAGGTCCCGCGCGGGGCAGCAACTTGGTCCGCACCCCCTGCCCCATCCTCGCCCAGAGTCTCGCTAGCCTACAAAAGGTGCAGCCTCACGCACAAGCAGAGCACACATAATAAGGTCGACAGCGCATCGCCGGGGAGGCTGCGAACAATGCGCCGGGCGGCCCGCGCCCGCCAGAGCGCGGCGCCCCGGGGGACAGGGGGCGCGGGCGGGGGCCGCGGCGGAGGACCCGCCGGCCGCGGCGCTGGACACCTTACTTCCTGCTTCCCCGCCCGCGGCCAGACCCAGCTCTGCGGAGGGATATCTCTCCCCTCCTCTGGCCCTCTCTCTCCCTTCCCCCGCCCCCCCTCCTTTTTGCTTCTGCTCCCCCCCCCCCCCCACCCCGCCTTTCTCCTTTTGCAAGAAAATAATTTGACAGTCGATTTGCTGACAGGGAGGAATTTGCATCCTGGATTAAAAAAAAAAAAAAAAAAGGCCGAGAGGAGCTTGGGAACGGTTGCTAGGGGTGGGTAATGGGTGAAAAAAGGGGGGCGCCGGGGAGCGGATAAGGAGGGTTAAGGGAGGGGGCGAGGGTGGGGAGCAATGCAAAAGGTAAGGCCAGGTTACCGCGGCTCGGCCCCGAGTGGGCTGCGGCCGGGGGAGGGGCGAGAGATACATATGTATTTCTGTCTCCCTAGCACACCCCCTTCCCTCTAAGCGATGGCTGAGAGGCGGTGCATGCAGATGGGGAGTAAGTTTCCTGAAGGGGAGGGTGGATGCACGCGCGCGGCCCCGCGCTGCAAATTTCCACCGGGGAGGGAGAGTGGCTGGATGCGGAGAGTTTGGAGTTGCTTGCAGCGGAGGGCAGGAAGGGGAGCAGGGCCGGGAAAGGGGGCTGGCGGGCGCTATATCTGGGAGTAAGTTTCCAGGATCGGGAGAGCCTGCACGCTTGCTCGCTAGTAAGTTTCTGGCCGGGGAGGGCGCGTGGGGCGGAGGAGAGGGAGGGGTGCATGTATACAGAAGGGGGGAGGGGGGGAGCAGATTTCCTGCGGGGAGGCTGAATGCATATGGAGAGTAGATTTCCTGAAGGGAGGGTGGAGGCGTAGACGGACCGAGTAAGTTTCTTGCTGGGGTGGTGGCGGAGCTGCTGGGGTTGGTGCTTTGGAAACCCAGCGCTTCCTACCCGGGGTGGGAAAGCACGCTGTTGGGTCGCGGGGGGTGGGGTGGGGGGAGCGAAGGGCCAGGTCCCTTGTTGGGGAGAGGGGCTTGCATCTGGGGAGTATGTTTCCTGGCGGAGCGATATTTGTTTACAGGCTGAGGGCAGTACTGTAAGTGAGTAGCGCTTCGAGAAGACGGCTCTGACATAAATTAATATTGAAATTACTCCATCAGCTCTGCTCGCCCCTCATCTCACCCCCCAGGCGAAGACTGGTCTTCTTGTCGGATTGCCCATGCACTTGTTGCAGAAACAGCCAAGGTAGGCAAGCAGCTTATTAAGTTACATTTAAAAAAAAAAAATTAGTTGGGGGATGCTCCGTGAGAAGACAGGGGAGGGGAAGGAAAAAGTGGGGGGACGGATTAGGAGACGTCTCCCCCCACTTTTTTACTTTCAGTATGTTCGCAGGGCCTTCTCTCTGCTTCCCTTCTTCCCTCTCCCCTCTCTGCGCTGCAAAGCATCCCAGCAAAGGGGGAGGGGTGAGGTGGGCGCTGTAATTGGCAGCCCCAGCTTAAAGGGTGATGGTGGTGGTGAAGCTTGCAATTGAAGGTTGTGCTGTTATAAGGCCTTCATTCTTCCAGCCAAGAAACCGCAGGACTCTAGGGATGTGCCTTTTGGGGTTTTTGACATGATGCATATGTGTATGATACGCTCCTGTGGGCTCTTCGGGGGCTGGGTACTCCCCAGAAGTTAAAGTGGCCACCCAGATGGGAGAAAGGTATAAGGGAGTAAACCTACCCCTCCACGCCCCAACTTCAGTTCGGGGAGGCTGGGAAGTTACTGCTGGTGGTCTAAAGAAATAGATGTTTAAAAAACAGCACAAAACCACCCATTCACTGGCAGAGGCCAAGAACACCTGGCGGGCAGCCTCTGGCCGGCACTGGGCTGGGGCATGTGCGCCTGCCATCCTTAGGTTAAAAGAAAATGACTTCTGGTTTCTCCGTGTGCCTTCGAGTGGCCCGTTAGAGCCAGCTTTGTGGAAACTCTTCCCCACGCTAGATACGGCTTTGGCAAGTGAACGTGTTGAAGCGGGTTGCTAACAGCATGGCCCCGGCTGTCTTGTGAAGTGCCTGGAAGTGATGCTTACGAATGACGGATCCAGGGATGGCTGAAGAGTTCTTTAAAAAATGCCGGCTGTTTGCACTTTTTAGCAGGCCATGGAGCAGAGCTTTAAGAAAGGAGTTTTACATTGTCCCAACTGGTACCAACCTCCTGCATCACTTACTGTCTCAGGAAAGCAGTCTGGTGATGGAAAATGTGGTTTTGGTGCTCAGTGGAAGGATAACAAGGAGGAGTAGTCAGTGCTTAACTAGTTAACCTGCCCTCTTTGCTTCTCTGTGCCTCTTTTCCTGATCCTCAGCCTACTGGTTTCTGCAGAGTTGTAGGTCTTTGGCGGTCAGGTACCTTTATTATGCTGGAAGCTTTATTTATTTCCTTATTTTCCTTTAACTGAAGTATAATTGACTTACAGCATTGCATTAGTTTAGTTGTATAACATAGCAATTCAGTATTTTTATACATTATGAAATGATCACCACCATAAATATGCTAGGAATTTTAACTTAGTTAGGATAATTTTAGCATCAGGGATTCAAACCAAGACATGTTTAGTAGAGTCAGGGAGTAAACAGTAGGCATGTGGTTAACTAAAGTTGGTTAAGCTTTCTGCAGTTCTATAGACAAGCTCAGTACTAGCAGGGGAAAAAAATATGTATTAAAAAAATGAGCTCTGTACATGTTAGTGATGGAGAGTTTTTTTTTTTTCTTTCCTTCCTGTCATCAGATTTCCAGATTGAGAATTTGATATTTGGCAGCTTGAGAGATGAGTTAGTTGGGAATTAAATATTATTGCCACTTATCAAGTGTTCCTAACTAGGCATTCGTTAAACAAATTAGCTATTATTTTTCCCCTGCTGAAAATCTGAGACTGGTTGATGTATATGCTGGGAAGGTAAACAAAATCTTTATGTGTGTTTATCCCAGGGAAAGGGAATTATTTACATGTCTACCCTCAAGCCAAGAGCAGTCATTCCGTTTTTTTTTTAATTTATGAGATTTATTTTATTGTCTTGCTTTGGCCATTAATCAAGTCACAGGAGCTTTTTTTCCCTCTTCTGCTGAGAATGTTCTTGTGGTAATAAAGGTTTGAAGGCCCATGAATCATAATTCATTCTTTTAAAAATATTGTCAGGATTTGATTTATAGGAATTGATACAGGCAGTGACACACCTCTTTGGACTCCGCCCTTTTAGGCATGTCCATTTTCGCCAAAGAATTGTTTAAAAGGCCTGCTTGACATCTCAAAAAAGAGCGTTTCCCTTCTGCTTTATGAGCACTGAGAAGATTAATTTTGTGGGTTCCATAGTAAGCATGGGTCTTTTCACAGCTTGGTAAGCAGGCTTCCACATAGCAGGCATGTGTTAATATCACATAGCGTTTATGTGAGCTTACTGTGAAAACAGTTGTTCTATGAACTGTGTGGAAAGTACTCAGTTTTGCCTCTTTTAACCCACTTGGGCCTGTGGTTTTTGTTGAGGTAGGAGCTTTCATTGTAAAAGAGGCGATAGTCTGTAGTGTTCTTTGCTGCTTATATAATAAAATATGTGGTCACAGAAACAAGACTTACTTAAAATTCTTTTTCTCCTGCTCTGATGGGTGGCTTGGTCCTAAGAATCAAAAGCATCGGTTTTTTGGGGGAAGTATGAGAATTCTCTATAAAGCTATCAGGAAATGGTAAAATTGTCTTGTGTTCAGCCATTGGCTCAGTTTACAGTATTTGTAAAATGACAAGAACTTTTAAGGTGGTTTGATTCTTAGGGCAGGAGGACAGGGTCATTGGAAAGAAAAGTGGGGAGGTTATCAGCATCTAATCATTTCTGGGCTTCAGAATTTTTATCTCAAAAATGCATGGTTTGATCCGTGAGTTGCATCCGTCTCTGAAATTCTGTGACTCGGTCTTGTGGAGAGAAGTCTCAAGAGATCTCCACAGTATGTCTCTTCCTGGGCCAACGGCCAGATTGCCTCATGGACTTGGGCGAGTTGATTAACTTCTCTTTTTGTCTTCTCCTGGAGAGAGTGGATTTATACCTTGGCATTCCAAAAAGGACTCTTGAGTGGCCTGGTAATCTTGACTGTCAAATGCAAGGAAATACTACGTCTTAGGGGGAAAAAAGTGCTGGGGGCGGTGGGGGGGGGAAGTGCACGGTTGAGTCCCAATTATATGTGCTAATAAAGAGTGGGGCATATAATCCCAGGCACCGAAAATAATTTCAGTTCATCTTGGAAGTTTTTCCCCTCCAGCCAACTGGTTCACCTGCCTAATTATGCCTGGTCAAATCTAAGGTTAATTGAGCTGTTATTCCCAGGCAGCAAGGGGAGTTAGTCCTGGGAGGAGTGGGAGAACCAGAACACCCAGAGTGGCTTTACCCACTTTCTGTGGAGAATTCACAAGTGGGTAATTGGGATTTGGTCATGTATTTGTGATAAGGTTCATAATAATGATATTGTATTACTGTCACTTCTATAATGTATATTTTACCACAGGCACTTTTGGGGGAAAAGCTCTTGTTTTTATTGACTTTGAGCATTGACATGAGAAGTAAGGATCCAGACAAGTGGTTCAGACCTCAGGCAGTAGAGATGGGTGCTGACTGTCCTACTCTAAAAACGGTTGAATTCAGCTCATTTTATTTCTGACCTCATGAAACTGTGATTTAGGGAGGAGAATCAGCTGAAATCTCATGGATTAATAATATTTCTGAATTTGCATGTCAGAGGGGAACCAATGAAATAAAGGGGAGTCTAAAACTTAGTTGATTTTTGTGGGGAGGGGGAGACTAGAGCAACTGGAAATATTGTCATGTTTTTCATCTAGGGTGCTGTGGCATATTAAATAATAATATAGTCCTGGTTATGTAAGTTTGATTCCATGGCTCTCTTAATAAACTTTTCCTCTGGGTTAAAGAAAATACACCACAAAAAACTTCTGGGATTTTGTCGAAAAATGTTTTAAGTTCTCAAGGCAGCTGCTTGTAGGGACTTCTGGTAAATTTGAGTTTACTGAAGAAACATGATTTTTGCTTTTTCCTCATGGAAGACAAGCTGGGGATGAGTGGGATATACTGAGCTGTTGGTTTAGTAACACTTAAAAAAATTTTTTTTTGATAGGAGGTGGGGAAAAGAACCTGTGCGCTTAAATGGCTGGAGGTTAAGTTATTTTCATGCTGTAACCGGATCTGGTTTATTCATGTGTACATTTGGCAGCTACTTATTGAGCACCTACTGTTTCCTAAGCACTGTGTTACTGCTCTGGGTATATATTGATAATTAAAAGAGACATTATCATCTTCCTCTATGCATCCCCTACTCTACCACTTATTCTACAGTCCAGAGGGGAGGCAGACACGTAAAGAAATATATCTTGCAAAATGCGATAAATGCTCAGATGAAACCACAGGGAGCAGTGACCTGGACTTACTTAAAGTAGCCTCAAAAAGCCTCTCTGGGGATTGGGAGTGGAGGAAAACAGGGAGTATCAGGCAGAGCAAGGAAGTCTATGTGGAAGAACTTGGTGTGGGAGTGGGGGGGGTACTAAAAAGAGGCAAGGTGGACAAGGGGGAGGGAGACAGGGCGTTTGAGATGATCCTACAGAATTCCAGGCCTCGGAAAGGTTTGGGTTTCATTGAAGGGCAGTGGGAAGTCACCGAAGGTTTGTAATGGGAAGTGACATCCCCTAACTTATGTTTCAAGGGTATGGTATTGGTCGAGAGGGCAGGTGTGGAATTAAGGAGTGCAGTAAAAGGTACTTGGAGCAGGCCACGTTGGGGAGGTGACAGGAGTTGAATCCAGGGGAGCAGGTGGGTGTGAGACACATATGAAAGGTAGAATGGGCAGGGTTTGCTGATGGATCTGGTGGAGGGTGAGGAGGAGAAATGCAACGAGGAGGTTTCTGATGGGGGCAGTTGCATAGACACAGGTGGTGCTCTTTGCTGAGACGGGGGTAAGGGAGAGTCCAGGGAGGAGACTCAAGCGATTTCACTTTGGGCACTGCCAAGTGTGAGATGCCTGTTAGATTCAAGATGGAGATGTTAAGCTTGCAGTCTGTTACAGCATCCAGCCCCAGAGGAATGGCCAGGCAGGAGATCAAAATGTGTGAACCATCAGCCAAAGGGTGGTATTTAAATCCAGGAGACTGGATGAGGTGCTCTAAGGAATCTGTTGAGAGAGAAGAAAAGGCTGTGTGTGTGTGTGTGTGTGTGTGTGTGTGTGTGTGTGTGCGCGCACGTGTGTGTTTGGGCCAGGAGACTGGATGAGGTGCTCTAAGGAATCTGTTGAGAGAGAAGAAAAGGCTGTGTGTGTGTGTGTGTGTGTGTGTGTGTGTGTGTGCGCGCGCGCACGTGTGTGTTTGGGCCAGGAGTGTATTAAATGTTTCACGAGTTTAAGGCCAGAAACGTCACCACTAGATTTGGCAAAATGGAAGCCATTGGCGACTTTGCAAAGAACAGTTTGAGTGGAGCAATGGTTTAGGTGGGAGCAAAATTGGAGGAAGTTGGGAGGGCAATAGGAGGTGAAGAACCCCGGAATAGCATGTGTAGACAACTTTGGGGCAAAGTTTGACTGTGAAAGAGGGGCAGAGAAATGGAGGGGGAGTTGGGAGGATGTGCATGTAGAGGGAAGGGTTTGCAGGTGCTACTGGTCTATGTGTGTGATGATGGGAAAGATCCGGGGAGAGGGAGGGATTGATCATGAGCAATGGGTGGGGTCAGCCTGAGCAAAAGTCCTTGAGAAAGTCTGTAGGGAAGATCTGGCCTTGGTGGGAGGAGGGAGGGACACTTCCTTCATGATGACGGGGAGCGAAGAGCCCCAGATGGAGTGAAGGTGGCCGTGAGGGAAAGCTGAGGAGCTGCTGGGGCAGCTACCTGCTCTGTCTCTCCAGGCTGAGGTCCCATTCCCCTTGGGCAGGGGTTTTGGGGTCGGGCTCTGACACCAGCCAGAGACGACAAGGGTTAAGACTGCATCAGAAAATTGTACTGCGTTTTCTTTGAACATTTGACTGCATTATGGAGCAGTACAGAGGCAAGACAGGATTCTTTCGCTTGGGGAAAAGAGTCTTCAGTTAGAGTAATTTGAGCTTCGCGTTAGACTGATTTGAAAACTATGATTGGGAAAAGACATCTGAGCTTTGCAGCCCTATTCAAAAGTTGGTGGGCACTGGTGTCATACGTTTGGAGCGAGAAAAAATAAAAGGCGGAAGGGCTGTTTCTTCTTCAGGCGGCCTTTAACAAAAATTTGCTGTAGCCTGCGCCGGTGGCCCCATTGATGGGGACTGTCTGGCAGGTGAGTGCGCGAGGAGAGAGTCAGCAGATCTGGGTTGGGGGTCCAGCCCCGTCGTGTGGCTCTGGACAAGTCAGCCTCCGAGTCTGCCTCCGCATCTGTAAAAAGAAGGTGATACCATCTGCCGCCTCTTCTGTGAGAGTTGTGAGGATGGAATCAGATAATGTACGCAAAGTGCGATATAAACTGTAAGCGGTGTGGCACATGGGCGGCAGCGAGGTGCGGTGATCTTCAGCCGGATCTCTTTTTAGTTGTGAAACCTGGCAACCAATGAACAACTTCCCTCGGTTCCCCAAAGCTTCTGCTGAAACCCCCCCTCCCGGTGTCCTGTGTCCACTCTCACTCTTGCTTCCTGCTGGGAGCCGCTTTCTGTTTGGGGTTTTCAAGTCCTCTGTGATTTCTTTCGGTGAAACTGCGCCTACTGCCGGAAAGCTGGCATCAGCAGGGCTGGCTGTAAAATGCCAGTCTTTGTAGGTTCACGGTCTGATTCCATATATAGAATTTGAGACCTGCCCACTCAAAGGGCCAAATGAACTTGTTCTGTGAACTTGGTACAGGGGAACCTTGAACCCACGGAAGAACACCAACAGTGGTCCAGTGGTCTTAGCAGTGATTCATTCACCTTCTGAATTTGTTTTGCAAATGAGGACTGTTGCATAAAGCTGAGTCTACCTGAAAACAGTCCTTAGCACTCAGTCTTACTGTGTATGCTGGAAAGCCATTTCTAGTTTTAAAAAGTAACTGGTGCTTCTTACTAATCGGACCCCTGGCCTCTGCCTCAGAGGTTGAGGCTTTATTTATTTATTTCAGAATTAATTTTTACTATGAAAACGCTTTAACGCACACAAAAGTAGACAGACTAGTATAATGAACTCCACTATACCCATCTCCTAGATTCAGAAGTTAGTGAGATTTTGCACACCTGTGGATAAGGGGACTTCTTCCTGTATTTGTAAAATAAACACGAGTTGTCAGTTATGAGAGATCAGTAGAACCGATATCAGTTTGGTTTCATAGAGAGGGAAAATAATCAACGAGAAATCAGAGAAAGAGAGAGAGAGAGGAAATGGATGATGTCATTGTAATAACTAGTGTTTACCTAGCATGTTATAGGTCCAGAGCCTCTTAGGCATGTCTTATTTTTAACTGTCTTGCAGCAACCATAGGAGGTAGCTTTTACTTTAATTTTACAGCTGAGGAAAGTGAGGCTGAAGAAGTAGAATTGAAAAAAATATAAATAAGTGATTAACCCAGAGTCACATGTCCAGCCAGCATCCAAAGCCCTAGTTTAATGCCAGAATTTGAATGGCCTCCAAATTTTGTGTACCCTCAAACAGATAATGTTATATAGTATTCAATAAGAGTTGTGGTACAGAATAAATGCTAAGGATCCTGGAAACCAAGAAGATCCTCTGGGAATTTGGGGGTTAGAACTCCAAGGACCTTAGAACTCCAAGGAAATATTCAGATGACTTAAGCATGTTTTGGGCATTACATTTTTCAAAAAATTCAATTGTCTGGCTCATGCTGTAGCACACAGCTTTAAGCCTGCTTTGTGATGAAAACCAAAAAACTTGACTTTAACAGATCTAGTGGCTATTCTTCATCCGCCTGCTACTTTCAGCCCTGGCCCCTCTATGGGCCCCTCCGTGGTCATTTCTATAATAGAGATCTTGGCCTTCAGTCTGCAGGCTCTGCCTTTGAACAACTGGGCCTAGAGCAGGTTGCTACCTGGGGAGGCTTCCTGAGGGCCCCTAGGGTTTCTTTGTTTTATCAGAGGCTGTAACAGAGGCTGCCCTGAGAGCCTGTCCTCGTCTTTGGGAAACCACCTCCAGTCCCACTTCTTTGAAAGCTTTTTAAAAAAGGAAAAGGAAAAAATAATGGAGTCAATACCCAAGGAGTTTTAATAGGAGGGTTGTTTGAGTCCTCTCTGTTGTCATCACAATGGGAGATACCCAACTCCCTTAAAATTCAACTGAAGGCTACCCGTAATGAGCTGATTCTCAAGTGCTGGGACCTGTCCACTTCTGTGTTTTAATTGGGGGAACACACGTGAGCTGAGGGGTTTTCAAGGGGAGCCAGGGTAGGTAAGGACATTCGGTGGCCTCTTTCCTTTTGAAGGGTCTGAGCTTTTTTAGAGACCAGCATGGAATTCAGACAATTTCACGGTGCAGCTTCTCATTCCTGAAGTCTTTCTTGAGGGCTCCATGGGCCTGGGCCTGGGCCAAACTGTGGGGTGGGCTGCGGGGGTTGGGGGGGGGGATACCCTTGGGCCCCTGCAGCCCTTGGCTTGCAGGACTGTTGTTATCTTGACCACTGGGCGTGTCTTTCACTCCTTCTAGACTGCCCTGGGGAGGCCAGAACTGGGTCACCACTCAATTCTGCACCCCCAGCACCTAGCACAGAGCCTGGCGCTGGTTAGTACAGTACAGTGTAAATGCTTCCAGATGCTTTGTTGCTTTGGTTTTGCCTCTCTGGTTCTCTCCCCATCAGTTCTTGGTGGAGGGAGAAATCCTGGCCTCTATGCCACCAAGATCAGCTCTTAGAGCCGCTGAAGGAGACCAGACCAGAGAAATGTTTGCTGCCCCCTTGCCTTTCTGGCCTGGCAGGCTTTAGCTGGGATGGTTTAACTGAGCTCTCAAATGCAAATGTGGCCCCATCCCCCCATCTCTTTTAATAAGTGACATTTTGTTAAATCAGTTATTCAAGGCCTTATCTATATTTCTGTCTGTGCTGGCTTAGTCAAAATAGGAAAGAGTGAATATTAGATTTCTTCACCGCCCGCCCCCCCTTCCCCTTGGAGCAACTCTACGTAAGATTTCTGATAGGGGAGGGGTGCTGTGTCCTTGAAGAAGTAAACGCTGCCTGCAGAAAAAATGTGGAGGGCTTTGACTTGTAGCGAATGCTGTTTTTCAGCAGCTGTGATTTTTCCATTTTTCTTTTTCTTTCTGTTTTGATTAGTGGAACTCATTGTGCTCCGGGGTTGGGATTGCGGTGGGGGAGGGCGCGGAGGGAGCGACATTTACTGGGAGAGCTGGAGTTGGGGAGGAGGAAGGAGAGAGAAGGGATTTATTGAAAATATATGTCTACTTCTGCTATGATAAAGCAGCAGGCATGTAAAAATGCAACGGGGAAATCATTATTGTGGTAATGTAGGCAGAGCTCCGCTTTCTCATTAACGGAGCTTAGCCCACGTGGAGGAGGGGGATGCGGGGCTGCTTTGAGAGTTGGGGTATTCAATAATAGCAGAAACTCAGGGGATTGTCCCCATCCCCCCCCCCCACCCCCTCCAGCTGCTTTCTCCTTTTCTTTCTCCAATCAGTCTGTAACCTTTTCCAAGCGGCTTGTTGGATTTCACGGTCTCCGTCCTCACCCCTGCCACCCCAAAATGCTATGAGGACTGTTTAATTTTTAAAGTTAGAGGGAATTAAAATAAATTTTCTCCTGGGAACTTGAGGAGATTTTTGGCAACTGTGTTGTGAGTCAGAGGTTGGATTATATCCCTTGCATCTGGGGGGGCATCGTAAAGAGCCGATTGAGAGGCTCAGGAGTTTGCATATGCTGTGGGGAACCCAAGTGAGGATTCCACATCGCTTTAGGAGTGGTAGCTATTGCTTATAGAGAGCTTACTGTGTGTCTGGTTTATAGCGTACCCTGTGCTTATAGAGAGCTGACCATGTAGAGTGTCAGGCATCTCATCCGCACAGTTGTAAGAGGCAGACATGATGCCTCAGTCTCAGGAACTCATTTAAGGATATTCAGGGGCTATGTTGCCCAGCTGGTCTCCAGAGCCAGGACTGACTCCAAAGACTGGCTCCTGATCGCTAGGCCATGCTGCCTTTAAAAATTGGCTCATCACCGTCCTTGTACAGGCCTCTAGGTTCTAGGAATTTGGGGAAAATAGAGCCACCACGAGGCATGCTGATGATCAGTAAGGGTAAAGTGCTCATGGCGATCATGAGAGCTGGTGCCCTCCTGGACAGAGCTGGCATTCTAAGATAGGTCAAGTTAGGGGCTCATGTCTTTGTTAGAAGAGGTGAATGCCCCCCCCCGCCCCATTACCTGCCAGGCTGTGGTCCCTTTGCTGATAACTCACTTGTTCATCAGGCATTTATTGATTAGCTCCCATGTGCTGGGATTGTTCCAGTGGCTTGATGTACTAGAACAAGTAAGAGAAGGTGCTCAAAGTCTAGTGGAGGACTGTTAGAAGAACATATATAGAACATAGAAGAAGTATGATGATACACAGTGATGCCTCCCTAGGAAAAGACAAAACTTCAGAAATAGTAAGTAGGAGGGAAGTCTTCAGAGAGAGGTGGTATGTGGGTGGGTTGTGTGGGTTCAGGGGGTGTTTACAGCTAGACAAAGGGGAGGGGACAGCTGATAGTCTGATTAGTATAGGAAACCACATACAGTCTGGCTTCATTGCAGTACCACTTCTATTTCAAGGCTTACCCATCTAACTTCATTTTACATCACCCTTAGTTGAATGCTCTAGAACTGTGCTGTCCAGCATGGTCGCCATTAGCTATTTGTGTCCAGTTAAATTTAAATTAATTTAAAAATAAATAAAATTTAAAATTCAGTTCCCCAGTTGCACTAGCCATATGTCAAGTGCTCAGTGGCCACCCACAGCTAGTGGCTGCCATATTGGAAAGCATCGATGTAGGACATTTCCACTAGTGGAGAAGTTCTGTCAAGAGAGTGCTGTCAAACTGTGTTCTAAGGGTTTTTCTAGCATGGAATGTCCTTTCCATTGCCCCTCACCTGGTTCACTCCCACTTCCTCTAGAGGCATTCCCTAAACACCCAGGACAGGCAGGACTTCCATCTCCCTGTCCATCTGGATTGCAGCACTCCCCTCGTGTATCTGTCTCCCCAGCATGACTTTCAGCTTTTTAAACGCATGAACTGGGTCTTTTGTTCATCTGTGTCATGTCTTGCTTATCACTGTATACCTAGCCCCCAGCTGGGGCCTGGCACATAGGAAGTTAATGACATTGCAGGTGAAGAGGCTGGAGGAATAAGCAAAGGATTGGGCGGTGGGGATGGGGGGGGGGCTCTCCTGCCCTGGTGCCGTGGTGTGGAGCTTGATCTTAACCCTGTCGGCAGTGGAGGAGTCACTGAATGGCTTGGGGTGTGGGTGGAATGGGGCCACATCAGATTTATGTATTAGAAAAATTACCCTAAGAGGTGTGGAGGACAGGCTGGCTCTGCTGAGCCCGCAGGCTGAGAGAGAGCAGTTAGGAAAATGTTGGAAGCGCAGAGGTAAGAGGGCTAAGGGGTCAGGACTTCTGGGCTGTGGCAGTGATGTTGAAAGAGTAGCATTGCCATCTTGCCAAGTCAGGGCCTTCTGCCATTTCTTTCTCCATTTTATTTATTTTTAAAGGGTTTTTTTTTTTTAATTTTTGAATGTGGATGATTTTTAAAGTCTTTATTGAATTTGTTACAGTGTTGTTTCTGTTTTATGTTTTGTTTTTTTTGGCCATGGAGGCTTATGGGATCTTAGCTCTCTGACCAGGGATTGAACACATACCCCCTGCATTGAAAGGCAAAGTCTTAACCCCTGGACCACTAGAGAAGTGGATCTCTCTCCATTTTAGATGCTCTTTTCCATTTCTAAGGGAAACCGCAAGAATTCTTCTTCTGGGTCCTTGTACCCCTTTTGCTTTTGAGGCCCCCTGCCATGTACTGGGACCCCCCACCCCATCCACTGTCTACTTGGTTGGTGACTGTCCTCTTTCCCTCTCCTCTGCTGCCCTATGCCTGCCTATTTGTGTCCCTCCAGGGAACATCTCACTCTGGGTCATCACAAGCCTCAGTTTGTGATCACATCCGAGTAGAAGTGCAGGGCTCACAGGCTGGGATTTCAGCCTCCTGTTTCTGCCAACTCGTGCCAGGTTCTTCTCTGAGGACACTTTTGGAGGCTTAAATTGAAGAAGGCTGTGTAGAGAGTTTTGAAAAGGAGCCTGGGATGTAACTGAGATCAATCCAGTCTCTGAGATAGTTAAGAGGGAACCAGGACGGTGGGCTTTAGAGAAGCATACGAGGATTCTTTTCTTTCAGTAGATGAGGCTGTGTACTCTGGCCGTGGTGACCTCACGTTGTGCACGTTTGGGGGCAGGATGCATTTCAAAGTGTAACAGCCCCCTAATAAGTGCAAATACACATCACCAGTTTACATATATTACCTCATTTAAGCCTCAAAGCAACTCTATGAGAAAGGCATTATGATCCCTATCATACAAGTGAAGGAATGGAGGTACCAAGGGATGTAGTGATTGGGCCTGAACATGCACTCAGCTCTGCCCCAATTGTTCTACATGATTTTGGGGGGTGGTTGGTGGACAGACCTTTGACCAGACTGGAGTGGTGTTCATGACCTTGGGAAAGTCACTTCACCTTCCTTAACCTCCATTTCCTGAGATAGTCACATCTACTTGGTAGGGCCATTGGGAAGATGAACGGCAGAATATATGTAAAAATCAGCACCTCGGCAGCCGGAGGGTAACCTGTATTTGTGGAATAGAAGTCCACAGTCTAGGCTTGTCCCTCTTCTCTGATCAGAATGTCATGTCAGATTACAAATGTGCTCCTGATTGTGAGGCCTGGAGAAGACATGATTCAGGGATTTCTCTGGTGGTCCAGTGGTTAAGACTCCAAACTTCTTTTGCAGGGGATGTGTGTTCGATCCCTAGTTGGGGAACTAAGATCCAGCACCCTGCAAGGGCCAAAATAAAAAAAAAAAAGATGATTCAAAGCTTTGTTAGAGCTAAGACTTTTTCACTGAAATTGTGTAAATGGTAAATGAAAAGAGTTCCTAAGACTTTGTTTTAGAGAAGGAGGCTGTAAATAGTACATAGTGATCATAGGGAATTCAGAAAATGTCGGCAGGTCTAAGGAAGAAAATAAAAATTGTCTTTAAGTTCTCTTTAATTTGTTCTTATTAACATTTTAGTAATTTCCATCCAGTATTTTTTTTTTTGAGTGTAGTCTAGTGACTAAGAGTGTATTAAGAGTATAAGTTCTTAATATAAGTTCAAACCCAGACTGCCTGGGTTTGAATCCTGGATCCTTCAGTTACTGAAAATAATAACAACTTGTTAGGACTGGTTGGGATGAGATGATACCTGTAAAACATTTGGGGCTGTGCCTGGCAGAGAGTAAATTCTCAAGAAGCGTTAGCTCTGATATTGTGCTTTAAAAATAGTATTGGGGTTATTTTGCATATGCTTTAATATCTAGCTCATTAAATATTCTTGGGAAGCATTTTTATTCTGAAATACTTGTTTAGTATCCTCTTATTTGGATTCTGTATTCGATATATATTTATGTAGCACATACTGTGTACCAGGCATTGGGCCCCCTGACTTAACTAGTCATTTTTATTAGAGATTTAGCTTACTTCTCATTTGTTATTATGTATTATTAATATTGTTTACTATATTATTTATTTATTGTTTACTATACAATAAATAGTGCTTTGATGAACATAGATCATGGAACATAGATATACATAGATCTTTGATCACATCTTGGATTGTTTTCTTTGGCTAAATTCCTGGAAAGTAGAATTACTGTGTTAAAGAGAGTGGGTGTTTTTTAAGGTTCTTGATAATATTTCCTAATTGTTTTTCACACAGTTATAAAATTAATTTTCATTCATACTACCAGCATAAGAGAGTATGCTGCATCCCCTCCACCCTAATATTACTGGTTTTCAAAAAATGGTCGTTCTTGTGTAACATGAATTATTCTGTAAACAATATGCATTCTCTCTGGGGCTCAGCTTTGTCCTTGCTGCAAAGTGGAGTACAACTGCCTCTTGCTTGATGACTGTTACTTGTTAATTTAGCAAGCTCTTTGGATTTCTGTTATGGAAGACCAGATGACCCGAATTATTCTCAGAAGTGAAGTGAGAATTTCCTCATACTTATCGAGAAGGACTTAGGTGTTCTCTCTCTCTCACCAAACCTACATGAGTGAGTAGTCATTCTGTGCTCAGGACACAGGATATGTCAGATAGTTGGTCAGTAGACAAGCAGCATTCTTAGAATAAATGTTGCTAATAATTGACTGCAGAAATACAGGATCTTGGTCCAATTTTCTAGGAATTTGTTCTTTTTAAATCTTTATAAGAAAATGAAGGCCACTTTCACCCCCTTCAAGTATAAGAAAATACTGTCTAGTGCTATATGAAACAGATATTGAAGAAAAAAGTTGTTCTACCGAAAATGCCACAAAATTTGAAGAAAATGAAAACCAGTCTTCATTCCATCATCTAGGTTGAACCTCATTCCATCATCTAGGTAGAACCTCTGTTTTAAAAAGTGCTTTTTTCCTAGTTTTTTTTTTTTTTTTTTCAGTAGATATACCTTTGCACAGTTGAATGCTTTGACTGTGATTTTGTATTTTTTTTTTTAAGAATCTACCCTGAAGTGATCATTTCACCATTTTCTGGGCAATGCAAGCTCTTTAGAACACTTTGACTCTTATACCTTCTTTATATTCCTTTTGAAGTCTTGCTGTGATTTTAATTCTCCTAAGAATTCTATCCTATAAAGTTATTGTAATATAATATAAAACATAATTAAAATATAAAATAAATACATATATATTTTAAATATAAAATAAATGCATTTATATTTTAAATATAAAATAACTATATTTATTTTAAAATATAAATTTAGGTCAAATAGATATATTTTAATATATATTTAAATTAAATATATAAATATTTTATTTATAAAATAACATAAAATTATCATAAGACTTTAATCCCGTAAGACATTGTTTTTAAAAGTCAGCAGTCTTTTAGATTAATTCACATATTTCCTCTATTTGATGTTCTTCATTTCTCCCTGTAAAAACATATACATGCTTTCTTCACAGATTAATTTTCTTTTATTTGGAGAACTCCCCCTTGTTGTGTGTGTATGTATGTGTATGCTGGTGTCACAATTCTCTCAGTTTTTGCTTGTCTGAAAGTGTCATTTTTGCCTTTATATTTGGAGGATATTTTTACCAGGTGTAGAATTAGTCCTTTTAAGATATCATTCCATTGTCTTCTGCCTTTCTTCATTTCTGTTAAAAAGTCATCTGTCAGTTTCACTGTGATCACTTTGAAATGAACATATTCCCCCCCCCCCCCCCCCCCCCCCCCCGCCCTTTGGCACTGTTTTTAGCAGTTTTACTATGATGTGCATAAAAGTGTGGTACTCTTTGTATGTGAGCCCTGTGGAGTTTGGAGAGCTTCTAGAATTCATGGGCTGGTGTTTTTTGGGTCAGTTTTAGAAAAGTCTTGGGCAGTTCTTCAAATATTACTTTGCCCCACTATTTCTCTCATCTCCTTAGACCTCTGTATGTGTGTTAGACCATTTCATGGTATCCTGCATGTCCCGTGAGCTTGTTTTTGTTTTTCTGTGCTATAATGTGAATATTTTTTCCTACTGTTCTATCTTCTAATTCACCTACTATCTCTTCTATTGTTTCCTTTTTGCTATAAAACTCATCTATTTACTTCTTAAGTTTGTTTTTATTGTTGGAAATATTTGATTTATGATAAAATATATCTTTATTTTTAATGATTATGTTTTTCTCTTGGTTTGGGCCTTTTCCTGACGTGCTTGGTCATTTTTGTCTGAATGTTGGGCATTTTACTTGGAAAATATAGAGGCTCAGGCTCTATCACCTTGATTCATTTACGCTTGGTATTTCTGATTTGCCCTTACTTGTAAGGTGGGTGTTTATTAGGGTCCCTTTTTCTTCATAGGCCCTGATCTCCAGATTTTGTCTCCTTGCCCCTGTGAAACTACTAAAATCTCTACTTACCTTTTAAGTCTTTTAATAGCTACTTCTTTTTTTTTAATTAATTAGGCTACGTCAGGTCTTATTGCGTCATGCGGGATCTTTCTTTCCGATGCGTGGACTCTCTAGCTGTGGCATGTGGGCTTTCTAGTTATGACACGTAGCTGAAACCACCCCCCGACCTGCCCCCGAGGCCCAGTAATTGTGGCTCAGAGCTTACTTGCTCCGTGGCATGTGGGATCTTAGTTCCCAGACCAGGGTTTGGACCTGTGCCCTCTGAATTGCAAGGTGAATTCTTAACCATCGGACCCCTTTTAATAGCTTATTGTTGCTAGGTTCCCAGAGTCTAGCCTTGTACACACATTGGGTTAGGTGTCAGCCAATGCGTTGAGGGGAAACTGCTGTCGAATGTTGGGCTCAATTATGTGTGTTCTTTTTGTCTGGGATCTTGGCCTCTCAAATCCTGGCTGTTGTCATGGCCCTGAACTCCAGTTTCTGTCTTCTCAGTCCAGGGAGGAAGCCGCTGCAAGCTTTAATTTGCTGCCTTCTGTTTCACCTTAATGTTCCTTCTACCAAATCGGCAAATGTCCTAAGGGGAAGCATTAGTACTAGCATACATCTCAGAAGCTTCCCTTTCCTCTAAGAGCTTGGCTTAAGTCCTAGCTGCCTCGTTGTACTCCTGTGTCACACCAGCAAACAGTTATTATTATTGTTATTGTTTTGTATTTTATTTACCTTTCATGGTTGTTCTATACAGGATGGTGAGTTTCCTGGCAGTTATGTCATAATGGAGGCTTCTCAGGTGGCTCAGTGGTAAAGAATCCGCCTGCTAAGGCAGGAGAAAAGCAGACGCAGGTTCCATCGCTGTGTCAGGAAGATCTCCAGGAGGAGGAAATGGCAACCCACTCCAGTATTCTTGTTTGGAAATCCCACGGACAGAGGAGCCGGTGGGCTACAGTCCATGGGGTCGTAGAGTCAAACACGACTGAGTGGCTGAGCATGCACACAGACGCGTGTCATAATAGCTGAAAGCGAAGGCTAATTTTTGTATCCTTTATTATTTGACACTGGGAGTATTTTCCATGTCTTTTAAAAAAATCTTCATTAGGTGATTTTTAATATCTGCCCAGAACTCCTTCTTACAGCTTTTATAATCTGCTTGACCATTCTATTGTTAGATACTTAGGTCATTTCCCATTAAACTCTTATATAAGTAATGGTGCAATCTTTGTGCCATAGTACTGTATTATTTTAAAAATACTACTTTAAAAGTATGGAATGGGAATGATCAGAGTTGAAAATATTTATCAGTATTGATTGTTTTCATGCATATGTCAGGTACGGAAATAAAGCTGTAGTCTTTCTCTCTCAGATGTTTTAGAAGAAAGCTGTCCTTTTTGAAAAAAGTGTTTTTCCTTCCTTCTTTTTTTTGACCGGGCTGCACTACTTGTGGGATTTTAGTTCCCCTACCCGGGATTGAACCCAGGCCCTTGGCAGTGAAAGTGCAGAGTCCTAACCACTGGATAGCCAGGGAAGTCCCTTCTTTAAAAATATTCCTGTAATGGGTACCATGTGTCAACATTCTTTTACATGCTTTAACATAATACTAACTTAAATTTTCCTAATAGCCCTGGGACCATAATGGAACTAATAATGATGAGGAATCTGGGGCAAGAGAGGATAGATAGCTCACCCAAGTTCACAAGATGACTCTTCCAAGGCCACACACTCTTCAGTGGCAGAGTTGGACCGTGCATTCTGGCTCTAGAGCTGGTGCTTTTAACCCCCACACTGTACCACCTTGAGCTAATTGTTGTGATTTATTATTTCCTTTCTACCAACATTGGCTTTTTCCAGGGCTTCCCCAGCCTTTTCTTAATTAGGCATTTATTTTTTTCTCCCGTGTGTTAGCTGGGGGATGAGTGTGAATGTGGGGACTGTTTGGGGAAGGAGATGCCATGGACAGAAGTGACTCCTGGAACTGGGGCTTTGTGGTGGCCACTCACTTTGTAGATCGGCCGGTTGAGGTTGTCTAGTGGCTTGTAGTGAATCTGTTGGGGATCTGGTGCGGATTCAATGACAAGGGAGTCTCTTTTCTTTAGTTAATTAATTTATTGTTTTACTTTTGGCTGTGCTGGGTCTTCGTTGCTGTGCATGAGCTTTCTCTAGTTGTTGCAAGCGTGGGCTACTCTTTAGTCGCGATGTGCGGACTCCTCCTGTGGTGGCTTTTCTTGTTGCAGAGCACGGGTTCTCGGGTGTGGCGCACAGGTTTGTTGCTCCGTGGCATGTGGGATCTTCCCAGGTCAGGGACTGAATGCAGTCCAAACGCAGTGGACCCTGCAATGGCAGGTGGATTCTTAACCATTGAGCCTCCAGGGAAGTCCCTACAAGGAGGTTTCTGCTTCTACCTGATGGGCTAGGGTTTGCTGGGCCTTTGCAGTTTAAAGAGTAAGAATAAAGGACTCTGTCTCTCCCTTCCCTGAACATCAGGATATGGAGTAACGATGTATAAAGAGTGGGCTCCCGACGCATGGGAATGTCAGGGCGGCCACAGGGCAGCAGGGACTGGAAAGCTTAAGCACCAGTGCTGTGGGCCTAATAAACTGGATGGAGTAGGTGAAGAATAAGGGACCTTAGGAGCAGCTGGACTCCTCTTCCTTTGTCTTTAAGCCTGTCTTTGGAACTTCGTGTTCATTCCCATGTATATCTTCTTTCTCCTTGTTTCGCTCTTTGTCATTGTGTTCTCCTGGTCCCATTCCCCTCCCTCGCCTTCCGCCTCTCCTTCCCTTTGGGTCTGATATTGATTTGAGGGAGAGGTAGGGGTGGGGTTTGCTGGGTTTTTTTAGGGTGGTTTGAGTTTATAACTTGCAGTGATTAATCAGAGAGGGCTTTGCAGGAGAGATGCGTTTATTAAATATATCCAAGCAGGTCACCAGGAAGGAATGACGGAGTAACAGAGAACTGAAGGGGCTCTGTCCCTCCCCTGCTCATAACCTTCAGTGGCTCCCACCTCAGTCAGTGAAAGCCAAAGTCCTCTCGATGGTCTGGTGACACCCTGCCCCGCCCCCGCTCGCTTTTGTGATAGGATGTTCTACTGTTCTCTACCTGCCCACTCACTCCAGCCACAATGACTCTCTGACTGTTCCTTGGATGCACCTTCCATGTTCCTGCCTCAGGGCCTTTACCCAGGTGGTCCTCGCTGCTTGGATGGCTCTTTCAAAACCTGGATACCCGTCTGCGTTGCTCACTGTCTCCTCCTCCAGTCTTCACTCAGATGTCTCTCTTTACTGAGGCTTTCCTTACCTCTGCATTTAACACCACACCCTGACGTCTCCATCTTCTTTATCTCCTTGACTTTTTCTTTTATCCCCAGGCTCACCTTCTAGCATTCCATATAGTTTGTTGTTGTTGTGTAGTCAATCAGTCCAGCCCTACTCTTTGCAACCCCATGCATGGACTGTAGGGCCCCTCTCCCCCTCCCCCATTTCCCTCCCCTCCCCCCATTTTCCTGCCTTCCCCCCTTCCCTTCCCCCCTCCATCCCCTTCCCCCCACCGCCCTGGCTCCTCTGTTGTTGGAATTCCCCAGACATGAATACTGGAGTGGGTTGCCATTTCCTCCTCGGGGGGGCGGAGATCTTCCTGACCCTCTCCTACTTTGCAGGCGGATTCTTCACCACTGAGCCACCCAGGAAGCCCTCTGTATTGTTTATCTGCTAAATATCTTTATTGCCCCTCTCCTCCCTCCTACAATATGAGCCCCCAGGAAGCCAAGGATCTTTGTGTGTGTGTTCTCTGCAGTATCCTACGCACCCCGAATCATGCCGGGCACATAGTAGGTCCTCAGAGGTGTATGTTGAATGCTGGGTCGTTGGGGGGGGGGTTCCTCTGTAGAGCCCCCAACTTAAGAGATTTTCATCACATCTTAGGATCTGGAAAGTCTCTTTGCCTGTAGGAACTTTTTTTAATTAAGATTTTTATCATTGTCATCCCCTTCCCCCTTCCAGTTCATTTAAGACTGTTATGAAACAAAACTCATTATGCTTCAAAACCTGACGGAGCTCAGGCCCTGAGGAAAGTGAGAGGAGGCGGCGGCAGCTCCCCGCCTGCCCCCTCTCCTTGGTTTTCTCTGGGTGGTTGGTTCACTTAGGAAGTCCCAAAGCCCACATGGTCGAGGGGAGCAGGGCTTCCAGACCTCCCAGGATGCATCCGAGGGAGAGTGTGTGGTCAGCTAGAGGGGACGCCTGCCTTCCTGCAGTGAAGGCTTTTTGCCAGTCAGTACCGAGGGCAGAAGGAAGAAGGAGGCAGGCTGGAGAGGAGAAGAGCGAGAAGGGACAGTGAGGTGTGGTTTTTTGTTCGGTTCGGTTGGAGGAGTGATGATGTAAGGAGAAATGAGGAGTGTGGTCCTCACTCGACTGTTAAGTTTTCACTTCAAGTGATGGGCAGATGGCATTCATTTGCTCATCCATAGTCATGGAGAGGCCGCTAGGATACAGATGGGCTAGAAGAAAGAAGGGTCTGTGGGCCTGGGCTGGAGTCAGCTGTCCCATCACCACTCAGAGGCCGTGGGTTGGATGGTCCCTGGGGACCTTGGGTGAACCCAGTGGCTCAGAGCTAGCACGTTGAACTTCTCCTGGATCTGTGGGTCTTTGGGAAGTAGGAAGGCCCGCTGGCAATAATTCATGTGTGTGGATGGGAGGGAGGAGGACTTCGCGGTCGATGAGGAAGTGGCTTCGACTCCTCCCAGCATTCTTTTCTAAACATTTTCCTAAATGAAGCCATCTTCAGGTTTTTCAGAGTCAGGGCAGGCCTGTCCTCTGACTTCAGGAGGCCAAGGGTTTGCTCTAGGTCTTAGAGCTTCATTCAGCTCTGAATCTCCTTGTGACTTTTGGTTTTTCTATATGAAAAAAGGAAGAGAGCTTAGGGAGTAAGTTCTCCGATAGGGACAGGCCAGTTATACGAAGTTATTGATAGACTCTCAGCACGCAGGGATGTGAGGTGTGGAGATATGGTGATGCATGCCTGCGGGGAGCCTCTGCCCTCCAGACCAGGGGTTTCACCCTCTGCCACCCTCTCTGCCCCAATCTTAGCATCTCATCAGCTAATAAAGTAGCAACACCAACTGATTTGAGTTTCACCGCCTTTCATTTCCTCTCTCCTGTCTTCTGGTTCTGGGGCCATAATAAGCTTCAAAAAGCCACTAGCCAAATGATCAGCCCTGAATAATCAACCCTACAGAACTAAAAATACAGGGTTGCATTATAATGCAGATGTACTGATAAATTAAGGGGGAAATAGTTGAGTCTACAGTTGTTTGCTGATATATTGTCCCAACCAGAAGTTACATAGGAAATAAATGATTTCACCCTAGTAGGTCCTGGGCATGTAGCTGACTTATTTAGAATGAAGGCTCCGGAGGCCAGAATCCTGCTTTGAGCCCATGTGGGGATTATGACAGCATCTTGACTGGTTGTCCTACTTCTGACCTTAGATGACCTGCCAGGCCCTTGCCAGCTGTCTCTCACTGTAGCTCTATGGGTGACTTGGTGTGATCCGTCTTCAAGGCACATCTCCTACTGAGGATGTCAGGGGTCCCTCCCCTCCTTTTTTGTAATGTAGAAGGAGATATTTCCAAAACAAAAAGAACATATCTCTCGCATTTGCTAGACATTGGTGGCTATTTCCCCCTGTGGCTCAGTGCTAAAGAATCTGCCTGCAATGCAGGAGCCACAAGAGGGGTTTGATTCTTGGGTCAAGAAGATACTTTGGAGGGGGCAAGGCTACCCACTCCAGTATACTTGCCTGGAGAATCCCACGGTCAGAGGAGACTAGCGGGCTGCCGTCCATGGGGTCGCAAAGAGTCTGAACTGACAGGACTGAAGTGACTTAGCATTCAGGCATTGGTTATCGTGTGCCCTGGGTCAATAAGATCTTCATTCTTATGTATTAGCTTGACTTAGTCTTATTGGAAATGATGAATTCAATAAAAATGATTGAATCCTCACTATATGCAGAATACTAGGCAAAGCATTAGATCAAGAATTGGCAGTTTTTCTATAAAAAGCCAGAGAGTTAATATTTCGGCTCGGTGGGCCATGCCTCTGTCCCGAGTTCTCTACTCCGCACTGTAGCATAAAAGCAGCCAGAGACAACGCAAAGATGGGTGAGTGACTCTGCTCCCTGCAGACTGTACTTGCAGGACCAGGTGGTGGGACTTAGCAGCAGACCACAGTTGCTGACCCCTGGTCTGACCCTTTTGACCCCTTTGTTGGAGACACAGCTATGAACAAACCCGACATCATCATGACCCTTTTGGCGTTTTCACTCCCTTGGGAATAATTCTTTGCTATTGTTAATAGCATTACTTTGGAAACACACCTGTTATAAATAGTTGACAAGTAGCTTTGGGGGGAGCATTGGAAGCCTAAGTAACTTTACTGAAGAAAGTTTCCAGTGAACACTCAGTTCTATTTATATTATCTACGGGTGTGTGTGTGGGGTCTGGGCAGGGGTGGGGGGGTGGGGGGTACTGTGTGTACTTAATTTGGTAGACACTATTTTTGAGCTGCTCTTTTCCCCACTTAACATGATTTTGCATGCGTATTTCTATGTATTGGTCTAGATTGTATAATTTTAGTGGCTACGTAGTGTTTCTTGCTGAATTAAGGCATGTCATGTGCTGGGGTGTAGCAGGCACTTGTGAGATGTTTGTTTCCAGGTTCAGTGAAACCCAGAGTTGAAAAGGAGCTGTTTTCTGCAGAGGCTCTGCTGGTGGGAACTGTGGCTATGGGAGGCTCTGGGAGAGCCTGGCTTGCCTGATGTCCTGCTACCTGCCTGCCAGGTGACACCAGCCTCTGTAGCCGACCTGCTAGGTAAGTGTGTATTCAGTGCAGACATTTAAGTGACAGATAGTGGGGTGATCTTTTACTAGAGGACTATTCCCCAAGTGCAGGGAAAGCATTTGTGGGCCGTGAAGCAAAACTTGGGAGTCAGAGGGTCGTTGCAGGGGCAGATGGGAAAGAAAAGCAGCCCGCGTGGAGGACGTGGAAAGCCCAGAGGGAGGGATTGGCAACAGGTATGCGGGAAGGGCCCGGGTTCCAGAGCCAGGCTGACCTTGATTCGACTCTGACTCATGTGCTGCGACTGGGTACATTCTTGGTCTCTGTGTACATCAGTTTTCTGTGCTGTAAGATGGGGTTTATCATATCCTTTCCATGGAGATGTTGGGAGGATCAGAATAATCTCGTAAGCATGTAATACAGTGCCTGGAGTCTAATAAGCATGCTATGTATATGATAGTTTTTATAATTTGGGGTGAAGTGTGCGGTCCCTGTCAGGGCTGCAGCTTACAACAGTAGATGTTGTTTTATTATTATTGTTATCGTGCGTGTGTATGTGCTCAGTGGCTCAGTTGTGTCTGACTCCTTGTGATCCCATGGACTATAGCCTGCCAGGCTCCTCTGTCCATGGGATTCTCCAGGCAAGAATTCTTAAGTGGGTTGCCATTTCATTCTCCAGGGGATCTTCCTGACCCAGGGATCAATCCAGCGTCTCCTGTATTGGCAGGTGGATTCTTTACCATCTGAGCCACCTGGGAAGTCCCTACTCAGCTCTTTATGCATTCATTCATTTATCCTCCACACACACAGAAGCCCAACTTTGTGCGTTGGTCCAGTATGCAGGGGCGAAGAAAACAGGCATGGTGATGGACTTTAATCAAATCACCCCACAAATGTGTACTTACAGACCGTGATAAGAGCTGTGAAAGAAAAGTACAGGGCCTTTAGGTTGGGGGAGGATCTCTCTCTCTCTTTTTATGAGACACTTAATTTCATTAGTAATCAGTGAATACAAATCACAGTGAGATTCCATATCCCCGTTTGATTGTCAAACATTGAGAAGCTGTGCAGTAACAAGCATTGGAAAGAACACAGATCACTGTGTGCTGCATTTATGTGCTGCTGGTCGGCGTGTAAATAGGTGAAAACCCCTGTGGAAAACAATTTGGTGTTATCTCGTGAAGCTGTATGTGCACCTATGGCGTAACCTGGCATTTCTACTTCTGAGTGTAAAATTGCCTTGAGAAGCTCATTCTCGTGGGCAAGGCGAGGTATACTGAGAATGTTCCTTATGGCACTGTTGATACTAGTGAAAAACTGGAAACCCAGATGCTCATCAGCCAGAGGATGGGTCAAAACATTCTGGTCACACGATGGGCTGTTATCTGGCAGCAATATGAATGCACAACCATTTCCCTGCAATGATCTGAGTGAATCTTAGTCATCTAAGGTTGGATTTAAATAAGCAAAACCCTGGGAACTTCCCTGGCAGTCCAATAGTGAAGACTCTCTCTTCTACTGCAGGGCACACGGGTTCAACCCCTGGTCGGGGAACTAAGACCCTGCATACCATAGGGTGTGGCCAAAACTTAAAAAAAAAAGAAAAATTAAATTAACTTAAAAAAAGGCAAGACCCTGAGTATTCCATACCATATGATACTTTTGGAATATATTTTAAAATCAACAAATATTTAAAATACATTATTTAGGGGTACGGATATATACAAGTGATAGTCGTTCAGTCATGTCCGACTCTTTGTGACCCCATGAACTGTAGCCCGCCAGGCTCCTCTGTCCATGGGATTCTCCAGGCAAGAATACTGGAGTGGGTTGCCATGCTCTCCTCCAGGCGATCTTCCCAACCCAGGGATCCAACCCGGGTCTTCTGCATTGCAAGCAGATTCTTTACTGTCTGAGCCATTAGGGAAGCCCAAACTTAAATAATAAACCCATAAATATGAGTTGGTGGGTTCATGGGTTCCCTTCTGTGGGAAAAACTTGTGGATGTTTTTGTGATGAGATCCCCACATGCAGGATAGATATGGGAGCCAGGAGAAGCTAGCTCTCAGTTTGAAGGCACAGTAGGCTTTTTTTAGGTTTTGCTTTGGAAACTTTTTAAAGACCAAATTATGAAATGTTACCCATCAAAGTAGTGACATTAGGTGCAAGGGTGTGCATTTCTTTTTTTTTTTTTTTTATCATCAGGAGTGTATGTTTTTGATGACTACAAATGCAGATAGGATATGGGAAACTGGCTGTATCTGATATGTATCATTTCCTGCATATGCAAGGTGGTGCTGGGAGATGTCAGCGATGAAGGGCTGTGTTTGCAGCCAGGTGTGAGATTCCTTGTCGCAAGGCTGCTGTCACCGTGAAGGGACAGATGTGACTGGGTGATGAGGCCTTCTCGGGTTTGGTGCCAGAGTTTGCAGGCAGAGCTAGTTCAGAGATGAGTAAGAAGGGGGCACTTTCTGGTTGTAGATTCAAGCTCAAATGTGCATATTGAAACTCTTCCTCACTTTCCCTCTTCTGGTTGATGGGCCTTGAGGCATCCTTATCTCATTTGTAGAAGGACAGAAGAGGAGGTGGAGGGAACACCTTTGTATGAAAGAACCAGCTTATGGAGAGGAGTTGGGGATGGGCTGAAGGAGAGCTGAGTTCCTCTGGGATGAATGGCGCATCTGTTGGGAAGGTTCAAAAAGATGCTCTTATCAGGCTGCTTGACCTGAGGCAACCTAGAAGTCACCAGGAGAGCAGAATGGCTGCTAAATGAGCAGGGCATCCTGGGCAGCAGTAACTAAAGGAGGAAAACTTGCAGAGGGAGGAAGGAGTCCAGAGGAGGAGGAGATGGGGACCAAGAGGGATTGGGAAGCCAGATCACACACACTGGCTGCTCGAGAGAATGGGAAATGTTTCACGTGCTTGGACATTTAACAAGCATGTGAAGAGCAGAGTGGTTCCATGTGGTTCCAGAAGGTAAAGTTAGAATGGAAAGGTGGAAGCTACAGGAGGAGGTATTTGGTTTTAGTATATACATCAGTGTTTCTCAAGCTGTAGTTGGCATTCCATTAGTGGGTTGTGCAATCAATCTAGTGACTAAACCAGCAGTTTAAAAAAAATGAAATAGAATAGAAAGGTTGAAAAGAATTGGAAAAAAAGACTTGAGTGGGTCAGATGTGTATGGGTCAGTTTTATTTATGAAATATTTGTTCAGTTTTATGTATTTATATGTATATGTTGATATTTTATGTACCGAATCATGGTATAATATCTTATTGGGGTAAGGTGGAAAAGTTTGAAGGCCATTGTTATGAGCTACCTGTTATGAGCATTTAATAACAATACTTACCGTTTATTGAGCTGGTGGCTCAGATGGTAAAGAATCTGCCTGCAGTGCAGGAGACCTGGGTTTGATCCCTGGGTTGGGAAGATCCCCTGGAGAAGGGACTGGCAATCCATTCCAGTATTCTTGCCTGGAAAATTCCCTAGACAGAGGAGCCTGGCAGGCTACAGTCCATGGGGTCGCAGAGTCATTGGACATGACTGAGCAACCAACACTTTCACTTTCACTTTCCACTGTGCAGGCACTTTGCTAGGTGCTTTATATACATTTTCTCATTTCAATTTTACAACAACCCTTGTAAGCAGGTATTATTGTTCCCATCTGAGAGATGAGCAAGTTCAAGTTCACTTTCCCGTGTTAAGGAGCTTGTAAAAGGCTGAGCTTGGACTTGAACTCAAGTCCAAGTCTCTTAAAAGCCTGTGCATATGCCAGAAAGAGAAAGATAAATACCATGCAATATTCACTTGTATGTGGAATCTAAAATATGACACAAATGAGCTTATCTATGAAACAGAAACAGACTTATCTATGAAACATGGAAAACAGAGAGCAGACTTGTGGTTGCCAGGGTGGGGTGGGTGAAGGATGGATTGGGTGTGGTAATTGCAAACTAATGTATATGCAATGGGTGAACAATGGGTCCTACTTTATAGCACAGGGAGCTATATTCAATATCCTATAGTAAACAATAATGGAAAAGAATATGAAAGGGAACATGTATAACTGAATTGCTTTACCATACACCAGAAACTAACACAACATTGTAAATCAACTATACTTCAATCAAATTAATAAAAAGTCTGTGAAATAAAACCCTACCTAATTAAAAAAAACAAACAAACTCCTATGCATATAATTATGACCACTCTCCAATGCAAGAAGAACCATCGGAGTGTCCATCACGTGGCACAGGTTGCCTGGAAAAGTGAGAATTGTTGGAGCAGAGGCTGGGTGGCCACCTGTCAGGGACTGTGGAGACAGGGGGACTGTGCTGTCATAATGATCGCCCTCCAACATCCTGTGGCATAGCCTAGGATGTCCCTCTTTTACATCAGTTCCAACTCTGGAGTTTCTTTGATTATCAGTTGGAATATGGTTTAATTAACACATAGATTTAGATTTGTTTAGGTGGGATTTTTTAAACAAGTTTTCTCATTTTTCTGTAATGAATGTACATTTATTTTATGATTGCAAAAAGTCATTAAAAATGAAATGTCTTCTGGTTTTCTGGAGTGAACACAAATCAATTTTATAATTTACAAAAGTCACTGAAAAGAATAATGCTGCATTGCAACAAAAGACTTTAATTAAGAATTCTTGCTGGCAAGTTTCTGAAGACAGCTGGCAGTTGCTGCTCCCCCTTTTGTGTGGGCTGGGGAAGCTGTGCGTGAACCACAGGAGGCCATGGACTGCAGCTTCTCATCAGTTGCCTGGACCAGCCCACCCTCCCTGCACAGAGCAGGATGAGGCAGGGGTTGTGGCTTAGGGGAGCCCCTTTTCCCTCTCAGCTGTGAAGTGAAGCTTCCAGTGATTCTCTCTTTTTGTTTTTGTGTTTTGGGCCGTACCACACAGCATATGGGATCATTAGTTCCCCAACCAGGGATCGAACCTGTGCCCCCTACAGTGGGAGCTCAGTCTTAACCACTGGACCAACAGGGAAGTCCCCCATTGATCTTCTTTAAAGCTGGGAAGGATCTTAGAAGTCATCCCCACTAACCTCTTTGTTTTAGATAAGAGAAAACTTAAATCCTAAAGAAGGGATGTGACTTAGCTTTGTTCTTGACCTATTGCATGAAGAGGAGAATTGGGATCACCTCTCAGATGGGTTAGATTATGTTGCTTCCCCCAAAAGAAAGAGGGTCCAGAAAGTTGGTTGAGTTTGTGGGGGGAATAAAGAGCAAAGAAGTGGCAAACCTTCTGATTTTAATTTCATAGGAGAGTTCCAAAATGTGGGTGAGGGGAATGTGGTCTAGTTGGAAGAATCTCAGGCTGGGAGTTGACCTGAGTTCAGCTCCCAGCTTTAAAACTCCCTGTGTAAACTTGGTTGAATCACTTACTCACTGTTGGAGGACAGATTAATTCTTGTTCCTCATGTATTGCTTAGTCAACACACTGCAGGCATACTCATCCCCAGCAGAGGATGTCCTCAGGCTTATTTCCTTCCAGAGCCAATGGCCTAATCTTCACAGAGGAGTTGCCATTAGTGGTATTCTCTAGAACTTCAGGCCGCAGTAGAGGAGATTCTCCAGATTGGTAGGTGCCAGCCATTGAGTATGGTTGTTACATGAGTATGAGGTATGAGCTCAATTCTTTGATCAACTCAAATTCAGAGATTGTGTTTTATGAGTCCTCACTGTGCATGGTAGAGTGCTGAGGTTCTGCATACGTAGATGCCTGATTTACTGAATTGATGGTGTGTATGTGTGTATTGTGTAAGTAGTTTGTGGGTCACATGGAAATAGGATCCAGGTCTACATTCAAATAGTCTTGATTTTTGCTCTGTTGATGGACTGTCTGCGTGAAACTTAAACATAGGCTGTCTGACTTCAAAATCAAGTTGTGTCGAGGAGCTCTGTGGTTTGTGATGAGGTTGACTTGAAGTGGGTCACTCTGTGCCTGAGTAGGCAACCCAGGGGAGGAGGGTCAGGAGAAGGGGAGTGGGGAGAGGCAGAAGCTTCTTCTAGGCTTCGAAGTTACCCAAGGAGCTGAGCACAGTAAGGAAGTTACTAGGATTGTGGCATTGTGATTGGCCTCCAGACTCATCTCAGATGGATCATAAAAGAGCTGATAAATTTTTCTTGGGTGACCTATCTTGGATACGAGATTCTCACTGGTTGAAGTCGTCATTCCTTTGACCTGGGATGCAACACAAATGTTACCCTGCCTGATGGCCTCAGCTGAGAGGGTAGGCAGATGTGATTGTTGTTGGGGTTTGTTTTACACTCTGTTATCAAAGCTATTAATATGACACCTTAAGGCTTTATGACTTGATTAGTGGCATCAGCATTTGAAAGAGCTGGCTTAGGGCTGCTGTTAAAAGTTATGGGGAGAGTAATTAAGTGGTAGTTGTGAAATGCAGGGGTGGTTTCTGTTTACCAACGGCTTTGCAGGGAGCCCTGCCAGTTACTGAACCCCCATGGTGAATTTTTTGAGAAAATGAGTTGGTTTGGGTGCTCTGCTGTTAACTCCAGACAGCCCTCAGTTTTTTCTCTGCCTGTGGTTCATGCCCTTAATCTACTGCCTGGGAGCGCTCTCCTTATCATTTAGTCCTCTGTTACTCAGAGCGTCGCCCCTGGACCAGTAGCATCCGGCATTACCCAGAACCGAAGGTTGCAGAATCAGGATCTGTGTTAAGATCCTCAAGTGATCTGGGTGCCCTTTAGGTCTGAAAAGTGCTTGGGCTAGCACCTGTGCCCCCTGAGGTTAGAGATTTGTGGCAATGTGGTTTTTATTGTGTAGTGTAATAAACTATTTAAACCCTAGTGCAGAGGTATAATTCCCAGTCTTGTGTCTTCAATTAGAGCCTGGACTCTGTGTGTGTGTGTGTGTGTGTGTGTGTGTGTGTGTGTCCATTGTCACTTGTGGCATCAGCATAGGCTTGTGGTTTACAGTCCTCCCCACAGCTCGCCGAGTTCTTGGCACAGCTAGTCATTTCTTTGAATGCAAGTCTGGCATCCTAGAATGTGGGGAGTGTGACCAAAACACCACTTTCTTCCTGTTACTCCCCTGCACAGAAGCCCACGGTGACTCCCACTGTCTGCTGTGTCACGTCCAAACCTCTCGCTGGGGTTCCCAGGCTTATCTGCCCTGCTTTCTATACCACTGGCATATTGGGCTGATCTTCCCTGCAGCCTGGCTTTGGGTCCCTTGCTTAAAGTGTTTTTCCCACCATCTTCCTGGTGGTCAGTGGTTTCTCTGTTCTCTGCCCTTCTGATTTGCTCTGCTGTACTATGGAGTCCCTGGTTGTTCTGGGATGCTTGTTGAGGCCTTGTGGTTACTTGCGGGCAGGTCTTAACCCCTCAGTCAGATAACACGCTTTTATTTCTTTTCTTCCAGTTGTATTGAGATATAATTCACATATAGCACTGTGTAAGTTTAAGGTGTACAGCTCAATGATTTTTTTAAACAGATTACATAGACTCTCAATGAACTTTATTTATTAAACATGATGATTTGGCTTGCATGCATCATGAAGCAATCACTGCAGTTAAGTTTTAGTGAACCTCCATCATCTCATATAGATAATAAAAGAAATTTTTTTTTCCCTCTTGTGATAAGAACTCTTGGGATCCATGCTTTTAGAAGGTAGGAATACCCTTGTATGTCAGGGACCCCAGGCATCTGGCAGGTGTCTGATGATTGAACACCTGTGGATTTCTTGGTACCAGTCATCAGGAGGCCGAGGATTTGGTGTAAGTAGGGTGAGGTGGCTACTGGTTTCACAGATAGGTTGGGGCTGGTGAGGGCTTTGAAGAGAAGCCCAGGGGAGATTGGAGGGGACTCCACTGAGGGGAGGTGGGGGGAACTGGGTTGTTCACTTCCAGTCCTTCCCTGATGGTACCAGAAGTGGCGGAGGAGTGCCAAGCTGTTTCTGATTAATTGCAAACCTGTCCGTTTTCATTTTATGTGAATCTGGAGATGAGAGAAGAGGGGCGAGGAAGGATGAGGAAGAGTGTAGGGGCTTCCCAGATGGCTCAGTGAGTAAAGCTTGGTGGTGAGAGAAGGGGGATGAAAAGGGATGAGGAAGAAGGGGTGCAGAAATGAGGAATCAGGCTGTTTGGATGTTGTCCTGGTAAAGTTTGGGGTAAAGGCTATATTTACTTCTTACAGTGATGCTGGTAGAATCTTTTTCTATGTTTAGAAATAGTTTATGTAATATGAGAGTATGTATTCTTTAAAAAAAAACAAAAAACCTGAAACTAGAATAAAACTTAAACAGACCAGTTACCATAGAAGAAATTGAGAAACTTATCAAAGAGCTTTTCCTTAAAATAGTGTAGGACCAGACGGTTTCACAGGTAAATTTTTTCAAATATTGAAGGTGCAGGGAATTCTATTGCTATTTAAATCATTCTAGAGCAAAGAAATAAGGAATGCTTAAATTCTCTTTATGAAGCTGGTGTAACAAAACATAACAGAAGAGCACTATGGGCACACAGAACTACACAGTGATCTTGGCTTTGAATATTGGTGCAGAATCCTAATAACATAACTAGCAAATAGAATCCAGCAGCCCACAGGAAGAACTCCATGGGCAGGTGGATTTCAGAACAGGAGTGCAAGGATAGGTTAATTTTAGGGTTTCTATTAATAAGCTCCCCATATTAAAGGATTCAAGGAGAAAATAAGATGCTGAAAAGGTTTATGAGAAATTAAGCATCTCTTTCTAATACAAACTCATAGGAATAATTAGATACCTCCTCATCGTGAGAAAATATATCTTTATCAGGGTGGTAGCCAGATTTTGCTTAGTACTGAAGTGGTAGATAGTAGATACATTCCAATTTAAAAATTCAGGTTTACTAAACTTACTGCAGTAATTGCTTCATGATATATGTAAACCAAATCATTATGCTAAAATTATTAAGTACCATAATTATATAACCTTGTTTTGGAGAGATAAGCTGGTATAATTAGATAAGAGAAAGAATTAAGAGGTATAAAAACTACTAAAAACAATAAGAGAATTCAGTAAGGTCATTGAGTGTATAATTAATGCACAGAAATCAGTAATTCTCCCACAGAAATGATATTCAACTAGAAAACATGATGGAAGAAAAAAAAATTTCACTTATGTAAGCAGCAAAAGAGAGAAAAAAAAAACTAGTTATAAGCTCAATAAAAAATATACTTATGTGTAACTTCAATGCTACTAAGGGGCATAAAAAGCTTAAACAAGAAGATAGTATAACCCTGGCTAGAAGGGGTCAGTGTTATAAAAGTCCTATTCATTTAAGATGTGATCACAATAAAATTACCAATAGGATTATTTTGGTAGTAGAAGACTGATTCTAAGTTCATATGGGAAAATTAGCTTACATGAAAATACATAAAGAGGAGGGGATAATTCTAACAGATATTAAGTATTTTAAAAGCTATAGTGATTAGGATAACTTGGTACTGAATAGATTGAACAGATGAGACAGAATAGAGAGACCTGAAATAAATAGTGGTGATGCATATTTGTGTGTGTAATTTGTGATAAAGGCAGTTTTTCAGATTTGTGGGGAAAGATAGTAACTTCGTACAATATTACCACCTTGGGGGAATACATTTAGCAGGTGCTCTACTTTCTGTCTTAGGTCAAAATAAGTCTATCAAAGATGTAAATGAAGAATGAAAGTAGTAGAGTACTAGAAGAATTTTTCTACGGTCTTGGAATAGAGAGACATTTCCAAGTTTGACACAAATCCTGGAAGACATAAAATAAAAGATTGATATCTTTGACAACATAGAAATGAGAACTTCTATAATGAGAAAGACAGCATCAACAAAATCAAAAGATATACGATACCCTGACGGAGAAATATTTGCTGCATATGTGATAAAAAGAGCTAATTCTCTCAATATGCAAAGAGCTCTTAGAAATCAAGGAGGAGCATTAACTTAACTGAAGAATGAGCAAAGGACAGGAACAGAAAATCATAAGAAAAGAAGGGTAAATGAATCTTTAAAAGACAAGATGCACAAACTCTCTTATAATAAAACATGCAAAGCAGAACTACAGTAAAATGGCACTTGTAATCCGTCAGATTAGGAAGATCAAAACCTAAGTTGGTGAGGATGTAAGAAAACATGCTTTTGTACATTGCTGGTGAGAATAAATGGATACACTGGTTTGGAAAGCAATTTGTGATTTTTTATTTAAATTGTTAGGTGCTCGTATCTTAGGGCCCAGCGGTTCTCTTTCCTAGGTATCTCTCTATAGATGCATTCATGTACATGCACAGTATTCACTGAACGTTGTTGTAATAGTGGAAAATTAGCCACAGTAATGTAAATATCTGTTGGATGGAGAAATAAATATTTATTTATTGAGTAAGGGCAAAATAAAACAGGTGGTTTAGACCATTAGTGAGTCAATAAATCAACTTAGTGGGTTGTGACACAGTGTGAAACAAAGAATAGAAAATAACAGAGTGCATTGCACGGAGTGGGTAAATATTTAGTGAGATTTTTGTTTCAGTTTTGCATATTCACAAGTGTGAACTGGGTCACATATTTCTTACTGTGGGCCTCAGTCAGCAAAGTTGGAAAAACACTGCCAGAAGAGTAGAAAGGAATATATCAGGTTGATGGCTTATGACAAGAATAGGTCTGAGAAATGTAATGTGGAGTAAAAAAAAAAAAAAGAAGCAAGTTGCATAATGGTATGTACAATGGTATGCCATTTTTGAAAATGTATATTTTTGGTGGAATCATGTATTCATACAAAACAGGCCTGAAATATGTGCACCAGGCTCATATCAGAGAGGCCTTCTGGCGTGGTATTGAGAGGGGCCTTGGCTTTAAATCACATGCTTTAATTTGTTAAAAAGAAAGTATGAGTGTTTTACTTGTGTATATAAGTGAGCAAAAAATGTTTACACATTATAGAAGGACTTTACAACAAATCCATTAAGTTCCCATGCTTTTCCCTCTGTTGATTTGCGTTTTTCTAACTCATTTTCTTTTACTGATCCATTTAAGTGTCTTTCCTTTAGCTTTAAATTGAGTATCTTATAAATTCTTATCAGCTTGTTAACTTTGTTTTTCAGCTATTAGTTTAAGATTGTACATAAAATTCTTTAAACAGTGTTATCAGTGGCTCATTTATTGGATCTTTATATGTCTTTTCTAAGTTTTCCAGCTTATTCTTTGGAAATTAATTGGGCCCCTGGTTTAGTCATCTCAGATATTTTTTCTAAGAGCCAACTTCAACTTTCATCCTCTCCTCTGACATTTGTTTGTATTCTTGTTTGTTACTTTGGTTTTCACATTTCCTTTTTCTCCTTCCTTTTTGCCTTCCACAAATTTCCTTCAACAGCAGTGCTTCTCAAATTTTAGGGTGCCCATGAATCACATGGGACCTGGAGCCCCAGTTAAATGTGGATCTAGTAGGCTGGTGGTAAGACCCCAGATTCTGCATTTCAAACCCACTCCAATTGGGGCTGACCTCCAAGGAGCCAGAAAGTGGAGGCAGTGGCCCCTGCTTCTCCTCTGACCTTAGGGCACCAAGTATTCAAGTGTGTAATAGCCAGTGAACCCACCAACTATATAAATATGATGCCCCAAGTATGTCCAAAGAACTCATACTCATCTCCTTTAATGTAGTGAAGATGGGATGTCCTGCCTCACCCTCTGGCTCCAGGCGGGGCTGACCACCACACACTTTCCAGGTAATCCTAAAGGACAGAAGGGTTCATGGCTGCAGAATTTCTTAGGGCATATTCGGTTGGTTAAGCTGACCACCTTTGCTCAGCACAGCTGTCTGGGCTCTGCTGATTTAGCTGACTTTTTAAGAACATTTTGAGTCGGCTGTTCTGAGCCTCTTTGAAAGTCCATGGACCTATTAGTGGGAACATGATGCAAGCTGTGGACTTCCTCTCCAGAAATACACCACCTCCATTTGTGCATACTGAAATTCCAGTTTTTCTTTTACTTGTTTGGGCTTTAGGCACCCAAAAGCCAATCTATAAACCATTCAACTGACACCTTATTTAAGGGGAAGAATCCCAAGAAGAGGAACATGATCGACCATGCCCGGGCTCCCTGTGGCCACCGGGGACCTGCCTGGCCGGACACTGGTTCCCCTAGATGTGGTCTCTTGAGCCGAGTAGGCAGACCCACCCAGACTGGGCCTGCATCGTCTCGGGGGAGGGCAGCCTCACATGTTACCTCCTGCAGCTCAGCCTTGCCCTCAGCTCCGAGAGTCTCCCCTGGCCTGAGGAAGCGGAGACTCAGATGCCTTCCGGCCAGGATTCTGGGCTCAGATGCTCTTCTGGCTTTGACATGGCAGAACCTCCCGCCTTGTTCCCGTGTCCTGTTTCCTTCTCTCAGTCTCGGTTCTTCTCGGAGGCTTCTGTGTTGTTTCCTGTTCTGCTGACGTGCCTGGTATCCAGTCCTGGGCTGGGGCCAAGACCCTGTCATGGGCTTTGCTTCAGACAGCAGGGTGCGGTGGGATCCCAACCCATTCGCTTACTGGCCATGTGACTCTGGTATATTATGTAACCCAACTGGCCTCGGTTTCCCTATATGGGTGATGGGAACTATAGAATATACCTCTACAGAGGGAAGGATAAGTGTGTGTTAGTGTGTGTTGCTAACCAGTAACTGGCATGACTAGTCCTACTCCTAGGGGTTGGATCTGCTGGATCCAGCCAGCTGGGGCCTTGGTAACCTTTACAGATGTCTCAATACCTGTGTTGCTGAGGCTCACCTGTGCCCCTCCCCCACCCCCATCACAGGGCTTTGCCTACTTGTTGGGACAGTTCAAAGTCTCATCTTCCACTGCTGCCTTCCCCAAAGTCACTGTAAGCTCAAACTCTAGCTTGACTTCTCTAGTATCTCCTTGGACAGGAGGCCTGCCCAATGAACCACAGTTAATCTGTGCATGGGATTGGACTGGCTTGTCTACTCCCTGCTGATCCCAAGAAGGAAACTGCAGATCAATTTCACTTAAAAATACAGCTGCAAAAATCATCAGTGGAATAAACTAATGGCCTCAGTACTTTGGGAAATATTTATTGTGTAACTCCCATCCACTAGTCATGGTCCTTAGCACTGGTGATTCTTCTGTCCTTGGGGCCATGATGGAGTCCTGAGGCCTCTGGGGGTTGCGGGGAGGGGTGGAACAGACATGTGGACATTTGATTACATTGCAGTCCCTGTGACAAATGTGATAGTGGAGGAAGAGAGGACTGTGGGAGCCCAGAGGAATGAGCCAGTAGCTCTGTTTTCATATAGTAAGGATTGGAAGGCTTCACAGAGTAGGTAACATTAGAATAGGTCCCTGGAGGTCGATATCTCTATATCTTTGTCTCTTAATTTTTTTCAGATAAATTTTATAGTCATGTACCATGGTCTTGAAAGATGAGTTTTGAAAAATTATCAAACATGGCTCATGCCAGTAATATGTGCCTGGTTCAGTCAAAGAGACTAATATTAATAGAAATAAACCATAAAAATTAGAACCCCCAATATTTAGAATAGCGCCTAGAATATAATCAATGCTCAACAAATATCTAATGAGTGAATGTAGTCTCAGTAGATGCAGAAATATACTGGAAATAATTATATGTGCTTTAGAAAGTATCATAAAACTAAAACTAAGTGTCTTAGAGGATTTACTCCTAAGTATGATAAAGAACCTGCTGTGTATAATCATGTACCAAGCCTTCCATGGGGGCTGCAGGTTCTGAGTGGAGAAATTCTAGAAGTGTGCTCTGAAAAACAGGAACTAAACCAAAATGTCCCTTATCGCTACTCTTATTTAGCATAGTTTAACAGATGCTTGTCATACCAATATAGGAACAAAAAGAAACTTAGAGGGATTGGTATAGGGAAGGAAGAGATAAAAACATCGCTGTTTGCAAATGACACAATTTCTATTCAAAGAAAATTACAAAATCCTATGTGACTGCTTCTGATCAGAAGTTATAGTATTGAAGGGTCAGTATCCCAGGTTTTTGCCTAGATTTCATGCTTAGGCAGTTAAAATTCCAGTGAAATACTTCAGAAGGCATGCGTAATAATCATCCTAATAATCAGGAAAAATTGGTGGGCAAGCGTGCTGAAGGATGTCTTGAAAATCTTTTAGCAGTGGGGTCCTCTCAGCAAACGAAGCAGGTAAGCAGTAGTTATTAAAACTATACTGTATTAGGATCAGACAGAAAAAGGAGAGATGGATACAATAAAATAATCTAAATAAATGGAAGGCATTGCTATTGGTGAATTTGGAAAGGCAGACAATAGTGAAAGACATTACTTTAAGGTAAATGGCTCCTGGGAATTCCCTGGCCATCCAGTGTTAAGATTAGGGCTGTGCATTCTCATTGCTGAAGACCTGGGTTCAGTACCTGGTTGGGGAACTGAAATCCTCATGGTGTGGCAAAAAAATAAAATAAAAAAAAAAATAAAATAAAATACAGTAAATGACTCTTGGGAAGAACTAAATAACAGTATAGAGAAAATGAACTCAGATATGTCTTATAGTTATAAACTCTAGATGTGTTTAAAACTCAGTTTTAAAACCTCTTTAAAACTCAGGAAAAGTAGATAGAGTCTTTATCCTCGCTGTGGAGAGCAGATGTATTTGTGAAAATTCCATAAAAATGATCATTGAGGAAATGGGATATGCTGTGAAGGAATAAAATCTATAAAGCAAAAATAATAACCATACACCCAGTTGTCTCAGGTGGACTGTGTCGGCCTGGGGCTGGGGTGGGGCCCTCACGGGACATGTTTACAGCTGGGGTGACTCAGTAAAGTGGATTTTTTTACCCCCAGAACCCCCTAGTAATTAAAGTGTGCTAAAGGGGAAGGTATAGAAGAGGGAACCAGTTGTGACAAACTGATAGCTATAAAACATGTTGTCAAAAGCATGCACAGAGCTGATCAGGCTCTTCAGGGTAAATATTCAGATTGTATTGCTAAAATAACCAAAACATAGGAACAAATCGTTTCATACAAGGCCCAGTTAATAAAGTGAGATGTGGAGAACAGTTCAACTTCCTAAACACACAAGATAATTAAGTTAGAACAGATCTGAGTTAGTTGGCCTATCTTATTAGTGACAAATAGATCAAATTTATAAAACTCACTATTGAGGATTGTGGGAAGGAAAACAGGGTACCATTGGCATTATCAGAAAGGGGAGCTGTTTTTCTAGGGAGCATGGTGACTTTGGTGACACTGCTTATATCTTTTTTTTTTAAATTAAAAAAAAAAATTTTTTTGACCCTGCTGCACAGTGTGTGGGATCTTAGTTCCCTGGCCAGGAATTGAATCCGTGCCTTCTGCCAGTGGAAGCTCGGATTCTTAAGCCCTGGATTGCCAGGGAAGTCCCAACACTGCTTATACCTTTTGACCAGTATTTTTACTTCTGAAAGTAAGTCCCACAGAAATAATCCCAGAAGGGCAGAAAACCAACTCTTCCAAAGATGGGAAAGAATTGGAAATCATCCAGATGTAGATAACCCAGGAAAGGTTGCATAAGGTCTGTGATGGCAGTGCTGAGGAATCCATGGCCACATTGAGGCTGAGAGCTGGTTACAGGTGCCTGGAATGGCATGGGGAGGCTCACCTTTGCTCAGGGCAAGCCGCTGAACATCTACACACGGACGCTGAAAAGAATCTGGATAAGGGCAGAGTTTATTTGATGTGCTTTTGATCAAGTTTCCCCCCCCACCCCGGTAAAATTGTTAATATGTAATGCAGGTTTTTCAAAGAAGAAAGGAGGGGAGGAAATTCTGATAGTAAAAAGGGGAAACGTGGGCAGGGTATGGTGGAGAGACAGCCTGGGCAGGGCGTCCACGTGGGCTGGATTTGAGTCACTGCGTTGCCATGCGGTTTGGGGCAAGTCACACATCTTCTCCAGCTTCCCTTGTCTCCTCCCCAAAACGAGGTAATGGGGACAGCCACCAATGCGATCCCAGGAGTTCTTGCCTTCTGAGCAAACCCTCTTTCATTAACCAGCTTTGCAGAGTTCTGGGAGGCCCTGACTGGTCTCTTTCGTGCTGTGCCCATCTCTACAGGATGTTTTTAGTTCTGGGCAGCTCCACTTCTAGGGTGACAGCAGAGATGGGGGGCAGGCAAACACATCCTAGAACTAGACCGGCAGCAGAGCCGTTGCAAATAGCCCCGAGAAGGTACTGCAGCCCCCTGGAGGCATTAAACAAAGCAATAGGGACCCCTTCTGTTTCAGAACCAGCGATGTGGCCCAAGAGAAAAAGACAGAGCCTTAAAAGAGAACATTCTGGTGAGCAAATGCAGATTGACCAGGCTGTTGAATTTCTTTTAGAAGATGTACTTGTGGACAAGGCAAGAAGGGAAGGATGCCAGCCACTTAACTGGTGTGTTTGGGACACTCTGGGGCCTAACTAATGAATTCTAGTGTTGAACTCTTAATTGGAAGCTGGATGACCTTGAACTTCATAACCCGAGCCCCGGTTTCCTCATTGTGAAAAATGAGGATAACCTCTTCCGAGTCTGTCGTGAAAAGAACTTGGTGGGATGTTGTGCCTAAGTGTTCCCTATGCTTTCAGTTACTCTTTGTCAAGGTTTTCCTGGATGCCTGCCAAAAAAAAATGGCATGACGCTGAGTCCCGTAGGGAGTACAGAGCAGTCTGAGTGATCATTCGGGCCTTTGGGGAGTGTGTATAGCCGGGAGGGAGCAGGGTGATTGCATGCATGAACCCCTGCAAAAGTATGTCATGAGAAGGTAGCAAGGTCGGGGTGGTGTTTTTAGGATGAAGGAAATTGGGCCATTCAGGGCAAAGAGTGAGGAGCTCATTAGGAGGCAGAGTGTGGGGATGCCTGAGAGAGAAAGAGTGGTATTTGGTGGGGGAAGGTGCCAGAAGGCCTGAGGTGGATGTAAGAGCCCTGCAGGGTGTTTTGAACACATCTGTGGCTGTTACCTTGTGGGCCTCAGGGCAACCCACCTGCCAGGTGAGGGCTCTGAGGTTCGCGGGGACTGAGGGACCCGAGCTGCCCCCCGGGCTGACTGGGCCCAGGAGAGGCCTCTCGCCTGCTGTGCTGCCCCTGTGAACCACACACCCTCTCAGGAAGAGCAGGCCCGGACCCTTCTCGCTCTGAGGAGAGGGGCTGCGGAGAAGGAGATGAAGGGCAGGAAGTTTCGGAGGTGGAGAAGAAGGTGGAGGTCGTGAGGGGCTCTGACTGATTTTCAAGAGGCGGTGATAGAACGTGGGACCTGGAGTCAGTCACTGGGGTGAGTCCCAGCTTTAGAGATGCTGCAACTGTGACCAAATAAATCAACCTTTCTGAGCCTCAGTTCCTCCCTCTGTAAAATGGGGCCATCCAGCTAACCTCCCGGAGACTGGGAGGACTAACTCATTTAGAGTTATGTGTGGAAAGTATTTGGCACTTTCTAAGGCTTCCGTACACGATAGCTGCCACGATGATGATGATGATTGTTGTTATTATTTTACTTTGTTTTTTGTAATTATGAAAGATTGGCGCCTCTTAGAAATGAATAGTTGGCTTTGCTGCCTGGTGGATCAGTAACACGTTTTGCTTCACGTGGCAAGTAACTGCTTCTCTCTCTCTGCCCTAATTTATTTTCGATTTAAAGCAACTAACCTTTATTAAGGACCGTCTGTGTATCAGACATTTTCTTCTGTAATTTTAGATATATTGTCTCATTTAAATCCTCCTGTTAATTCTTTGGGAGGAGGGGTTTAAGTATTCTTATTCTTTAAAAACATTGTTTTTAAACATTTTTTTTGATATGGACCATTTTAAAGTGTTTATTGAATTTGTTATAATATTGCTTCTGTTTTATGTTTTAAGGTTTCTTGTCCCTGAGGCGTGTGGCATCTTAGCTCCCTGACCAGGGATCAAACCCACACCCCCGGCATTGGAAGGCCAAAGCCCAACCGCTAGACCATCAGGGAGGTCCCAGTATTCTTGTTTGTAAGATAGGGAAATGGAGTCTTAGAGAGTCAACAAGAGGGGATCCAAACTCTGACTCTCTGAGCCAACTTCTGGTGGGTACTGGGTGCAGGGCCTGGGTGAGCCCCGGGCCCTGCCCCTTCCTAGTCAGTGACCTGGGACCAAGCTGGTAGGGGCACGGGGCTCTCATTTCATTTTCCCCTCATAATTGCAGCTTTGAGTCAAGGTATTTAACCCCAGGGCTTACTCTTCTGTGGTTACATGGTAGTGATAACAGCAATTAATTGGGAGGTTATTGTAGAGATTAAACAAGATAATACCCAAAGCTTTGGAGCCCAGCTGTAAGTGGTGGCTGCCATCGCCCCTGTCTCCAGCCTCAGACTCTCTCCAGCCCCCTGGGAAAGGGCCCTGTTTGTCAGCTTTAGCCTGGAGAATGGGTATTACGTGTGAGTCCATAAGTGCTGAGTCATGTCCGACTCTTTGCAACCTTGTGGACTGTAGCCCACCAGGCTCCTCTGTCCGTGGGATTTTCCAGGCAAGAATACTAGAGTGACTTGCCATCTCCTCCTCCAGGGGATTTTCCCGACCCAAGGATTGAACCCGCGTCTGCTGTGTCTCCTGCATTGCAGGCAGATTCTTTACTGCTTGAGCCATCCAGAAAGCCCAGTGGGTATCATAGCTTTGACTAAATATGTAGATGTTTTAGGGGACCTTAGGAGGAGTTTGCCGAGCATTGCAGTGTGAACTTATTTCCACTTTGGATGAATCCAAAGCAGACTCAGTGTGGGTGTTCCCTAGTACGAGAAAGCTAAGGTCTTGACTTCTTGGGGCCTTTGATTCTGCAGTTGCTTAGCTGAGGCAGGAAGGAGGAGCTGGCAGGAAGAGCAGTTAGAGGGCAGGATTGAGAGGAGGGAGGAGAGTGAATTGCTAGGCTGGGAGGGTTGGGAAATGAGACTGGGTGGGGTCCCTGACCCAGTAGAGGCGTGTGGATCAGCCAGAGGCCTCCAGGCTGGGTGCAAAAGGGGCCAGAGGTCAGGTGTTCTGATAACCGGGCTTCTTGGAGTTGGCCTTGGTCATGGTGTCCAGGCCAGCTGGATTGGGGTAGAGAGAAGAGAGGAAAGGGGAGTCCCCCTAGAGGGATGGAAACCCATGATGCAGCCACTGAGACATCCAGGAGGGAGAGGAGGTGGGCGTATACTCCAGGTCATGGGGTGGACAGCCAGTTGGTGACTCTCTGGAGGTGGAGGAGAAAAGAGGAGTCTAAGGGGAGCCCCAGTTTTAGGGCGATGACTGAGAGGAACCCACCAGAAGCAGGGCGGAAGGGAAAGCTGCAGAACTGACATGGGTGTGTAGGGGTTGAGAACCTGTGAGAATGGCAGGTGGGGACATCTGGTCAAGAACAGTGTCCCGGCTGAAGGCCAATGCCATCTGCAAACAGATCCTGGTCCTGGAAGCCCCCAGCTGTGGGTGAGTCCAGCACCAGAGGGTGGGCTTGGTGGTGGTGGAGTGCTGGTGGACCCTCAGGGGGTTGGGCTGGAGGCCGCCAATTGGAAAGACGTAAGCTCCAGATTGGTTTTTTTTTTTTTTCTTGCTTTTTGAGGGGGCTGTGCCAGCTCTTAAGTTGCAGCACGTGGGTCTTCGTTGCTGCATGAGGGATCTAGTTCCCTGACCCCTAGGCCTCCTGCATTGGGGAATGTAGAGTCTTAACCACTGGACTACCAGGGAAGTCCCGTCCAGATTGGTTTTTAGAACCCCCCGCCCCCGCCACCCCGCACCTACCTGTACTCTGCTGCTTAAAGCTTGCCCACGGCCTGTAGTGGGGAGGCCAAACTCCTCCACCTGATGTGTCGGGCCTGTCCAGAGCAGGCCTTGTATTAGCCTCCCGGGACTGCTGGGATGACGTACCAGCAAGCTGGGGGATTTGAAACAACAGAGATGTATTCTCTGGCGTTCTGGAGGCCAGAAGTTCACTGTCAAGGTGCGGGCAGAGCTGGGCTCCTCCAGAGGCCTGGAGGGCAAGTCTGTTCATGCCTGTGTCCCAGCTTACGGTGACTCCCGGCAGCCCTTGGCGTTCCCTGACCTGTAACTGCATCGCTGCCTCCGTCATCACACGGCCCCATATGTGTCTGTGTCTCTTTTCTCTCCTTGTAAGGGCACCAGTCGTTGGATTCGGGTGGGTTTGAGATGACTATGACCTCATCTTAACAGTTACATCTGCTGAGACCCTGTTTCCTAATCAGAGCCTATTCTGATGTTCTCAGTGGTTCTGAATTTTGAGGGGGGTACCGTTCAACGCAGTATGGGCCTCACCTCTTCCTGCCTTTCTGGCCTCATTCACGCCTCCCCCAACCATGACATCCTTTGGGGAAGATGCCTAGAGCTGACCCTAGCTCAGGTTCACTGTCTCTGTTTTGTCAGCTTCCCCATCTGTGAGCACCCCAACATCTCCTCAGTGGCTCATGTCCTCTGCCAGGCTTGGTCTCCTTGGGATGGGGACCGGACTTAACCCATCCCTCCTCACTGCAGAGTAAGTTGGTGTTTGAGAGCCCAGCCTCAGAATGCCAGAGAAATGGATTTGAATCCTGTCTCTCCACTCAATCAACTATGTGACCCCGCTCTAACCCTCCAGCCTCAGTTTCCCCATCTGTCAGATGGAGCTATTATATGAGAATTTAACAAATTCAATGAGAAAAAGTATGTAAAACAGCCTAGTGGGGGGCTTAGGGTCTCCTTGAGGGTGGTTGCCGTGTTTTTTTGTTGTTTTGTTTTGTTGATTTTTGTTTTTGCCATGCCACATGGCATGTGGGATCTTAGTTCCAGGGATCAAACTCACGCCCCTTGCATTGGAAGTGTGGAGTCTAAACCACTGGACCACCAGGGAGGTCCTGCCATGTTTTTTTATTCACGTTGTGTTTCTAGCACTTGGTCCAGTGTCTGGTGTGTTACGTGCTGTATAAAATATTTGTTGAATAAGTGATCGTGTGGGGAGACTTGGCTTGATGAGAAGGAACACTGCTGTGTTTATGGATGGGACCCCCTTAGAAGCCCCGCTTCCTCCTGCCCTCGGTCCCCGAGAGCTGGGTAATTGCATTTTGAGTTTCAGCTAAATGATGACAAGTGGCGGTGAACGGGGGTCGCAGTTTGAGTCAGGCTCAGCTCCATACCTGCTGTTTCTCTTTCATGTGGATGGAACAAACTCTGGCTTTTTACATTCGCGGTACCTATGGTGGCTGTAATAGATGAGTCACCATTTACTGTAAAGCTTTCAGATGCCCGGCAGACATATACCAGTCAGGAGTGAGAGGGCCTTCTGCGATCAGGCACCCCAGCCATGAGCATATAACAAGGGAGAGAAACTACTTGTGGTTGCAAGTGGTAGGAAGGTCTTAGGTGAGGGTCCATAGCCATCTTAGCTTCCTCCTTCCCAGATTTCCTGTTGGAGTTTTACTTTGATCTGTAGGCATATTTTGAAGTCACTTAAATAAGTCTGTGCAAATTTGTGTCTGCTTGCTACTAAGTTAGAGGTTTATGCTTCTGTCTGGTTTTGGTTTTACGTGGAATATTAATTTTTTTAAAGGGACCTACTCCCATTTCTCGATTATTGGTCACTGACAGCAGTACTTCAAAGTCTGAGACTTTTTTTAAAATCCTTTTAAGTAGAACTGTCTTTGGGTCTTCTTTGCCTGCACGTGATGGTTTTCTTTTCCTTTCAAGAGATGAACCTGTGAAATTCCATTTGGTCTCGAACGGTAGGCAGGGCTTGGGGCATTTCAGTTTTTGCGGATGAACTTGGTTGTAGAGGACCGAAAAGACTGACAGGCACGGCGTGTTCTCCCTTGCAGGTGGGACTGGGTGGGGCTGGGCGTGGGGAATGCTGAGTGGCTGGAGAGGCACTCTCAGAGTGCCCAGCACGTGCCTGACTCTGTGCCAGGGCCCAGCTTCCCTGCAAGCGGGCTGTGTGGCAGGGTCTGGGGCTCTCATGGCATTTCAAATCTGATTGAACACATACAACCCTTATTGTGCATGTCTGTGTGCACATCTGTGCCATGGGGCCTTGGGTAAGTTATGGGACCTTTCAGCCTCAGTTTCCTCCTCTGTAAAATGGGCATACTGACACTTTTCTCAATTGGGTGGCTTTAAGGATTTGACGAGATATTTTAAGGCACCAACTATAGGCCTGATACATAGTAGGGTTCAAAAAAATGGTCATGGTAATTACAAGAAGTCCTGTGAATCTCTTTGTTTTCCGAGTATGGATGGTGGAGGGAGCCTTTCGGTGAGAAGAGGGAAGTTAAGATATTCTTTTTAGGTGGTCACCTCCCTGGTTCTTGGTGGTAATTAATTCAGTATCTTAAGTTGTCCTCCGTGTTCATTTGCCTCGTTTCTGCCTCTCCGCCTGGGGTTTGGTGCTGGCCCTTATGAAATACCCCCTTTCCTGTCATCCAGGGTCCATCCCTTCCTCTTGAACGTATTCTATGATTGGCCAGTCCATGCTTTCCTGGTGTATATAGAGGATGGCCACAAGCCCGTGCCATATAGTTCACACCCTCCCCTTTGCTCTAGAGGAGGTGGTCCCAAGGCCCCAGTCAGATCCCGGGGTTTCCCAGACATCTTTATGCCTCCCCTGGGAACAAGAGACTGTCAAAGACATCTGTTTGGAACTCTGAAATTCAGGGCTCTCTGGGAATGGCCGAGGGTTTTGGAGACAGTGGCGACAGAATATTTGAAGTTGGAACTTGGGGACATTCAGGATGATGCCAGCTGTAGCTGGACAGAGTCTCCAGTGAAAGATGAAGGGGCTGGGCTTGGTTTTTGTCTCCTTCCTCATGGGCAGTGTCTCATGAGTCTGCCCTCTTCTTTATCCCCAGCTTCTGGAGGTGAAGGGCAGAGCATGCTTCCTGCTTGAATTTGCCAGCCTCAGCGTGGTCTGGTTGCCTCTACTGCCCTCTCCCAGGGTGCAGTCCTTGCAGTGGGGCGGGGGGAGCTTTGTGTCTTGTTTGCAGCTGCCTCCCCAAGACATGCCCTCAATAAGCCAGTTCTGAGAGAGGGAGTGAATGAATGAAGGGCCAGATGACAGCTTCTCACAATGGGAAAAAATTTAGACAGGGTGAGAGTGCGGTCCCCACCCCTACAGGAAGAGGGTGGTTATAACTTGTTGTTCTTTCTTCTGTGTGTGCGTTTGTGTGCTGAGTTGTGTAGTTGTCATTGGAGGTGAGCCACGTTGATCTATAGACCCTTTTGCTGGGTTGTCCCTGGTGTAGTAATGATGTGACATCTCTGGGGTGGTTGTCTGGGATCAAGGGGACAGCCTTGGCTAGGACCAGGAGTATTTTTCTCTGCACAAAAGATGCTGATCCGATGACCTTTCTCTTTCCTTTCTCCCACTGGATTTGTCATAACTGGATCCAACGGGAGAAAGGAAACCTATTCATGTTGAGTGGGCCAGAGAGGTTTAGCGACGTCTTGTATGTAATAATCAGGATTCGAATGCCACTCTGAGTCCAAAGACAGTGTTCCTTTTGCAGCATCACCCTGACCTCTGAAATACTAGAAGGTTCTAACCCTGGAATTTCCATCCATCCTGGGTCCTGTGGGACCTGCTTGGAAAATTGAGAGAGTGTGATAAATGATGGTCACCAACAGTGGCTTTCTCCACTCATTGCCACACTGTAAAGGATCTGACCAGGAGGAATGGGAGTCAGAAATCAGAACACTGGAGCTGGCCGCTGCTCCCAGAGCCCTCTGTTCCACTTGACGTGTTTGGAACTCCGTGGTCCTGGTCTCAGCACCTCTGGAGCTCTCCCCCCACCGTCCCCCACTCCGACCCCATTGTCAGTTTCTGGGTACTTCCGATCAGCATTAGGCCTGGTACTGTCTACAGCCATGTACATTGCTTTTCTAAAGCTTTCTGTCTGGAAGAACTCTCTTGTCCCAGGGTTTTTAGAATAATTACATCAGGTTCGCACTTCCTGGGCACCCAGCACTTGCAGCCACTTGGAAGGTGTGGGTCCTTTTCTGATTAAGTACTGACATTTGGGGATCAGCTTCCATTCAGCAGAGCTGCTTTTCTTCTTTTCATGCAGGCAGGTACTGAGGTACCCAGGGCCCCCCAGTTGGTAATTGGGGCAGATCAGACCTCTTGTCAGGGGAGCTCTGGGGGTGGAATCTAGTTGCAGTGGGGCCTGTACTTTCTCTTTGATCGTTTTAGGTTTAATACGCTCTCCTCTGTAATGGAAACCATAACACAAGCTGATTACTAAAATTTGACTATTGGTTTAATGAGAAACCTGTGAGAGGGACCCACTTCCTCTTGATTTTTGTTTTATTTTTAAAAATTCTGTACATGCTGTTTCATTTCTCTTCCTCTGGACTTTTCTTTTAGAAAAAGTCACAAACAACATACTATACAAACCAAAACCATTTAGAAAATAAAATCAGACCCTGGGGAATACAGAACACTTTCCCCTCCACGGTGCCTTCTTCCCACTCTGGCTGAGCCTCTCCATGGTCTGATGGGGGAGCAGGTCGGTGTTGACATGGAGAAGCTGAGGCCTATGCAGGGGATGGGAGTGGCTTGAAGACTACACCGGAGTAGGGCTGTACTCCTTCGGTTCCAGGCCAGTGTTTCTGCTTCTGCCCAGAGCTCTGCTGTTAGATGCGGGATAGTCTCCTATTGGGTGTAGCCTCAGCCCTTCATCCTTGTGGTTTCACTGGCTTCTTGAATGTGCGCTCTCACCAAAGAATTCTTAGGATCATGCATTTATGTGGTGTCTGGACAATCTTGAATGAATTCCTTACCCATCCAGCCAGCCAACCACGGTATTTCTTGACCTGCTCTGCATGAGGCAATGTGCCAGAAGGTTGGAGGGATGAGAGAGTCAAAACTCCACTTCTGAAGAGTCTTTTCTTTGGAGTTGGGGCACAGAACTATAACACAACTATAATACCAAACAGAACAAAGTTAAGTACTGTGATAAGCATCAAGCCAAATGCAGTCGTGAAAGAGGGGTTCCTTTTTTCTCAGAGCTGCAAAGATGGCATTGAAGCTGAATTTTGAAGGATGAATAGATGAGGGACAGACTTGGGGAAAGAAGGACCAAAGGCATGATGCTATGGCCTCTCTCGCTTCCTTCATGTCACACTGCACAAACGCAGAGGTGATCCTGGCCTGCATTTAAGTGGTGCGTGCATCGTGCATGCTCAGTTGCTCAGTCATGTCTGACTCTTTGAGATCCCATGGACTATGGCCCGCCAGGCTCCTCTGTCCATGGGATTTCCCAGGCAAGAATACTGGAGTGGGTTGCCATTTCCTCCTCCAGGAGATCTTCCTGACCCAGGGATCCAATTCTCTTCCCCTGTGTCTCCTGCATTGGCAGGCAGATTGTTTACCACTGAACCACCTGGAAAGCCTGGGTTTAAGTGGTACGTGGCTATTAATAGTTTTGCAGAATTGCTTGGACCTCCTTCACTTTGAAGTTAGGGTTAGAGGTAGAGGGTTGGCCTTCAGAGAGGGCTAGCTAGTATTTACTGAGTGTTTTACTTACATATATCCAGTTTACCTACATCATCTAATGTGGGACACATAGCTAGCAAGCCCTTGAGCTGAGATTTGAACTCAGAGCTTTCTGCTCCCAGGGCCCCTGTTCTTCCCACATGCCTGCCTTATCACCTTCTCCTGGGAAGTCACTGATGCTAAACAGTCATTCCCACGTCTCAGGTCTCAGGATTCAGGTGGCAAAGTAGTGTGGCCTGGTGGGAATGCTTGTGAAAATATTTTGTCGTCTTAGCTCACATCATTCAGGCTTCCTGTGGTTAGTGGAGGGGGTATTTCTGCCTCCGTTATGCTTTCTGGATGACCCTCTGTGGTGCCATTCTTTTGTGATGCTGCTGTTTGGCTGACTTTTCTGACAGTTGCCAGGTATATTACTTTCTGGGAGCAGGTGTCTTTTGACCTCTGACCTGCCCACGCTGACAAGTCACGTTCTGTGCATAAATGGGTTGTTGATGCCTTCCTAAGGGTACAGGCATTTGAGTTGGCAAAATTGGCCCCATATCCTTCTGTTTGGTGGGGTGATGTTTTTATTGGACAGACAGTGCTGTCCCATGAAAAAAATCTAAGAGAAACAAGGAGAGTGGGTGGGTTGATGAGCAGCAACTTAGTACAGGGTGGACTTCCTGGGATAGAGGCAGTAGGCTGGATGTTGGACTCATTTGGACCCAGTTTCCAAGGGATGTCTTGAGACATGGCTAGGGGTATAAGGTAGATGGTGGTCATCAAGGGGTAGGGTGGGTGCTTGAATCTTAGTAAATATTTGGCAATTGTGAAAAAATGTTGTAGTCCTAGAGTATATCTCAATGGTCCTCTGTCTTGATCCCTCTAGCTAGGAGTTTGTTCAGTGAGTGCTGTCTGCGGAAGGTGCCCGAGGCTGCCAGTTTTGTCATAGGAGGGAGGTGCCGTCCCTATGTGATACCAGTCCTGTTCCACAGATAATTTCTTGTCACTGCTCTCCTCTGATGACTCCCTCTGCTTTCTTCCTCTCCCAGCTCCTTCTCCATTACAGTGCAATTTTAGATTCTTGCAGGGCTGCCGAGCAGTTAATCTTAGAATCCACTTCTCCAAGAGCATCCTGCTTTTTATCTCTGTTCTCTGTACTGGGGGGCTCTGGGATTCTGCTGCTAAAAAAGTTTGAAAACCAGATGTCTAAAGCATTTCTGCAGTGTTCACAGTCTTCAAGGGTGACCCAAGGGGTTTGTGAGTGAGGACTCCACCTCCTGCTGTGAGTATTGTGGGGGTTGGCAGTGGGAGGTGGGGATCGATGTGTCTGTCCTGTTGCTCTTACTCTGCTTCTAGTTCTTCAGGGACTCATAATTCTCCTCCTTTCGTCCCACTCTGCTGAGGAAAACAAGTTGTGGGTCAGTGAGTAAGTCCCAAATTATATATGCTCTTTTCTGTAATACTCATGTCCCAGACTAGGAAGCTCAGAGGGGTTGATTAATTTGCTTGAGGTCATGCAGTTTATAAGTGAATTGGTCTAAGTTTGAATCCAGATCTGATTTGAAATTCAATATTTTTACTACTGTACGTGCATCAATCACACTTTTACCTACAATCAAAACTGTTTATTACTCTATCATTTACCCCTCTTGGAGAGGTGGGATGGGTAAATTTAGCACTGTGTACCGTAGTTGTTCTTCACTCACTCAGTTGTGTCAGACTCTTTGCGACCCCATGGACTGAAGGCTTCCTGGTCCTTCAGTGTCTCCTGGAGTTTGCTCAGATTCAGTGATGCCAGCCAGCCATCCTGTCCTCTGTCATCCCCTTCTCCTTCTGCCTTCAGTCTTTTCCAGCATCAGGGTCTTTTCCAATGAGTTGGCTTTTCGCATCAGGTGGCCAGAGTATTGGAGCCTCAGCCCCAGTCCTTCCAATGAATATTCAGGGTTGATTTCCTTTAGGATTGACTGGTTTGATCTCCTTGCCGTCCAAGTGACTCTCAAGAGTCTTCTACAGCACCATAGTTCAAAAGCTATGTTTATCTCAGTTTTATTTACCTTGGAAGTCCTATTTTGGATGTCTGAGTGAGATGGGAAATTGGGGAGCCCATGCTTAGTATCTTCGGTTCTGTCAAAGTCAGAGTCGGGGGAGAGGTCTGGAAGGCTGACCTCCCAGTTCCTGAAGCTGGATATTAAAGCCAGCATCTGGGAGCTTCAGAGCCCTGAGGCCACTGGTTGCCTTCCTCGTTCTCTAAATCTTTCTCTGATGCTTTTTGGTCTTCCCCTGGATTTCCCATAGAGTCTTCAGAGCTTGGCTCAGCAGATGAGGAACTGGGAACAACCTGCTTGGAAGTGTGTGAATGGGGGCACGGCTTGAGGAAGACTGGAATTGAGTGTGTGGGAGACCTTTGATCAGTTCCAGGTTGCTGTTCCACCAATGGCAGAAATTAGAGCCCCTGGTTGCTGAGACAGTGCAGCCAGTCATGGGTGCCCTAGGGCAGAGTGTTTAATGGTGTCTCCAGTGTGGAGCTATCTGCTGTTGTTACAGCCATGCTTCTCTTCAAATTGTGATTATTAACTTTGCTCCCCTTTCCAGGGTGCCCCATACCTCCACTTGAGGGAGGGGTATAGTCCTACCATAGGGCTTAGACACACTCCTGAAACACAAGAGGGAAGCTTGGAAAAGAAATCCAAGGACTTGGTTGCTGGAAGAAACATCCAGCTAGCTCATAGGCTCCCAGAGCCTCAGATTCATCCAGAAAAGCAAGTAGCGTTTTTCATTAGCTAGTGAACACCCCCCTTCTTTCTCCCGTGCAGTCACGTTTAAAAAGTTAAGTGTGGGGAGAAGGGGGATCAGCGACTCCGGGTTTGTTGAGTCCCAGTGGGCCCGTGTTGCCTGGACAGGACAGAGGGTGACCAGCCCCAGAGCCTTCCTGGAGGTTCAGTCCTCTCTCTCCCTCTTGTTGCTACATATTTACTGAGAACTGAATACTCCAAAGCTGGAGCCTAAGAACTACAGCAGCTCCGGGCAGGGCCAGCTCATGTCACCCTGATCAGCCACACCTTGGGTTGCTGTTTATTCAGTCTGTGGGGTGGGGTGTCTGGGCCTTTACATAGCGGGCTGCACGTCAGGATCCCAGGAACGATAGACGCTGTGCCTTGAGATGGGCCTTCGCGATCCCTTTTGTCATTCCACCCCTGACTTTATGGAGGGGTGGCCGAGACCCAGAGAGGGGAAGCTGCTGCTGCAAGGCCCCACAGCGCCCCTCAGACAGCCCGGGAGCTTTGCAAAAAAAGGTCTTCCAAGGCCCAGCCTAAGACTCCCCTGAGATGCTGGCCCTGTGTGCCCTGCCCTGTTTTCCTTGGAATGAGGGCTGGTGTTTCAGATGAGGACTTTATGACTTCATTTCAGATAATGCAGTTAGTTGGGTACAGTTTGCCTGGTGGTTGCCTAAATTTAAACGAAGTGGGCTGGGGTGGGTGGTAGTGAAGAAGATTGGCTTGGTGCTTTCATTAAAGCACAATGTGTTGGGGGAAGGTTCGATTTTTATTTTTACTTCACTGAATGAGGGATGAGCACAGAGCTGTGGGTTTTTTCTCCCCCTTTCCTTTTCTTTCTTTTTGAAATTATTAAACCTCTATATTCTCGAATCGGGACTGGTGGTGCATTTTGCTTTCAGGCTGAACGAGATTAAAGTAGGTTGAACGAAAATATTATTATTTTGCAATTTGCGAGGCTGGGGTACAGTTGTTGGGCAGGCCTGTTAACCTGAACTGTGATTGGACTTGGGTTTCATTCCCAATTCTGGGCACTCACTGGCTGCATGACCCTGGATTATATTTCCAAACTTGACTTTCCTCTTGGTAATGTTGGTAGCAATACCTAGGTTTTAGAATTACCTTGCATCTGAATCCACGTGTTGGAAGCTCCTGGAGTGCCGCGTGCCACACGGAGGGTACTTGGGAATTTTTCTTGGTTGTCCATCCTCCATCATGCTTTCCCTGCCTCGCCTCCCAGTAAGGTGGGACTGGATCTGGGGATGAGGTTGAGAGGATGGCCTCCTGGAGGAGGGGAGGAGGGTGGTGGGGAGGCACGTCCTGGAGAGAGAGAGAGAGAGAGAGAGAGAGAGAGAGAGGATGTGTGTGTGTGTGTGTGTGTGTATGTGTGTGTGTAGGGGAACTGGAGTTAAAGGGGAACTTGTCTTGTCTCCTTGTGGGAATATTAAGAGATCTGAGCATCTAGAACTATCTTCCTGGGCTTTAACCTCACTGATTTGTCGCTCTTAAGTCTTCTCAGTGTTTGAAAATCCAAGTTAAAAAATACTGTGTTTCTGGTTATAAAAGCAACATGTTAGAGCAAAGTGGGAGCAGACAGAAAATCATAGAGAAGGAAATAAAAACGATCCATAATCTCACTCCTCTGGGAGAAACCAGCATGAGGATTCTGAAGTCCGTGCCTCCGGTTTCTTTTCTGTGCCTTCATACATAGGGTGTGTTTGTTCTGGTTCATTTCCACAAAACTGGAATCATCTTGCACATATTGTTATGTAACATGCTCTTAAAACAATATTCTGTGAGCGTTTCCTAGTTGTAAACTGTTCTTTTAAAACACGGCTTTGGGTGGGGGCACAGCATTCCGCTATGCGGATATTCCAGAACTTATTCAACCAGCCCCCCTATTGTTCCGTCATTTAAATTGCTTTCCGTTCCTTTTGCTCCTTCCCCTCATGCTGCAGTGGATTGGGGGATGCAGGCTTTCATAACTGGATCACTGTTTCAGGAAAGCAATTCTCGGGCGAAGCACGCTGAATGGAACGGGTTCATTAGTTTTGAGTTTATTTTCATGCCTTACATGTTCCTTAGATCTTTGGGCTTTGTAGTGAATTCACCATCTGGGTGAGCTCTGTACTTCTTCTGCATTTCCATGGTGTGCTCCATACACCGCTCACCCTTCAACTACTTCTCCTCTAGTCATCAGGGGGACAGAAAACAACGAGAGATCAGAGTTGCCCCAGGAGATCCTAATTCAAGCTCTATGTCATTCACTTGCAGAGCACCCCTGAAAAATGTGGGTACTTTAAAAAGATATTTATTTATTTTTAATTGTTGTTAAGATCCTTTATTTTATTTCTTTCTTTTTGGCTGTGCCTCGCGGCATGTGGGATCTTAGTTCCCCCACCAGGATCAAACCTTGCCCCCCTGCAATGGAAGTGCGGGGTGTCAACCACGAGACCACTGAGGAAGTTTCCAGAAATGTGGATACTTTTTAATCCTCTGTTTCTTCATCTACACACACAGTGAGAGTGATAATACGTTTCTGACCAGAGGATGAGGGTGAAATACAGTCCTGGCCTCAGATGTGCCGTGTAACCTGAAGTACCATAAAGATGCTGGTTGTTAGTGATGATGACTTGACCTTTGTCCTTGAGGAATGATCACAGGACCTGGTCCAGGGGTGCTGCAGCTGGCTTGCACCAGCTCTTGAGAGTTGATTCTCCCATCTCTTCCTGACTCCAGGACTGCTGGCCCTCCCGTTGGTAGCTTGAGGTGGGCCATACTGAGAGTATTTACACCCTGGAAATTGACAAAAACTACAATCGAGCTTTTTTTTTTGAGAGCTGATTGTTAAACATTTACCAGCACTTCACAGCCCCAGTGTCCCCTGTGCTGGTTTGACATACATTGTTTTGAGTCTGTAGTTCATGTATTATTGTCTCGTCTTCCCCAGCTGGACTATAAACTCTTTGGAGCAAGAATTAGATATTTTAAGACTTTAATGATCGGGACCTATAAAGCAGCATTTCCACAAATGAGCTCATGACTGTAAACTACGTGAGAAGATTTTATGCTAAGACTTACACTCTGTGGGATTCTTAGTAACTACACGGGCCCATGGCCCAGTCCTCTCTTAATGACCTCTTATAGGTGGATCTTACACAGATTTTTAGTTATTTAGCCTTAAAACTGCCCAGGGTATAATAAAGAGGCTTTATCTCCCTGCGTTTCCATCAGTGACTGTGATAATAATGGCTCGAAAGTCATAGCTAACATTTACTGATTGTTTGCTGTGTGCTAGGTACATCTTTAATGCTTTTACAATCATTTTCTTGTTTAATCCTCATTCCAGTCATCTAAAAAGTACATTAATATGATCCTTGTTGTATAAATGAGGAACATGTGTAACTTAGAGACTTGGGCACAATTGAGGGAGATCCTCCATTCATTCAGCAGACATCTAACCCCTGCCACATGCTGAATGCCTCCTGGCTGCCAGGATGAAGTGCCAGCTCCTGCCTTCATGGAACAATCCTTCTAGTGAGCCAGCCAGACAGTAAATGCACATGCAAACAGTACTGCGATGTCAGTCGGAGGCTATGAAGAAAACCAATTAGGTTTTCCTCCGCGGTGATGATACAGGAAGGCAGGTGGAGAGCTCATGGTAAGCTGAGTCAGGCGCACAGGGCACTGTACCCCTCACTGTACCCCAGTGAGGACTCCCAGGATGTGCCGGGCAGGTGGCGTGAGCCGGAGGGCTGAGCAGTGAACGCAGGAGGAGGAGAGCAAGCTCCGTGGGGCTCAGGGCCTGGGAGAGGATGTGAAGATTTAGAATCCGAGACCCATGGGGTTGGCAGCTTCTTGGAGGCCAATGTTCTCATGGTCCACGTGGACCCAGGAAGGTGAGGAGGGCAGGATAGCTCCCCCAAGTCCACCCTTGTGTTCACCGACGGGTAAAGCCCGATGTTGCATTCCCAGTCCTGAGCCTGTGCAACACCACTATCTCCCAGCTTTAATTTTTCTTTTTTTCTGGCTGGGGAATAATGGCACATGGCTGCAGTAAGCTAGTTGAAGGACAGTTAAGGCTGCAGTAAGCTAGTTTAAGTTTAAAGGCAACCCTAACCCCAGGCACCCAGGAGCTGGAGTAAGTTACGAGGACAGGCTACTCTTACCCACAAGACATGCTGCTAGAAGATGGGGCCTCCTGGTGTGTAAGAAGCAAAAAGTATTTTAGGCTGCCCTTCCCACCTACACCCCTTTGCGTTATAGACTAGCCAGTGTCCAGAGTGGCTGAGCCAACATTTATTCAGCATCGGCTCCAAGTTCATTTGATAAGATCCTGAAAATCCCCGCCCTGGGAGATGGAGAGCTGGGATCCAGTGTCCACTCTGTGGTTAGGAAGTCAGCTGTGTGAGGCAGGTCTTGGTCTGGTTTCCTTCCCCGTAACCGGAGGGGCCTGGCCAAACGGTTTAACGTCTCTTTTTCCGCTCTAACCTTTATTCTAAGCCGGAGATTAAACAGGGACCCGCTTCCAAAGCATTTCAGTCTCTCAGTTCCTGTCCCAGGTGGCGACGGCTCCCTGGAGCGCAGGTTTGGGGGGACTGGGGCGCCTCCGGGGCATTTCTTGGTCTGTGGGTGCCCAGTATTTTCCCCCCGTGGTTCCCAGTTTTAAGCCACCTGGTATTGGGTGGTGGTTAGGTGGCCCTTGCCCACACAGAACGTTCCCCACAAAGTAAAACTCGCCCACAAACGCTTTCCTAGCAGTGGGTGCGCTGCTGGCGGCCGGGCGGATGAGAGGTTGGGTGTACTTTCCTCACGGTCAGGCGGTTGGGATTTCGTGTCTCAGAACTGTACTGTCCTCATCCTGGTCCCGCCGGCGGCCTCCCACCGAAACTTTACAGTGATACCAGAGCAAACACAACAGGCTTCAGAACTGAAATGTGACGAGGTGAGGCAGCAACAGGAAGTGGGGAAGGGAGCAGAACAAAGCTTGCGATGTGTGCTCAGAATGTCGACCTTTTTTTTTTTCCTCCCCTTTTAAAAATCATAAGAGTTCTCCTAAATGGTTGAGATAGAAGTTCTTGTTTATTTTAAAAGTTCAGCCTCTGGAGAGGCCCGAGGAGAGAGTACGTGGTGGAGTAAAACAACGGGGAGATGCAAACTGCCCCCCCCCCCCCCGAAACCTCCCCCCCCAACACACACACACCCCCGTGCTTGGCAAAAGGTATGCAAATTTCATGTCAGGTTGGTGTTCTCAGGCCCTTTCATCCTATCACTCCACTTCTCTGTACTGAGGGCTGGGGAAAGTTATTTAAATTAGCTTTTCTTTTAGACCTTCCCTCGTAAGATTCTTCTTGACCCTGACTGAAGACAGTGGGGAAAGTGGCATTCTGCCCCCAGGGTTTTTCTTTTTCTGCCTCTCTCTCAGTTTCTTATTTTCTGCCAATGACTGAAAAAGGAGAGAGAGCAAATTCAGTCATCTGTTTCCGGTATCCGGAGCGGCCCGTCTGTTGACTGGAACAGGACCCTGTTAGGCGGTCACCCTGAGGTGCCTCCCCCTGGAGAGGACACACTTCACACAGGGGAGACTCGGGGACGCATCGCTGGCTGGCCGCGCCGAGAGAGGGAATGTTAGTTATTAACTGCTTTTCATTTGAAGAGCAGATACAGTCCTGAGGATGGAAGTTACCCTATGGATGCTCCCTCTTTGGATATCGGAGCCCAGTTAACTCAGGGTCACTTAGCTAGGTCAGGGCAGTGAGTGGGGTGCAGCCAGCAATATCGGTGCTGTGTGATGAGAGCCATGTGTTTGTCGAAGCTTCACCTGCCTTTTCACAAATTAATCTCCTCCCAAGCTTGGGAAGTTGGGAGGGAAGTTATTATTGGTGCTCAGTGATGGCTGGATAGTAATAATAATGAAATAATGAGATAGCAATGGTAAGTCAGCACTTACTAGGCACATTTGGGAATACTAGGTCCGAGGCATCATCTTATTTATTTCTGAAGGAGCTCCATTGTACAGATAGCCAGTGGAGGCCACTGCTCCCTGCCAGGGAGCAGTGAGTCCAGTAACCTGAGATGAAGCAGGTGTCCTGTCCTGAAGTTCACTTGGGTCGCAGCTTGGGTCTCCCATATTGCCCTCTGTGGTCACTGGCATTGGTTTCTGAGATGGTTGGGCTTAGGGCGTGGCCTGGCCCTAGAATGTCTCTTTGGGGGAACTCTGCGGGTCCAGGGGATGCCCTCACCCTGATTCCACTAGCTTTACTGATGGTTAGGCAGCCTTGCCATGGATACAGGTGCAACTTGATACCCTTTGCAGCCTTGTAGATTCATGTGTCAGCTGCATTCCATTGCAAAGGCACCAGAGCGAGGATTATTCCAAAGAAAAGTTGAATTTCTTTAAGGTACCTCTGTCCCCATTTCTGGGCATCCCAAGTGGCTCAGTGGTAAAAAATCCACCTGCCAATGCAGGAGATGCAAGTTCAATCCCTGGGTCTGAAAGATACCCTGGAGAAGGAAATGACAACCCACTCCAGTATTCCTGCCTGAGAAATTCCAGGGACAGAGGAATCTGGTGGGCTACAGTCCATGGGGTCACAACTTAGGGACTTAGGGACTAAACAACAACAGTTTTATTCTGTGTCTATGGCGTTTTGTCTTTGCCACAATCAGATTGTAGTAAGGCCTGCTCTGAGTGCCTAAATCAAGGCTCGGTGGAAGGGCTGTGTGGTGTGAGCTCTTTTCACATGATTTTGGGCGCCTTCCTACTTTCTTGTGGCTTCATTTCAGTTTTGTTTGCTTTTCAATCTTGGAGTAGCGGTGTGGAAGGCATAGGGAGTTGAACGATCAGCTAATTCAGAGAACTTGTATACAGTGAGTGGGATGAATAGGACATGGGGCTGTAACAGTTTTTTAAAACCCTGAGCAGTTTCGCCTCCAGCAGAAACGTGGCATTCACAGGCTCATTTGGGGAGTCCTAAACAGCTTGCTGGTGGAGGTCACCGTCTGACCAATCCAAGCCTCTGGTGTCTCTCACTCTGCTGATGCTACCAAGCTATACAGAGGTGTGCCAGGCACATGGCGATAGCTGGTGTTTTCTCAAGTGGATGAGACTTGAAGAGGGACGGCAGGGCTCTCGTGGCAGTCTGGTTTTCAGTGCTCTATGAATCAAATAGGCAGAGAGGTTGGCTTGCACAATTGGGAGCTGTATCGCTTGGCTGTGGTCAGTGGAGGACCATGTAGGTGGGCCCAGCTCATGTCTTTCTGGTTCTTCTGTTGCTGGGGGTTGGCACCATCTAACTGATAGAACAGTATAAACAGATGAAAAATCATTCTCAGCTTCCTGTCCAGCTTCATTTCAATGTTTCCCATCCTCTTCCAACACTACCTTCATAAAGTTAACTTAAAAAAAAAAAAAACTCCACGATAAAATCAAAGAAGAATCTTACCACAGATTTATTGGAGTACAGCTCATGTTCTGTTATCTCCCAGTTGGTTTTAATACCCTAAGAGCCATATAGCTCCCCAGTGGAATCTTGCAAATTAAATGTAGCATCTTGGTCTGTTGATTGTAAAATTCTTGTGGGAAATGTGGCCCGGAATGTGAACATGGGAACTGGACTTTTTTTTTTTTTAATTAAAAAGTGGTTCTCTATCTTTGATTATTTGTTTAAGCTCTGTAAGGAGTTCAGTGTTCAGCAGTGGGGAGGGAATGCCTCCCCCGCTCACCATGAACAGAGAGAACAAATTTGAACAGTTTAGAATTAATAGTGTTTGTGGTTTAGAAACCCACCTTTTCTGTCATTAACCACTGGTGAATGCCAGCCTGAAACCTCTTCTTGTGCCAGAGTAAACCGCAAGGTTGTGGAAAAACGTAAAGGAAATGGGGGGTAAGTTCATAGTAAAACATGAAGGCTGCTTGTGGGTGGGGGCTGCAGAATAGAAGGAGGAGAAGGGAATGCAGGCTGGTGAGATCCTTGGCCTTTGGCAGGCTTGGACTTTGCTAGAGAGAAGGTTCACAGTGTGTGAACTAAGCATTGATGTTCTCCTTTCTGCATTTCCTTAGATTTGTATTTTATTTTTTTTTATAGTTTTGCTGGTTGCAAGATTTGTAATATTTATTTGTTTGGCTGCATTGGGTCTTAGTTGTGGCACTCAGGACCTTCGTCGCAGTACGGGACTTTCTAGTTGTGACACGTGGGCTTAGTTGCCCCGAGGCATGTGGAATCTTAGTTCCGTGATCAGGGATCAAACCCATGTCCCTTGGACTGCAAGATGGATTCTTAACCCCTGGATCACCTAGATTTGTATGTTAAAACTTCACAGAGCAAGCAGCGTGGAGGACACGGTTTATGTTTGTTGGAGTGAAGTGGTTTTATCTCCACCAGCCCACCTCTGTCAAGTTAGACTTAATTCATCTAGGAGACTGGTTCTCAGCTGGGGATGATGTTGTCTTCGGGAGACATTTGAAAATGTCTGGAAGTTCCCTGTTGGTCTAGTGGTTAGGATTCAGTGCTCTTGCTGCTATGGTCTGGGAGGGTTCAATTCCTGGTCTGGGAACTAAAAGCCCGCAAGCCCCGCAGCGTGCGGGCTTTTTTCAGCGTGGCTGAAAAAAAAAAAGGAAAAGAAAATGGAGACATCTTTGGTTCTCACGACCGTTTGGGCCAGGGGTCTGTTACTAGCAGTTAATGGGATGCTGCTAAATATTCCACTCTGCCTAGGAGAGCCCTCACGATTAAAAAAATGATTTGACGTGTCCCATGGGCCATTTTCTCCCCCTCTCCAATAGACAATTAAAAATATCAACTATTTAAGAATCTATAGTCTTAGCACCAGTCAACGGTAAAACACATGCCTCTTTCAGGCCACTTTTTGATCCACCCCAAGTGACGACAAGGCTGAGATGGAGAAACCTCCGTCTCAGGGCTAGGTTGCTCTCCGGTCATCTTTCAACAGAGCAGTGATTTGGCACCGGGCTGTGTTAAGTTATACACTTCTACTGAAGTGGAACTGCCAGGTCCGGAAGGCTTGCTGCTCCAAAGATCTGAAAGGGCCCCAGGAATTGGCATCTTGGTTCAGCTGCAATAATTTTGCAGCTTCGAGTCATTTTTTTTCACCCTTTTCTTCTAACAGTTCTCCATCTTATCTTGGTGCCCCAAGAACCTGTTCCCCCAGCATGAGTTCTCTAACTTAGTGTATTTTGCCCCTACCCCATACAAAATACTCTAATTTGAATTTTTCATGCTTTTTTAAATCTCTACCACTCATCTTAAAGCTGTATTGGATAAGTCCTTGGTCCTCTTTGGGGAATCTGATTTTCTCTATCCTAAAACAGGTTAATGAGTCTCCAAATAGCTTTTCTGCATAAGATGGGTCCCATGTGCCATTTTCTTTCCCCCCTCCAATAGAGAATCAAAAATACGAACTATTTAAAAAACTATGGACTTAGCACCAGTCAACTGTAAAACAAATGCTTCTTTCAGGCCACTTTTTGACAAGTCTCAGGTAAGAATGATAGCATGTTAAATTATTAGGCAGTTTTATGACTGTGCAGGGAAGATTTATCCTTCGATGAATAAATATTGCTGTAGCCCAATTTAGAACTTGACAAATGCTGATTTACAGCTTAAAATATATAAGGGTTGTTGTATGATGAAGTGGCGGTGGTGGTGGGGTAGGGTTGAAGTGACGGCCGTGGCACCTTTGAGTAATATGCCATTAAAACATTGCTGCAGGCAGAGCTGCTAGGAGGATCCTCAGTGGATTCTGGGGGTGCCTGCCTCTCCCAGTAGGTATCAGGGTCCACATCACTTTGTGATACACAGTCCCAGCTGATGGTACTTGGAAGGCCTATTAAAAGTGTGGGTGCCCCCAGGTCCCTAGAAGTTGATGCCACAGTGCATCTTCTGGAGGAGTTCACTTGCCTGCATGTGGAATTTCAAGGTAATATGGGTCAGTGACGGTCCATTTTTCAGATAAAGAAGGTAGCTTTGAGGATGAATGCTCACCAAACCCAACTGAGGAAGAAAGCCAGTTTCATATTCTGGACCTGGTGATCAGCCTACTTTTTTTTTTTTCTCAAATCATTTCTTTAAAAAAAAAATTTATTTAAATGTTAGTAATATATTTTAATTCATTATATAGAAAGCATCACTATTTCAACACGTAATCAATATAAAAATTATTAATGAGATATCTTCCCTTTCTTGTGTACTACATCTCCATCTTCCACTGTGCGTCTTATACTTGGAACCATCTCAGTTTGACCTGGCCCATTTCAAATGCTCAAGAGTTATCTGTGGCCAGCTCATCGGACAGCAAGTTCAGTTCTCTGGGTGGCTCGGGAGGCAAATTGTCAATGCTTCTCTGGAACTAGTTGTCTTTTAGTTTTTGAGACACATGAGCTGGGAAATCTGGGTTCAGACCATCTGAAATGGGTCATGCTGGGAAATGTGGGTTCAGACCATCTGAAATGGGTTGTCCAAGATTCCAGCCAGCCAGAGTCAATCAGTGGATGCACCTGGTTAAACACCGTTGAAACGTGACAGGACTTCTTTGTTTTGTTTTTTAAAAAATGATTTTTAAAATTGAAGCCCAGTTGATTTGCAATGTTATGCTAGTTTCAGGTACACAACAAAGTGATTCCGTTATACATATATATGTATATATATATATATATTCTTTTTCAGATTCTATTCCCATACAGGTTATTACAAAATACTGAGTGTAGTTCCCTGTGTCATACAGTAGGTCCTTGTGGTTTTCTTTTGTATGTAGTAGTGTTATTCCCAAAGCCTAATAACCCCCCCCACCCAACCTTTCCCTTATGGTAACCATAAGTTTGCTTTTTGTGTCTATGAGTCTGCTTCTGATCATCCTACTTTTGAATAATAACAACAACAACAAAAAACCCTGAGACATTTGGACTGACACACATGAATACATAGAAGAGAATTTATAATTGAAACTGACCTGTCATATCTGTTGCCTGTATATACGTATCATGATGGTAGAGCCAGATCAGTTACGATCTCTTCCTATTTATTTGTCTGTTTACTGAATAGTGTGTGCACAGGGTATAAAAATTGGAGGTTACAAGGAGTCTGAAGTGGTGTATAGTAATTCTTCTCCTTCCTTCCCCAGTCCCCCAGTTGCCCTGTCCAGAACTTTTGGGTTATCTTTTTCAGAGGTAATCTATGCATCTAAATACATATATAAACCCGTAGTATTTTTGAACAACTACTGGCATACAGTTGTGTGCTTTAGTGTCTTAGCTAACAGTATACATGGAAGATTATCCCATATCATGACATACAGAATGCCCTCATTGTTTTTTTTAACATCTGTATAGCGTTCCATTTTACGGATAAGCCATAATTTATTAAAGCAACCCCTTGACAGTGGATATTGAGGCTTTCCAGTCTTTTGTCATTACAGATCACACTGCAGTGAGTATCCTCATGTACATACCATTTTGCATATGTAGGAGTATGTCTGCGGATGAATTCTTAGAAGTGGAATTGCTGGTAAAAGCACATACACGTCAGTGGTATTGGTAGACGTTGCGAGTATCCTTTCAAGGAGGTTATAGCAATTTACACCCTTAATGAATGAGACATCCTCGCCGGCACAGTGAGTTATCAGACTTTTTGATCTCTGCCAGTCTGATAGATGAAAATTGGTATCTCAGTTCGTTTCAATTTGCATTTCTTTTATGAGTGCGGTTGAGCATTTTTTCACAAGGTGAAGATCCATCTGTATTTCCTTTTCTTGCAATTCATAGTCTTTGCCCATTTTTCAACCAGGTTGTCGGGTCGTTCACAAGTCTTTTAATTTTGTTATCTCTTTGGCTCATTTCTGTATTTGGCATAGTTCTCTCCTGGGGGGCTGAGGCAGAACTTGCATTCAAATGAGGCTCTGGAGAGTGAAATGAATGATGAAATGGGTCCATTTTCTTGGGTGTGGCCATTGTAGCCTCTGAGGCAGCTGGAGTCCTTGAGTGGTTTCTGGTCTCACCCCATCTGTGCTGCTTCAGAGCTGACAGCGGTCTTACTCAGGCAGACAGTGAGTGCCTATTGGTGTGTTAAACACGTGAGTGTGGATTGGTTTGCGGGGTGGACATGAATGAGACTGAGGAAGCCATGGGGCATGGGGATCTGGGCACTGTGTATTTGCATTTAGCAGATTCTCAGGAAAGAAAGACGGTAGCCACACAGAAAAAGTTCAAAAACATGGTGTCTGGGAAGTCAGGCAAATAGGGTACACTTATTTTTAAGTAATACGTCAGTTCCATTTTCAGTATGATGCTTGGTATGTTTATTTTTTCAGCTTTTAGACACCTTTTCACTTGAAGTTTCTCCAAACATAACGTATTGGTTCTTTTTTTTTTTTTAGTCTAACATTATTTATTTATTTTTATTAATTAATTTATTTATTTTACTTTACAACATTGTATTGGTTTTGCCATACATTGACTTGAATCCGCCATGGGTATACATGTGTTCCCCATCCTGAACCCCCCTCGTATTGGTTCTTAACTGAGAGTGAGCCCTCCCCCTCTGCCTGCCCCCCACCCTTAGCCCTGGGGCATTTGGCAATGCCTGGAGACATTTTTGTTGTCATATTCACAGGGGAGAGGGAAGGAGAATGCCATTGGCATCTAGTGGTTAGAGGTCAGGCATGCTGCTGAATATCCTGCAACACCCAGGACAACCCCACAACAGAGTTTTCAGCCCCAAATGTCAATAGTGTCAATACATAGAAAGTGTCAATACATAGAAATACATATAAGGCAATGAGGTCGAGCTGTTAATCTGGAAGAAAAAAAAAGACAACCCAATAGATCCACCATTTCCTTCAGTTTTCAGATATTCTGGACACTCTGTGGTGTCACAGTTGAACTCATTGATTTATTACATGTAGAGGAACTTAACCTGAAAAGGTATGGTGGTTGAAGGAAAACATACTGAGAATTTTATTTGGAAATGTAACTAGCACACTGTTTTGAAAGAAGTCTAATCTATGTTTGCTGAGTCTGGGGGGACTCCCCGCCCCCCCCCCCCCCCCCCCCGTGGGCTTCTGGTGGGAACCGGGCTGTCACTGCCCCTGCCCTGCCTCACGGCCTTCACTCTTTGCCCTGTGCTCACTCCAGATACAGAATGGGTAGGAATTTCTCAACCTGAGACTCCTGAAAGGCGAGAGTCAGCAGTACCCCAGCAGAGTGGCATTATCTGGGTATCCAGGCTCTGAACCCAGGTGATGCTGGGGCCCTGCTGGGCTCTGAGTCTCCAGCACCCCAATCTCCCAAGCAGGATGCCTGCGCGGGTGGCCTTCAACTCCAGGGGTTCAGAGGAACCAGCAGAAATACCCTCGGATTTTCCCCTTTTTTTGTTTTCAGAGAGGGAGGTGGGTGAGAGTGCAGGGTGGAGAGCCAGACCACCGAGCTGAAATCTTTATTCCTCTTTATTCCTGAAATAAAGAATAAAAAAAATCTTTATTTTGCTTAACTTCGGGCAGACCTCAGTCGTCTCGTCCTTATAAGAGGGGTAGCAGTAGCATTATTAGGAAGATGAACTGAGTTAGCAGATGGAAAGTACTTAGCACAGTGCCTGGAAGTGCTAGCTATTATTATTACTAGTTTCAGCTCTTGGAAGTTCCAGCCTTCTTGCCCCTTCTCTGCGTTTTGGGGGGAAAACCCTTTGCTGAGATGAGCCAGCTTCCTAGATTCCAGGGGGCTGGGGTGGCTTTCGTGTAGATAAGCGCCCCTGCTAGAGTCTGGGCTGGGCGCTGCTTCCTCCAGGAGGCACCAGCCCTTAGCTCTCTGTCGCCAGCTCCACCTGCCCACGGTGGCTTCCTGCGTGTCCCCTGGGCCTGCCTCTCTGAGAGGGTCTCCTCCTCATCCCACTCTCCTGATTCTGGTTTCCCACTTCTCACCACATCATTTGATGTGTCTGCCTTGGAAAAGCTCTAGTTGGAAGAAGAGAAGACGGTCATTTCTGGACCATGGGCCACCCGCCCACATAGGACTCAGCTTTAGTTAGGCTTGGGCTGGAGGGCTCCCTGCCCACGGCCCTCTAGGTCCATTTTAGCTTGGCCTCCACCACTGTCACCAGAAAGGGTTATTTATAAAATGCGGACAGTTTTTGTCCAGAGCCTGTAAACAGTCTACCCAAAAGTTGTTGGGTGAAGCCAACTTTTAATTTTGTTTTCTTTGCATTTACCTTGGAGGTTTGTATTCAGATAGTTTTCATGGATCATTTAATGGCTGGGGATCATAAGGGTCTCATGCCTGGGGGATGGGTTAACCTGAAAGCTTTCATCAGCACTTGAAGACATCACTGAATACGCAGAAGGCTCATGGGATGCAGTGAGGGAAAGGAGTAGATAAGCCCAGTCTCAAGGAGCTGCCCTCCAATGGGGGTGGCATGGCACATCCCCTGATAACATCAGGGGCTCGCAGTCTGTTGGGGGAGATACAGCCTCAGCCCTCATGGAACCCCCAGTCTGATGGAGGAGGCATAGGGTTAATTCACAGTCTGATGGGTGAGATTGTTCATATTCTCGGGGAGCTCTTGGTCTAATGGGGGAGGGACAAAGTCTGCTAATTTAGCCTGATGGAGGAGACCTGAGTCTTGCTTTCAAGACTGATTGTATGAGACACAGACAGAGTCCTCAAGGAAATAGATAGGAGCGGGCAGTTCTCAACCCAAACTTTCTTTCTGGTGACATGATGGAAGCAGGGGAGATAGGAGAAGCTTTGGCCACCCAGCAAAGAAGCAGATTCAGGAGTGGCTTTTGATTTGGCTGCAGCAGCCGCTTTCACTGGCCTCTGCTGGCCGAGCCCCACCCTGAAACACTGTGTGGGGGCTGTGCTATCTTTAGTGGTCACCCTTCGTAATCTTTAGAGGACGTTGCTGACGTGGCTGCTTCCTGGGCTGGACCTTTCTCCCTAGAGAGCTGGGGCCTTTTGCAGGGTGAGAATTTGTTTTGGGGCAGGGGAGGCCGTGGGGAATGTCTGGAGACTTCTAAAACCCGGCTGCTATTTTTTGCCTTCTCCCAAATCAGAGAGTGAGACTTTTAGACCCTTTGAACAATTGTCTTAGAGTCAGAAAATAAGAATATTGGAGAAAGAAATATCACTAGGCATCACCTAGTCTTATCTTCCCACTTCACAGAGGAGAATGCGGAGGCCAGGAGAAGGGAAGTGTATTTCTCAAAGCTGCTCAGTAGCTATGCTGGATCTGTGACCTGTATCTTGTCCCCAGCACAGGCCTGGTAACAGTAGTTTCAGGAGCTCCTGGTAAACGCTATGTCAGGTCAGTGAGTCCCCTGCTCACTGTGCTGTATGCTCTCATCCCACTTTGAGTTAAAAGCCAAAGGCCTGGGCTTCCCTGGTGGCTTAGTGGTGAAGAATCTACCTGCCGATGCAGGAGACCAGGAGTTCAATCCCTGATCTGGGAGCATCCCGCGTGCCTCGGAGCAACTAAGCCCGTGTTGTGTGCCCACAACTACTGAGCCTGAACTACACAGGCCCTAGAGCTCATGCTCTGGAACAAGGGAATTTACCAAAATGAGAAACTGCAGCTAGAGAGTAGCCCCCACTCACTGCAACTAGATAAAAGACTGCACAGCGATGAAGACCCAGCACAGCCAAGAATAATTAATTAATTAATTAATTTAAAAAACCAAAAAGCCAAAAGCCTTATCATGGCTTCGGGGCTGGCCTGATCTGACTTCCCACCTGCTGCCTCTCTGACCTGCCACTTTCTTTCTTATTCATGCTGTGCTTCTGGTTGTTCCTTGAATGTACTAGGACATTCCCATCTCAGGGCCTTTGCACTTGCTGATCCTTTTGCCTGGAATATCTTCCCCCAGATAATCTGTATGGCTCACTCCTTCACCTCTGTCAGAGAATCCTTACCTGGACATTCTAGATACAATGCTCTCCCTCTTTGCCCTTCTCTATCCCTTTTATTACCCTGTTTTATCTTTTCGCCAGAGCCTTTGTCACCATCTTAAAGGGTATATATTCATTTATTTATTAACTCTTCCTCATTTCCTGCCTTTAGAACATAAATACCAAAACATGATCTGTTTTGTTTGCTGCTGTATCCTAGGCAACCAGAATGTGCCTGGCACATAGTAAGTGCTCAGAATCTGTTTGTTCAAGGGAAGAAGAGAAGAATAAAGGCGGGCATTGAAATCCAGGCATGTGGTCTTAAGAATGGTTTGACTGGGTTAGTTTGTGATTTAGAAAAAGGATTAAACATATTGGGGTGGCAGAGCTCCATCACTTTCCAGTGGCCGTCTGGACCTTTCTCTTTGGTACGGTGGTAGGCTGGCAGCATTTCCAGTCTGCCCCTGAGTTCCATCTACCTTGCATGATCCTTATACTTATAACTGCAAAAAAACTAGGTTACACTTCACTCTCCCCAGAAAGAGAGTGTTTTATGAACACCCTGGATATAGAGAGGCTCTGAAAACTGCATTGGAGTGCCCTGGCCCTTTGCCAGATGACGGACTGGGGATTGCACTGGTGGAAGGAAGTGGCATCTTCCCTACGGTTTTCAAATCTTAATCTGCATGACCAGACTCCTCCTGAGGGACAAAGACAGGCACTAGAAGATTTGAGTTGAGGATTCAGGAGAAGATTGGGTGTGGGGGTGCATACACTCAGCATATGAATTTTGTATGGACTCATGAAATTGGGAGGTAGGAACGGGAAGCTGCTAGCTCCTGGGTTCTTGTCCTGCCCCTTTTGTGGGTGGCCTTGGTGGGTTACTTCCCCTCTCACAGCCTAGCTTCCTCATCTATAAAGTGAGCTTTGGGCCACCCCTCGGTGGGGGTTGGGGTTAAGGCTCCTGGGGATCCATGTGGATTTGCTCCTCAAAGTCCCTTCTAATTTAACATCCCTAACATCAGCTGCATTTAAATTCACTGCTCTCTTTGGATCAAATATCAGACGTTTGGTGAAATCATGGCTTCCTTGATATGCTGGAAATAAAGGTGACAGTTTAAAAAAAAAATAAATGTTTAAAAAGTTTTCTCAGTGCCAGTTACTTTAGTAACTGTGGGATTTTTTTCTTTCTTTTTCTTGGTCTTAACCTGTAAGCGATTACAAGATCAAACGAGTTTCAGTTTGAGTCCTCCCTGCTTTACAGTCTGAACCTATATCACGTTGACTTATCACATTTACTTTCAGCTAGTCTGGCTGTTCTTAGGGAGGCCCTATCAGCTGCAGTGTTCAGGCCTCAGGGTAGGAAGACGTGGTTTTGGGCAGTTTGGAAGCTGGATTTTCAGTGTTGCTATAGACCTGGCCCCTCTTTGCCTCTTTTCTGCAAACCACCACACCCCTCCCCAACCTGACTCAAGTGAGCTGTTTGTTATGCAGTGGTCTACTCAGGAAGAGTGTCTAAATTCCAACCATTTCCCAAATCCTTACCTCTTGCCCAGGACCAGACATTTACTGGGCCCAGTGCAATGGAAATGCGGGGCCTCTTGTTTAAGAATGACTAAGGATTTCAAGACAGGGACAACACAGCATTAAACCAAGTGGGGGGCCTTGTAAGCTTGTGAAGCTGGACTCTGCTCTCCTATCTTCCAATACCAGGACCATGGAGATCTATAAACACATTTCAAGAGTCATTATAAATTCCCTCAGAAGGAATTTGAGTTGTTTCTGTCATGGCCTGTGTGATTCAGGGCAGCTGTCCTGAGCATCTGTGTGTTTGGAAAATCACTCCAGCCCTGTGGACAGGGTTTGGATGGTGTTCATGGGTGCTGATGCGAGGTGCAGAGAAGGATGGTATACAAGGGGTTGTGTTGCCCAAGCAGCCCTAAGGATACTGGGGGGTCCTTTCTTGCAGGAACATCATTTGTTTTGCCTTTTAGAAAATCTTTGGATGAATTATCTATACAGTGGAATATTATTCAGTCATAAAAAGGTATGAAGTAATGATGCATGCTACAACATGGATGAATTTTGAAAACATTAAATGAAAGAAGCCAGACACAAAAGGCCACATACTGTATAGTTCTGTTTATGTGAAATGTCCGGAATGGGCAAGTCCATAAGATAGAAATTGGTGGCCAAGGGACGAGGAAAAGGAGGAGTGACCACTGATGGATATGTTTTTTTCTTGAAGGGGAAGGTGATGAAAATATTCTGAAATGAGGTGGTCATGATAGTTATACAACTTTGTGTTTTGTGAGTATGCTAAAAACCACCAAATTGGATAGGATTTTTTTTAAAAAAAGAAACTTTAATCTTCATTTATCTCTTTATTTTATGTCTTAGGTCAGGCTATGCACCGTGGGCAGGATCTAGTTCTCTGACTAGGGAGGGAACCCATGCCCCCTGCATTGGGAGTGGAGTCTTAACCACTGGTCCGCTAGGGAAGTTCCCGAATAGGGCAGTTTAAAAGGGTCAGTTTTATGGTTTGGGAACTATATCTCAATTTTTTTTAAACTAGAAGGAAAAAAAAAAAAAGATCTAAGGTCTTTTGAGGGCTTGGCATTTAACTCTCTTACCCCTCTGCCCTTGATGGATGTGGCTGGTTCCTTGCAGGAGTGGCCGTTCTTCCCTTCCCTGAACCCCTTCCCTCTTCTTCCTGCCTCACCCTCGGTCACAGATCCTCTCTCAAGCAGCCCTCCTGCAAAGCCTGTTTTCCAGGAAAGATCTATTGGAAGTCTTCATGCTCAGTGGATCTGCGGCTGCTAAGACGCAGCCTCTCCCGAGGCATTTGCATATTAGCTTCTAAAGGGAGAAAGCTTTTAGGTGAGAAGAAGGAACGTTTAATTTTAGAATTCCAAGTAAGAGCAAGAAAGCTTGTGTGGAAGGTTATTCTTTTTCACGGGGTGGAGTACTCTCAGCGCCTCTAAGGCTCCGGGTCGGCAGGTCTCCTTTCCGCCCATGGATCTGGCCGACCCCGAGGCAGGGCCAGTCTGGTGACGAGTAGCAGGCCAAGAAACACCCTTTCGGGAGGAGCATCTTTGCCCAGACCCACCCAGGCTTCGTTTGACATTTTCCAAAGAGGTTGCCATTTTGATTTTGGGGGGCTGTTGGGAAGAAATAGCCCTTCTGGTCAGGTTCGTTTTTGCTCTGTGGCTGCACTTGGTTTTTGAGTCAGGTGGGCCCTGTTTGGGAGAGAGAGCCCTTCTTCCCTGGCTCTTCTCTGCTCTTGCTCCTGTCAGTTCAGTGCTGCTGCCCTTCCCCGGGGCTCCTTCACCACCCCCACACCCCCCACTTCCCTCTTCACATCTCCTGCCGCCTTCCCCGCTGTCAAGCCCCATCCTCCAAGATCTGATGTGGCCCAACCTTGGTCTCTCTGAGATTCCCCTTTAGTCACTGTTAAGCCCTCTTCCTTCATATTTTCTGCAGCTCTTGGATCCCAAGACCTTTATCTTAATCATGTTTGGATCTTCAATGCCTAACATGGTATTTGTACACAGTAAGCCCTTAATAAATGCTTTTGGATTACACTGAACCAAGATGGTGTTTGACCCTATGAGAAAAATGAACTCAGCGAGGGAGGTGCCGAGGACATTGTAAGCCTCAGGAATGACTTGATAAGAGACAAGGACATAGCTTGTGTGGTATGAAGGGTGGGAGACTGGGGACACCTCAGAGCTTCATGTCATGAGCTCAGGGCATCTCTGGAGCTTCCCCGTGGAGGAGCTGCTTCTGTGGAGTATCCTTTCCTGAAAGATGTCTTGAATTTCAGGTTTCATCCTTAGCCAGAAGGACCTGCATGAACAAATATTTATTGTGTGTACTGCCATGCACTGATCTAGATTCTTCCACTTGATTGGAGCTCTTTTGGGTGGTGGAGGACCACAGCGCCTCTGAATATGCCCTGCCTGGCCTGGAAGAGTTGCTTTTCCTTGAGCCTCTTGAGTTTTCTCCAGATCCCTGGGGATGTTAAAGTCTTGAGTGATGGCTCATGGGAAAAGTGCATTGGTGCTTCTGTCTTAAACACTGCTGTTCACACCCTGCCTCTGAGGGGAGGGATGGACTAAGAGTAAGACAGGGCTGTGTGTTCCACCACATTTATCTGGTGGATGAATGCGGCCCTGGCTGTGTCCGTCAGAGTCCCAGGATGAGATGACCGGCAAAGGGTTTACTGGGGAGACTTTAGTGAAGGGGAGTATTTAGAGAAGGCTGGTCAGGGTTAGGGAAGCCAAAGGGTAGGCAGGCACCCCTGGGGTTGGCAGCAGTGGGAAGCTGCTGTCTTCCCCCTGGCCAAGAGGACAGAGCTCCGGAGTTGGGAAGATGGGGCCCCTGACAATAGCTGTGATGCTGAAGGGATACAGCCACTGCCAAATTGTGGTGAAACAGAAGGAAAGTGTAAGTGTTAGTCGCTCAGTCGTGTGTGACTCTGCGTGACCCTATGGACTGTGTAGCCAGGCTCCTCTGTCCGTGGGATTCTGTAGGCAAGAATACTGGAGTAGGTTGCCATTTCCTTCTCCAGGGGATCCTCCCGACTCAAGGATCAAACCCGGGTCTCCTACATTGCAGGCAGATTCTTTATCATCTGAGCCACCAGGGAAACAGAAAGAAGAGGGGAATAAGTGCTTTGCCTTTGCCCAGTTCAGCTGGAAGCTTAGGGAGCCCAGTTGCTGCAGTAGGTGGTCCAGTAAGGCAGAGAACCATGTGTGCTTCTGTGTGTGTGTGTGTGTGTGTGTGTGTGTGTGTGTGTGTGTGTGTGAGTGTGTGGTTGAGAATACCCACTACCCCCTGGCTGCTGGGGCATTCCAATGCCCAGCTGGCTCTTATACATTTCTCAGGTTATTCAGGATGTGACCGGTCAGCCAGTGTTTCCTTCCTCCCAGCATCATGGCTTGTAAAGAAGAAAGTAAGTACGCTGTCGACATCAGCAGGATGGGCACTGGGTATTTGACTGTAGCAGGAATAACATGACATTCATTGGCAGCAGGCACTCAGCATCCTAAGCATTTTCCCGGCATCCTCTTATTCAGTCTTCGCAATAACTCCAAGCAGGCAGGTACTGTCCTAATCCTCATCTTCAGAGTGGGACTGAGGGAGTTAGTGAGTTGTCCCGTTGCAACAGCTAACAAGAGGCAAAGTTGATTCTGTCTTTGTCAGTCACTCTGATTTTGTCAGAGTGATGTGTCTGACTGCTGCATGCATACGTGCACCCGCCACTGCCTCCCCGGGTCCCCTTCCCCCGCCGTGGGGCCCTACCCTCGCTGTGGTCAGTACTGCGCTTGTGCTGGGATGGTCTTCCCACTTCCTCTCCACTTGACCCAATTGAACCCACTTTTGGGACCCAACTCAGATCTCACTTCCTCTGCGAGCCCTTCTCCAGCCATCCCAGCCCCCACGCCTCCCCCACTCAGGCAGCGGCAGGGTACTGCCCACTCTCCCCTCCAGCCACTTTGAGTGTGTCCATCTCTTCAATCTCCAAGAAGGCTCCAGCTTTCTTCAGTACAGATGTTAGGTCCTGAGTGTTCTTGGAACCCTTCCCTTGCTCCAAAGTTTTAATTGAAGAGGCTAGAGTAATTATTCCAGGGTTCAGGGGACCAACAGTGATGGTGCCCATGGACCAACGACATAGGGGAGATGCCATCACCGCTGCAAAGCCTGGGGAAACTTCTTCAGAGGGAACTGCCCCAGAGCCCAGGGAGGGCCGGAGCCCTGGGAGAGGGGCCGCGTGGCAGGCGGTGATGGATCGGAGGGTTGGTTTTCTCCTTGGTTAGTAAATGCCCGCTGAGAGCCAGCAGGGAGGGGGTCTTTAAAAGGAAAGAGAATCAGCGAGAGATGAGGTCACAGAAGCTTACGGTCTCATTGAGTGTTTTCAGGAGAGATGACAGACACAAAGTGTCTCCCCCGGTGTATCAGCCCGGTGGCCACGCCCAATGGAGGTGGACATGTGAGGAGCTGGAATTGTCGCAGATCCCCTTCTTACAGGACAGGCAGTGGTGAGGGTAGTCCCATGGCCCCCGGGAGGATTTCCCCAAAGGCCTCCCACAGGCCACAGAGGCAGTGGGGTGGAGCATAGCCAGTCTGCGTCTCAGCAGTTTTAAAGCCTCACGGTTCTTTTGAAATGTCTCTGAAGGTTCTTGGAACTTTGTGTAATTGCAGACATCCTTCACCTCTGGGGCTGACACCGAGGAGGGGGCTAAGCACCATGTCCCCCCCCACCCCCGCTCCCCAGCCCGCCCCAAGCATCACCCGAGGCTCCCTGGTGTTGCGCAGGAAGAACCTCAGCCGCTCTCAGCGTGGTGTTGCTTAATCTCATTTTTCTCTATTCCTATTTTTTCCACCCACTCCTGTTAGCCTCAGCCCATCGACACTGGAAGGGCAGAGTGCGTTTCAGGGAAGCTGTTGGGAGGAGGAGAAGCAAATGGAAGGCAGAGAGCCTTTCTCTTGGGCCTCTCTGTGCTAAGTGTCTGTGGATTTTTCTTTCTGCTGAGCCTTGGATGGGCCAGGAGGTGCTTCAGACATTCTAAATGCCTCTTCTTCCCCAGAGCTCATCGCCCACCCTCTGAGCTCCAGGCCCTCGAGCTAATGGTTCTTGCTACCTGGAAAAACGCGCTCGCCCTCTGCATTGCCTTGTTAGACGCTAGGGAGCAGTGGGGTCTGTGGAGAATTCCGCGGCTTACCCTCCATCACGAGAGTTTCTGGGCTCGCGATCTTCAAGTTGCAGGTTTGAATGTTACTTGGAGTAGGTGTGGCTGCTTGGCTTGGCAGAGACTCAGGAAGGAAACTAGTAGGGGTGGGTAACACAGCCTGGGTGAAAACTTAGAGGCAGGAACCGGTGGAGACACTCCGGAGAGGACAACTGTTCCGTGTGGCTGAAGCTTGGGAAGAAGGGGGAGATGAAGCTGAAAAGGCCAGCTGGGCCCCAGAAGGGACTTGACCGCTGTGCTTGGGCCTGTTTTCTACATCAGTTCTTGGGAAGCGCCAGGGCTTGGGTGTGGCTGGGGTCAGTTGTAGTGGTAGATTTGACCTCTGGGCAGGCTGCAGAAGCTAAGACCTGACTGGGGAGAAATTTTGCATTTTTCAAAAAAGGAGACGTTTCTGCATATCAGACTGGATCACTCTCTGGTGCTGTGGCGTCTTGATACTGTGTAGGTTTCAGAGATCAGATAATGCTTTGGTTCAGGTTTTAAACTTTCATTATTCTTTATTACGTAAATAAAACATAATAACGATAAGCAAAGAGGAAAAGGAAGTGAAATTAGTGTTACCCATCATCCCGCCATAAAAATATGGAAACCATAATATAACTTTGAGAGAATGAACGTGGTACACAATGAAATCTGGTGGCCAAAATACTTTGGTGACCTGATGCGAAGAGCCAACTCATTAGAAAAAACCCCCATGCTGGGAAAGATTGAAGGCAAGAGGAGAAGAGGACGACAGAGGATGAGATGGTTGGATGGCATTACTGACTCGATGGACATGAGTTTGAGCAAACTCCGGGAGTTAGTGATGGATAGGGAAGCCTGGCGTGCTGCAGTCCCATAGGGTCGCAAAGAGTCGGACACGACTGAGTGATTGAACTGAACTGAACTGAAATATCATTTACATTGAAAACTTGGGTGTGGAGACTGCCCCAACACTTGTGTATTTACAAGGTGGAAGCAAACTGTAGGTGTTTTATTCTGTGTGTGTATGTATGTGTAATTTTTATCCCACTTAAAAACTACATGCTTGCCTCAAACTCAGACTGAAGGGTATAAAGAGAAACCCCCTGCCCACCTTCCCACTTTAGCCCCTAATTCTACTCCTCAGAGGTCACCTCTTTAAAAGTTTCCAGTGCATCTTGGAAGACATTGTGCTCAGTGAAAGAAGTCAGACAAAGACATGAAACTGTATGATATCACTTATATGTGAAATCTAAAAAATAAAACAAGCTAGTGAATATAATAAAAAAAAAGAGGCAGACACAAACAGGTGGTTGCCATTGAGGAGAAGAAGGTGGGAGGGGCAAAATAGGGATGGGGAGTAAGAGGTATAAACTATTAGCTATGAAATAAGCTACAAGGATATATTGTACAACACAGGGAATATGGGCAATGTTTTATTATAACTGTACATGCAATATAACCTTTAAAAATTATGAATCACTACATTGCACACTTGTAACTTATTTAAGATTGTGGTCAAGGAAGGGGCTTTCAGAAATCAGTGTTGTGGAGGTCAGGAAAGGGGAAGATGGAGAATTTTTGAGGCCTGGGCTGTGTCTGGATTTGTCCTGTGGATGCTGGTGAGGGGGAGGGTGCGTAGAGGTGAGTAAGACTGTGGACAGGGCCAGCTATGGTGTCCGATTTTACCTCCTGGGCGTGGAGAGATGGTTTGGGGTGGAGAGATGGCAGGCATGCAAATAAGCATGAGACATGTCAGGAAGCAGTGACCGTCACTGATAGATATTTATAAAAATACCCTTGTTTGACAAAATGAAAAGTTGGCACGTCTGTGTTAGTACCCTAAGTTAAAAAAAAAAAAAGTTTTAACAATTGATGAATACTGAAAATCTGAGCGAGACAGCAGAACTGGATGGGGGTTTGTAAATATCATACTTGGTTCAGGTTTTGTATCCGGCTATGCAACCTGGGGCTGCACCTTAATTTTTTTAGATCTCTGTTTCCTTACCTGCCATAAATCAGGAGTCCTCAACCCTGGCTGCACATTAAAATCACCAGGAAACTTAACAGAAGAGAAAAAACCAATGTCAGAGCCCCTGTACAGTCCAGGTGTATCCAAATCTCTGCGAGTAGGACCTGGGAATTTTTTGTTAAATTTTCTTCCAGTTTGGGAATTTTTTAATGCAGCCAACATTGAGAACCTCAGGATTAGGATCATCCTAATTGCACATTTTTGTCCTAAAATATTATGATTCTATTTACTATATCCTACAATGTTGTTTCTTTTTTAATACTATGCACAAAATGTTATAAGCTTCTTACATATGAAGAAGTCTTACTTTTAATTTTTTTAAAAAAACAACTCCCCATAATTCTCATCAGGCCAATGGTTTAATGTCAATTTCCTTTGTCCAGTAAGTCAAAATCATAAACGTAGTAAAACATCAAATAATTGTTGACCCAGGAGTTGAAAGCATGGACTTTCACTTCTCATTCCCACATTTTAAAAAAGGTACTGACACCTCCATTTGTAAAGAAGACCCTGAAGAGTTCAGAGAGAAGACATTACTGGAAATGTGTTTTGCTAGAAGAATTGTGTATACCGTAAGTTCCAAACGAGGAGGTCCAGTCTCAGGTATCTTTATTGAATCTAGGTTCTACATGGAGTAGGAGGTGTTTAAAGAGGAGGTCCAGTCTGGGGTGTCTTTATCGGATCTAAGTTTTACATGGAGTAGGAGGTGTTTAAAGAGAGTCGGTGCTGTTTTATCTTCACCATTGAAGTTTTTGGTTTTGTCTCTTCCTAAATGAGTCATTTTTTAAAAAGGAACCTAACTTGGGGAGGTGGGGAAACCACTGCTGGGAGGTGCCAAGGAGGGGGTGGGCACTGAGGCTGACAGTCAGGGTACTGAGTTCACAATTGGGTGGTTGACCCAGGAGGGGCGGAACCAGGAACCTGTCTGCAGAGGGCATATCAGGACCAGTGGGACAGTTTGGTGGTAGTGATGCGGGGAGTGGGTGGGGAAGTTGGGATGAAATGGTAATGATGTTGTTTATTAATTTACTAAGTATTTTCTGGAACACACCCAACAGACATAGGGCCTGGTATCAAGGCTCAATCCACATGTGCTAGGAAATTAAGAACAAAGGGGAAGGAGCTTTCTAGTTTTTCACTTCATCTGGGGACACAAATCATGAAGGTCAGGCATGTCTGTATTTCCTGCCTTTACAAGTAAGCAACCTGAAGTTACAGTGTCCCATACCAGTGTGAACGGTAGAAGTGAAAATGTTAGTCCCAGGCAGGATTTCAGAGGAGGAAATGTGGCATCCTGGAGACCCCATGGTGGAGGGCCAGGGGGTGTGATGAAACATACAGTGGAGTCAACCAGATGTTGGTGGAGAACCCTGTGGGACCTCACACGTCACTTCCTCTTTCTGTGCTAATTTCTCCCACCTGAAAAATGATCTCACACACCTGAGTCCCCCAGATCCCTGATTGCTGATCAAAGTGTCCACTGCTCCTGTTGCCTGGGGAGGGAGGAGAGGGACAGAGAGTGGGGAGGTGTCGACAGGCCCCACGTGGAAACCAGAAAACCAGGGCAGCTGCGTGGGATTGGTCCCCGTGTTTGGGGTGAGAGAGGAGCACAGGGCAGGTGCTCTGGGCACTGGGAGGAGTTGCGTGTCTGTGGGATGTTGGCCGGGCACGCTCCTTTAATTCCATACCTACCCCTGCCTCCCAGGAGTGCTCATTTTCATCTTTTCTGAGTGCTGTCAACCTCCTGCAGTTGGGCTAGCATGTTTTCTAAGCTTGTCACAAACTTCCTGTTTAGGTCTGATCTGGGGCTTTGTGTGTTTCGAAACCCTGGCACTGACAGAAGTCCAGCGCTTCTCTCTTCATAGTCATGAAGAGCCCCTTTTGTCCTCCTGCCTTTTGCTGATTTTGGCCATCCTTCTTTGCAAACCTTCCCCCTGGGAAATGCTCTCTAGCTTCTGCACTTGCTCCTCTTAGGGAGGGTTGAGAGCTGTGAGATCTGAAGGTTGGAAGAAGGGAGGGCAGCACACTTATTGGGCCCCTTATATAATGCCAGGCACTGTGCTAGATGTTTTCCTACATTTCTTGTTTTATTTAGGCTTCACATTAGCTCATGCAGAACCAGACTCAGAGAGGGGAAGTGACCAGCGTAAGTTGGACAGCCACTGTGTGACAGGGTTAGGATTTGATCCCAGGCTTGATTCCAGAGCTCCTGGTATTTCCACTGTGCCTTTGGTTCCATGGGTTTGGCGAGATCTTGATTTCTTAGTGGGCATCTTGGTGAATAGGATTGCCTTCCCCTCCATCGGTTCCTCCTGGACCTTGTTGGTTTGTTTTTAGTTTGGAGTATAATTGGCTTTGAGGGCTTCCCTGGTAACTCAGCTAGTAAAGAATCCGCCTGCAATGCAGGAGACCCTGGTTCGATCCCTGGATTGGGAAGATCCCCTGGAGGAGGGCATGGCAACTCACTCCGGTGTTCTTGCCTGGAGAATCCCCATAGACAGAGGAGCCTGGTGGGCTATAGTCCATGGGGCTGCAAAGAGTCGGGCACGACTGAGCACAGCACGTAATTGCTTTACGGTGTTGTGTTGGTTTCCACTGTACGTCGGCGTGAATCAGCCACAAGTATACACACGTCCCCTCCTCCCTGACCCTCCCTCCGCCCTGCAGCCCATCCCACTCCTCTCGGTTGTCACGGAACACCAGGTTGAGCTTCCAGTGGTACAGGGCAGTCTCCCACTAGCTCTCTGTTCTACATGTGGTAATGTGTATGTTTCAGTGCTACTCTGTCAATTTGTCCCACGCTCTCCGTCCCCTGCTGTGTCCCCAAGCCTCCCAGAGCCTTGTTATTCAGGTGCTGTCCATTCTGTCTGCATAGTGTGTGATCTGATGGCCCATGAGTGCCCTGTTGACTTTCACTTTTCCCAACCATCCTCCTGCTTTGGCCCCGGAATTCTTAGAATTTAAAAAAAAAAAATTTATTGGAGTGTAGTTACTTTACAACAATTTCTGCTATGCAGCAAAGTGATTCAGCTATATATATATAATATATCCCCTCTCTTTTGGATTTCCTTCCCATTTAGGTCACCGCAGAGCATTGAGTAGAGTTCCCTGTACTATACAGAAGGTTCTTGATAGTTCTCTATTTTATACATAGTAATGTATATATGCCGATCCCTGTCTTCCCATTCATCTCACCCTCCACCCCTTTCTCCCCTTGGTGTCCATACATTTGTTTTCTACATCTGTGTCTCTATTTCGGCTTTACAAATAGGTTCATCTGTACCATTTTTCTAGAGGGACTCTAAATTTTTTTTTTTTTGCATGGTCCCCAGCTGATAGTTGAAATGGGTTAAGGCCAACTCCCTATTTCCCAGAAGTGGAGGATCCTCTTCCCTACGTTTACCAGCCTGCTGGTCACCGTGAACTCCATTCAGCCAGATTTGGATTGCTCACATTTTAAGCTCTTCCCATGAAGGAGGGAGGAAGATAGGATATCTGTGTGAGGGCAAGCAGATAGCTAAGCAGGGGTTCCAAGACCTTGAATACGCAGGAGGCGGACAGAGAGCTCCATCAAGCCATCCTCATTATTATCATGGTGGCTGTTACAGGGTGTCAGACTCTGGGGGCTCCTACAAAGGAAGAATAGTTACCCTTCCAAAACTTCAGGAATGCCCTGTGTCCCTTCCCTTACCTGTCCCAGTTCTCTTGTATTTTCTTATATTTATACTTCTAGAAGTATATTGTCTGCACTCCATCAGAATTGTTCTGTAGATCAAGTAACATCTACCATTGTAGACTCTGTGTTGAGCAGTGGGCAATTCCAAGCATTCAACACATATATTAATTACCCTCAAGGGATGTGCTGTCTGCTTGGAAACTCAGCAGATGGAACACTTGCCAAGAGAAGCTAAATGCAGTGAACTCACAAGAACACGGATTGCTCAGCAAGTTGGGACTCAAATAGGGTGCTCAGAGGGGTGGAGCTCAGAGGGGACACTGGGACCTTGAGGGGCGCATGGGGTGGAGCATGCATGTGGGAAACAAGATTGAAGAAGGCTCCTTCCAATTATATAGGACAGCAATGGGTAAAAACATTGCTGTGAGCTATGATAAATACTCTCCACATACTCAACAAGGAGAGAAAACAAAATCAGAAAAGAGAAGAGAAATAGAAGATGTAAAAAAGATTCCAGTGGAACTTTTAGAGCTGAAAGATACAGCATTGGAAACAAAAAACATACTGGATGAGATTAAAGTAGATTAGACACCAACTTGAAGTCATGGCAATAGAAACTGTCCAAGAAGAAGCACAGAGATATTTAAAACAAAAGCATAGCATTGACTTGTGGGACATTAAGTGGTCTAACACATCTGTAAGTGAAGTCTCAGTGGGAGAGGGAAAAATACTTGAACAAATAATGGAGAAAAATTTTCATAATTCCGTGAAGACTATAATTCAATGATTGGAAAACTATGACTTGCAGGCCAACTATGGCCTGGAGCCTATTTTTGTATATAAAGTCTTATTGGAACAGAAAAACCAAACAAGACAATGGTGTGGGAAGGTTCATCTGGATGTGTCCCCTGAACCAGGGGGGATGCTGGGAGGTCAGTTAGAAGACGTTTATTATATTAAATTTAAGGGATGAAATGTTGAGGCCTTGGACCAGGGTGGTGGCATGAATATAGACAAGGAGAAAGAGAGATGGAAGATTTCAGACCCCAACTGGGATTTGACTTGCTGCCTGTGAGACCTTGAGCAGGTGACTTCATTTCTTGAAGCTCAGTTTCATCATGTATGAGCAGACGTTCAGAACACTGCATGGGACTAGTGTGTGAGGGTTTTAACTTGGGTCGCACCCAGCAGGACTGGTGACTGACAGGGAGGGATCAGGGGAGCGGAGAATGAGGACTGAAAGGGTTGAATGCGGGGGTCTGGGAGAGTGATGCAGACCAGACAGAAAGGGGTGGCGCTGTGTGGGGTCCCAGCATTCTTCAGTTGGAAGAAGGCCCTTCTCCTAAACCCAGGTCGCCACGGGCCTGTCCCAGAAACCCACAGCCACATGGACTGTGCGTGTCTGAGCCCACGGCCTCTCGTTTCAGCTGCACCCTCAGTGATGCTGGCCTGTGACCTGCTCTCTCTCCCGTCAGGGTCGGCACTGGGTGATGTGAGGGAGACCTGTGGGGGTGCTGGGTTTCAGGGCTGTCCTGAGAGACATTCCCCGCCGTCCCCACTCCCTCCAGTCCCCTCCTGTCTGTCCTTGGTCGCTCAGGAGACAACCGGCCTTCGGTGATTTCAACCCCTCGCCCAGCAGCAAGCCCACTCAGGTTCTCACCTTCCCCGTGGTGCCATGATCTCCATCTGGGCTCATCCCTTCCACTCAGAGGAGGACACGCCCCTCTTCCTCCTGGCCAGAGAGAACCTTCTTCCTGCAGCCGGGGACTCACTCCTGCAGTTCCTGGGACCTCACCCCCTCCAGTTGTGCTGCTGGAGTCTTTCCTCAAACCTTCACCCCCTCTTTGTCTCCTTCCCTCCCTCCTTCCTTCCTGTGCTTTCCCAGACGGAGAGAACCTGCCCTTGGGTTTTGGTCCTATACTGAGGCAGCCCGCTCAGGCCGGCTTCTGCCCTTGGCAAGGGAGGATGCGGTGGATTTGCTGCACGGGGCTCCTGCTTCCACATGAACTGCTCTCCCCACGTCACCTGTGGTCTCCATGTTACCACACCCAACAGACGCTTCGGTCCTTATCTTTCTGGAGCCTTTGCTACTTCTGATACTGTGGACAACTTCCTCCTTCTTGCAACTCTCATTTCTCTTGGCTTCTTTTATTCTGCAAATAAATCTCTCAGCCACTATTTCTTGAGCATATCCTATGTTCTGGTCTCTGGGGCATACCATAATACCATGTCCCTGCTTTCAGGGAGTTTCTAATCTAGTGTGAGGGGAGATGGATAAAAATATAAATAAAAGTCAGATGGTGATGAGCGTAACAAGGAAGAATACAACAGGGAAGGGGGATGGGTGCTGGGGTTGTTAGGAGGGTCTGAGAAGGTGACATTATCGTGGAAACCTGAAGGAAGTGAAGGATGCCTGGAGGAAGAGTGTTCCAGGCAGGGGACAAGCACATGCAAAGGCCCTGGGGTGGGAGCCTGCTTGGGATGTTAGAGGAAGCCATTGTGTTTGGATGAAACTGAAGAAGGGCAGTGTAGAAGGGTTCAGGGAAGAGGCTGGGTCAGCTCATGTGAGTCTTGTGGGACATTTCAAGGACTTTGCCTTTTACTTTGAGAGAGATGAGACACTCCAGGAATGTTTGGGGCTTCCCAGCTGGTGCTAGTGGCAAAGAACCCGCTTGCTAATACAGGAGACATAAGAGACGTGGGTTCCATCCCTGGGTCGGAAAGATCCTCCGGAGGAGGGCATGACAACCCACTCCAGTATTCTTCCCTGGAGAATCACAAGGACAGAGGAGGCTAGCAGGCTACAGTCCATGGGGTCGCAAAGAGTCGGACACGACTGAAGTGACTCAGCACACACACGGGAATGTTTTGAGCAGAAGAGTGACTTTTAAATGATCACTTAGGAGGTTGTGGGGAGCCTAGTGTATTAGTCTGCTAGTATTCCAATAACAAGAGTACCACAAACTGGGTGGCTTAAACAGCAGGAATTTATAGTCTCATTGTTCTGAGGCCAGAAGTCCGAGAACAAGACGTCTGCAGGGCAGCGCTGCCTCGAAGGTCTCTAGGGAAGGACATGTTCCAGGCCTCTCTCCTAGCTTCTGGTAATTTCCTGGTTCGTGGCAGTGACTCCAGTCTTCACATGGTGCGGTCACTGTGTAGGTGTCTGTGTCCAATTTCCCCTTTTTGTAAAGACAACAGTCATATTGGATGAGGGACTCACCCTGCTCAGGGTTGGAGGAGGAAAAAGCAACCCACTCCAGTGTCCTTGCCTGGAGAATCTCATGGACAGAGGAGCCTGCAGTCCATGGGGTCGCAGAGAGTCAGGCACGACTGAGCACCTAGCACATTGCTCAGTGTATGATGGATGACCTCAGCTTAACAGCTTATGACATTTGGCTTCAACCCTATTCCAGATAAGGTCACGTCCTGAGGTCCTGGACTTAGGGCTTTCATGTAAGAATTGTGGGGAGACACAGCTCAACCCGTAACACAATTCAACCCACAATATATGGATTATAGACGGGCAAGGGTGGAAGTATGGAGACCAGCTAGGAGGTTAGAGCGATATGCTAATAAGAGAAGCTTTTTGGACCAAAGTGGTAGCTGTGGAGGTGGTGAGAGTCTGCATGTATTTTGCAGACAAAGCTGACATCATTTGCTGACGGGTTGGACATAGAGTGTAAGGGAAAGCGGGGAGTCACAGTGACTCCTGGGTTTGGGACCTGAGTGACTAGAAGTTTAGAGTTGAGTGTCTTCCTTTCTTAAATCCTCTCTACCCCCAGGAACCCTAGAAGGGCCTCTTACTGGGCAGTCCTTCCACTGCTGGGTTCTTCAGGGCTCCATCCTTAGCTGCTTCTTCAGTCCCTCCTGGTTGATATGATCTGTCCCCATGGTGAAGCCAGATATCCTGAATGTGCTTTCTGGGTCACCCCTACAGGCCCTGGCTCTGGAGGATGCTGAAGGAGGAAGACACAGAAGCAGGACGACCCTGAGAGATTAAGCCTCTTAATCGTGAAAAAGGTAGCTTCTCTGACATCCTGGGTGTTTGAATGCTCGTTTCTCTGATCCTTGTGGTGTGGAAAATGCCCCACGGAAGGGAGGTCAGCTGCACTGGGCCTGGACACCCACGTGCGTGTGTGCATTCCAGGCAGATTCTTTACCTCCTGCGCCACTAGGGAAGCCCCCTCGGGGGTGGATATCCAGGCACAAATGGAAAATACCTGATCGCTCTTAATATATTCTCATTTGGAATATATTAAAAGGGATGTTTCTACTTTAGAACCCAAATAGGGCTTTTTGTTGATTTGAGTGAGTGAAACTTTGCATTATTGGGTCAGCTGCATGGAACCGATTGTTGGCTGTGGGGGCTGGAAGGAGCCCAGAAACCCTCGAGTCAAACTCTATCCCTTTTAGAGTTGAAAAGACACTGGGAGATCAAGTGACTTGCTCACGGCCACTCGTTAGTTCATGAAAGTGTTTCTTGAAAGTCCGTTATATTTTCTCAAGAAAAGCAACACAAAGGCACAAAAGCAACACAAAGGAAACAGGGAAAAGCAAAATCTGAGCAAGTGCTAGGAAAAAGCTGTGGATGAGTGCTTATTTTCCATTTCTCAGTTTGGATTCCTTGGGGTTGTGAATGTCATAAAACGGAACTCAAAGGGCTCCCATGGCACAGGGAATTAATTAAGTGACTTGTACCAGCAAAATGCAGAGATGGGATCGACTACAGGGTACATGTGTGATAGCAGCTCAGCTTGTCATCAGCAGTCCAGTTTCTTCCCTTCTCTCTGCTGCTCTTCCATGGTGTCAGTCTGTCCTAGGGCTTGCTTTTCTCCTGGAGGCAAAATGGCCACAGAAGTTTCTGAGCTTATTGTTGCATTCCCCTCCAGCCAGAAGGAAAGAAGCATCCTTTCCAGTAACTCAAAAGTATCTTTTCTAGAAGTCCCTCCCCAGAAAGCCAGCCTTGGCATTTCATTGGCCTGAACTGAGTCATATGTTCATTCCTTAGCCAATCACAGTGGCTAGGTGAGCACCGCCTGTTGATTGACAGGGATGGGAGATATTTCCTAATTGGCCTATCCCTACCCTGGGTGATATGTCAACTTTCCTCAAAGCACCTGGGTTGGGGAAAGTACAGGTCTGGATATTGTTGGGGGAGGAGGGAAATGGACATGGGGAGAGTGACAATGACATCTATTATATTGTATAATCTAACTAATTAGCTACTAATTGTTGGGGTAACAGAGAGAGGAAACCCACTCTTAGATAATGGAAGACTGAATTTTTAAAGTGTTTAACATAGCATAGTTTCAGACAGAACCTTCCCAAACAGTTCCTGTTGGAAGTCTTGCAATTAGCATCTGCTTTTCTGTATGTATTAGAACATAAGACCTTCTAGGAGGTTAACTATGCCTTGTACAATGCTGTTTTATTTCTAATATGCTTATTCAACCTTTTTATAGCCAGAATAAACACTCTCCTCAAATTCTGAGTTAGTGGAGATTAAGTTACAGTAATGAAGTTGCTCTTCTATAACCTCATCTATAAGATGGGAATAAGAAAAGCACCTTCTTTGTAGGTTTGTTATTAGGATTAACAGGTAATCCAAGCAAAGTGCCCAGTGGCTAGCCCAATAAATGTTATCTCTATTAGCTTCATATAACTCAAAATATTGTCATATTTACTTGTTTATATGCATGTTTAAGCTAGGAAACTAACTGTTTACAACAAATATATGTCACTGATTAGCTCAGTTAGAAACAAGATAAGTGAAGGTATTAAAATATTTAGTGTTTATGGATTTTTTTAACTTTTTTTTAGAATTAATTTTGGGCGGAAAAATTAAATAAAGAAAAATTTAAGTAGCACATGGTTAAATTAAAGGTAGCTCAGTTGGTAAAGAATCCACCTGCAATGCAGGAGACCTCACTTCGATTTCTAGGTCGGGATGACCCGCCGGAGAAAGGATAGGCTACCCACTCCAGTATCTCTGGGCTTCCCTTGTGGCTCAGTTGGTAAAGAATCCGTCTGCAATGTGGGAGCTCTGGTTTCAATCCCTGGGTTGGGAAGATCCCCTGGAGAAGGAAAAGGCTACCTACTCCAATATTCTGGCCTGGAGGATTCCATGGACTGTATAGTCCATGGGGTCACAAGGAGTTGGACATGACTGAGTGACCTTCACTTTCACTTTCATAATCCCTGGAAAATAGGAAATTTTAACTTTACATATTAATGTATTCTTGGTTGAAAAAAAATCTTGTAAGTAGCTGAGAGCCTGTTATGACCTGTTATGATTTTCTTGCCACCGTTCTCTGTTTGGAGGTTCTGGAGGGGCAGGTGACCCTCCTCAGCTTTGACTTCACATAGTTGAGCTTTTCTGGGTGGATAGGATGGACTTTAGGATCGTCTGGATTGGGTGAGATGCTGCAGTAGACAGAAGCTAGCCTTGGGCTTTTATTTCAGTGGAATTTTATCTAATAGAATGCTGTGGATTGTTCTTGAGAGCCTTGGGTGCCGTCAGGCTGACCTCAGAATTCTAGGAGCTGAAGGGTCTTGGTTTGGGGTTCCCAGATCAGTGGTGGGAAGAACACAAGTTGGCACAGCACCCTGAAATTGGTTTCTGAAATGGGAGGTGATAACTGTGAGGATGCAGGATGGATAGGGTGCAGTGAGGGGCTTGTGGATGGAGGGAAAAGTTCCAGAGCGACCAGGAACTTAACAGACCACAAATTTATAAACCATAAAAATTTCATTCCCCTCCCCACTGAATACTGACTTAAATTTTCTGTAGGTTGTTTGTTGCCCCCAAGACTGGCTGGTCACCATGGTGATAAAGTAGATGAGAACTAGTGATAACTGAACGACTGACCTTAAATTCCTTGGTTTGGAGGATGCTGTAGAGAAGTGATCCTCAAATGTACAATAGATCACCTGGACCAAGAAACTACAAAAAAGAATTGAGGGGATTAGCTTAAAGCTACCTTTTTTTTTTTAATTTCACCAAGGAAGGACAATTTCATAAAAGAAAGGACCATCTTGTCGCTAAAATAGTAGGAAAGAGATAGTTTAAGGAGTAGAATCTTTATATTGAAAACATTCAGCTTTGGGAATGATTATTGCACTCTTCTTATTTTTCTGGCAACACCTGTGCAAACAGTGTTAAAGGTGGATGCTTCCTTGCAACTGTGACTAACAGGTGTTGGGGATATATGGAGTTACTATGCAACTGTACAGAGAAAAATCATAGTTTTAGGAAGCTTCTCATGGAGCCTAGGCATTCGCTGACGTCGTGTCTTTATTTGATTTAAAGGGACAGGAGAAATTCACTTAAACACAAGTCTTGATAAGCCCAACTCATTTTCTAAAAGAAGAGGAACTGTTTACTCTCAAGTCATTAACTTAGAATTGTTAGTTTAATTTTCCACTGATAGGAAGAAGATCTTGCAATAAATAAATAGTTCAAATGAAAAGGCATGTCAGTAGTTTTCTCCCTTTCCACCATTTATCCCTGAAAATGGCAAATTTGTTCAGTTTCCTTTGGCTTTCAGTGGTGTGCTGTGTTTCTGTGTGTGTGTAGGCCCTGGCTCACACACACACGCACATGCACACACACACACACACACACAAAACTTAGCTTGGTCTGGAAGGCCCCAGAAAGGAAAGGGTACTTTTGAGAAAAGCAGTGTGCCCACCAGTCAGTTGCTAGTAAGTGTTAGTACTTGTATCAGCAATTACATCTTGGAGCTATCAAAAGAGGGTGACTTTTTAAGATGCCTTTGAAGTCATTAAAAAGTAAAAAACAAGACTTCCCTGGTAGCTCAGGCTGTAAAAAGTAAAAAACACCAAACATGCACCCAACCGCCCCTAGCATCCAAAACAGCAATAAAACGTTTCTCATTCTGCTTTGCCTGCATGACTTTGCCACAAATATGTTTTGCCTTCTAGCCCAGGATTAAGCTTCTGTGTGGGGCCATGACTGGTACGAGGGGAGAAAAAGATTGCTCGCTGTGTCTGTGTGAAACCCTGAATGCAATCATGGAATCTTAGCGCCAAAAAGGGTTGTGAGGTTTCTGCCATCCTGCCAGGCTATCCTGACACTCATCACCTTGACTGACAAAAGGGCACCTAATCCTACCGTTTCGTGGATCTCTAATGTTTCGTGGATCCTCTGTAAAATTAAAATGTGTCTTCCTCAAGAAAAAGCAGGGCTGCCGGGGTGGCACTAGTGGGAAAAGTGCATGCACGTGTGCTAAACCACTTCAGTCGTGTCCCACTCTTTGCGACGCTATGGACTGTAGTCCACCAGGCTCCTCTGCCCATGGGGGTTCTCCAGGCAAGAATACTGGAGTGGGTTGCCATGTCCTCCACCAGGGGATCTTCCCGACCAAGGGGTCGAACCCATGTATCTTGGGGCTCCTGCATTGCAGGTGGATTCTTTACAGCTGAGCCACTTGGGAAGCCCAGTGGTAAAAGTACCCTCCTGCTGATGCAGGAGACTTAAAAGATGCTAGTTTGATCCCTGGGTTGGGATCAAAGCAGACCATTCTGAGCAGACACTCAGGTCTGCAGTGATTGCCCTGTTCACTGCCTCACTCCTGGGTACAGTGTCACTCGAGTCCTATTTGTCCTGTCCTATATGCTCATATGGCACCGTCCTTGCGTGGTCTAGTAGACGCTCGGTCTTAACTGGTTCAGACTCCGTGCCGCTTGTTTCTCCTAAGGTGAATCTGTCCAGCAGGCCATGCCGTCTGCAGAGCTGCAGCTGGCTGTGCTTCTGGGCCGACATGGCCACAACCCTCTTGTCGTAGTTGGCCTGGGCTGCCATGGTACCAAAATATCATAGATTGGGTGGCTTAAATAATATAAATTTCTTTCTCACAGTGTGGAGGCTAGGAAGTCCAAGATCAAGGTGCTGGCAAGGTAGGTTTCATTCTGAGACCTCTTCTCTTGACTTCTAGGTGGCCGCCGCCTTGCGTGCTCACATGACCTCTTCTTTGTGGAGAGAGGAAGCTCTGTGTCTCTTCCTCTTCTTCCTTGGCTTTTTTTAAAAGAAAATTTTTGTTTGATGTGGGCCATTTTTAAAAGTCTTTACTGAATATGTTACACTATGGCTTGTTTTAAGTTTTGCTGTTTTTGGCCACTAGGCGTGTGGAATCTTTTGGTCCCTGACTAGGGACCAAACCTGCACCCCCTGCATTGAAAGGTGAAGTCTTTACCACAGAACTACAAAAGAAGCCCCTCTTCTTATAAGGACACTTTTCCTATCATGGGGGCTCCACCCTTGTGGCTCATTTTAACTTAACTGACTCCTGAAGGCCCCATCTCCTGATCCCATCAGACTGGGGGGTAGGGCTTTAACATAAGAATTTGGGGGCGTGGGGACAAACAGCCCATAGCAATGCTCCTGGAAGGTCCAGGAGCCCTGCAGTAAGCAGAGGAAGCCTTAGTTACAAGCTTTCCTTGCGGTGGGAGAGGTGCAGTGTTCCCAAGCTAGAGCAGGTGGTTCTGTGGACAAAAACGTTGGACGACATTTACCACAGAGCTGGAGGGAACCTTCAGGAGCCTGGTGATTTCCTTGTCTTTTCAGAGCTGAGATTTCTTAGTTTCATATGTCAGTGGTAAAGTTGTGGTTGCCAAACTTGGTCAGCCTCAATGAAATCTGGATGGTTTAGCATTCAGTATTCCCATGAAGTATTCTATAACTTGGTGGGCCTCTGAAAAAGAGGCTCTTGGAACCAAAGCCTGGGAAAATGGGTTATTTCTTAGCACTTAATCATTTTGGGCATTTCTTCCTGTTTCATGGGAGGAAGAAAAGGCAGTAAATTAAAATAAAACTACTCCCTGTTTCATGAGAGATCAGTATCTTACAGTGTCATTTTAAATGTATGCAAACGTGGTAATGTCCACATGGACATAGATGTGCACACAGGAGCACACATGTCAGGTGGAATATTTTTTCTTGTTTTCTAAATTTTTTTATTGAAGGATAATTGCTTTACAGAATTTTGTGGTTTTCTGTCGTACATCAACAAGAATCAGCCATAGGTACACCCATGTCCCCTCCTTCCCAAACCTCCCATCACCCTCCCACCTTTTAGCCTATCCTTTGAAAATTCTTTTAAACTTTCAAAGAACCAATAATTTCTGTGTTGTATAAAATGTTCCAGGGTTTAGAAGAAAGATGGAAAACTTCCAGATCCTATTTTCAAGCAAACATGACCCTGATAACAGATCTGGCAAGTCCCCAAAGGGAGGCTCTATACCAGTCTTGCTTAGGAATGTGAGGATATGAGATAAAACTCTAGTGAGTAGATTTCAACTCTAGAGCATGTCAGTGTTCTACCATACCCAAGTCAGTTGTAGCCCTGGAATGTAGGAATGGCTTCATATACATTATAGTTTCATTTGATTCACCGAATGGTTTAAGTAAAAATATGTAATAATCTCATTAATATCAAAAGTACATTCAATCAATTCAACTTCTAATTTCAGCAAACCACTTAAAAAGAGGAATGCACTACGTAAGATGACCATTTCTTAATCTGATAAGGAAAATTGAGTTCATAGAGTCCACTGGCTTTATACTTTATTGGGGCCCCAGAAAGGTATCACTGGATATGAACTGAGATTGAAGCAAAAAGCCAATGCAGAAAGTTATAAAAATAGTAAATTTAGAGAATAAATACTGTAAAGAAAATAAAATAATCATTAACTACAGATTAATGATTAATAGTTAACTCTTTAAGAGTTAAAGAGGTTTACTAAAAACCTTATTTCTAAATGGTGAGATTAAATCCATGGCTGATTCATGTCAATGTATGGCAAAAACCACTACAATATTGTAAAGTAATCAGCCTCCAACTAATAAAAATAAATGAAAAAAAAATAAAATAAAAAAGGAAAAAAAATAAAATTAAGGATTTGGATACTTGTGGAATTGGTTCATGAGTCTAATGCCATTCCTTTCAAAAGTCTCATCAGGATTTTCAAAAATTTCACCAGATGGTTCTAAGTCTATTTGGAAAAATACGTAGATGAGAATCTCAAGGAGAATTATGAAAATGGTTTTGGAGGAAGGGAGTTAGATCTACTGGATATTAAAATATATAGCACTCCCAGATATTAAAATGCATTATGAAGCTTTTGTAATTAAAATACTCTGGTGCTGGAAGAAAAGGGGGAGGCAGGTAAGTGAACTAGGAGAGTTCAAAAATAGACTCTCACAGATATAATTTAATAAATTATAAAGAAGTCATCACAAATCAGTGGGAAAGGGAAAATTATTCAATAAATAATTTTGATGCCTAGTTAGCAATTTGGAAAAAATCGTTTGACTTCATCCAAATGAATTACAGATGGATTAAACAATTAAGTGCAAAATGTAGATGCACAGGAAATCAATAGAATTGAATATTGCTTAGAAACAAAAGAAAAACACTAAAAAGGGAAAAGAATAGTCCATCAAGCTACAGGATAATCAAAGTTTTCTTCATGTAAAAAGCCAACGAGGAAACAATAGCCTGGGAAAAATAACTAACAGAAATTACTCTTTATTATTTTGCTCAACAAATTAAAAAGGAAGACACTGAAACCTTGGTAGAGAACTTGAAAAACTAAATAGAACACTAAGCAAATATATGGAAAATGTTCAATTTTGCAATAAGAGATATGTAGATTAAAGCAACAGTAAAGTACTATTTTAACAAATTAGCAAAACAACCCAATTTTTAATGATAACCCCAATTCTGATGTTATTACATTATTATGAAGCCATTTTACAATGTGTTAAAGAACTATATTATTCATTCATACATTTGATCCAGTAATACCACTTCTGTGGACTATCTTTCCACATCCCCCTCCAAAAAAGATAATACAAAATATTTAATATGCTGTTTAGACAGTGATGCTTCCCTGATGCATTATTTACAAAGCAAACACAGACATTCACACAATTAATGTCCAACAGTTGGGTAACTATAAAATTAAATAGTTCTTCTCTCAGCATAATACTCTACTATAATGAATAATTATTTTCAGGATATATAGCATTGTGACAAGATATTTACAATATAATTTTATGTGCAGAAATTGCAGTATAAACTGTGGCATAGTCTTGCTGTGGAATATAGCTATATCAGCTGTGCTGTTAAAATGAATGAACCGTAGCTGCTATGACAACACAGAAGGATCTCAGGAATATAACATTAAATAAAAAAGCAAGTTGCACAATAGCTGCAGTGTGATTCCAATTACAGAAGGTTTAGATGCACGCAAAACCAATGATATAGTACTTAGACATCCACATGCATGTGACAAGACCTGTAAGACCAAGTGAGTGTAAACAGAGATTTAGGATAGTGATGGGGGTCAAGGCTAGGATGAAGGAGCAGCCCATAGAGGTGAGCTAGGGGCGTAGTAAAATTCTCTTCCTCATGCTGGTCTGTGGACACACCTGCATTTATTATTCCTATTTTTTATACCCTTAGTATAAACTGCAGATATTTTAAATGCATTTAATGTTAACTAAAGGAATATTAAAACCAGTATTCACTGATTACAATTAGGTACAAAATGTGTATCCCTAATAATGATGGTGGGCTTCCCAGGCAGCTTAGTGGTAAAGAATCCACCTGCCAAGCAGGAGACTTGGGTTCTATCCCTGGGTCGGGAAGATCCCCTGGAGAAGGAAATGGCAACCCACTCCAGTATTCTTGCCTGGGAAATCCCATGGACAGAGGAGCCTGGCGGCCTGCAGTCCAAGGGGTGGCAAAACAGTTGGTCACAACTTAGTGACTGAACAACAATAAAGGTGGTATGGAGTGTATAGGTAACAGTGAGTGTTTCCTTCATTCATTTTCTCTCATTTTCGCATTTTCAATTGTGTGCTTACATTATTTTTAAAAAAAGAAAGGGAAATTGAAGACAAATGCAGTTGTAGGATGACGTAAGCTTCCTCCATTGGAGGGTGTACCATTGCTCAGAGGGTGATGGACTAACTCATAGCTCTGAGGCAGAAGGGGAGATGGATTTCAACTGTAAAAGGAAAGTGTTTGAACATAGATCAGTCCATCAATAGTTACTGAGCATCTTTCCTGTAAGACAGCATTGGCTTTGCCTGCCTTCCAAAAAAATTTTGGACACTGAGTTTTGATGAATTGCTGAAATGGGTGAATTAGAAAGGCTGGTGTTTCTTTGAATTCCTTAAAAAAAATTTTTTTTAGCTTCATTGTTTTGTCTGGTTATAAAAATAATGCAGTTGATTTTAAATAGTCTTACAAAAAATATAATAGAACCTGAAGTAGATTAGACATTAAAACTATATCTCAGTTGAAATGAAATACAGGAAATAGAGAAACCTGTTAAAAGACACCACAGGGATTTGATCAGGAAATTCTTAGGAGCTAAGACCCATATTTTCTCAGTAAATAGAATGGCATGGAAAAGGATGGGCGGCACTATGTAATAAATTTTAAAAGAGTCAAAAGACATCACCCAGATACAAAGGTTAATCTTGTTTGGATCTTGATTTAAATAAACCAACTGTAAAAAAGCATTTATGAGATAACTGAAGAAATTGGGACACTGACTGGATATTTGATATAAGAAATTATTAATTTTTAGGTGTGATATTGTTATTATATTTTTAAAATACATGGTAACATTTTTGACAAATGAAATATTGGATATTTACTTTAAAATAATACAGTGGAGAGTTTGAGTATGTTAACTATAAAAAGTCCTTATGTCTCATGTATATTCATCCAGGATGTACCTTAAAATCATCCAGGGATAGGGGACATCTAGAGGTATGGATGAAGTATTGTTCAGTTCAGTTCAGTTCAATCGCTCAGTCGTGTCTGACTCTTTGCGACCCCATGAATCGCAGCACGCCAGGCCTCCCTGTCCATCATCAACTCCCGGAGTTTACTCAAACTCATGTCCATCGAGTCGGTGATGCCATCCAGCCATCTCATCCTCTGTCGTCCCCTTCTCCTCCTGCCCCCAGTCCCTCCCAGCATCAGGGTCTTTTCCAGTGAGTCAACTCTTCGCATGAGGTGGCCAAAGTACTGGAGTTTCAGCTTCAGCATCAGTCCTTCCAATGAACACCCAGGACTGATCTCCTTTAGGATGGACTGGTTGGATCTCCTGCAGTCCAAGGGACTCTCAAGAGTCTTCTCCAACACCAAGTTCAAAAGCATCAATTTTTCGGCGCTCAGCTTTCTTCACAGTCCAACTCTCACATCCATACATGACCACTGGAAAAACCATAGCCTTGACTAGACGGACCTTTGTTGGCAAAGTAACGTCTCTGCTTTTTAATATGCTGTCTAGGTTGGTCATAACTTTCCTTCCAAGGAGTCTTTTAACTTCATGGCTGCAATCACCATCTGCAGTGATTTTGGAGTCCCAAAAAGTAAAGTCTGACACTGTTTCCACTATTTCCCCATCTATTTGCCATGAAGTGATGGGATCAGATGCCATGATCTTAGTTTTCTGAATGTTGAGCTTTAAGCCAACTTTTTCACTCTCCTCTTTCACTTTCATCAAGAGGCTTTTTAGTTCCTCTTCAGTTTCTGCCATAAGGGTGGTGTCATCTGCATATCTGAGGTTATTGATATTTCTCCCGGCAATCTTGATTCCAGCTTGTGCTTCTTCCAGCCCAGCGTTTCTCATGATGTACTCTGCATGTAAGTTAAATAAGCAGGGTGACAATATACAGCCTTGATGTACTCCTTTTCCTATTTGGAACCAGTCTGTTGTCCATGTCCAGCTCTAACTGTTGCTTCCTGACCTGCATACAGGTTTCTCAAGAGGCAGGTCAGATGGTCTGGTATTCCCATCTCTTTAAGAATTTTCCACAGTTTATTGTGATCCACACAGTCAAAGGCTTTGGCATAGTCAATAAAGCAGAAATAGATGTTTTTCTGGAACTCTCTTGCTTTTTCAGCTATGTATAATAATAGGAGCTGGACCTTGGGTAAATATATTCTTGCTACTTTTGTGTATGTTTATTATTTTCTATAATAAAACATAAAAATAAACATAGTTAAGTATAGAGAAGGAAGTGAAGGTTACCCACAATCCTACCCCGGGAGAGAACTACATTTTGATAAAAATCTCGCTGTAGTTTTTCTGTATGCACTTATAAGTTTCTATGCATATACACTTTTAAACAATTTAGAAAGTATACTAAATGTATTGTTTTGTATTCTGCTTTTTTATATTGTGGTCACTGTTGTGCACATTTAGGTCTTCATCATAATTTAAAATTATGGCTATTTATTATTCCAATATGTGAATACACACACACATGCCATAGTTTATATATCTAACAAGTACTGTACAGATGAGTATCTAAGCTGTTTCATTTTTTTTCACTATTCGAACAATTCTGCATACTTGTGTATTTCTTTTGACAAATACGTAGAAGGTCAAAGACATTTTTAAAAGCTTTTCTTTCCTATCATGCCAAACTATTGAAGATATGATACTATTTTGAACTCCCTCCATTTTATCATAACCTCAGCCATATTAGGTGCTATATTCACAATTTTGTAAATGTTTGCCAATCTGATAAAAGGATAAAGATTATCTTATTTTAATTTGCATTTATTTTATTATTAATGAATTTTCATAAGGTATGTTAGTATTTTCTATTTTGTGACTAGGTGTTTATATCTCTTCCCCCAATGATTGTATTCATCCCTCACTTATTGTTTCCCAAGTGGTCTTTACATATTAATAGTTACAAATATTTCTTATATTATATAAATTGAAATATTTTCTAGTTTGTTGTCATTTAACTTTGGGTCATTTATGAACAATCATTTGTCTGGAATTGCTTTAGTAGATTTTTAAATGTTATACATCTGGGGTTTTTTTTTTTGAGTCTTTGTAACTTTCTAAGTTTTAATTTTTGTTACCTTAATAAGTACTTTATTAAGAGATTTCATTACATAGCATGCCCTCTAAAGTTTGCTTTTTTATTTTAGTATCTTTATTGGTTATCAAATAAGACATGTTTGTGGTGGAAAGAATACACTTGAAAATTTACCTTATACTTTATCATACAGTGCATCAGATAAAATTTGGTAATTTACCTTTCAGTAATTTTTCTATATGTGTGTATTAGTTAGAGTAACACTTGCTGAAGACACAAAACCCCGATTATAACTTCACACAGTAGAGGTTTCTTACTCAGTCCAGCATAGACGCTCCTGATTGGTGGTCAACCCTCCAATGACCAGTTGGGAGGTCCAGACTACTTCCATCTTATGACTGTTTCATTTGCTAGGGCTTTGGGGTCTCTGCCTCTATTGAGTTAGCCAAAAAGATCATCTGGGTTTCCTGTAACATCTTGTATAGTTGGCAGATGAAAGAAAACTCGCCCCCTCAGCCTGGAAGTGAGCCACCTGGCCTCACTGCTGCTGCTTTTCCTTTCGTGGGAGTAGTCACTTGGGGCCATCTAGATACAAGGGATGCTGGGAAATGAAGTCCCTGGCTGGGCAGCGGTTTTCCAGTGAAAACCTTACAGTCTGGAAAGAGGAATATGAATATTTGTTGGACTTTTAGCTGAATCTGCCACCATTTATTGCCTTTATAATGCAATGTATATTGCCTTTATAATGCAATGTATATTGCCTTTATAATGCAATGTATATTGCATTTATAATGCATATAAATATATACTCTATAAGTAGGTGTGCTCAATCGTGTCTGACTCTGTCTGTAACCCGCCAGGATTCTCTGTCCATGGAATTTTCTTGCTGGAGCAGGTTGCCATTTCCTTCTCCAGGGGATCTCCCCAACCAAGGGATCGAACCTGCGTCTCTTATGTGTCCTGCATTGGCAGGCAGCTTCTTTACCGCTAGTGCCACTGGGAAGACTGTATAGATATAAATATGTATTATAATTATAATGCATATAAAGTGTATGATATATATTTTCTTTACAAAATGGAATTATCCTACTGAGTGTTGAATTTTAGCATCATTTTGTGGGCATTTCCCTGTGTCTTTAAATCTTTTTCAAAAGCATGAGTTTTAATGTCTACATGGTGTTCCTTGTATTTCATTTTACCATTTTTCTATTATAGTACAGTTAGGTTTTTCTAGATTTTTATTATTGTGATTAGTGCTGCTATAGCTGTCCTTGTGCATAAATTTTTGAGCATTCCTCTGATCATTTCCTCGGGGAAAATTCTTGCTTAGTATTAAGGCTGGTGATACATATTACCAGATGGCCCTTCAGAAATTGGACTAATTTACGCTGTCATCAGTGGTGTTTAAGGATTCTTATTTCAGAGCACCCTTGACTGTTCTGGGCATTATAGTTGTTTTGGTTTTTGTCAATTTGTTGAAAACAGTTTTGCATTGTTGAATTTCAAAGCTTTGCTTAGTAATGGGTTTGAACATTTTTTTGTGTGGTCATTGATAATCTGTGTGTGTGTGAATTGCCTCTTTGCATCCTTTCTCATTTTTATTGTGCAGTGTTCCATCTTTTTTCAACCACTGATAAGAGATTTTTATGCAGTGTGTGTATTGACTTGTCATATGTTACAAATGCATGTATGCATGCTAAGTTGCTTCCGTTGTGTCCGACTCTTTGTGACCCCGTGAACTGTAGCCCGCCAGGCTCCTTTGTCCATGGGATTTCCAAGGTAAGAATACTAGAGTGGGTTGCCATTTCCTCCTCCGGGGATCTTCCCGACCCAGCGATCAAACTCGTCTCCTGCTTGGCAGGCAGATTCTTTACTGCTGAGCCACCTGAGAAGCCCATGTTACAAATATTTTTTATCTAACTTCTCCTTGCCTTGATTTTCCTTTGCAACCTAATTTTTTTAGATTAAACTCAACAGTTTAGTAAAACAGTGTGATATCACACCCGCTGAATCTTCCCAGTTAGCAGTACTCCTGAGGTTAAAACCATTTAAAAAAGCAAAGCACATTCTTTTTTTCTAATCCATCATATGATTTGAATGTTTTTAATGTGAACTTTAGTTATCTGGGAGTGAGGGGGTTTCATCAAGAAAATGGACTTCCCCAGAAGGATTTGGGGTGCTGCAGATGGTAAGACCTTCTTTATCTTCCCAGGATACTTAGGAGAGGCAGGAAGATAGGTGATATCTAACGACCCCATGGTTTTAGCTGAGTGAGTAGCAGCAGAGGCCCTCTGGCTATTTTTCTTGTTAGATCTTATTAAAAACACATGTAGTAGCATGGCAGGGACCAAACCAGGGATCAGGGAGCTGAGTTGTAGTCCCAGCTCTGCCACTCACTCACTGCGACCCCATGCAAGTTTCTTGTCCGACCAATGCCTCAGTTTACTCCTCTGCATAATGCTTGGGGTTGTTTCTTTTTTTTGGGGGGGGGTGTTTCTTTAAGTATTCATTCATTCATTCATTTATTTGGCTGCATCGAGTCTTGATTGTGGCACACTGCATCTTCGTTGCGTCATGCTGAATCTTGCATTGTGGAGCACGGACTCTCTGGTTGCGGCTCTTGGGCTTAGTTGCTCTGTGGCATGTGGGATCCTAGTGCCCCCATGAGGGACTGAACCTCTGTCCCCTGCATTGCGAGGCAGCTTCTTAACCACTAGACCACCAGGGAAGTTCCCAAGGGATTGTCTTTAAGTGGTGTGTTGGGCACACGAATTCCAGGGCTATGCTGCAGACTTCCCCACATGTCCTCTTCCACATTCACTACCTACTCTGACCTGTGTTAGGTGAGTGGGTGGGAAGCTGGGAGAAGATTACTATCTTTTGGTCCCCTGAGTGATTTATGAAAGAAATCAATCCAGTATATATCTGTCCCAGATATAATGTGATCTAAATGTGATATTCACCTAATAAGATTAGATGAATCTAATGTGGTTTTCCTCTAAAACACAAATACCGTGCCACTTTTAATTGTAGTAGCCAAATTAAATTACTCATCCCAAATTAGATTTCCAGCAAACTTGATTTGAACATGAGCTCAGTACTGCAGGCCCTACGTAATCTTTTAAGATATAAAATAAATCAGTGGGATACCCGTATTGTTCCTCTGAGCTCTTCAGTGGTGACCATAAAAGAGAATAAGAAAATGTCTGGAGGAAACCTGCAAAAATAGAACCGAGACAAAAACTCTGATTCTTCAGCTTATCAGGGAGGGTTTTGCCCCCTGCCATCTCTTCCATCACTAGGACTCTCCCTGGTCTTGAAGGACAGGAAGCAGATAAAGGCAGGCCCAAGCAATCACTGAAGACTTACTGCTTACTTATTGCCTTTTTTTGTTTGTTTGTTCCTTGAATGACCACCCCCCCCAGGAGGGCCATAGGTAGGAAGTGATTGGGTAGAATGTGGATTTGCTGAGAGACTAGAGAGGTTTATAGCAGTGATGAGCCATGTTTTCTCTCCTTTTATGTCAGTTAGGTGACAGATGAACTAAAAACCAACCTGGACTGGCTTAAGGAAAAATAGGAAACATGTTGGCGTATGTGATGGAGAAGTCCAGGAGTAGATCCTGGCATCAGGTGAGGCTTTATCGAGCTTCCTGTGAGGTGCCTGAGACCCAGTTTCTCTCCTTTATTGTGGGCTCCTTTTTCAGGCAAAGCTTCCCCTTCTGCCCCCAAGATGGCCGCCCAGGCTTCTCTTTCTTTGTTTTCTGTCAGTGGGAGAAGACGACGATGACTTTCCTGTTGGGCTGGCCAAAGGCTTGTAATTGAGTCTGGTTGCCCCTGGTCAGCTCAACTTGGAGCCTCTGCTTTTCTGAACCAGAACTGTATGGATGGGATGGGATGAATTGACCACCTGGGGGACTCAGGGGACTGCTGAGAAAGTGGGTAAGTCTTCAGTGATTGCCGGGCCTGCCTTCATCTGCTTCCTGTCCTTCAAGACCAGGGAGGGTCCTAGTGATGGCAGAGATGGCAGGAGGCAAAACCCTCCATGATAAGCTGAAGAATCAGAGTTTTTGTGTCAGTTCTATTTTTGCAGGTTTCCTCCAGACGTTTTCTTATTCTCTTTTATGGTGGCCACTGAAGAAAGCGAAGCTGGGGGGCACCTCCAAGCTCCATGACACTCTAAACAGATCCTTCTGCTTGCCCAGCACTCAGGCTTAGATTTTCTCACTTCAGTAAATGGCCCTGAGAAGTAGTTGGGACATGTGCATAGATGAGGAAGGGAAGTTCATCTGGGATCAACATGCCCAAGGCCTTATCAGGCTAAGTGTCTTGTGTCTTCCGCTTGCTTTCACTGTATCCTTCCTTCTTGCTACCAGTCCTGCCCAGGGGCTCCTCCTGCCCACTCCCCCAGCACCAGCCCAGGATTCTTCATTAAACAGACAGTGAGTCAATAGTTGTTAACTTCTATTGACCGACCAGTATACCGTCAGACCACACGTGGCCTTTTCTGCTCATATAATCTGTGAATGTTGTTATAGCAAACCACCAATGCGGTCGATTCCCAGTTATTAATTGGTAGATTGTCCCTAGTAATTCAGTTTCCCTTTCCCTGAATTACAGAGTTCTTCTAACAGAGAGATGGGGTTTGGATCACTTGAGGATAGACACTCAGAGAAGGGCTAAGGGGTGTGGGGGTGTGTGTGTAGGAGCATGCATACGGATCTGTGTTAGAAAATTATGTTTTGATTCCCTGCCGCCTTAGTCTGGACGACTGAATTAGATTTCATGCCTGCCTTTCCACTTAAATGTAACTTACATTTGTGAAAGTCACCATTGGCAAGATACTCAAACCAAGGACCTGTGATAGGTGTGCTATTTTGAAACATTTTGAGTAACGACTATACACTTGCTTTTTCATTTTGGGAAAAATTGCCAGCGCCCATTTTCTTCTCCCTGCCTGGAAGACCCTCTTCCATCAGGATTTCATCTCAGGTTTTGCTTGTACTTCCTCTGGGAAGCGATGGACTTTCTCCAGCTCTGCATCTCTGTGTGCTGAAGGTCCGATTTCCAGGTTAGCACTTCACCCTGTATCATGCAGTGCACTAATTGTTTCCTGTGTAGTAGAGGTCGTTAGCTCTTTCAGGTCAGTGCTTGGTCTTCCTTCTCCCTTCCTTTTTCCCTTCTGTCCTTCCTGTTTTCTTTCTTTCTTTTCCTTCTCCTTCCCTCCTTCCCTTCCTTCCTCCTCCATAGCACTTACCTCCAGGCTAAAGTGAGGTGCTCTGGTATTTGGTTCAGTAACTGAAGGAGGTGCCCCTGCATCACCATCATTGTCCTTACAGTGGTTTTGTAGTTGTCTGGTAACTTCTCTGTCTTTCTCCAGAGCAGTTCTTGGCATCTGTTATATTAAGTGCTGTGTGATTAAGTGTTGACTAATTGAATCTTTCTCACCTTCTCTAAACCAGCCCCGCCTTGCCACCCCTCTCCACCCCCCACCACTGAACCATAACTCCACGGTCCCTTACAGTCTCTGCCACACAGTAAGTGCCCAGTAAGACCTTGCTGAGTGAGTGGATTTTACCCTCCTGGGATCTGCTTTGGGGAGAGGCAGATGGGAAGTGAAGCTCTGAAAGGGCAGAGGAGGTGGAGACTGGATGGGGCTGGGCTGAGGATCTGGGTGTGTCAACCCCTCTGCTGCTGCTTTTTTTTTTTTTTAATTATTTATTAGCTTATTTATTTGGCTGCACCGGGTCTAAGTTGAAGCACGCGGGATCTTCAATCTTCATTGCAGCCTGTGGGCTCTTAGTTGAAGTGTGTGAAATCTAGTTCCCTGGCCAGGGATGGATCCCCGGCCTCTTGCCTGGGGAGCACAGAGTCTTAACCACTGGAGCACCAGGGAAGTCCCCCGTCTGCTGCTTATGATGTCCAAGCACAAGAAGCAGCACTTCCCCGAGGGTGGGGTGCTGCGTCCACTCCTGGCTGGGCAGCTGGGGAGCCCAGTGCCTGAGGAACCATTGAGGAAAGGAGAGTGGCTGCGATTCTAGGTTGTATTTTAACAATGCAATAAAGAATTTTCTCTGCTTCCTGAGCCTGTTCAAACATCTGCATGGTTGAGACGAGAGGACTTAGGCCAGAAGGAGGGGCACGTGGTCGCCCCTGTATGCTGACCTTGTCCTTCCCATCGCCCTGCAGGTGTGGGTGGGCAGCGACAGGTCCTTGAGAAGGAGGGGAGAGCTCCCAGGGATGAGCAAACCCCTTAGCATCCCTGAGTGGCTTGCTACCGCTGGGCTGATCCACTCGTCCCAGTTTGCCTGGGGCGGTCCTGGTGTTAGTCCTGGAAGTCCTGAGTCCTGGGCCACTTGTCCGTCCCTGGAAAACCAGGACACATGGTCTCTTTGGATGCCACTGGCTCCCATCCCTGACCTGGCCGGCTGTCTTGATTTCTTTTCCCATTACGAAGTCCTTCATCTGGCCTCTTCCCCTCCTCTTTTTATATCTGTCCCCCTCTGCCTAGCTAGCTCTTTCAAGCCAAGCCACGTGCCTTGCCTGCATCTCCATGCTCAGAGGCCTTTCGGACTGTTTCCGAATCACTGTGGGTTGAGCAGCAGTCCCAGATCTGGACAGAACTGCAGGTGCTACCTTGTCCTCCTCTCCAGCTCCATTCGGCTCCAGAAATCAGCTGAGCTGTGAGAATTTCTGTCACTTAGAGGTGAAACTACCCTGGTTTGGGAAGCGAGTGTCTTCTCTGGGGGCGGCTCTCTGCGCACACGCAGTGCTCAGAGTCGCTGGCCGTGCCCCGGAGGTAGGGCAGGAAGGTGGCAGGGCTAGTGGTGGGCATCAAGGCCCACCTTCCTGGGCCGGGCCTCAGCCCTCAGCCCCTCTCTCGTGGGCACCTCGGCCATGGCTCTCAGCAAGGCCTGGGCCTACCCTGCCCGCTTCCCTGACGCCTCCTTGCCCACAGTCACCTGTTGGTTCTCAGAACTCTTACTGAAAGTGAAAGTCGCTCAGCTGTGTCCGACTCTTTGTGACCCCATGGACTGTAGTCCATGGGATTCTCTAGGCCAGAATACTAGAGTGGGTAGCCTTTCCCTTCTCCAGGGGGTCTTCCAAACCCAGGGATCGAACCCAGGTCTCCCGCATCGCAGGAGGATTCTTTACCAACTGAACTATCAGGGAAGAACTCTTACTACTTGGCTAGTAAGTGCTGCCCCGTTAAGTATGACTGTTTTCTTCCATCTATCTCATGTGGCAGCCCTTCCTTGAAGGCACACATCTCATCTTAGGTCTCCTTTCCTTCCCCCTCACAGCACCTGACCTTGTGCTGGACTCACAGCTGGCCCTCACTTGGCATGTCATTGCTGTTCATGCGATTTAAGGATGTGTGAGTCAGTGGGTAGGTTCCTTGTGAGCACCTGTATGCAAAACACATCGGTGGACAGTGTGGAGGAGAAGAGCTTGACGGAGGCTGGCACCCAAGCCAGGCCCAAGCCAAGGGTTTCGGGTGGAATTCTGTCTTTCTGACTTCCTCTTTAACATAGGCATGAGAGAAAGAGGATTTTTTTTTTTGTTTTTTTAAATTGCAGAGTGAGTTTTTAGTTCCAAAATGCCTCACTTGATGTCTTGGATTCACTTTACATTTTCTGGAACATTCCAATGTAATTTACAGATAATCATAGGATTAAACAATTCTTGAGAGGGCTCTAGAGAGGTGGGAGAAAGGAGTTGAATCTTAGAGAGTTTTCCTTTTTTGATTCATTTCCTTCTGGGGGGAGTTCCGAAGAAGGCCCTGCTGAGTCCCAGACCCTGTAGATGTCATCCTGTAATTTCTCTTGGCGTTGCTGATGATGCGGGAGGTGGGTGCGTGGGGCTGTCACCATCCTGACTTCCTGCTCTGGTCACTGATAACCAGCTGTGTGCTTCTGCTGTGTGTCTGCCCACGAGCATACACAAGTGTGTTTGTTTTCAACTATAAATAGCTTTAGGAAAGTATAGAAATAATGCATGATCTTTGTAAAACACTTGGAAGGAAGTTAATTTACTCCTACTCCTTAGAAACAACCACAATGAACATTTTCCTGGGCATCTTTCTAGATTTTCTTTCTGTGTTCAGACACACACATAATGTATTTACACAGGTGGGATCATTTTATATAAAATTTAGGGACCTTTCTTTTGCTGAACACTATGTTACGGACATTTTCCCTATGTCAATAAAAATGGATTTGTCCTTCATTCAGCCGATACTTACCAAATGCCTGCCACGTGTCTAGCACTGTCCTGGGTGCTGGAGGTAAGGCACTGAACAAAAGAGATCAAATTCCTTGCCCTCATGGAACCTGTGGTCTCCTTGGGGAGACCGGCAATAAATAAAAATGATATGAAAAAAAAAAAGAAAAAAAAATGATATGTAGTAGGTTAGAAAGTGGTAAGTGCTATAGGGAAAAAAATGAGATAAGGAAGGTGAGAGGGAGAAAGGGAGGTAAAGTGCATTTCACAGTTTTGAGCAGGGTGGTCATGTGAGAGGGAAGCCCTGGTGGTGATGATGCTTAGCAAACAGTGTGCGCTGCTGAGATTCTGCACAGGGTCCAGGGCTGGGCTGGAGGAGACACACCAGCTGAGCCTTGGGAGCTTGGGACAGGACCCACTTAGGTCCCCCTGTGGTAGAAAATCCAGGGGACTTCCCTGGTGGTCCAGTGGTTAAGACTTTGCCTTCCGATGCAGGGAGATGGGAAAGGGTGAGGGGTTCCATCCCTGATTGGGAGTTAAGATCTCACAGGCTTTGCAGCCAAAACACAAAAACATAAGACTGAAACAATAATGTAACAAATTCAATAAAGATATTAAAAATGGTCCACATCAAAAAAAAAAATCATAAAAGGAAAAAAAAGAAAATATAGACTAGAGCATTCAGGCAGGGCCCCATGCTGGTCCGTAATCATAAAAGTGACCACCGTTTTGGTAACATGATAATTTCCAAAGCAGCTTTTTATCTGTTACTCCTGGCCCGGCTGCTTATTAGCTGCACAGTTTTGGGCAAATAACCCACCCTCTGTGGGCCTTGGTTTCCTTCCTTGTGAAATAATAGGGCTCTCATACAGTTTAAGCGAGTTCATGCAAATGCATAGAGAACAGTGCTGGTAAGACCCATTACCAAAAAGTTCAGCTGTTATCATCATCATCATCATCATTATTGCCTTTCATTTATTACTCACAACCGCCCAGCGAGGACATGGTGCTCAGTTTCGAGATGTGGAAGTTGAGGCTGGAGGAGGTCGGCCTCTCTAGTTACAAGTTGAGGGCTCTGTGGGTGCTGGGGTCTTAGCTCAGTCCATGCAGGCACTGCCCTCCTCCAGGTGGGGGCAGCTGCTCCTGTTTCAGGTGGATGCCCCAGAGACACGGGCCACGACCTTCCTGATTGTCTCCTCAGAAGAGAAGTGGCTCTCGGAAGTGACCAAGGACAGTAGGAAGGGGGGCATGGTTGGTCAAGGTGGAAAGAAGCAAAGATAAGGGAAAACGGAGACTCAGCAGCTCTGCTCGGCGTCCCCACTGTGGTCCACTTGCCATCAGTGCATCTTCTCCCTCCCCTCCCGTCGCCACAGACACCAGCTTGTAACCATCTCTCTTAAGGACTTAGAGAAGGACACGATAATCAGTGGCGTTTTTAGGTTTACATTTCTAACTTTGAGAATGGTCCCTGTTCTTGCATCTGCAGGAACTTGCTGACAAGCAATACGATCACAAACACAGCCACACCTCATAGCCATGATGACTGGCCTCTTTCCCAAGGGTCTCCTGGCTCCCCTGGTCCCTACAGGCCCTCATGTGTGAGGCCATTGTACATTTAGGACAGCACACTTGAAAAGACCGGTGGGTCTGAACGGAGCTGGATTGGCGGGGGCTAGTGTCTAGGTCTACCCACCCCGCCTCCCACGAGGACACCTAGAGTAAATGCAGCACCAGGTCTACCTCATGTCTGGTTCTCTGAAATGGAGTGTGAGCGTGTGTTACCATGGAAACCATAATATAAATGGTGGCTGCATGTAGTTAAAATAGCACTGTGAGTTTTATGCTGCAAGTACGTTGTGAGTTCAGAAGGCTTTCATGGGCTAGCCTGGGAGTCCAACCATCATTTAAAATATGGTTTCTGTGGCTACGTTCTGTTAAGATTCTGAACTGTTACTTTTAAGCAAGCCTTTAGAGCAAGTTATTTGTAACAAGGAAATTGGCAGCCAGTAATTTATATGATATTTCTTAACCATCTCATGGGGCTTCTCCTATCCCGGGACCCCAGATGAAGCGTAAGCTCCGGGGCAGTCCTGTGGCAGATGAATGGAGCTGTGGCTTAACAGTAGCATGTTTAGAAACGGGATCAGTGCCTGATGGAGCTGCCAGATGCTGGTGGAGAATCCACCAGGAGCAGAGTAACTGGTGTGGGGGACATACCTGGGTACCACACCTCAAGAGAGGCTTAGATGGCATGTTGTAAGACGGGGACAACACTCCAACTTTAAACCAAGTCATATAGTAACATATGCAGAAATTGGGCCTAGAAAAGAGACAACTTGGGAGGAATTTAATAACTGAGTGTCATTATTTGAAGCACCATGATATAGTCCCCCAAAAGAGACTGATAAGAGAGGCATTTCAGTAATCTAAGGAAGGAGTTTGACAGCCAAAACTGTTGGTGATAGGACGAGTTGCTTTAAGAGATAGTTCACCATCTTTAGATGTATGTAAGCAGAGCCTGGCTGGTCACTTGTGAAGAATACTGTAGAGGGATTTAAGCCCTGAATGAGTGATTAGACTAGACTTTGAAAGGCTTTGCTAGCCTAGAGCTTCTATGATTCAAGGACACGGATGGAAAATTAATTTTCTGACCCTCCTGTTCAGTGTGTTTAACAGTGGCTGCCTAGAGCAAAGATGAGAACGCTTTGGACCTGGCTCAGTCTCAGCTAAGCAAGTAGGAGCTCCTCAATCGATTAGTAATATTTGCCATGGCAGGAGGCTGTTACAGGATACCCAGCCTAGCCATCGCGTTTCCAGTGGTGGTGGTAATCTTGGACTCAGGTCAAATATAAGCGGGATGACCCACCATCCTGCTTTGCTTGGGATCATGGCAGCCTTCCCTACCTGGACTTTGACTCCAAGACAGTCTCAGGAAAACCAGGATGAACTGGCCACCCCAAGTAGGACGGGTGGTCACCAGTGACTGTGTGTATTGGGTTCCGTTTCTGCTGATGGAGAAGATGCCAGGAACATCTTCATCTTCTCAGAGTGTGAGTGTGGGGCTCTGCCCTCTGGAGGAGCCCTGTAGACACATACAGCATAAATGAGTTGGATGCAGTCCCTGGGAAATCGTTGCACTATCCTTGCAATTAATTAATTTGTTCAATTAATTAAAATAGCTTCACTAATTATATGTACAGGAGATTGCACATTTCATTAGGCTGAGCAGATGGCTCCACTAATAATTACCAAAGCCTGGTGTTGCAGGAAGGAGGGGTGTTGGCATATGAATTGATATTGAACACTTCAATGGCCTTCTTCCTACAACTAAAGTTGAAGTTCCTGTCCCCAAGATGGATTGAGAAACAGATTTTAAATTTTCTTCTGGGGGTGCCAACAGGTTATGCTAACTTACTGTTTGTGGCTGGTGACCGTTTCCTTCATCAAACATCTGGCCAGGTCAAGATGTAGAAGGGGTGTGGGCTCCTTGGCTTCGGAAGGAGCCAAGTCAGGGTTACACTTGGGACCTCTGCACAGTTCAGAGAGCTGGTTAACCCGCTGAATTGTGATGATAAGCCACATGTCCCAGAAAAATAACAGGTGTCTCATCTCCAAAGGAAACGTGCCTTCTTCTGCTGTGTTGTCCAGACCTTGCCCCATCCTCACCCCTGTTCCATCCCTAGGGCCTTAGAATCTAAACAGACCCACAGACATGCCGGAGAATGAAAACCCTGACTGGCTGCACTCACAGACCAGGCAGGGTCTGCACTAACCTGATTGTGCATCACATAGGTGAGTTTCTGGAGTGTTCTCACTTTGGTGATGAGGATGACAATTATCGGTAATTGACAAGTATTGCCCATCCCCTCTGGGCCAGAAACTTCCCGCACTTGCTGTAATTCTCAAAACAGCCCTGCATGGCAGGTGTTAACTTAGAGATGAGAAAATGAGGCTTAGAGAAATTAAGTAAGGTGCCTGGGGTTACCCAAAGCTGTGTTAATACCCAGAGCTCTGTATCTATAAAGCCTTTTGTTCTTTCCACCCTCTTGCTCTGCTGGTAAATGATTTGGGGTCATAAAAGTCCCATGCCCAAATCCGGAAGGTTGTGAGGGGAAGCCTCTGGGCTGGGCTCACTCCTGCCCACAAGCGGGGCACTGCTTCGGAGCCGGTCACTGCTGCTGGGCCCTCAGCACCTCAGAACCCACAGGGGCCTCGGGGCAATTGGTTCTGAACGATTTCCCAGCACCCACACCCAAGTGCTCCGTGCATAAAAGCAGTCAGCCGGCCGTGTTACGAAGGAATGAGGTACTGGTCAGAGAACGTTCCAGAAAGAAATCTATCATTTCAGGAGATTCTTCAGAATGTTCATTTAATGTGATCTGATAAGAGAGTTTTCTTTTTTGCTCATTTTTGTGGTTGGGGAAAGGTGACCCATCTGAAATTTATATGCAATATATGAAGCAGAAACAAAGCCGAGGGTGGGGGGAATACCACTTATAAAAGAACAAATAGATCAGTCTGGGTGCCGATGAATAGAGCTTGAGCATGACGGCCAGTTTCCTGCTTGGGCAAATCGAGCATTGTCATTGGAAAACGTGCTCCATCTTGTGTGATGGTCCCGGTGAACCCCCATCCCTCTCTGGTCTGCCTGCCTGCCCCCTAAGGTCCTCTTGAAGTATGTGTCCATGCCTTGATGTTTTCACTCCACTCTCCTTCTGAGATGGAGCAGGAATGGGGTGGTGTGTCTGAGTCACAAAAAAGTTGTGAATCATTCTTGAGATGAAGGAGCCCTGAAAATGTGACTCATTTCTGTAGCATGTACAGGTAAGAAATGGCTGTTTGGTTGTGACTGGCAACTGCCATATAATTTCCAATTTTGACTTGGTTGCTGTTGTTTTTGGGGATGGGATCAGACCTGGCCCTGGGGTGGGTGCTGTGTGAAGGACACAGTGCCATTTGGACTTGGTTCCTGCCTTTCAGCACTTCACCACCTGAAGGAGGCCAAGGCATGTCCATAGTTGCAGAAAACATGTCGGTTTGAACATATATTAAGTGGTAAACTGAAAGATGGAAATCTTAAGCTTAATCAAGATTAAAATATATTTTTCCTAATCACAGATCCAATTAAATGCCAGAGGGAGGCTGCAGAGCCCAGCCAGGTAGCTTACATCAGTCTGCGCTAGAAAGAGCACTGAGCGTTTCTGTGTACACATCTGCTCTCAAGAGTAGTTTCTTATTCAAGCCTTCTCTCTTGGTTGTTGTGTCAGCCTAGATGGGCTGGCCGAGTTTGCATACCTGCTATGAAATTTGAGATTTGCTCAATTTAAATGCATTTGAAAAATATCTTTACACAATTTTATTAGCTCATAACCGTAATCCAAGAAGTAAAGAAACATAATAATGGAATTTGCTCATTGTTCTTACAGCTTTGGGTAAAATTTGTAGCTAGGCTCGTTTCCAGGGATCAGAAGGGGTTGTTCCATGAGGACCAACGATTGGATATTTGGACTTGACCTTTCAAAAATAGGGGTTGGGGACTTGCCTGGTGGTCCAGTGGTTCAGGATCCACCTTTCAGGGCAGGGGACACAGGTTCGATCCCTGGTCTGGGAACTTAGATCCCCATGCCTTGGGGCAACTAAGCCTGTGTGCCACAGCTAGTGAACCCTCAAGCCACAGTAAAGATCTTGCATGCAGCAACAAAAACCTGATGCAGCCAAAAATAAATAAATATTAAAAAAAAAAAAGAAAATGGGAGTTGGGCATCCGAGCCTACTGTTATATCATGAGCTGTTAGAGGAGGATGTGAATAGGAAAAGAATAAGGGAAACTGGAGCAGTCTGGGGGCTGCTGCAGGAGCTAGATGGAAATAGTAAGTGAGCAAAGAGGCAAAGCAAGTCAGGTGAGGGGAGTTGGGGATAGGAAATGACCACAGGCATGCTTTTGGCTGTAAGTAGAAAAAAAGCAAACGAATAGTGGCCTGAGTAACACATCTTCTCATAAAAAAAGAATCTGGGGCCAATACAGTGGTTGTCTGGTGTTGATCTCGCAGTTCAACAGTGATGTCAAGGATAGGACTTTTTTCAGTTTCTCTGCTTTGCCCTCCGTAGTGTTTTGGCTTCTTAGTCTTGTCACTTCCAGGAGTGTGATGTGGTCGCCTGGAGCTGCAAAGGAGGCTGGTGAGGGGATGAGTAAGCTTTTCCAGCCTTGATAGCGGAAGTGGACAAGAAGGGTGAGGAATGGTTGGAGGCTTATCCAGCCAGCCATTGGGCATAGAATAGTGGTGAGAAAAGAAAAAAATAAAAACAAATATATGCTGAATCATCACGACAAAAAAACCAGATGCTCCTAGGTAGTTTCCAGTGTGTGAATGGAGTTTGGGTACCTGCACATTATAGTATGGAAGGACATCTTTTAAGTCCCATTCCAGCCCCATGGCTGATCACCACCGAAGTCAGTGTGCAGGCGGGATTCAGGGAAAGCCAGCTGAGAGCCGGCTAGGCAGGAAGGGTGCACAGGAAGACGGGAGGCAAAGTAGCATCATTGTGGAGCCACCTTTGCTCTCATTTCCAGCCCGTGATTCTCAGAAGCAAGACAGCTGGTTGTCAGGACTTAATAGTAGAGCTTGTTAATTTCTTTGTAAACTCCATTTCAATGAACAGATGCATTTAATTTAGGACACTGAGCTTCTGATAGTAGCTCAGAGGTTGATACCCCTTTAGCACCATTTTTAATTCCATGCCTCTGTGTTTGTGCATGGACACACCCTCTGTTCACACCCCTGTGGCCCAGAACAGTTTTTCTTCTCATGGCCTCAGAGAATCCCAGCCTAAGAACACTGGTTCCCCTGACCCTCAGCTTCTCCCCTCTTTCCTGTTTCTGTGCTTTATGGACTCTCCTTTCCCCATGATGCTCAGTAGAGGCGGCTCTCTAGTAGATGCTCAGTAGATCCATGGCTCTTGCTGCTTTGAGTCATTTGGATATTGTTTAGGGCCCTGCCACTTACTCGCAACAGTGAGTCAGATGCCTTTGATCCAAAAAATGGAAACCAGCTGATTTAAATGCAGTTCCTTGTTCTCCCTGTCATACTCTAAGAGCAGGGTCTCTCAAACTTTCACGTGCATGTGAATCACGTGGGAATCTTATTAAAAGGCAGATTCTGATTTAGGAGGTCTGGGGTGGGGCCTGAGACTGTACTTTTTAGCTGCGAGGTGATAGTGATGCCTCTGGTTCAGGAAGTAAGATCTCAGCCCTTAACCAGATTTCAGGTGCTCAGCAGCCATGCGTGGCTATAGCTACCACATTGGACAGCACAAATAGAAGATGCTTATGTTCTCCACTATAGCAGAGAATTCTACTGAACAATGCTGGGCCTAGAGTCGAGCCAGGGAGAGAAGCCTTTGTTAAGTGAAAGTGTTAGTCGCTCCATCGTGTCCGACTCTTCTCTGTCCATGGAATTTTCCAGGCAAGAATACTGGAGTGGGTAGCCGTTCCCCTCTTCAGAGGATCTTCCCAACTCAGGGATAGAATGAGGGTCTCCTGCATTGCAGGCAGATTCTTTACTGTCCAACCAAATAATATAGAGCCATGGACAGTGATAAGAGATTAAGTAGAGGGAGCCTTGTCAGGAATAACCTAGTGGAGAGGGACCAGTTTCCTTGAGAAAGTGAAGGCTGAGTTGGAGTTGGATCAGGTAGTTGCTGGCAGGGAATTTGGGGAAGAGTGGAGAAGAGAGAATTACAGAGTTAAAGCATGTGAAAGTGCCTGGAGATCTTGCTCGCTGGCATTCGATAAACGGTGTTCCCCATGCATGCTCTTGTTGACTGTGTAATCCAGAACTGTGCAGAAGCATGGACTGCTATCCCTAGTGAGCACAGGCTCTGAATCCACATTTCCTGTGTTCAAATCTGCTTGTTTAAACTCCTAGTGCCTCGGTTTCCTCATCTGTAAAATGGGCAAAATAATACGTATGCAATAGAGCTGTGGTTGAGAATTGAGTCAGTACGTGTAAAGCAGCTAGGAGAGCTGGCCCACTGTACGTGCTGCTGCGTTGTTAGCTGTTATTACCATTTTTACCCACACCAGTGACTTGTTAGCAGGGGCCTGTCCTACCTCGAGCTCCTGCTATGATCAAGGGGTCCCTGCCTGGTGCTGGCCCCTAAGTACTTGGGGGCAGAGCTTCTGGGCTCCGAGTTCTCACTGCCGGTGAACCAAGAGTTCTGGATCCTGGTACCCTTTCCCCACCCTGCCCAACCCTGTCCCCTCCGCTCTCTTTTTTTAAAAAAATAATTCTATATGTTTGTTTATTTTTGACTGTGCTGGTCTTTGTTGCTACACAGGCTTTTCTCTAGTTGTGGCGAGCAGGGGCTACTCTCTCGTTGCGGTGCTCAGGCTTTTCACTGCGGTGACTTCTCTTGTTTCAGAGCACAGGCTCTAGGGTACTCAGGCTTCAGTAGCTGTGGTGCATGGATTTAAGTTGCTCTGAGGCATATGGGATCTTCTTGGATTAGGGATCAAATCCGTGTCTGCATTGGCAGACGGATTCTTTACCACTGAGCCACCAGGGAAGCCCCTGTCCTCTCTGCTTTTAATCCTCCCAGCTGACCCCATCAGTGCTTAATTTGGCTATACAGAAGTCGCAGCAGTTATATTCATTTCCATGGCCTGTGAGCCATGGAGCCTAAAAACAATCCAGCAAGTCCTACACTAAAGTGTCAGATTCACGTCATTTTGGGTGTTAAGAGTCCAGAGGTGGAAGCATCTCACTAAGTTCCATCTGATTGGAACCCCAGTGCCCTTTCCTGTCCCCCACGACGTGTCCCGCAGGTTCCCACGTGGCCTCTTAATGTCCTGCAGCTGCCACGGCCAGATGGATCACTCGCAGCTTGGAAATAACAGAGGGATCCCCCCTTTACCTTTCCACTTCTGGTGCCCCTGGGCCTGTGGTGTGTGGTGGCCTTACCTGGGCGGGGTCTCAAGGTTTAATCCCTTTTCCCCATGAGGGAGTTGAGGTCATCGGCAGAGTCCTGACCTTCTCCACTCACCCATTTCAGGTCTTTCCTGCTGCCAGTGCAGAGCCAGCAATTCTCAGCACAGAGAGGGACCACTCTACACAATCGGGCCTAGATAAAGAACTTGCTGCCCAGGATTCATTCCCAGAGAGATTTTTTTTCTAGCCAGATCTAGACATCACCATGACTTGGCCCATCCAAGCAATTCTTCTTGTAATGAGATTTGATGCATGAGATGGGCCTGTGTAATAGCGTTAGATAATATAATTGTTGAGAATATTAGAGTTGGGACTTGAGTAGCTTTAAAATTTGAAAGGGGGTAGTAATGGTGGAGATTGCTGAGATCACTGTTCTGGAAGGAATGCGTGGGTCCAGTGGTTGCTGCCGGCAGGTCTCCTGGGCTCTCTGAGGCTTGCCATAACCCCTCACGAATCAACCACCTTGAAATCGTTGGGTCCCACTCGCCTTTCCAAGTTTTCTTTGTTTTACTTTTAGATTTCCATATTTATGCCCTTGGGGCTCCTTGGCTTGTGTATCACACACCTGTTCACATGTATGCATGTGTATGTGCCCCTCTGAGTACGTGCACGCGCGCACGCACACACACCCACTTACACATCCCTGTGAGCTACGTGTGTCTGTATAGTTGTTTTATTTGTCTTTTTAGTGGCCCCAACTGAAAGCCCATCTAGGACTGCCAACCTAAAAGAAAAAATGAATTTGCTGTATCCCTGAAATTTTCCATTTCCTTGTGGCCAGGAGGTGGTCGGATCTGGCCGTTGGGATTCGTCACCGCCCTTGGCCTCCGTTCTCTGCATCCGTTGGTGGATGTCTGTGGGGCAATTTCCTCTTCACGTTAAGTAAGCCCTGGAGGGGCCTGTGTGGCCCTTGGAGACTCCTGTATTTTCCTCCCCTGGAGGCTGAAGTCAGTAGCGGGCGGGGGGCCGCCTTTGGATCTTGGTTTTTTCCGCCCCTTGTGCCAGTTGGATTGAGGCGTCCTTTTACTTAACGGTGGTAAGAACCCTGCGTCTTTGCTCAGGGACCCAGGTCTGCCGTCTGGCGGGAAGAAGTGTTTTCACAGGGTGGAGGCTGCAGGTCCCCATCCAGCCAGGTGAGCAGCAGCAGAGCAGTCCGGGACCTGACAGAACTGCGTGCCAAGAACCTGAAAACATCCCCTCCAGTGCCCCATTCACGTCTCATGAGGAGGGTGGTAACTTACATATGTCCTTAAACACTGACAGCCGTCATGAGCACCCCCAAAATATTGCCTGAACCTAGCTCCCCAGTTTATGGGGACCCCAAGGATGATAAAAGCAGAACGTGAAATAAGCTTGTGAAAATTATGATACATTTTCCTTTACTGACGGTTTGAATCAGGACCCATCTGAGTTAACACCAGCCAGTGGTAGGACTGGTCATTATGAGCGAGCAAGCCCTGAGGTGATGAGTGAATGCTTCTGTGCTGGGCTGTGAGAGATTAATTCATTCTGGTGCTCCCTCACCTGACTTTTATATGAACCTCCAACCCCATTTCTTACTAGGATCTCCTTGGGGGCAAGGACCGATTTGTTTGCTTTCCAGTAGTCCCTGGAACATCAGGGGTGCTTTCTTTCTCTCTATGTATGTATATTTGTAAGGTCTATTTTTTAATTTTTAGAATTGCATACTCTTTTCATTGGGGCTTCCCTAGTGACTCAGATGGTAAAGAGTCGGCCTGCAATGCAGGAGACCTGGGTTCAATCCCTGGGTTGGGAAGATCCCCTGGAGGAGGAAATGGCAAGTAATCTTGCCTAGAGATTCTAGGCAAGTAATCTTGCCAGAGAGTCACTTATGTTTACATTCCATTTGACTGCTTATAACTTTGAAGGAACTAGGAAGGAATATTCTTCCTACCTTCCTGTCCAGGAGGAGAAAATAGGTTTGATGAGCACATAGAGGTCTCCGCACACATCCCCTCAGATATCTCCACCACTATTTAATGGTAGTAAATACTCTATCCAGTAATCTTGCCTGGAGAATTCCATGGACGGAGGGGCCTGGCGGGCTACAGTTCATGGGGTTGGAAAGAGTCGGACACGACTGAGCGACTAACACACACACACACACACACACACACACACACTCTTTAATTAATTTATTTGTTATTGGCTGTACCGCATGGTATGTAGGATAATTGAACCCATGCCCCCTGAATTGGGAGCACAGAGTCTTAGCCACTGACCACCAGAGAAGTCACTGTACGTATATATATATTTTTAATTCATTTATTTTTAACTGAAGGATAATTGCTTTACAATATTGTGTTGGTTATCTATACATTTTTAACTGGAAACACAACAGATCCATAAAAGCAGACCTGTTTCCTGTCCTTTGCTGTCAGCGTGGCACAAAGATGTAGGATCCCTGAGCCAGGGGCTCCGTGGAAGAGCCTCTTCTTATCCCACTGCAACTGTTTTCCCTTCCTGACCTGGATCTTAAAGGCCAGAACACAGCCTTCTGGAATTCTTAGAAAGTAGACACTGCAACAAGAAAATAAATATTGTCTGTGTTAGAAAAGCTGGTGGAAGAGTCTTCCTCAGACAGGCCCCAGGTACAGTGAGGGCCGTTTGAGCACATTTACAGGGGTCACATTCTTGGTGATGGAGAGGGAGACCTAGAAAGGGAACAAGAGCTGTCTGCTTGCCTTTAGCCATGACCACCCCACCCGTCGGGGAGTTGGGACTGTCCCCTGCCTGCAAGGCCCAGGAAGGGATGCTCCTGCTTGACACCCCCTTCCCCATGAGGTCTTGCTCACTTTCAGTATTATCTGTAGCCTGAGGAGGTCAGGGGCCTCTGCCGTGAACTTCCCCTTGACCGGCCAAGAGAATCCAGTCCTGGATTGTCTGTTTTCTGAGCTGTTGTTCTCTCGGTGTGGAGATCTGAGGGAAATTCAGAGTAGACCGAGCTTCCTTGGGCTCAGCGCCCACACCTCATCCCACCCCATGCTTCACTGGGCCTCTTCTTTGTAAAGAGGACACACCTGGTTTTGACCATCCCTTGACTGTTCAGGAAGAGAGTGGTTAGTGACACATTTTCCTTCTTTGGGAACAAATTCTCCATTCCTAACCCTGTGGCAGTGCTCAGGGGAAGGGGGAGGCTGAGGTCAGAAGGGACTGTCCATGTGATTGCCTCTTTCCCGTTCTTTTCAATGTTTTAAGTTTATACAATTAAAGCAATTCCTTTACTATCATTTTAGTGGCGTCTTAGAAGGAAAAGGAGATCAACACATGTTTTCCATCTACAATTTTTTAAAAACCAGAAGACCGGTGGCACAATTTGGAATCACTTCCTAGAATTCCACTGTGTCTATGTCATCTGTTTATCCAGTCTTAGCATTTTACATGTTTATATTTTGCCCCCCTTCACCTGTGCATTAAAAATAACATATAAGCATCTTTATAGCTAAACCTTTAGTCATATTATGATGACCTCCTAAGAGTGAGTTTCTGTTAAGTAGACTTTCTGGGTCAAAGGATATGTAAAACTTGAAGGTGTTTTTGCTGCATATTGCTCAATTTCTCTTCATAAATATGACACTGATTTGCATCCCCACTAGCCATACATGAGTGTGCTCCACCCTCTTATTGATGCTAGGTGTCTTTCAGCATATTTATTTGGGTATATAATGTGAACATCCTGTGGGATAGATCACTGACTCAAACGCTTGCACATCAAAGTTTGGATGGATATTACTCAGCTTACCATCAGTGTATGAACATGCCTGTTTCCTCTGCTTTCTTGCCAACACCGCAGCAGGATATGAAAATCTTCCAGTTTAGTAGGTTGATTTTATTGATTTCTCCAGAGTTTGACAGTTCTTCATATATTATGCCTTTTGTATTTTTCTTTCATGGATTGCCTGTAACCCATTTTTTTCCCTTGTGTGTTTATCCTTTTCTTGATTTTTAAGCTCTCTTTATATATTAAGGAAACAAATATGCATATAACAAATTGTTTTTTAAATTTTGTTGACATTTCATTTTGTTTGCCCTTTTTGTCTGTTTATATATCTAGCTGATAAGTTTTTGGTTGCGGGGGCTGCTGTGTTGGGTCTTTGCTGCTGCCCCCTAGCTTTCTCTGGTTGTGGGGAGCAGGGGTTATTCTCTAGTTGCAGTGCACAGGCTTCTCATTGCAGTGGCTTCTCTTGTTGCAGAGCAGGGGCTCTAGAGCATGGGATTGGTAGTTGCAGCACTCAGGCTTAGTTGCCCCATGGCATGTGGAATCTTTAATCCGTGTCCCCTGCATTGGCAGTCGGATTCTTAACCACTGGGCCACCAGGGAAGTCCCAGCTAATGTTTTAAACGGTAACGTTTATCACCCTTTTGTCTTTATGGTATGCTTCAAGAATTACCTGAACTTTGGGCTTCTAGGGTATCCTTTATGTCTTTATTTGCCTGGATGATGGGCCTCTGCTTCAGTTCCAGGCATGGTCCCCAGGTCCTTCAGATGTAGGGCAAGGTCACCATGGACAGTCCTCCAGGGGCTGCTCACCCACAGTGGGGGGTTCGAGGTTGGTGCTGGTGAAGAGGCAGCCCCGCCCGAGACCCAGAGTTACCGACCTGGAATGCAGCTGGCCGTTGGGGTGATCCGGAGCCAGAGGGTGGATGTCATGGGGGGTATGAACGTGATGTGGACAGGCATGGCTGCTGATCATTGCCACTAATAGCTGGCCTCGAGACAGCAGTGTTCCCCACTAGCGCCAGTGAATGAGAGGAGGGGCTCTTCCTGTCCAAATCTTTTACCATTGAGCCTCAGAAGTCTGAACAAGACAAGTGGGACCAGGACTTTAAAGGACCCGCAAGACTTGGTTCAACTCAGGCTTCCTGTGATAATAGCGTAAGTGTTAGTTGCTCAGTCGTGTCCGACCCTTAGTGACCCCATGGACTGTAGCCCACCAGGCTCCTCTGTCCAGGGAATTCTCCAGGCAAGAATACTGGAGTGGGTAGTCATTCCGTTCCCTTCTCCAGGGCATCTTCCCAACCCAGGGATCGCACCTGGGTCTCCTGCATTGCAGACAGATTCATTACCATTGGAGCCAGCAGGGAATAATAGCACAGAGCAGCCTCCAATGACGCAGGACAGGGTTGCCTCCATGGCTTTACTTGCAGTTTGTGTTTCTCTGCAGTGCTTTCTGAACTGACTTGCCTGCTTTCTCTGCAGTTCCCAGATTTGCTCTTGGTGAGACGTGCTTGGGGAGCGGGGCCACGGGGGTGGATGCTGAGAAACTGCATTCAGAGCTTCAGCTGGGGACTTCCAGGTTGGGGGGTGGGGGCGGGACTTGGAGCCTCAGTTCCCCCTCAGCCATTGGTTCAACAGCTAGAAATTAGATGTGTTTCAGAAATGTGTGAACAGTGTTGAAGAGATTTTTCTTAAACTTTCAGCAAAGTGAGATCTTCAGACCTATTTGAGATACTGTGATCAAACCTTCAGAGTGGCCTTTAGGAGTGTCTACCGTGGGCTGTCTGTTCAGATGGAGAATTCGACGTTTCCTCCTGAAAGTTAAGGATGTTCATTAGAATGTAAAAACCAAGCTGGATTGTGATCATTACAAAACTGCCACTTCCTTCTGCTCCTCTGACATACCTAATCTACTCGCATCTCCCCGCCTTTACCCTGCCCTCCCCCAGATCCTGACTCTTCATTTAGGTCTTTCTCCAGTGTCCCCCCTCCCCACCACCCTAGTTAAGGTAGCACATCCCTCATTGTGCTGTCCTCTCTCATATCGCCTCATTCTCTTTTCTTCATAGCAGACACAATATCAACAATAATAATGATAGCTATTATTAAAGAGTACCAACCATGTGCCAGGAAGTGTTACAAAAAACCTTTACTTGTGTGAGTACATTTGATCCTCCCATTAACCATATGAGAAGAATATTAGTATTCTTGTTTTACAGATAAAGAAATCGAGCCCAGACAGAGGTTCATGTAATAGTTTGGCACTGGGAGTCTTCTGTTCAGTAAACATTTATTAAACAGTTACTGTGGACCAGGTCCAGGCTCTGTGCTAGGATCAGGGGGTCCAAAGATGAGAAGGTCCCTGTCCTTGCATTCAAGTCACCAGGAGACCAGTGTTCTAGACCAGTCTGGGCCTGTGACTCCTCTCTGAGAGCCTGGAGCAGGTTGCTTACACAGATATATGTGCTTTAATTTTCCCATCCGTAAAATAGAAATAAAGGGGACTTCCCTGGTAGTCCAGTGGATAAAAATCCACCTGCCAGTGCAGGGGACTCTGGTTCGATCTCTTGTCTGAAAAGATTCCACACGCCTCGGGGCCAGCGAGTCCAGGTGCCACAACTGCTGAGCCTGCGCTCTGGAGCCCACGAGCCGTAACGACCGAAGCCCACAGGCCTATAGCCTGTGCCCCGCACCAAGAGAAGCCACCACAGTAAGCCCATGCACCACAACGAAGAGTAGCCCCCACTCGCCACAACTGGAGAAAGCCCAGGAGCAGCAACGAAGACCCAGTGCAACCAAAAATAAAACTAATGATTTTTAAAAATAGAGATAAAGGCACTTGCCCCAGGTGCTCCTCTGGGTTCCTGGAGGATTTGTTGGTGAAATCACTTTGGGGTGTGCATGGGGTGGTACAGATGCAGGGAGTCGTTGGCCATTCCTCACTCCGAGACTAGGAGACAGCAGACATATTCTGCTTTCCTACCTGCTGGAGGGAGAGGTAGAGGACACTCATCTCTGTCCTGGGCTTCCCAGATGGTGCCCGTGGTAAAGAACCTGCCTGCCAATGCAGGAGATGGAAGAGATGCGTGTTCGATCCCTGAGTTGGGAGCATCACCTAGAGGAGGGCATGGATAGAGGAGCCTGGCGAGCTACAGGTCCATAGGGTTGAAAAGAGTCAGACAGGACTGAAGCACCTGATATAAGAGATGCTGTACTTTTAGAACTGGTCAATAGGATTATGATACTTAGGGCAGCCATCCCATCTAACCAGAAGTGGTGTTTTATCGTCCAGGGACCCAAAAATCCCGTACCTACTGATGGTACTTTTTGAAGGAAGTTCTTTTTATTCGTCATTAGGCTACTAGCCTGACTTTAATTCCAACAGCTGGTGTTATTCTGGAATCTAAGGCAAGAGCAGTGTTTTGCTTTCTGTGGTTTTTGCCAAGGCCATGAGTTAGAAGCAAGCTGTGGTAATAGATGGGATGTTGCTGTGTGATGGGGAAACAGCCCTGTGAAGAGGGATTCTTGCTCCTTGTCATCCTCTTGAGATGGACTTTGGAGAGTGGAGGGACCAAACCTTTTAAGTAAAGCAGGCCAACATGTCTGACCCCTTCCTCCTAAACAGAATGTGAGAGGGTGCTTTGGTCGCTGGTTCTTGCCCTGGGCCCCACCCGCCTTTCCGTCATCCTGGTTTGTTTCCTGTGTCTAATTTGTTGCACGATCTGTTATTAACCAAACATGCCCTTGCAAGCTGGGGAATAGTTGCAGAGTGATAAAGCAATAATATTATAGTATTCTACTTTCCTAAAGAGGCATCAAGCCCAGCACATTCTGGGAAGCATCCAGGTAACAGAGCCCATTGATTCTGTTCTTTCATTCCTCTGTACTGTTGCCATCCTACTGTAGACGCCTGTCACCCCATCCATCCATCTATCCATACATTCATACATATTGTGCGGTGCTTAGTCGCTCAGTTGTGTCTGACTCTTTGTGACCCTGTGGACTGTAGCCTGCCAGGCTCCTCTGTCCGTGGGGATTCTCCAGGCAAGAATACTGGAGTAGGTTGCCATGACCTCCTCCAGGGGATCTTCCCAACCCAGGGATCAAACTCAGGTCCCTTGTGTTGCAGGAGGATTCTTTACGGTCTGAACCACCAGGGAAGCCCATACATACATACATACATACAGTCACCTATCTATCCAGTGGAGCACTTATTTTTGAGCACTTATTATGAATCAGACCCAGAGTAAAGACCTGAAGATACAGAGATGAGTAGGTCACCATCCTTGCATTCAAGGGATTCATACAGTAATAATAGGAAACCTGAGTTCAATGAAGTGTTCCATGCTTAGTTAGTTGGGGGCTTAATATTCCCACTACCAAGAAAAGGCAGAGTTTGGTTAAGAAAATTTTTACAAAAGAGATGGCTGGGTAGTCGAGTCTTAAAAAGACATACGTGCTTACGTGTATCACTCAGTCCCTCCCGACATCTCATCCTTCCACAGATACTGACACCTACTAGGACCAAGTCCCTTGCTTGTATGCATCCCCACCTCCTCTTGCTTTGACATTGGTTCATTTCCCACCCATGTCACTCCCGTACTGCTTCAGGCCCGTCACCTGTTCTGAAATTTTGGGCCACGTCCTGTTCCACAGGTAAAGTTCCAGCTTCTGAGGGTGGCCTTTGGGTCCCTCCACTGTGCTGTCTGAGCTTCCCGGGTGGCTCAGATGGTAAAGAATCTGCCTGCATTGTAGGAGACCTGGGTTTGATACCTGGATGGGGAAGATCCCCTGGAAAAGGGAATGGCATCCCACTCCAGTATTCTTGCCTGAAAAATTCCGCGGAGGAGCCTGGTGGTCTGTAGTCCATGGGGTCACAGTTAGACAGGAAAGAATGACTTTCACTTTCACTTTTCATTGTATTACTGAGAGTCAACCTTGCAGGCTTAGTTGTCTGGTCCAGTTATCAACTTGTGAATTGATCTGTTTCATTTTCTTACCAAGGGTTTTGGGGGTTTGAGGCAGTGGGAAAGATTCTATAATAAAAATGAAAAGTCTCCTGGCCTCTTTCCTTCTTAACTTGTACCTCTCCCTTGGGGCAACTTCTTTTAACTCTTTCATTTATTTTTTTCTGACATTTACCTCCATGTTTAAAAATAATGTGCTTTTGTTTTACTCCTATTTTAGAAATTATCTGCTTACTTCCTGTTATGATGACGACTCCACTCACTTATACCACGCTTCTACCTCCCCTCCCCACATCCTCACAGCATAGCTGCATCGTTATTTATAGTTCCTCTATTTGGTTAGCTTTATAAGTAATATTTTCACTATCATATTTCTTGCTTATTAACAGCAGTAACTCTTGACTCCCTTGAGCAGTAAGATGAAGATATTAGTGTCCTTACCCTAACTGCCTTCCAACTTCCTAATTTCTGTCATCTCTGTTTTTACTTTGACATTGTTAAGGGTGATAACATTTACATCTTTATTTTCTAACTGCCAGTAAAAAAAATGTGCTGTCTGTAGGTTGACTCTAAAGACTGAACAATCAATGGATGGAGCTTATGTTATTGTGGATGTGGAAACAAGTTGTGACAGTTTACTCTCCGACATACATGTTTGATTTGCCTAGTGATTTCAAACAAAAAAAAATTCAGCCAACATTCTAAAAGTAGAGAGAGTTTCTGTAAAAGATTTAGACTTCGGGATACTGTTTTAAAGGTTGTAATATCTGGTCTGACTTCCCATATGGCAGCACTCTGTTTCCTTTAGAATAAGCTTGCTTCCTTCAGCTTGCTGCAGTCCCTGCCACTCAGGCAGTGTAGGCAAGACTCCTAGCCTGCTGTGTCCATTTACTTATTTGCCTGACCCTGACAGCATTCAAGTGTGTGACCCTGATGCCTGATCTGTTACTCTCTTTGGAGTCAATATTATGAATTTCCTTCATATATATACACACACACACACACACATATGTATATAGCTTTATATTTTCCCAATTATGTCATTGCCTTCCTTTTTTCCTCCCCACCATTTGCTATTATCATATCCTCATTTTTTTTCTCCCCCTCAGACTCTCTAGCCAGTTGGGTGTTTTATATGTTCTCCCTTCCTCCCAGAGTTCTCCATCTTCCTCAAGTTTGACCTTGTTGCTGTCTAGGCCTGCTACACAATTGACATTTGGGACTTTCCTGTACTATTATCCTAGGTTAGTTCTACTGCTTCCTGGATCTCATCTCTTCTTTGTGTCCATTTAGTTTCTTTAGAGAAGGAAATTCCTTCCTTTTTTTTTTTTTTTTTTAAATTTTTGTGCTTGGGGAGTAGATATCTGTCTGCCCCATGGGTACCAGTGGCTCAACTGTTCTGACTTCAGGTTTTATATAATCCCCCCACTTTTCAGCCTCACACTTGATTCCTGCCCTCCATTGCCCTGGCATCTTTGAGTCATGAGCACCTTGGCCATTCTGCCAGGCTGATGGACTCTCATAGTATCTGAGCCCACTCCAGCGTCAGGCTCCCTGTGGCTGCAATATCAGTTTCTAGTCTTGCATACTCTTATCTTTTTTCCCAGTCTCTTTTCCAGTAGCCCTTACATGTTTCCTTTGTTGTTTAAAATTATTTCACTGTCATCTTGGTGATGATGTGTATAGATGGAGAGACTATAAATGAATACAGTTAATTTGTCGTCCACCATCTAAATTAGGCGTTTTCAATCCTAAATTTACCTCTTTTAGGATTTATGAGTTCTTTGTATTATAAATGTCTGTCCAATTCTTACTTTGTTCTAACTATCAAGTTTAGATCTTGTACTAACATTATTAAGGCGATGTTAGCCATAATCATCTCCTAATTTTCAGGGGCTTACCATGATTAACGTTGTTTCTCACAGCTCCAACAGTCAAATGGTGGTGTTCTGACATGACTGGCCTTCTTCCACAAAGTAATGCAGGGACCCAGGCATCTTCCGTCTTATGACTCTGCTATACTTTAGAGCAGGGATCCCTAACCTCCAGGATCTGACGTCTGATGATCTGAGATGGAGGTGAGGTAATCATAGAAATAAAGTGCACAATAAATGGAGTAATGCAGGTGGATCATCCCCAAAACCACCCCCCACCCTAATCCATGGAAAAATTGACTTCCACAAAACCTGTTCTTGGTGCCAAAAAGGTTGCGGACTGCTGAATTAAGGAGATGTATTCTCAACTGGGTCAAAATTAGTTCTTGGGGCTAAAAAACAAAAAATCCTACATTTTGATACATAAATCACAGACATACCTATGGTCCATAAACAGATACACAGTGTATTAAAGTTCCAGAGGAAGAAACTACAAAAAAAGTGCCTGAAAAGACCCCTTACAGGGGCAACAGTGATGAAAAAAGGTTGAGAGACACTGCTACAGGGCTGAGGAGCACCTGTGTTCAGGTAAAAGGGAAAAAAGAAGGTGGTGAAGGCTCACTCACTTCTTAACCATCTTGGCCCCAGAATGACCGAGATCTCTTAGCCCACATTCCATCGGTGAGAACTAGTCATGGGGCCCATCTTGACACAAGAGGAGCTGGGAGGTGTAGTTCTGGGCTGAGCAGCTGCCTTTCAGAGACAACTCCTACTAAGTAAGGGGGAAACACACATTTTGGAGTATGGCTGGCCTGCAAACACAGGGGCTGGCAAACTTTGTCTTAAAGAGCCAAGTGGTCTCCATCACAGCTGCCCAGCTCTGCCTCTGGTGGCCAGAAGCAGCCACGGACACTGTTGGAATGAATGGGTGTGGCTGTGTTTCAATAAAGCTTTATTTACGTAAACAGGTGGTTGACTGGCCTGCAGGCTGTGGGCAACCCTTGCTGATCCCTCCACCTGGTGACCATTCCAGAGCTTTTCCATTGCCCGCTTTTCCTTGTGTCTCAGGACCTAACCCACGTTTTCTCCATTCCCTGAGCCTAGATGGGACCTGCAGCTGCCCTCACCTGAGTGAGGAGGGTGAGCCCCTGGTTTTTCTGTGAGAAGTGGTATGACTCACCCCAGCCCAGTGAAGTGCAGAGGTCCCAAGTCTGGAGAAAGGGAATGCATTTTACTTGTGACAATATGATATTAAGCCATCCCCACACCTAATCTCCACAGTCACCAGCCATGGCACATGTCGTAAGTGCTCAGAATATGGGGACAGTTTCTATATTCAATGCTCAACCCTTTAAAGTACCTGCAGGAGGTGAATTAAGCCCTCAGAGGATCTGGGCCTCTGCTTCTCATAACATGAGAGAATACACCATATTTTCAATGGGTTATTTCAGTGATGAAGGCAAATAATAACATGGCCATATATTTATGTTAGAAACAGGATATAAAATTACATATAGAATATGATCTCAACCATCATGTCTTAAAAATTTAGTGGAAAAAAAAGGGGGGGGTAAATATTCTCACAAGGATGATGAGTGGCTTTTCTTTCTCTTTTGTATATGTTTACAACTTTTACAGTGAGCATGCTTTCTAGGCGGAGAAGAATAAATGTTGTTTTAAAACTAGAGAGGCAGAGAGTCAGAACCCAGCGGTGACGGCGTCTGCCCGCTCGTGTGCACGTGCATGGGCCCAAGGAAGCCGTTGGCAACTCTGTCCGAACAAGTCCCTCTGAGGCGGCCCGTGCCGCTCACCCTCCCTCAGAGGAGAAAGCCTTCTTTACATAGTGACTGTGGAAGGGTTCCAGCCTGCTTCTCTGCTGAGAAATTCTTCTCATTTCTAAGTGATGAGAGCCTCATCTCAATTCTTTTTCCGCTGAGGCGGGACCAGTCTCTCTGGATGAATCATCGAGATTTATCAATAGGGTGAGGAGGAGGGGTGTGCCTGGGGTTAACTGCGTGTCACAGGCATCGGTCATCTCGGCCACTCCCCTGTGGGCTTGCTTGACTTTGAGGAGAAATGAAATCACTTGCGCCCCAAAGTGCTGTCTGTGTTGACCACCAGCTACGGTGGCCTGACTTCCAGGTGCCCCCGCACCCAACAGAGCAGAGAGAACAGCCCATTCCACCCTCCTAACCAAATTCAAGGTCGTACTGAAACACCCCTGATTGTCTGGGTCCCTCTTGGTTCCTCATTTGCCTCTTCCAGGTATCAAGTGGTTGGGTCCGGGGACCCTCCCTCCTCCTGTTTCACACCCATCTGAGTTTCTTTTCTTCAGCCGTTGGCTGTTTTTCCTGGGGATGTTGTTCTTGGGTCCTGGGCTGTCTACACACTGGCTCAGCCTGTGCCCTCTGCACTCATCAGACGCGTCACATTCTGCAGCCCTTAGCCCCTTCACTAGGACAGGGTGGCCCTCTCCCCTTGCCCAGGGCCCTGTCTCTAGTCTCCAGAGACATCAGCCGCTTGAACACAGCTCCCATGGCCTGCGTTTGCTTGCCCGTAGCCTCCATGCCTCCCTGTGATCCACCGCCTCTGTCTTTGTTTCTTGCGTTTTCCCTCCAGATGAGGTTGGAGGAACCTTATCCCAGCTCTTTGCCTCCACCCTGGCTCCTGTGCTCTGAGAACTGAGCTTGGCCTCTGCTGTTTTTATCTCCACACACATACCCCGGACATGCCTGTGATGGACGGGCATGTGTAAGGATCACACTCGGGCAGTCACAGGCATGCATGTGTGTCTGTGTGCACAAGAAATCCTTACGGTGCCTTGCGAGACCCTGTACTGGGCTTCTCAGCTCCAGCACTACTGACATTTGAGCCTAGTAATTCTGTGTTCAGAGGGGCGGTCCTATGTGTTCAAAAGTACTTAGCCGCCCCCCTGGCCTCTACTCACCAGAGGCCGATAGCACTGCCCTAGTTGTGACAACCACATGTGTCTCCGGACATTGTCAGATCTCCTCTAGAGGACGAAAGGGCTGTGGGTTGAGGACCCCTACCCTACATGACGGGACCTCCCCTCCCACACCCCATCTCTGCTCTGTCCTGCTGTGTGCACACGGGTCCCTGCCAAGGGGCCTTGCTTCAGTTGTCCCCGTTGGATGCTCAGCGTCCTCCACTCAGATCTTCACTGGTCGATTATCCGGGCCTCAGCTCAACTGACACCTCCCCAGGGCCTTTCTTGAGCGCAGCCGTGTTGCTCCGTCATATTTCCTTGAGGACTCTCTGAGGCACACAGCCTCCGATTTGGAGGGGAGAGATGAAGAGGGGTGGGTGGCAGAGTCAGAAGGTTGCAAAGAAGCCCCTCTCTCTGGCTTATGTAATCACTCTGCGGGGAGAGAGTGCGGTGGGGCACTTGGCTGCTTGTCATGTGAAGAAAACTGATGTGAACGACACTTTTCCTCCTCTGCTTCCTGCTCAGCTTTTTTGTTCTTTGTACGGTGAATAATGTGACTGCAGGAGGAGCCTCATCCTTAGAGTTATTTTTACAAGGTCTTCTCTCTGCTGCAGATGACTCAGAGCTGGGGCCTTCTCTTGAACACGTTCCTTGGGAAATGCCAGGGAGATGCTGTGCCCTAGACGAGCAGGGGGCCAGAGAGGGTGCCCTGGCCCCCTGACCCCTCTGGAGCCATGTCCGTGGGGGCTGGAAGGAAGGCCTTGCTGAACCACTGCTTTTTCCGGTTTCCTTCTGCCAAGGCCAGCCCTGCCTTTTTCTCACCATCCTTTTTTGCTCCAGCAGAAATGACCAGGACAGCCTGCCAGTCTGGAGAGGAGAGAGGGCACTGCCCCGCCCCATGGTTGGCACTGCAGGCTGCAGGTAGGCCAGGCCCCAGCAGGCTGGTGGCTCTAGCCTAAAGGCATGCAAACCACCTGGAAAGCGGCCACAAGGCCCCAAGGGAAAAGGAGAACAACTGTTGTCACGTCTGCAACCACCCCTGGCACCAAGACCCAGGGAATGTGTGTTGAATAAAGAAACCAATGAAAGGGAAGCACCTTTTCACATGTGAAGCTGAACCACCTGAGCATGTGTCCAGCCCAGAACCACGTACTATGGAGGATGGTGGATTGTGCCCCTGCTCCGGAGGGTGCGTGTGCCCAGACCTCGGCACATGGACCAGAAGCTGTCGTTGCTCTTGGCTCGGGCATCATCTGACTCGACCCCTCGTAACCACTCCGAGGGGCAGGGGTGTCGTTTCCTTTTTCAGAGGATCAGGGAGGTGGATGGCACGCCCAGCGCTGTGCAGTTAGTAACCAGCACAGCTGCATTCCTCTGCCCTAAGTCTGCCCACTCTGTGGCTTCTTCCCTGACCCTGTGATGCCGTGGAACTTCGGAAACCCCAGAAATAGAGGCTCCCCTGCTTTCGAGAAACACTCCATACTCTCCTTCCATCACAGCTGCAATGCCCTCCTTCAGGAGAGCTGGTCCTCTCCCTTCTGTTCTGCCTGTAGTGGAAAGGCAAATTCTCAACCACCTGCTACCCAACAACCCTTGGAAGAATTAGGATATGAAGGCCCCTCTCAGTCACCTCTGCTCTGACGGTTCTGGAGAAAGGGACTGATTGGGGAATACACCCTGTTTTCCTCCTTCTAATATGCCCTAGCCCCCAAGTCCCTTTCTTACTGTCTTCTCCCAGGTCACACAATCCCCAACTGAAAACCCAACTGAATAGAAAAGGTTTCTAGTTGATCATTTGGGACTCAGAATGCATTTCCCCACAGATGTAGTTTAAACATGATGCTGTCATATCTGAGAAGGAGTATTAATAGCATCGGCCAAGTAGAGAGCTAGCGTTAATATTAATGATTTCATTAATTGTGTGTGCTCAGTTGCTCCGTTGCGTCTGACTCTGCAACCCCATGGACTGTAGCCCGCCAGGCTCCTCCGTCCATGAAATTTTCTAGGCAAGAACACTGAAATGGGTTATCATTTCCTACTCCAGGGGATCTTCTCGACCCAGGGATCAAACCCGAGTCTCTTGTGTCTCCTGCATTGGCAGGCAGGTTCTTTACCTCTAGTGCCACCTTTCATTAATCAATTAACTAATAATAAGTCATCATCATCTCTTGCCTGGAAGACTGTAGCAGCCTTGTCACAGGTCTGGTCTCTTCCACTCTTATTCTCCTATAGTGTATTCCCTATGTGAAAAACTAATCCAGTCCCACCTTGCCTGTGCTCAGAGAGGTCCAGCGGGCTCCTAGCCTCACGTCCTGGCTCCTGCCTGCCTCGCCGACCTCACCCGCCAAACTTTTCCAGCCAGTTCATTTCACCAAGGGACTCAGGAGCCGCTGATCCCTGTGCCTGGATCTCTCGTCCCACCTCGAATTACCGGCTACAGTCTCAGTTCACTCAGATCTCTGTCAGATGTCACCTTTTCAGGTGCCCCGGGCACTTCAGATAGATGACCTTAGATACACATCCCCATCACTCCTCTGCCCGCCTCTCCTTCGAAGCACTGATCACATCCATCTCATTGCTGGTGTATTTGTTTCCTTGGGTCCTGTCGGGCTCCTCCACTAGAAGGCCAGCTCTGGAAGGGCAAGGACCTGGTTCATTTTATTGGCTGCTCTGCTTCTAGCACTAGAAAAGTACCTGACACTTGATGGGTGATCAGAAAATATCTTTATGTAAATAAGTGCATAAATGAACAAATGCTATGTCTACATCTGGCAAATAGATTGCGCTTTCTTGTGGAATTTATCAGGCATTCCAAACATCAAAGATGAGTGTCTTCCTTTCCCAGCCCTTGGGATTTGAAGTGTAGGGATTTCGTTTTAGTAACAAGTTCGTCGATTATTCTGGAAAGTAGGACTCCTTACTCTGCATTCTTGGAGAAAATAGATACTCTTCTCGGGTTCTGAATTTGGCAAAGGAGGGGGGCGAACACTTTGGTGTCGTGAGTCTCCTGCCTCCAGTTTTACTGAGAATGGCCATGCTTTTTAAAAAAAAAAATTATTTATTTATTTATTTTTGGTTGTGCTGGTGCTTTGTTGCTGTGCCCAAGCTCTAGAGCCCAGGTACCATAGTTGGTGCGTGGGCTTGGTTGCCCTAAGGCATGTGGCGTCTTCCGGGACTGGGGACCAAACCTGCGTCCCCTGCATTGGCAGGCGGATTCTTAACCAATGGCCCACCAGGAAGTGCCGAGCACATATTTTTGATTACTCTAGAGTGAGGTTTCTCACCTTGACACTCCTGACACTCTGGACCAGATGATTCTTTGTTGTGCTGTTCTGTGCCTTGTAGGATGTAGGAAGTTTAAGAGCATCCCTGGCCTCTAGCCATATGTTGCCAGTAGAACCGCCAGCTGTGACAACCGATTAATGTCTGCAGGCGTTGCCATTCCCTTGAGGGGCAAAATCTTCCCAGGTTGCAAACTGCTACTCTACCATGTTCTGGAAGCCCCCCTCCCAAGAAGGAATTATCCAGCCCGGATGTCAATGGTGCCAGGTTCAGGATACATGCCCAGTGTAGCGCTGATGGAGATGTTCTATTTTGGGCTGCCCAGAGGTAACCACTGGCCACATGCGGCCACAGAGCACTTCAAATGTGGCTGGCATGACCAAAGGACTGAGTTTTTAAAGTTTATTTCATTTGAGTTAATTTTCATTTCAGTAACCACTTCAGTAGGCTAGTGGCTACCATCCTGGATAGCAGGACGTGTGTGGCTCACACTTTAGTGTCACACGAGTCATCTGGGGAGAGCAGAGTCTGATTCAGCAAAGCTGGGGTGAGGACTGAGAGTCTGCATGTCTAGTAAATTCCCAGGAGATGCCAACCACAGTTTTAGTAAGATGAACTAAGTCTCTAACCTGAAGAGTATATAAACACAGAAATGCATGTCTGCCACCTGGAAGGGGTTGTTAAAAGAAAGACACAGTGGTGTAGTTTAAGTGATGGGAAAAATATAGTCTGTCAGACAGATATTGGTGTGAATCTGCTGTTACTCAGCTGTGAGCCCTGGACAACTTACTTAACTTCTCTGAGCCTCTGTTTCCTCATCTATAAAATGAAACAGTGACCATTCCCACCTTGCAGTGTGATTCTGAAATACTCGAAAGTACCAAGCCCAATGTCTGCCTGGTCCATACTGGGCTCTTGGGAAATAACAGCAGGTACTGCTGATCCATCTAAAGAAAAGGCATCAATTGGACCTAGAGAGTGTCATACCCAGTGAAGGTAGTCAGACAGAGAAGGAGAAATATTCAATGACATCCCTTATGTGTGGAATCTAAAAAGAAACGATACAAATGAACTTATTTACAGAATAGAAACAGACTCAGGATCCTAGAGAAGAACTTACTCTTGCCAGGTGGGAAGGATGGGAGTAAGGCATGGTTAGGGAATTTGGGATGGACATGGACACACTGCTATATTTAAAATGGGTAACTTACAAGGACTTACTATATAGCACAGAGAACTGTGCTCAATGTTATGTGGCAGCCTAGATGGGGGCGGAGTTTGGGGAAGAATGGATACATATATATGTATGGCTGAGTCCCTTTGTTGTCAGCCTGAAACTATCACAACATTGTTAATTGGCTATACTCCAGTATAAAATTTAAAACATTTTTTTTTAAAAAAGGCACAATTTACACACATTAGCCCTGATATTCAGGCCATGCCTGAGACAACCCCCACCCCCACCCCCATCACAAACACTCAGATGTTCTTTGGAAAAGCAGGTCCCTGGGCCCAGCCCACAGCTGCTGAGTCAGAGCCTCTCATGGTTCATCGAGGTAAAATTCACATAGCATAAAATTAACCATTGACCCTTTGGAGTATAGAGGTCAGTGGCGTTTCGTGCATTCTCAGTGTTGTGCAGCCATCACCTCTGTCTGGTTCCAGAACATTTTCATCAGCCCACAAGGTAACCCCATACCCCTTAAGCAGCCACCCCTCCTCATTCTCCCTGCAACCCCAGCCCCCGGAAACCACTGGTCTGCTTTCTGTCTCTATGGACTCACCAGTGGGTATTTTGGATGAAATGAACCAATCAATATGTGATCTTTTGTGTCTCTTTTCACTTAATGTTTTTAGGAGTCATTCACGTTGGAGCAGGTATCAGAACTTCGTTCTTTTGATGGCTGGATAATATTCCATTGTATGTAGGTACCAGATTTATCTGTTAGTCAGTTGATGGAGCGTTTGGGTCATTTCCATATTTGTGGCTGTTCTGAACAGAACAGAGCTGCTTTGAACATTTGTGAATGAGTTTTTGTTTGAGTACTTGTTTTTAGCTCTTTGGGGTTTATACCTAGGAGCAGAATTACTGGGTCATTGGTAACTCTGTGTTTAAGGTTTTAAGGAACTGCTCCACTATTTTCTAGGGCAGCTTGCACCATTCCTGCCAGAAATGCAGAAGGGTTCCAGTTTCTCCACATCCTCACTGACACTTGTTGTTGTTATTGCCAACCTAGTGAATACAAAGTGAAGCTTTGTTCTAAACTTCTCCAGGTGGTCCCTCTGGGCGCTCGAGCCATATGCTGGAGAGCTCATTCTACAGTGGGTTAAGTGATGGTCCAGTTCTCAAGGGCCATGGGATTTGGGACTTGGTCAAACAGTGCTTTTGTTGGGCTGGTGAAACCTAGCAGAGAATTGGCGTTGTTCCTGTGTGTATGATTAAGAGGTTGGATTTTTTTTTTTTCACTCATCTTACTGTCTTAGTCCATTTGGGCTGCCACGAAATACAACAGAGGGTGGCTTGTAAACAACAGAGGTTTATGTCACACGATTCTGGAGGCTGGAAGTCCAATAGCAAGGTGCCAGCATGGCCACCTTCTGTGAGGGCCCACTGCCTCGTGCATTGCTAGTGCCTTCTCGTCGTGTCCTCACATGGCAGGAGGAATGAGGGGCTTGTGGGACCTCTTTGATAAGGGCACTAATCACGTTCCCGAGACCCCCACCCACCCTCATGACCTAAACACCTCCCACAGCCCCTGCCTACCAATCTTAACCAATTTGGGGGTTAAGATTTCAACATAAGTATTTGGGAATGGGGCAAGTATAGAACATTTAGCATGTAGCACTTACTCTTTCCTCTTTAGTAAAGGGAGCTGAGTGAATAGGGGTGGCTTGCTCTCAGCTTGCCCTGGAAAGGCCAGATCAGTGCAGATGGCCCGCCTGCACCCCGGGTGAGGTCCCCCACCCCTGTGCCCCATGGGCGAGTTTCAGCAAAGCACCTCAACCTGCAGCTTGGGGCTTCGCCTGGAGGGCCTGTCCTGGCACGAACTGGCTTTGAATTCTTCTGTTTTAATAAAATGTCCTGTGAAGTGTTGCACTGTACTGCATAGCATAGCTGGACCTGACTTGATTTTTTGAATTAGGGGGTATTACCCCAGATAGTGGGCTTCCCTGGTAGCTCAGACGGTAAAACATCTGCCTACAACGCGGGAGACCTGGGTTTGATCCCTGGGTTAGGAAGATCCCCTGGAGAAGGAAATGGCAACCCACTCCAGTATTCTTGCCTGGAAAATCCCATGGACTGAGGATCCTGGTAGGCTACAGTCCATGGGGTTGCAAAGAGTTGGACACGACTGAGCGACTTCACTGACTGACTGACTGACCCCAGATAGTTAAGTGTATCTCAGGAACATGTCAGGTTAATCCCGTGGCTCTGAGGATGAAGATGATAAACTGGGGTTAGTGTGCAGAGGCGTGTCAGGGTGGGGGCTGCAGCAGGAGTGCTTTATGAAAGGAATAGTATTCCTCTGTAACAATGAGGATTTTGTTTCCCTCTTCCGGAATTTCCTCAAATTTAATCTCTGCGGTGGAAAACAACTTTTAAACGATACATTTATCCACAAGGAAATGGAGCAAGGTCCTACTGTTACTCCCTGGGCCACTTCAAGACAGCTCTAGGGCAGCAGTCCAGCACTCACGGCCTCCTTAGGTCAGCGGTTCTCAGCCTCGGTCACGTGTTACCACCTTCTGGCAAACTTGAAGCACTGTTGTCTAATAGGTTTTGGTGAAACCCAAGTATTTGTGTTATTTAAAGCTCCCTCAGGTGGTTTTGATGTGCAGACAGGACTGAGAACTGCTGACAGACAGAACTGAGAACTCACGCATGGGACATGATGGTGCAAAAAGCAGACGCTTGCCCTTGCCCTTGGAGAGATTACTGTCTTGATTGGGGAGGCCCATTCCTTAATCACATAATTAATTGCAACTGTGATAAGTACTGTTACAACACTTGCTTTTCTGGAGAGTCAAAGAAGTCTGACTGAAGCTGTACTCTGAAAGCTAACTAGACATTAATGAGCGGGGAGCTAGGAGAAGAGCATCCTATTGAAATGGACCAGCATGTGCAAAGGCCCTGGGGTAGGAAAGAGCTTGGAGTGTATGAAAACCTGAAAGACAAACTGGATGGAGTTGTGTGCAAAGAGATAGGAGTCCTGAGGAGGTTGGAGAGTGGATGGAGGCCTGCCATCCACTGTCGATCTACTATGAGTCCTCTGATACACTCTCAGTGTTTGAGCTGCTATATGGTCAAGCTTCTGTGTTCTGGAATAACTAAGAGCATTAGGGCCTGATAAAGTGGCCACATGTCTCTCATAATGGTCTGGGAAGGAACCCTCTCTCCTAGTCCTGTGAATTATTCTTTCCTCAGCCTCCATGGAGGTAGGAGTGAGACATCAACAGAGGAGGAGAGCTGTCTGGAGAGAGAATGGGAATTTTCACTGCATCAGAGAAGCTTCTAGGCCTCCCTGGCTGTGGATGGGATGTGTCTCACTTGAAAATTAGATCTTCTACAATGTCACCATCGTCTCTATGCTAGAGAACTCATTGACAGGGTGGGTGGCCCTCAAGCGACTGGAGCCTGAGATTTCTCACTGCATTGATTACGCTCCACCCTGTTTCTTAGATGTTCTCATATTAAATTTACAGATTGAATTCCTCCTCTTCCTCCTCAATTTCTTTCTCCTCCCCCCTCCTGGTTTCCTCTTGTAGAAATCTGTGCCAATTTCTGATTTCTTGTGGGTGGCCTGGAGGGCATTCTTTACACTTCATTGGGCCCTGCTTCCCATTTCAGAAGCTCCACAGTTATCTCCTCTGTCCTCTCCCCTCTCCCGGCTGCACCCTGCTCCTGGCCCAGAGGGATGGGAGCGGTTCTTTTCAACTGCTTTGTGGCCGATGGGGACCCTTCCTCTTTGGTTTGAGCCTCTTGATAGCCATTTAAAGTGTTCATGTCTCGTATTAGATTTTTCCCTCCCAAGGCTCTTAAATCTTCATTCTCTCCATCACTCTAACAACAGAGTGGTCAGTAAGGCAACATTAGTCACCACTGTGTGCAGAAGGGAAGTTGAAGCCCTGAGAGCCATGTGAGGGCAAGGGGAATAGTCTGGCCTTGCTTGATGGCTGGGTGCCTGTTGGTCCCTGGAAAGTCACAGAGCCTTCCTGGGCTGCATTCTCATTGGTTGTGTGGAAAAGAGCTAAGATTTCCATTCCTGATGTTGGGAAAGATTGAGGGCAGGAGGAGAGGGGACGACAGAGGATGAAATGGTTGGATGGCATCACCAACTCTATGGACATGAGTTTGGGTGGGCTCCGGGAGTTGGTGATGGACAGGGAGGCCTGGCGTGCTGCGGTTCATGGTCGCAAAGAGTCGGACACGACTGAGTGACTGAACTGAACTGAAGGTGGTGCAGTGCTAAAGAGGAAGGGCTTCCCAGCTTCCCATTCTGGCTCCAACGCTCAGGTCTGGGACAAGTCTGGGATGAACCAGCAGGCCTCCGTCTCCTCACCTGTGACCCGGTGGTACAGCAGTGACCCTGCAGGAGTGTTTTCAATATTCGGGCACGTCCAGGAAGGCCCAGCACCAAGGCATTTCCTGTGTCCTTCAGGATGTGGTAGTTGTTTCAGCTCCTCTACCTTCTGGAACTCGGCTGTTTGTCAGAGAGCCCCAGCCGTGAGTGGTGGAGCTGGAACTGGAATCTGAGTCCGCTGGCTGCCGGCCCACAGCCCCTTGGGTGGAGCCCTCTGTAAGTCCCATCCAGAGAGGGTGGACCTGGGTTCAACGAGCTGTGACTCAGTGACGGTCAGCCCTGGTGTGGTGGGACTGCCCTCTGGGAACTCTGAGCATAGCGATGGGAACCTGTGAGGGTGCAGGAAACTGAGTCATTGGGAAGCCTGCGCTCTTGCAAAGCTGCCCTGAAGCCCCCATTGTTGTTATTGTTATTGTTGTTGAGTCGCTAAGTCCTGTGTCTGAGTCTTTGCGACGCCATGGACTGCAGCCTGCCAGGTCTCCCTGTCCTTCACTGTCTTCCAGAGTTTGCTCAGATTCACGTCCATTGAGTCGGTGATGCTATCTAACCATCTCGTCCTCTTCCACCCTCTTTTCCTTTTGCCTTCAGTCTTTCTCAGCATCAGGATCTTTTCCAATGAGTCAGCTCTTCACATCAGGTGGCCAAAGTATTGGAGCTTCCACTTCAGCAACAATCCTTCTATGAATATTCAGAATTGATTTGCTTTAGGATTGACTGGTTTGATCTCTTTGCAGTCCAAGGGACTCCCAAGCATCTTCTCCAGTACCACAATTTGAAAGCATCAGTTCTCTGGTGCTCAGTCTTCTTTATGGTCCAACTCCAAAATCACTGCAGATTGGTGACTGCAGACATGAAATTAAAAGATGCTTGCTTTTTGGAAGAGAAGTTATGACCAACCTAGACAGCGTATTAAAAAGCAGAGACATTACTTTGCCGACAAAGGTCCATATAGTCAAAGCTGTGGGTTTTCCTGTAGTCATGTATGGATGTGAGAGTTGGACCATAAAGAAAGCTGAGCACTGAAGAACTGATACTTTTGAACTGTGATGTTGGAAAAGACTTGAGAGTCCCTTGGACTGCAAGGAGATCAAACTAGTCAAGTCCTAAAGGAAATCAGTCCTGAATATTCATTGGAAGAACCGATGCTGAAGCTGAAGCTCCAGTACTTTGGCCACCTGATATGAAGAAGTAACTCATTGGAAAAGACCCCAATGCTGGGAAAGATTGAAGGCAGGAGGAGAAGAGGACGACAGAGGATGAGATGGTTGGATGGCATCACCGACTTGATGAACATGAGCTTGAGCAAGCTCTGGGAGTTGGTGATGGACAGGGAGGCCTGGTGTGCTATAGTCCATCGGGTCACAAAGAGTTGGACACGACTGGGATTGATCTACTACTCACATCCATACATGACTACTGGAAAAACCAGTGACTATACGGACCTTTGTTGGCAAAATGATGTCTCTGCTTTTTAGCCCCCATACCACCTGGGAAATGGTGTCATGGCTTCCTGTTGATTTCCATGCTGAGAGAGGAGCTGGAACTGTCTTCACTCACTGGTGTATGATAGTAACGTTCCACTTATCCAGGGCCAGTTGGGAACTGGGAAATGTGCTCAAGACCTACGCTCTTGCTGATATCCCAGCAAAGAAGGCACTGCTAACTCCATTTTGTGGAAGGTTCAAGCCAGTGAGGGGCGGGTCCAGATTTGAACCCAGGTCTGCTTGGCCCCAGTCTTCCCGGGTATCTCAGCTGGTTAAGAATCCTCCTTCAATGCAGAAGACCCCAGTTTGATTCTTGGGTCAGGAAGATCCACTGGAGAAGGGATAGGCTACCCACTCCAGTATTCTTGGGCTTCCCTGGTGGCTCAGCTGGTAAAGCATCTGCCTGCAATGCAGGAGACCTGGGTTCGATCCCTGGGCTGGGAAGATCCCCTGGAAAAGGGAAAGGGTAGCCACTCCAGTATTCTGACCTGGAGAATTCCATGGACTACAGTCCGTGGGGTTGCAAAGAGTCGGACACAACTGAACAACTGAACTGCACTGCTTGGCCCCAAAGCTCATGCTCTCTGCATGATAGTGACCTTCCATACAGTAGCATTCACCACGCAGCTTAGAATGCTCATTCATATCCCAAAACCCACACCCACTATCTGCCTGTGTCAGCATTGATCAACTGATTTTCACCAGTGGTCAAACTGGATTTGGCCAAGTTACCACTGTTGAAGAGAAAAATAGGTGAATCCCAAAACTTGCTGTAAACTGAGAGGGTGGGCACTGTGGCCCCTGTGTTGGATGCCTTGTGCCAACTTAGGAAGAAAGAAAATTAGCAGACACGCATCTGTCTTTCTTTCCAGGCTTGCCCTAGGTAACTTCTTGGGCACTTTTGGAAAAACCTGCATGCCCTGAAAACCACAGCAGTGGAAGCGTGGAGTGAGGTCAAGAACCGATTCGATCCCCATTAAGAGCCTCCTTTCATAGCTAGAACATGCCATGTTCTTTCTGTCACAGGATCTTGGCACAGGCTGTTCATCCTGCCTACAGCACCTTTTCTTTCTGTCTTTTCCCTCCTGCTTTCCCTATTTTGCTTCACTAATTTATTCTTAGGGCTCAGATTAAAGATCAATTCTTTGCGAATGCACCACTGACCCTTTCCTGTGCTAGATCTGCCTCTGATATATACTGTTATGACAGTCATCATGCTTTCTTCAGAGCACACTGCTATTATAGTTCTTCCTGATATTTGATGTTGGTTCCCCCACTAGAGGATAAGTTCCATGAAGCTAGGGATGACATCAGTCTCCACTGTTGTATGCCTAGTGCTTTAACTTGCCTGCTCTGTACCAGGCACTCAGTCAACAATGGATAGACCACTGGATGGTTGGATAGGTGGATGGAACTAGTTAACTTCATTTCCTTTCCCTTAATTCCAGCCAATATACTCCTCTTACAGGCAAGGGAGATTGGGATCGTCTGTTTATATGTCTCCCTTGTGTCTCTTTGAAGAAGAACCCATTTTGAGAACATTAGAATGTAACCCAGCACCTGATATATAAAAGTTGGTGGTGTGGTTGTTTAAGCTAATCTTGCCTTTGAGACTGGATCCAAGGGCTTCTGCTCCTGTGGGGGAGCTTGGAGAGTTTTTTCCCATGTTGAAAGTAAGGATGGCACACTTCTTCATGAAACCTGAGGGGTGTCCATCCCTGCTTCCCAGCTTATTCTCTGGTTTAGCTTCTTGGTAAGGTCTGCTGTGGAAGTTGCCAGTTACTCTATTGACTTATTTATACACAAATAGTTATTCCCATAACCTTCTCTTCGCCAACGTTCAGAGATAATGATAGACAATCTTTATAGCATCACAGACGTCACTTCAAAAGCATTCTCTTGCTATAGGAATGTTTATGATGTGCTTATCGCTAGAATTTCATGAACAACAAACTCCCAAATTGCAGATGATTTAGCATTTGAAGCAGGGAGTGAGAGCATATATGTATATGCATTAAAAAAAAAAAAAAAAGACTTTAAAAAGGGAAGTTTTTCTTCTGCAGAGATATCTTCTTCTAAAGTTTAAAATAAGAACTACTTAAAAGCTGCAAGTTTAGAGGAATGAGCACTTTCTCTTAAGCATTCAAATGGGGGAAAATGACTTGTAATCTCTCCCTCAAGTATTAAGGCAATAGGCATTTAAAGGCTTTTTTGGGAGCTGGCTGTCACAGACAAAAGATTTCTCAATTTAAAAAAAAAAATCATTTTTATAGCGTTAAATAGTAGGAATGAGCAGCAGCAGCCCTCTTGACATTTTGGAAATGATTTATTTTCTGAAACGTCTCAGTCCATTTTAATAGATGACACTTTGTTCTTCAATTCTGGGTGGTCGTTTTGGCTGGGGTTGCCATAGTTACGGTTAGACGTTCAAGGTAGAGCAGGACAGGGCTCCAGGCACAACTTCTGACTAGGTTCCCATGAACCCAGTGAATTGGTGCCACCACCTCTGAACAGACACCCCAACGCCGCACTTTCCCAACATCTATGTCATAACTCTTGCTTCTTGGAGAGAGATTCTCTGAGCAATCTGAACTGTAGTCTAGAGGGTGAGTTTGACATCATTTTATTTCTAGCGACTCTCTCTCAACCAAGAGCTCAGCCAGCCGTCTTAGGAAAGTCACAGCTTGTGTAAACGTTTCCTGTAGTGGTGTTTCTCAGCCGTGGTGTGTGGAATGGTACTGGTCTGCAAACTGTTGACCAGATCAGTACAGAAATTGAGAGTAAGCCCTGAGATGCTTCCATGCCGATTTGACCAAGTCAGCTGTTGAATCATTAGAAGAAGGCTTGTACTTTGTATGAATATCTTTGTCACTTCATTTTTCTACCCCTTCCTTTATCTTATATTTTATAAAAGTATTCATCTGTGATGGATTGGAAATTAAAGAACTGGTCCTTCATCACATATAGGTTGAGAAGCCCTGTACTGTGGTGCTTTTTTGTAAGTTGTCTCCGCCCCCTGTGGGACAGGTAGGCTGTTGAATGAATTTGGGGAAATTGCAGCACTTACCAAATTATCTTGTAATGAAACACATGTACGTCTCTTCTCTGTCTTGCTAGGCTGTTGTTGCTTGAGAGCAGGGGCTGCGTCTAATTCATCTTTGTAGCCTCGCTCCTTAGATCCCTGGCTGGCACAGTGGAGGGCGTGGGAAACATCCATCCCGTGCATGTCTGCTCCCTAGTGACATGAAAGTGGGTGAGCTCCCTCGGCTTCTGGATAGTGTCCTCGGCACGCTGGTGATGGAGAGCTGGGAACAAGCGATGGAGTGACTCTCTCTTCTCTTTTTCCCACAGAACCAGGCCTCCTCTCCCCACCTGCCCAGCAGCATGAGAGCAGCATGACTAGCCGGCCGCAGGAGAAGCCTCCAGAGCCAGGCCCCCATCTCAACCATCTGCTGCAGAAGTCAAGGTGAGTTTGCTCCCCTTCTCCTGGAAGGTGTATGCGTTTTTCATTTGAACTAATTTGCTATGATTTTGTAATCACTTGCCATGTACTGGAAAAATAGTGTTTACTGGGATGTGGATAGACTGAAAAGGTGCATGTCAGCCTATTGGGGCAAAATGTCTTTGTTTCGGTTAATGGAGAAGCCAGTGATGAAGCAGAAAGGACACGGAATTGAGTTTCTGGGGACTGAAGCTGTCATTACTCCTCCACTACCTTCTGAATCTGGGACCTTGGACAGGTCTTTTAGGGATCAGGTGTTTTGGGCTTCCCTGGTGGCTCTGTGGTAAAGAATCTGCCTGCTAATGGAGGAGACTCAAGTTTGATCCCTGGGTCAGGAAGACCCCCTGGAGGGAAGCTTGGCAACCCACTCTAGTATTCTTGCCTGGGAAATCCCATGGACAGAGGCGCCTGGCGGCTACAGCCTATGGAATCACAGGAGTCAGATATGACTGAGTGACTAAACAACAACTGCATCCAGGACTCTGGGGGTGAAGGGATCTCTGGAATAGGGTAGAACTGGGTGGATGGCCTGGGACTCGCAGAATGCCCTACATGGAGTCTCCTTTCCCACGCAGGGTCAAAAGGGGCCTTAGAAGGGGCCAATTCTTGGCCAGTGTTGAACAGTGAATTGTTAGAAAATTCCTACTAATATTGGGACAAATACTTCCTCTCTGCAATTTCTGTCTTTTCTCCTCTGCTCTGCCATGTGGCGCCCGAAAGACTGGGCTTTCAAAGTCTCTTCCACATGACCCTCTTTGAATTTGATGATGACTGTCATGACTCTGCTTTTCTTGAAGAGAAAATTCTCTCTGGAGACTGATGCCACTCACCTTGTTCTCTTGTCCCCTCCATGTTAGAAGGGGCTTCATCACCTCCAGTTTGGTCCTGCCAGTTGCCCACCTGACCTGTACCTTCCTCAACACAGACTCCATTCACCATTCATTCTTCAGGACATATTAAGTTCCTCCTTTGTGACAGTCACTGTACTAGACCCTGGAGATATATCAGTGAGCAAAAAAGACAGAGTCTTTGTCTCTTTTAAGACAAAACAGGTGTAGATCCTTGGAAAGATTTTGAAATAAGCCCTGAACCATTTCTGCATGCTCCTTTTAAATATTTTATGTTTTCAAATTTTTTCTTAAATGTTTCGTTGAGTGCTTGAAAAAGTATGTACTCTCCAATTATTAGCTATTTAGTAGTTTTCTATATATGATCATCAGAATAATATAGTTCACTGTGCTATTCAAATTATGTATATTATGTCCTTTTCTGTTTTTATCTGTCTTTCAATTATTGAGAGACCTGTTAAAAATCTCCTGTTGGATTTGTCCATTTCTCCTTGTACTGCCAAAAAATTTGCTTTGTATATTTTAGGGCAGTGCTGTTTGACACACAGATACTTAGAACAGGTATATCTAACTGATAAATAGGGATTCATTTCTATCATCTTTATATACTTTCAGTTTTTTCTACTGTTTCTTTTCAATTGAGATTTTTTCCTTCCTCATTCCATCTTCTGTCTTCTTATTTGGAACTTATGTGCTCTGTGTCTGTTCTTTCAGTGTTTAGCCCATCTATTTTAATAGGCATACTTAACAAAGTATAAAATGTCTTTACCTTCCTGCCCCAAAATTCAAGAATCATAAACTGGTTTAATTCTAACCACTGCTTCTTCCGACTTAGGTACAATTATTATCCTATGTTTTCTTTCTATTCTATTTTACCCCCTGCAAGTTAGACATCATTGTTTTTATACGTGTATGTATAGATGTATTCATATTCTTTTCTCACCATTCTTTCATGAGATCATTTTCCTTCTGCCTAAAATAAATCCATTTGAATTATCTTTTAGTGAGAATCTATTGGTAGTAAACTTTCAAGTTGTTTTTGTTTTGTTTCCCCTTGGTTTTTGTTGACATGAAGCTGTCTTTATTTTGCTCTCAGTTTTGAGAGGTAACTTTATTGGAATATATTCTCTTCTGTCACTGAAACCCTTATTCCACTGCCTCTGGCTCTCAGTGTTACTGAGAAGTTGGCTGTCAGTCTAGTTACTGTTCCTTTATAAGTGACCTGGCATTTCTCTCTAGTTAACGTTGAAGATGTTGCTGTTGTTTTTGGTGTTCTGCTACTTCTTTTTTATATATTTAGGTGTCAGTTTCTCTGTCTTTATTCTGGGTTTCATTGGGATTCCTACTGCTAAACATGGGTGACTTTCCACAATTCTGGAAAATTCTCACTCTTCATTCTTTGAATATTGCCTCTTTTCCATTCTCTCTGATACTTCTCTTTGGAACTCCAGTTAGGCATGTGGTGGACTTTCTCATTCTGTTCACTGCATCTCTCAGCCTCTATTCCATGCTTTTTACTTCTTTGTCCTTCTGTGCTGAACTCTGAATAATGTCTTCAAACGTGTCTTCCATTTAATTTATTCTGTGTCTCAAATGCTCTTTAATCTATACATTGAAATTTTTCCATTCAGCTTTTTTATTTATCATTTCTATTAGTTCTGGTCCATTATTTTTTAAGTATTTATTTATCTGGCCGTATCAGGTCTTAGTTGTGGCACATGGGCTTCTCCCCAGTGGTGGTGCACAGGTCCAGTAGTTGTGACTCAGGGTCTTAGTTGTTCTAAAACACGTGGGATCTTAATTCCCTGACCAGGGATCAAACTCATGTCCCCTGCATTGGAAGGCAGGTTCTTAACCAGTGGACCACCAGGGAAGTCACCTGGTCCATTCTTTTTTAAATCTGCTTGGTGAGTTTATGACCTCTCATTTCTTGCTTATATTTACAAACTTCTTTCTTTATTACACTGAAGTTCCTGTTTAGACATTGTAGAATTTCACGTCTGGTAATTGCAGAATCTGACCTCTTTGCAGGTCTGGTTCTGCTGTCTGTTGCTTCTGCTGGCCAGGACTGTTAGTGCCATGTTTCCTTGTTGTTGTTAGTTTCTCTGAGCTCTTCATTTTCCTTAGATACTTTCCTTTGAGAAGTATTTGAGGGATGGGTTGAAGTTGATTTTTCCAGAGAGGTTTTGCATTAACTTCTGCTGGTTGTCTTGGGGCACTCTCAAATAAAAAATCACTTTAAATTCATATTCTACCCAGAACTTGAATTCAGACTGCAAACCTGTGTGAGGTCCAGCTTATGAGTTCAGATTTCTACCCAGCCCAAGGTCAGGTTTCCTTGTGGTCTCCTTTTGGGTTGTGGGGCTATTTCTTGTTCATTGAAGGTGGGAGCCTTTTGGAGTCCCGGTTGTATGTAGGACCTGAGATATTTCTCCTGTTTGCTGAGCCATGTGCAGTTCTCATGGGAAACTTGGAATCCATAAGATGTGGCAGGAACCCATAGGGCAAAAGCCAGCTTTGCTGTTCTCTTACATCCCAAGGTTCCTGCTTTTGGTCTTTGAAGAATCCTTCCATTTTTACCAGTTCAGTAGTGTGTTTACAGTTTTTATATTTTATATTTTAAATAGGACATTAGTTGTTTCAGTTGAGAAGGTCAAGTAGGGTATCTGGTGGGCCATATTGCCGGAAGGTCTGTCTTCTTTCTTCTCCACTATAGCCTGTGGGGCAAGAATTGCTATTCCTTGTTCACAGAAGGCTCAGAAAGGACATGTAACGGGCTGCAGGCACATAGGGCTAGCTGGTGAGGGACTCGGAAGGAGTATATCCCTCCCCACCCCACTTCCCTACCTTTTCTCTCCCCAAAATAACTGTTGACCATTTTTCAGGAGTAACTTTATGCTCTCAAAGGATACAAGTTCCTACCAGAATGCTTTAAATAGCTGAGCAGCTTTGTAAAATTTGTTTATGAATCTATTGTTTATCTTCCTCGAGAGAGGAAATGGCTTCTGCATTTTTGGTGGCTTGTTTCTCCCGTGGTCACCAGCAACCTTCCTGCTTCGATCCCACTTGGCAAAGGCCTCCTAGACCCACAGCCAGATCCCGTGTGCACCTCGTCTAGACCCCAACTTCCTCTCATCTGCGTGCCCTCTCTCCTTCTAGCGTCTTCCCTCCCCTGAGCCTCTTTTCCACACACCCGCATCCCCATCCTTCCTGCTCTTAGTTTTCCTGTCTTCTCTTGGTGAGCCTTTCATCAGAGGGGAGACCACAGAGTAGGGTGCTTAGACTTTATGGGCTTGAACCCAGCTCTGCCACGTCCTAGCTTCACCTCTCAGCGCTTCAGTTTCTTCATCTGCAACATGGGGACCACAGACAGAGCGGTTCAAAGACTAAATGAGATGACGTGTGTATACAGAGCTCGTAACAAGAGCTTACAGTCTATCACAGGCACTCAGCCCATGGTAGTCAGTATCATTGTGACTGAGAAGAGACCCCTTCCGGGCTCACGCTTTTGTTCAGTGGAGGCAGAAATCTAGGGTCAATGTAATATTCCCAGCCTCACTGGGGTACGTTTTTTAAAATAATAATAATAATAATCTGAGGGAAAACAAAACACATCGGTCTAGCCAGTGTGCATCAGCTATAAACCATGAGTTCTAGAAATGGTCATTTCTAGAAATGGAACGCTTCAGCATCTTGGCCCTCCCTCCAGGTTGTTTTCTCTGTCATGGAACCATGAAGGGGCTGGAGTCTCGTGACCCCACTTACTGGGGAATTTTTCCCTTGTGGAGCCCCAGTCCCTCAGTCAGTGGACGGCACACCCACTCTGCTAGACATCTGTCCAGAAGGGGCAGGATGGGTAGTCTTCATTGTTCATTTTACGTCCATCCTTACAGCTTACATGACTACTTTTTATTTCACACTCCCTTTACATAAGTCAGTGACTTTGTATTATGCTTAGATTTGTGTCACTTCCTGATTCGGTATCTATCAAGCAACAGTGTTTTAGCACCTGCTATTTGTAGTAACTCTGGGGTTTGTACAGTGGGCAAATGTTATGAAAAATGCAGAGTTGCTTGAGACGCAAAAACTCTTCTGAGAAATAGTCTATTCATTTAAAAGACTTTATGACCAAAAAAATGCATAAAGGGAAAAACGCCTTCCAAAGATTAAGTGCCAGGTATTCAGAGTAGGTTTTCAAGGGGGACAGCCTTGTGTCCTCGACTGGGCAGGGAAGGCTTTCTGGGGAAGGCTAGGGAAAAGATTGGAGCTGGCCCCTGGGGAAAGGTAGGGTGAGGTGGCTAGAAAAGAAACCCGGTACACGGTCGATGTAGAAGTAGTGTGAACTGAGGTTTAGAGATGGGCATTCTCTGGAACCAGTGAGACCCAATGCTGTGCTTCTAGCCCCACAGGTGGCCTCCGTGACCCATCTTAGAAAGCCACGTCCATTAGCATACCAAGCTCCCTGACAAGTCCTGGAATTAATGTTTGACTGTGTTTCACCAGGTTTCCTGTGTTTAATCGCTCATGGCCAGTGAACATGATGGTCTTGAATGGATATGCATTTGCCTTTTTGCCTGTCTATAAAGGCTGCCAACTCACTTTTGTAAAGCAGGGATTGGTGACTTTAAATATTCAGTCTCTGAGGATCAAAACATTATTTGGAGTCAACTACTTATCTTCTTTCTCTGAGTATGGCTCAAATATCTAGGACAATGGGGGTTTCTAGGTGCCTGAGCATTGATGTTGCTGCACTCGGGACGGGGGCTGGCTCCCAAGATGTCCACCGACGTTCTTGACCTAGCTGAGGGGCCAGGCCAACCCCGCCCCACCTCCACCCAGCCTACAAACCTCAAAGTTTATTAACAGCCTCTCTCCAGATAATGATTCATGCTTCCTGTCCCTCCTCTGTTTTAGTTACTCAGGGCTGTGAGCCAAGATTGATTACTTACACCATCCAGCTGGCCTTGCCCATGGGGAGCTCAACTGGTAGATTAAATACTCTTCATTGGTTGACTTCACCTTGTCAGCAGAGCCCATACAGTCATACCAGGGTTTTTCCTAGACGCAGATGTGGAAACCCTTTCCAGAACCAGGAAGTCGTGACACATCACGTATGGGAGTATGTGAGGAGTTTGGGGGCTGGGGTTATGATGGTAGAGACGCAGGAGGCGCTCCGGGCACAGGACGCATATGCTGCCATGGCCTCATAGAAGCCAATGGAAATGGGTTCTCGGTTGAGTCTGTAAGTGCCTCTGTGGAGGCTGACCATCCTCTCCTCTGTTGGGTGGCTTTGGTTCTAAAACTATTTTAATAATCTGTATTATACTAGTCATATAGATTATTCTATTTTTTAATACTTATGTTATTGTATTTTTCCTCTTTTGGCAGTGCCTCATGGCATGTGGGATCTTAGTTCCCCAACCAGGGATTAAACCCATGCCCCCTACAGTGGAAACACAGAGTCTTAACCACTGGACCACCAGGGAAGTCCCTAGATTATTCTATTTAAAAAAAATTAAAACACTCCAGCTGGAGCTTCAGTCTGCTCCGATAACCTCCCCCACTCACTCACTTTCCTTTTCCAAAATACAGCAGAACTGAGACAGGCATCCAGGTGTCCTGACTCCTAGCGCTCCCCGCCCACCCAGGGAGCCAGAGTTTTTAAGCATCAGGTGTCAGTGGTAGAAAACCCTACTGCTTCAATATTCTGCCTCAAGGTTGCTGGGTGTCCCCTAAACAGGCAGGGTCTGGAAGGTTCTCCCAACTGAGCCCTTGCTGGTCGCAGGCAGTGGGAGCTTCTTGCAGCCCATCAGGTCCAGCCTCTTCATTCTGCAGAAGCTGAGTCTGAGATGCAGGGAGGGGAAGTCATTTGCCCAACAAGGTCACAGGGCCAGTCTCCTTTTCTGTTTGGCCCGGGTTATCTTTATATTGGGTTTGCATTTCCTGAATACGCAGCAACTGGGTGGGGGGTGGGGGCGGAGGGCAGGGGAAGTGGGCTTAGAAGAACCCCTTCTGAGAATGTTTAAATTTCCTGTGAGTGTCCCATGAAGAAGCAGATAATCTGTGTGCACATGATCCAGAGGAGGAGGGAGGCTTGGTTCTGGTCCAGAAGTCGGAGAGTGGAGGGAGAAGGAGGAGGACTAGTGGGAGAGACAGAGAGCCTGTGCTGCTGTCATCGGTGGAGTAGAAATAAACGGGGGTTTGTTCCTCTGCACTTCCATGATGCCTTCTTCTTTATGTTTTGGGAACACTCAAGTCATATGGAGGCTCTTGTTGGTCGTGTGTGGTTCCGAGGGCTTCTTTGGCCGATGACCAGGGGCCTCCGCTCTTTCTCCCTCAGGTTGGCGTCTTCCTGGCATGTGTGATCTTTTGGAACTCTCTTCCTCCTTTGGAGCTTCCATAGTTTAGCTCAAAACTCACAGAAAAACAACAGGTCTAGGACTGTTCTCCAAATGTCAAGGGTTGGCCTCCTTTTCCCCCTAACTTCTGGGAGGCTGGCATGGACTCTGAGGGACTTGGAGCTTCCACTAGAAAGGGTCTTGTTCACCCATCACGTGAGGTGGCAGATGTGGGCACCAAGGCCTGCTTGCCTGGGCCAGCCCTGCCAGACAGCGTGTCCCACGTCCCTTAAAGGGGGCCGTTGTTTGAGAGGCCAGGAGGCTATAACTGCAAGTAAGGAAATATCAGATATGGACACAGTTACTGCCAATTTCCTGGAATCTGAGAGCTGGAGCCCTCCTTGAAACAGGAAAGGAAGTAGATTATCTCCTTATTAGGCATGGTGGAGGGAATGAAATGTCTCTTTCCGGGTAACTGGGGCGGCACCCCTTTCAACTTCTTGCTTTAATGATAGCCATTAATATCCCTCAGCTTGAGGTGGCCACTCAAGGATTACCTCTCTTTCTTTCTCCTGGAGTCTGAGCAGTCTGTGAGCCAGACAGCCAGAGAGCAGAACACCTTCTCAGTTACCGGTAGCTTTGCTGCAGAGCTCGGCCTGACCCACGGCCACACGGAGTCCCTCTCAGGCACTGCCGAGTCACACTGACCCGTGGAGATCTGCAGGCCTCTCTTGCAGGGACCCACCTGCCCCAGAAGCATCCTTCATCAATGAGCAAGTCATGTGGGCCTGTGCGCCCCTTGCTTCTTCCTCTGCCTGGTGAACAGTGTACTAAATGGACATTAACCTTTCCACGGCCACTCTGGATCTTCCCTGGGGATAAAGGTGCATGTTCTCAGATGTGGTGGTGCTTTCAGGGGGGTGTTAGGGGAAGAGAGGTTACCTGTCACTACACCAGAGGGGCCCACACGGCTGTGGTTTTTCTCTCTTCCTTGCCGCGTCCACGTCTAGCCATTTCTGCCCCTGAGCGCTATGCTGCTCACTGAAACAAAAGGGAAGGCTGAAGGTTGCCCAGGAAACAAATAACTAAACATATTCAATCATCCCTGAGTCACTGAGCCTGATCTAAACTGTACCCAAGTCAAAACCAAACAGCAGAAACCCCACCCAGGCGGTGAGGCTCTTTTGAGTCCTCCCTGGGCACCACGCACGTTCCAAACCTTCTCCTGTTTAACCTTCACCCACAACCTGGAGCAACTAGGTGTTGTTACGCCCCTTTGACAGATGTCAAAACTGAGGCCCCAGAAAAACTCAAAAAAGAGATTAGATAGGCCTGCCCAGTTCTCACTTTACCATGGAATGTTAATGATTTGAACTCTGGTCTTCTGACTCCAGAGTCTGGTGCTTTGGGTGCCTCTGTAAGGGAAACGCCTGCCACATAATCCATTTTGTTTCTCTCCAGTGAGAAAAATTCCTGATGAGTTAAAAAAAAAAAAAAAAAAGGTTTCAGAGAACTGAAGCTAGCCTTTTAAACTTAACAAGAGAAAGATCTTGGGGTGTAAGTTGCATCAGATTCTTTCTCATACTTCCATAGCTGTATGCTGGATGGTTGAAGGCTGCCTGGAGCTGATGGCCAGGGCGTGTCTACACCAGGGTATAAGCCAGCTCTCCTTGACCCGTCAGAACTGGGGGGCGCTGCAGGGGTCCAGCTAGGGGAAGTAATTTTATTCTACTGCGATCTGTGATAGATGAACGAAGGACACCGCACGGTATCAGAGGACACTTCCTCCTGGCATCAGAGGGCTGGAGGTTTAACCCCCTGTCGCATGTGTGTGGCCATGGGTACATCATCACTTGCATGTGAGTTTCCTCATCTCTGAAATGGAGAAAGCAATTCTGAACTCACGGGCCTGCGGTGGGGACAAAATAGTGGATGTCGGAGCTTTGTCCAGTGCTTTCCAGAAGGCTACTGTTGGCCGTGAGGACAAGCACGCCCTCCCATGAACTCCTCACTGTCCTTACCAGAGACTCCACGTGGGCCAGAGGATTCGTGGCTGTGGCCTCAGGGGACGGGTCTGCTCTGAGCTCCACTGACCGCAGGCAGACACACCCACGGCCGCCAGGGCGGGTCAGTCTCCATGTCAGCCCTGACCTCCTCTTCCCAGGGCTGTTGGAGAGATGGAGCCACAAGCTTGTCACTCTTCTGTTCAGAAAAAGGCAAGAGAAAGAAAAGAAAGGGAGGAAGAAAGGAAAATTGATTTTCGTTGACCTGTGGCTTTTTCCCTTTTCTCCCCTCCTTGCTGTGACTGGGACTGCCACTTTTTTTTAAAAGATGTTCTGGGTGATGGAACATAATATTTAGACATGTTGAACTGACAGCTGATGGGCATGTTGTCAATACATCACCACAAATCATGTGGCCAGGGTTGGTGAGTGGGAGATTTGGGTGTGCGTGTGTTTGCACGCACACACTTGAATGATTTTAAGTGATCAGGGAAGGTCCCATGACCCTTATGGAAAGCAGCTCCCGTGGAAGGTTAGCCAGGGAGGTGGTGGGCTCTGAGGGTGGACGTGGGAAGTGGGCTTCCATTGTGAATGGAGGGAGCTCTTCTCTGTATGAGCCTGCAGAAGTGAAATGTCCCCCCTTCCTCTCTCTCTCCTTCCGTGTCTTGTGTCCTTAGCTCCCAGTGGGTGCCCTGTATTGTGCTGACCCCTGTAGGTACTCCTTAGAAGAGGTCCCCGTCTGATGCTGGAGGCAGATAAAACAGGTGGAACTGGGGCACTCAGTGGTGTAATCAAGATGCACAGCCTGAGTCTTGCCATTCTCAGTTGCCCTCCAGGCGTTCTTCCTCCTGTCTCCATCTTCACTTACCCGCTTGTCAGGGGATTCGCCAGCCTCTCTGAGCCTTGGAGCCCTTGGTCCAGCTGCCTCTGTGACAGCTCCTGTCATAGGTCTCAGAATGAAAGTGCTTTCGCGGTGCTCCGTCTTCACAGATGCAGATCTAGGCGTCATCTTGACACTCACTTCTCCCACACCCCTGTGCCCATTTCATCACTAAGTCCCGTCAGATTCACCCCCAGATGCCCCTCCATCACCACCCACATCCGAACTGCCTGGCTTGGACCGTCACTAAGCTTCCCCTGCATCCATCCAGTATCATCACTCACCCTCCTGCAGCCAGTTGTCCTGACCAGGGGTCCACAGATTATGGCCCGTGGGCCAATCCAGGCGCTGCCTGACTGTGTACAGCCCACGAGCTAGAAATGTTTTGTCCATATGGTGATTTGATGATATGGGACACTGACTTTGAACCCAATTAAACAAAATGTTATCCCTCCAAAAAATAACTCCATTCTTATTAGATCTACATTATAGAAAATCATACTCAATTACTCTTATATTTTGAGTTTCCTCAAGAAGTTTGTAGAAATTTGTTTTTCCTCTTATTATATATATTAATATATATATTATATATATATATATATATATATGTCTACATCATAACCTCAATTTTGCCTCCTGGCTGTGAAGCCTAAAATATATATTATCCAACCCTTTACAAGAAAGGTTTGCTGATCTGTCTTCCATCCTGTGGCCTTTGCTTAATGGAAATCTGATCAGTGACACATGTTTGTATACACACACACACACACACAAACACATACACACTGCTCAAAACCCTTTGCTTGTTCCTCAGTTGCTCTTGATGTAAAGATAAAACTCCTAACCTTTGATAACCCGGGGTGGTCTAGCCACTGCCCCCTCTCCAGTTTCACTGCTATGCTCCTGTTCTGGCCATTCTGGCCTTCTTTCTGCTCTTGTGTCCACCGCGTTCCCACCTGCCACAGGGCCTTTGCCCGTGCTGTCCTTGACTTTGTCTGGGAGGCAGCTTTCCACACTGTTTTTCCTGTTACATCCTTCTCATCCTGCAGGTGGCTGTATCACCAAGTTACACAGAGGATTCTCCCCGACCTTCTGCTGGGGTCACAGCCCCTGCTGAAACCCCTCATCACAGTCACAGACTTGAATCTGTCACTGACCCTCCCCCGTCCCTCGATAGCAGGCCCCTGACACCACATCTGGCACCCCTCTCACTGTGTCTGCTGTGCCTGGGACATAGCGGGCCCTCAGTAAAAACTTCATTTCATTGAATGTCTGAGAGTCAAGGAAGGTGTCATAAAAGATAGGTTTGAACAGGAGCTTGTAGGTTGAGAAGGAGGAGAAAGGGGAAAAGGGGATTTCAGGCAGAGGGACCAGTATTCTGGAGACTCTGTGTGGCTCCATGTAGGGGGTTCGAGACGTGTATGGGTGAATGGTGGGGCAAATCATTGAAAGAGGAGGTGAGGCCAAATTGTGTGGGGCCCTCTGCTAGGCTGAGCTCTATGGATGCTTCTCCTGTGGACAGAGGGTGCATTGGTGGTTTGAAGCAGAGAGGTGTTGTGGACAGTGGGCTAGAGGGGGTAAGGCTAGAGCGGGTGAGGCCGGCTATAAAGGACTGTTCTGTGGATTGGGACAGTGGGGATAAGAGAAGAAGGTGGTCAGGGAATGTTATGGAGGAGAGGCCAACCAGAATTGATAGCCGATTGGAAGTGGGGGAGGTGAGCTCTTGGGGTCCCATGTTTCCGATCCAGGCCCCTCCAGTATTTAAGATGAGCGGAGAGAGAGTTGTTGGGGTGCAGGTGGAGGGTGGACATCTGTGGAGGGGGTGAATACCTACAGCCCCCCTGTTCTCTGTGAAGTGGAGTTAGGGTCATCTGCTGAGACAATAAGCTTTTGAGGTTCAGGTCATAGGCTTTGGCCTCTTCTCTGTTTTGCAAGCAGAGGGTGCCGTGTCCCCTCTAAACTGTTGGGGGGTTCAACTCAGCCAGGAGCATCTGGGAGTTCAGGCTGGGGATTTCTATCCCAAACAGCTCCTTAGGGGGTTAAACAGGAACTCAAGGAGATCTTAAGAGACCTGTCTTTCCTCACCTGTTTCCTGAAACATGATGTCTAGATGTCAGCTTTGTCAGAAATTCTACCGTGAAAACCTTTGGAAAAAAGAGCTGCGCTCATCTCTGAAAATGTTCACCAAGGCCCTGCCCTACCCATCTCTGCTCTAAGCACCACTGGGAACCCAGCTCTTGGCCCCCAGAGGATCTGCACCCAACCTGAAGACATGTAACTGACACATGAAATGCACAGAGACAGGACTCCCCGGCGGTCCAGTGGTTTGGACTCAGCACTTTCAGTGCTGTGGGCCCGGGTTCAATCCCTGATTGCGGAACTGAGATCTCACAAGCTGTTCAATGTGGCCTGCAGAAGAAGAAGAAGAAATGCAGAGAGAATACTGCAGGAAGGTGTCATTCAGCAACATCATGTGTTTTTGTAGCGTATTAAAGCTCCCAAGACACTTTCACACGCAGGCAAAGGGGTCTTTAACCAACTCCTACCTCACGACCTTCATCCACAGCTCCCCAGACACCCACACACATAGCACCCACTCCCCCAAATGAGGTCGGGGGCCGAGCAAGCACCAACCATGTTCCCAAACCTTCTTGTGCCTGGGGTCCTTGTTCCTGTAGGCGCATCAGTTAATTCAGTGTGACGTAAGTCGACGACCTGTGGATGCAAAAGAGAAGGGAAGTTTGACAGTCTTGTTGACTGCTTTCCCTAAACACTGAGTGGGTCGGCTTTGGGTCAAACACTGCTCACGCCATCATGGAGAAGTAAGGGAGAGATGTAAAAGCAGAGGTATTAAGACAGTTCTGCCTCTATAGAACTTAAAGTCTAGCAATGGTGGAGAAATAGAACACCCAAGGTTCTGGTCTGGTTCTCGTCTGAGAACCGACCCGGAGGAATGACTTGTGTCTGGACCTACAGATCTTTGCCCAGGGCTTGGTCCTGACTTTCCCCGAGGCTGGGGCTCTGGGAACCCCATGCCTGCCTTCTTGCTTCAGCTGCTGGGGCCCCTGGTGGGTGCATCACTTCAGCCCTCTGATCTTAGAGCAGTCAAGGGAAGTTATTTTTTTACTGTTTGTTTATTGATTCAGCTGCATCGGTTCTGTGTTGCATCATGCGGGATCTTTCATTGTGGCTCGCAAGCTCTCTAGTTGTAGCACTTGGGCTTAGTTGCCCTGCAGCATCCACAATCTTAGTTCCCTGACCAGGGATCAAACCTGTGTCCCCTACATTGCAGGGCAGGTTCTTAACCCCTGGATCACCAGAGAAGTCCCAAGGAAAGTTATTTTGGCGGGAAATGGAGGCAGTGAGGTAATGAGAGCCAGTGACCAAGGGGACATCGGTCTTGAGTGAGTCCAGACAGGCTTGGGAGCTTCCCAGGAGGGATGGAAGGGTTACCAGAGGAGGGGGCAAACCTCACAAAGGGCAGGACCGCCTCTTGATCTCCTGAGCCCTCTCAAAAGCTGTTGGGTAGACGGAAGCCAGGCTCTGTGGTCTCACTATTGCACACAGAATGTCAACAGCGGGACTCAAAGGTGAATATTCACTTCCAACTTTTTTCCGTAATACTGGAATTCCTAGAAGCATCTGTAACTTAAAGCATATAGTTTTTCCTCAGTCTTGGTGTGTGCTGTCATTTGGGACAAGACCCTCCCAAAAGTGGTCTCAAAAGTGGTCGCGACAGCACGCATCGGTTCATCTCCTGCAGGGTGTCTTCCCTATTCCATCCCTGGGTCTGTCCACCCTATGCTTCCCCTCCCTCAACAGCTTCCCACGGGCTGTAGGAGCCTGGTCAGGGTGCCCTCTCCTCTGATGAGGAAGGCTGGCCTCCCTCGCTCAGCACGAGGACTAAGGAGGCATCGCCAGGGGCAGCCAAGCCACTGAGTCAGACTTCAGTCCAGGGGCTCCGGGGCGGTGGGAAATGAGAGGGGGTGCTGAGGCCCTGTGTCTGGCTCCACTGAGCGAACGGCTGCTTAGCACAGTGCCAGGTGTGGGGCCCAGGCTGGGTCCTGGAGACGAGCAAGAAGGGGCCTCCAGCTGCCCTCGATGAGTTCACCCCCGCTGGGAAGGTGGAGGCGGACTGAGGATGATCCGCCAGAACCCGGTTCACAGGGGCCCGGAGGAGGGACGGACTCAGGAAATGCCGCTGGGAAGGCCTCCAGCCCCAGACACCAGAGGTCCTTCTGGCTTGTTTCCTGATTCCCAGAATTCCCCCCAAAGTCTTAGAACTCTGGGCCAGAAGGGCCGTGGCATTGCCCCAGGCTGGGGCCGTGTGTTGACAGGACGGCCCAGAGTGGCACTGACGTCATAACCCGGGGTACCTCCCGTCCGAAACGCAGACAGAAGGGCCAAGTGTACATGTTAGTCGCTCAGTCGTGTCCAACTCTTTGCAACCCCATGGACTGTAGCCCGTCAGGCTCCTCTGTCTATAGGATTCTCCAGGCAAGAATACTGGAGTGGGTTGCCATTCCCTTCTGCAGAGGGTTTTCCTAACCCAGGGATCGAACCCAGGTCTCCTGTACTCTAGGCGGATTCTTTACCGTCCAAGCCACCAGAGAAGCCTGGAACACAGACAGAAGGACCAAGAGAGCGTTAGAAGCTTCATGCATTTATTTCCACACAAGGGAGCATCCCAGGCTTTGTGACCCAGTGAACTGTGGGCTGCTTACCAGAAAGAAGGGAGGTGGTTTCCCCTGATACACCAGCTCCTTCTCCAGGCCTTGGGTGTCCAGGGGCATTTGTTTTTTGAACAATCTAACATCTTCAACATCACGGACCAAAGCCAAGCCAGCTGCTCCATTTGTGAATTGAGCCCCTAACCATGCAGCCTACCTGGAATCCTGGGCGACATTGGGGATGGGGGCTGGTGCAACCCAGGGGCCAGTGCTGGCCCCCCCTCCCTTCCCCTGCAGAGGAAGTCAGTCTGTGCTGCTTGAACTGCTGGAGTCCCTCCCAGCAGCTCAGCCCGGGGTGCTGGGTGTGGGGCTTGAGTGATAGGAACAGAGTCCTCAGGTGCTTGACTTGTGTCTTCTTAGGTTTCTTGTTGCTGGGAGTGGGACCAGTGAATCTACATCTACCTGCCAGCCACCCCTCCTTCCCTCCATCTTCACCCCATGCTCCCTGGGGCTGCATCAGAGGGAAGCCTCCCAGCCTCCCAGCCCTTCCCTTCCCTGCCTGGGACAGCTGTGGGAATGGGGCTCCTTCTCTGGCTGCACACCCCCAGTGCTGATTCACGAGGCCTGAGCCTCAGGTCCTCAGGGGCAGGAGTGGAGGCTCCTCCCTGCAACCCTGGCCCAGACCCTTCCATCTGGTCACCCTGCCGAGCCCCTCCCTGAATCCCCAGCAGCAGGGGACAGGCCCACAGCACCTCCTGGGTTCTGGCTGGAGTGATCCTAGCCCCCTGCCAGGCTTTCCTCTGCCCCCTCCACCTCCTCCTTGTGAAATTTTTTGGCTCTTTAGGAAGCCTGGCACCTGCACCACCCCACCCCCACCCCCCACCAAGGCTGTGGGCTTCAAGACACAGGTTTGCAGGGCTTTGTCTCCCTTAGCAGGGCGCTGGCACAGTAGGTCCTCCATGTAAGTTTGCAGGAAGGAATACAGAAGATGAGGCCAGGCACAGATGCCAGTCTCCGGGCTGGGAGGCCAGTGGTCATGACCAAGTCATATCTCCTGGTGCAAAGTAGGTCTTCAAAATATGGTCACATGGCTCCTGAAATTCTCCCAGCAGCAGCTCCTTGGGAGGAAATAATCAGTGTTCAGATTGCCCAGGGACTCACGTGTGAATGGTTCAGGTGTCTCCCCATTCTGCCTTCTCTCTGCACATCTCTTGTCAACTTCCAACTAGCCCTTATCCCTTTTTAAAAATATTTGTTTGTTTACTTGGCCGTCTCAGGTCTTAGTTGTGTCATGCGGGATCTAGTTCCCTGACCAGGAATCGAACCCCAGCCCCTTGCATTGGGAGCGCAGAGTCTTAGCCACTGAACCATAAAGGGAAGTCCGACTAGTTTTTATTCCTAATCTCCCCACCTAGTCCCAGCCATTTGTCAAGGAGGGGTGATTTGAAAAACTGTATCCAGGAATGTATCAACAGGGTCCCCTCAGACCATGTCTGCCTCCTCCAGGAAGCCCCCCTAGACTCCTGAGGCCCCCCCTTTTCTCCCTGTGTCCTCAGCATCCACACTGCTTCATGCCAGCTAGGGTGAGAAGGAAGCGGCATGTGGCAGTCACGAGGGCTGGGGGTGGCGGTGTTAATTAACTCTCTGGTAGAACTCCTGTTGGCCCAGAGAGAGCACAGACAGTGAGAACTGCATCCCAGAAAGTGAAATAGCTCCCATCTCCATGCCCTGGTGGAGAGCCGGCCCCAGAAAGCAAAGTGCAGACTCTCCAGGCTGGGAGTCAGGCTTCTTCCTGGTTCCTGGGGCTTGGGAGGAAGCAATTGATGTTACAGGGTGAGACTGAAAGATGGAGAAATAAATGTCTCTTGGTGTCCAAAGGAAGCCTTGTGCATCTGCCCAGGGCTGAGAGTCAGCATGAGCAGTGGGGGCGGGAGGGAGCAAGGACGGGCCAGGCACTCTGCGTGGAGGAAGACTCAGCTCTAATCGCTGGCATTGGCAGAACTGGTCTGCAGTAATTGGGTTACTGGATTATAAAACACCCACTGGCTTTATTTAGAAGACTAATCAGAAAGCATTTAGAACAACAGCGTTGCTAGAAAGGAGACCATGAGCCACGAGTCCATGTCTTGGAGAACTGCCCTTGGCTTCTGCCTCCTTCGGGGAACAGGATTCCAGGAGGATCCAAGTTAAGCTCCTTTGACAGACCTGAGAGGAAGTCTTGTCTAAGACCGAAGCCAAGTCACTAGGGGAATTGTGTGTATAGTCCCTGAAGGATAGCCTGGTGTCAGAAAAAGGAAAATCTTTTTGGTTTTTCTTCCTCAAACAAGCAGTGGTGGTCTGGCGGGAGCCGGGTGTTACCCTGAATTGTAAGCAAACGAGTCTTGCTGAACCGTTGGCCAAAGTCAACTTCCTCTGTCTCTCTCTGATTCAGAGGATGGTCCTTTCCATCCTTCTTTGCAGACTGCGTCCTGTCTCCTGTACCCCCGGGGGGCTTAAGGGGAGGGGAGAGGGACTCTGATGCACTAGAGCAAGAGGTCAACATGCTGGGGCTGGGACCAAATCCAGCCCCCGCCTGTCCTTGAACAGCCTGTGGGCCCAGAAGGGTTTTTCACGTTGAAGAAAAATCCAAAAAAGAACACTGTTTCTTGACATGTGGAAATTATATAAAATTCAGTGTCCATAAATAAAATTGCGTTAGAACACAACCACACATTTATATATGGTTTATGGCTGCTTTCGCACTGCAGCCGCAGAGCTGTGACAGACATTGTATGGCCCACAAAGCTGAAAATATTTACTCTCTGGCCCTGTACAGAAAAGCCCTGTGCTAAAACATCTCCGGAGAGCCTTCTTACTATGTGCAGCATTCCATGACTCTGGCACCGTAGCACCCTGGGAAAATAGTAAATTCTGGCCCTCGGTCCATGTCAGAGGCATAGGAATCTGGGGGTGAAGTGCTTTAGGCCTCATTTGCCTGACTTGGCATTGCAGCTCATGGAGTGTCTATTGAGCATCAGCTGTGTCCCAGTCTCTGGGGATCCAAATGGAGAGGATGCTGTCCCTGCCTTAGAAGGACTGGACAGCCAATGCGGGCATAACACCAAAGCAGGTCGTTTGACTCTAATGCTTCAGAGAAATCAGAGCGAGCATCTCAGGTTCTGAGCACGCAGTGTTTTTGTTGAGCTGAATCCAAAATCCTGGAGTCTTGTTCTAAGGAAGGACTTGACCAAAGAATTGTGAAAGCAGTTGTTCTGTTAATTCATTCATGAATGAAAAAGTTCCAGGTGCCAGTTACCCAATAAGAAGTGTTATACATAATGAGAAAAGCAGTTACCTTATTAGCAAAATAATAAAGACTTGAATCTTGTGTTAGTATTGTAACAGTCCTGTGGGATTGAGTAGCCCACCAAGAAGAACGGTTTCCAGGTTTTAAGTGTTTTATTTAAAAACATTTGACCAGATGCTAAACTGTGGGCCTGGTGTGCTGCTGCCTGTGTAAATGGGGGTAGGGGTGGGGGTGTGTACAAGCATTCTTGTATGAGCAAAAGTGTCTCTAGAATATACAAACCTGAGTGATTGTCTGGAGGGGTACTGACTGTCTGAAGTACCCTTTATAAAAATTTTGCTCTAACTTGTCATTTTCAAGCATTTATTTGAGATTGTTTTCACTCTTTTGTATGCTCTTTTATACCTTTTGAATTTTGAACCATGTGAATTTAGTATCTATTCAAAAATATATAAACTTAATGAAATAAGTAGCATATGGTTTTGCTGTTACCTCAGTACATCTCCCTAGGGAAGTCATTTTTCCTCTCTTCCATTCAGTATATGATTCTTTTTTTTTTTTCCATTTTGTGATATCTGTATTCACTTTTTTAAGTTAATTTTTTAACTAGAGGATAAGGAAATGGTAACCCACTCCAGTATTCTTGCCTAGAAAATCCCATGGACAGAGGAGCCTGGCATTCTACAGTCCATGGGGTTGCAGAAGAGTCGGACATGACTTAGCAACTGAACAACTGCTTTACAATGTTGTGTTGGTTTCTGCTGTACAAAAATGTGAATCAGTCATAACTGTATATATGTGTGTATATACACACATACGCATATATATAAATATATCCCCTCCCTCTAGAGCTTCCCTCCCACCAATAGCCAGGACAAGGAAGCAACCTAGATGTCGATCAACAGATGAATGGATGAAGAAGTTTTGGTACATATGTATGATGGAATATTACTAAGCCATAGGAAGGAACAAATGTGAATCAGTTGAACTGCGGTGGATGAACCTAGAGCCATTATACAGAGTCTATGATTTTTGATTGCCTATACTGTGAGACATGTAGTCTTCTAGGTCTGGAAGTTACAGACAACCTTCAACTTGAGAGGGCATCAGATTGAACAGGAGGGCTTATTAAAACACGGACTGCCAGGACTTCCCTGGCAGCCCAGTGGCTGGTAATCTGTGCTCCCAATGTCGGGGGTGGAGGGGCTCAGGTTTGATCCCTGGTCGGGAAACTGGGATCCTGCATGCTGCACGACATAGCCAAAAAGAAATGTTTTTTTAAAAAAAGCACAGACTGCTGGGCCCCACCCCACCCCCCACATTCATTGGGTCCGGGTGAAGCTCAAGAATCAGCATTTACCCAAACTCGTGTATACACAATGGAGAAACGACAAGGTCCTACTGTAAGGCACAGTAGGAACTATAATCTATAATCCCTGTGATAAACCAAAATGAAAAAGAATATGAAAAAAGAATGTGTATATATGTTTTTATATATATATATATATATATATGTAACTGAGTCACTTTGATGTATAGTAGTAATTAGTGCAACATTATAATTCAACTATATGTCAATAAAAAACAAATTTAAAGGGAAAAAAAAAAGAATCAGTTCCCAAGTGATGCTGATGCTGCTGGCCTGGGAAAAAACACTGTGGGAGCCCCGCCTCTTGACTTTCTAGCGTTTTCTGCTTTCTAGGGTTCTTTATAAATAAACTACGTTCCCAGTTCTGAAATTATCCACAAATAACGGATACAGTAGCTCAGAACACCAAGTAATCCCTCTTGCACAGCAGTCTGGGAACACAACAGAGCAGACAGGTCAATAGACATAAAATTATCTAGCTTCCCTTCCACCCACAGTGTATAATGTAGAGACACGGAGTCAGATCATGGTCAGAGGCTGGTGAGTTTCAATAAGTAATTCTTCCTGGGGGAGGTGCGGTGGTGCAAGGCTTTCGAGGAAGGTTACGTGGTGAGGTTTAAGCCAGGCAGGACATTCTGATATCACCAGGGCTAATGCCCACTGGATAACACTGCTGGACATATTTTTTTTTTTTCCATTTATTTGGCTGTGTGGGGTCCCAGTTGCAGCATGCAGGATCCTTAATTGTGCATGCAGAATCTTTAGTTGTGGCATGTGGGATCCAGTTCCCCAACCAGGGATCAAACCTGGGCCCCCTGCATTGGGAGCTTGGTGTCCCAGGGGCCACCAGGGACATCCCTGAAGATCATTTTAAGACCCCCACAATTTATCCCTGACCATACAAATTTAGCCTGATCATCAGTGAGTTCCTCACAAGGATGTGAAGCCTCAGCATGGACCCCTGCACCTGATTCTTTGCCTTTGTGCATGTTCCCACAGGTGGAATTCCCCTGCTGGTCCTCTCAGCTCTGTAAACCCTATTTGTCCATCAGGACCAGGTAAAATATAATTGTTCTTTATGAGGATTTAATACTCGCTCAGCCTACACCGAATAACTTTTCCTGTTTATCAGTTCACTAGGACACTTGATCATTGTTCTCTTAATTTTTTTTCCATTTATTGATTCACGCGTTCAATAATATTACCCCTCTATCAAGAAATTCTTATCAGAGGGCCTACCATATACTGGGAATTATGGTAGATTTAGGGAATGGAATCATAGGCAAGGAAAAAAAAAAAAAGGCATGGTCCCTGCCCTGGTAAGAGAAAGATCCATGAATCAAATAATTAACACTGGTGGAAATACAGTTACAGGCTGAGAAGAGTGGTCTGAAGGAAAAGGATATGGTTTTATGAGAACATAAAAGAAATGACCCTGATGTAGCCTTGGGAGTTGAGGTTAGGATAGACTTTCTAAGAAAGTATAGTTTGGGCTGAGAACTGAAGGATGCCCAGGACTTGGCTGGATGAAGAGGTGAAGAAGGGAAGGGGAAAGCTCTCCAAATTGGGGAGGGGCAGTATGTGCAAAGGTCCTGTTGTAAGAGACAGCTTGGCAGATTCATGGAACCTGGTCACTCTGGGAGACCAGAGTGACTGGGAATGTGGACAGGGCGTTGGTGGGGAGAACAAGGAGAAAAGGGTTATATCCTGAGGCTGGGAACAAACCATGGGGAACCCTGTCAGCCCCATTATGATTTTTATTTTAAACTGAATGGTACTAAAGATGTCATGGAAAGGTTTTAAACAGTGGGATGATGTTATCACAGTACATTTCGGAAAGTTTATTCTGCTGCTGCTGTGCGGAGAATGGACATGACTGAAAGCAGGGAGATGACCAATCAGAATGCTTTGGGGATAGTGCAGAAGATAAATACAGTGCCCTGGACTAGGGTGCTAGTAGTGGAACCAGAGGAAAGTGGGTCGAGTTCAGAAAATACTAGGTGGTAAATTAATGGGTCGTGGTGGTTGGTTAAGGGGGAAGCAAGAGTCAAGGGTGAGACTTTGTTTTGGTTTGTTTTCTTAAAATATTTATTTATTTAGGCAGTGCTGGGTCTTAGTTAGGCTTCCTAGGTGGCACTAGTGGTAAAGAACCCACCTGCTAATGCGGGAGACATAAGAAACACAAGTTCAATCCCTGGGTCGGGAAGATGCCCTGGAAGAGGGCACGGCAAGCCACTCCAGTGTTCTTGCTGGGAAAATCCCATAGACAGAGGAGCTAGCTATGGACAGAGGATTCTTGTGTTCTTGCTGGGAAAATCCCATGGACAGAGGATTCTAGCAGGCTAGAATCCATAGGGTCACAGAGTCAGACATGACTGAGCTACTTAGCCTGCACACACTCAGGGGTCTTAGTTGTGGCCTGCAGGATCTTTTTTTTTTTTTTTTTTTAATGTGGGATCTAGTTCCCTGACCAGAGATCAAACCCGAGCCCCCTTCACTGGGTGCGTGGAGTCTTAACCACTGGACCATCAGGGAAGTCCTAAGGGCTTTGAAGGAGCATCCATTTTGGGGGAGATGATGTTGAGTTTGCTTTGAATTTAGAAATGGGGGTGTGGAGTAGGCAGCTGATCAGGAGGTCAGACCCTCTTAGGGAGTGGTCGCTGGGAGTCCTCAAGGCTTCATCTTCAGGGTCTGCTCCAGCCATGTTTAGCCAGCCTTTGTCCCACCCCACTGCTTTCCTTGTTCCACCCTTCATTCCACCAAACCAAATGCCTCACCCTGAATTTGTCCATCTCCATCTCTTCTCATTCAGAAAGGGACAGAGACCAACTTAGATTTGCTTCCAGTTGGAGGTGGGGGGATCTTCAAAAACTTCCTGCTTAAAATCCCCCATAAAAGGATATTGTAAAACCATTTACCCCCTCACACATTTTTAAGTTTACATCTACATTTTTTATCATATGTCTACAGAAGATGCAATTTCCAGTACATTGTAAACACTGATATTTTTAAGTAAAACTATGATATCACTCTTTTAAATTTATCCAGTGGAATCTAAACACCATGGAATTTGATACCCACATCATCCATTTTAAAAATGTATGAACATGTTCTTCATTAATAGTCAGTATTCCTTTTTGTCCTGAAATTTTATTTCTGTTTCACTTCCCCTGTGGAATTTTATCCTAATGTAATATGTTTTTTGTCCCTAAAACTCTGTGATTTGTTTCCCTATCCTAATTTTTTGTAACAATTTTATATGAAGTTAAAACTTTTAAAATTTCCTGAAATCATAAAGTTCTAAGTTCTAAAATTTTCTTCCTGTTTGAGTTATCATTATAATGATTATTAAAAGTGTGCAGTTATCAAGATAGCATAAAGGATATTCTAATTTGGATAAATAATACACATAAAAATTAAAATTATATTGAAAATATACCTTAGATGGTGATGCTGGAGACTTTTTAAAGAGAGTAACATTTGATTGTTTTTCATGTAAACACACTTTTTTGTTTGCGGTGTTGGGGGGTTTTTTTGTCTGAAGTATAATTAATTTACAGAGTTGTGTTAATCTCTCCCGTATAGCACAGTGGCTCAGTTTTACACATTCTTTTTTAAACATTCTCTTCCATCGTGGTTTATCCCAGGAGACTGGACATAGTTCCCTGTGCTAAACAGTAGGACCTTGTTGTTTATCCATTCTCAGTGTGGTAGTTTACATCTACCAGCCCCAAACTCCCAGTGCATCCCTCCCCCACCCGCCTCCCCTGGCAAACACAAGTCTGAGCTCTATGTCTGTGAGTCTGTTTCTTTTTTGTAGTTAGGCTCATTTGTGCTACATTTTAGATTCCACATATAAGTGATGTTACATGATATTTGTTTTTCTCCTCTGACTTACTTCGCTCGGCATGACTATCTAGAGTTGCACCCATGTTGCTGCAAATGGCATTAGTTTGTTCTTTTCTGTGGATGAGTAGCATTCCTGTGTGTGTGTGTGTGTGTGTGTGTGTGTGTGCACACGCACCACATCTTCTTTATCCTTTCAGCTGTCAATGAGCATTTAGGTTGTTTCCATGCTTTGGCTAAGTCATTTTTTATTGACGTACAACATATACACATGTGATGAAGTCCGAGTGAGCAACTCAGGTTATCACAGAGTAAGCGCACCACCACCCATGCAGCTGTCACCCAGGTCCAGAGGTAGACTCTTGCTGGTGCTGGGTTATTTCTTCTTTTTTGTGTGTGTGTGTTTTTTTTTAATCTGTCCATGGAAGAATACAGTTTGTTGCATAAGATATGAGACACAGGCTGGCATCTATTATATTTCTATTTTTCATTTATATAGATGTAAACACGGAAAAGCCTCATTCGTATAAACTAATAGATAAAAAATAGGAGTTTTATTAAAGTGGTGTCAGCTCAGGGTTCTTGATCTGCTTCTGAGTTATGTACCAAAAATCACATAGTGATCTATCACTGACAATTGTATTTTAATTACTTCTACTGGGCCTTCCTAATGAAAAACAAGAATTGGAAACCACCCAGCTTGCAAATAAGATTTACTACTTATTTATTAGAGTGTCTCACTTTCAGGGTCCTGAGTGTGGCCTCAGTGGTTGTGGCACAGGGGCCCAGTTGCTCTGTGGCATGTGGGTTCTTCCTGGATCAGAGATTGAACTCGTGTCCCCTGCATTGGCAGGCAGATTCTTAACCACTGGACCACCGAAGAAATCCCCTAGTTCATGTTTCTAAGAGAGGGAACTTGATTGGCTCAGCCTATTTGTTTATCTACTTATTTATTTATTTATTGAGCCCAGGCACATCATAGACTTCTGGCCAGGTGATCAGCACTGTGCACGAATGTTTCTTTGAGCAGGGATACCAAAGGATCAAGTGGCTGTGTACTGACATGCACTGCTCTTCTTTGAAACTGTTCTTCTGCTAGAAATATACCCTCCAGCCTATGAGTTCCATATCTGTTATTTTTCCCTTTCTGTTACATGCGTCTCTTTCCTCCTCATACTGTAATTATTCATGGACCAACTCCTTTTTCCACTGTAAGCTCCTCGAGATCTGGCCCATGTCTTAATCATTCCCTTAAGCATTGTGTCTTCCACTTAGTAAATGTCTGTGTCTAATAAGTGTTTGTTGACCAGATGAATTGATTTATGAGTGTCTTAAACTTCTTCATATCCTTTTAGGCCCTACAGTATTGCTGGGCTTTCAATAGTAGGGTCCCAGAAGAACGGATGAATTAATCAGTGAGCAAAACAATGAATTAACGAATCGATGAGCTAATGAGCCGTTTAGCAATGGCTTGAAATTAAGAGAGTTTACATCTCACGTGAGGGTCAAGATCTGCGGAATCAGTGTAAAGGTGTGGCGTGTATGAAACTGGCTATTTGTAATCCAGGCTCCCGTTTTGTGTTTATTCCTCTAAGAGTCGTGGTAGATACAGTTGCTCATTGCAAAACATCCAAGTAAGTCCTGTCCTGTCCTTTGCAACTTGTCTTGCAGGTGTGAGCAGCATCTCTTCACCACGGTGGCATTTGGTCCGTCCCTTAGCCCGGGTGAGGATGTAAAACCCCTCGCTCTGCACATGCGTGGTAGAGGCCAACGGGAACACCTGGCTGCAGCCACGGTCACGGACATGTCAGCCGTGGAGTAGTGTGGACGCTTTCTCTCTGCTTCTCAGGGTTTCAGTCCTTTCGGGTTTGTGTCATTGACCTTTTTGTATGGTTTTGTGGCTGGACGTTCACAACCAGGGCAGGCACCATGGGGGACCAGCAGCTGTACAAGACCAACCACGTGGCCCACGGTGGTGAGAACCTTTTCTACCAACAGCCACCACTTGGCGTCCACGGCGGGCTGAACCACAACTATGGGAATACAGTGCCCGGGGCTGGAATGGATGCCCCTCAAGCATCACCCATCTCCCCCCACTTCCCTCAAGACACTCGGGATGGTCTAGGCTTGGCTGTTGGCTCCAAAAACCTTGGCCAAGTGGATACCTCGAGGCAGGGAGGGTGGGGAGGCCACACAGGGCCTGGAAACCACGTCCAGCTACGTGGCAACCTCACCAACTCGAACATGATGTGGGGGGCGCCGACCCAGGCGGAGCCCACTGATGGCTACCAGTACACCTACTCGCAGGCCAGCGAGATCCGGACCCAGAAGCTCACCAGCGGTGTCCTGCACAAGCTAGACTCTTTCACCCAGGTGTTTGCCAACCAAAACCTGCGAATTCAGGTCAACAATATGGCCCAGGTGCTGCACACCCAGTCGGCGGTGATGGATGGAGCGCCTGACAGCGCCCTCCGCCAGTTGCTGTCCCAGAAGCCCATGGAGGCCCCAGCACCGGCCCTCCCGTCCCGCTACCAGCAGGCGTCCCAGCAGCCTCACCCTGGTTTCACCGGTGGGCTATCCAAACCGGCTCTCCAGGTCGGGCAGCACCCGAGCCAAGGGCACCTGTATTATGACTACCAGCAGCCACTGGCCCAGATGCCGGTGCAGGGAGGACAGTCGCTGCAGGCCCCCCAGATGCTATCCCAGCAGATGCAGCAGCTGCAGCCGCATCAGTATTACCCGCCGCAGCAACAGCCACACGCTGGGCAGCAGCGGGTGTCCATGCAAGAAATGCAGCCACCGCCGCAACAGCAGATTCGCCCGCCACAGCCCCAGCCCCAGCCGCAGGCGCGGCAGGGTTCAATGCAGATACCTCAGTATTACCAGTCCCCACCCATGATACAGCCTTTGCCAGAGCCGCAGCAGCCCCAGATGCACCTGCAGCCCCCTTCGTATCACAGGGACCCCCACCAATACACCCCGGAGCAGGCACACGCAGTCCAGCTAATTCAGCTGGGCTCCGTGCCCCAGTACTACTACCAGGAGCCCCAGCAGCCCTACGGCCACCCCATGTACCAGCAGAGCCACCTGCCTCAGCACCAGCAGCCTGAGGACGGTCAGCCCAAGACTTATCCAGGCGACAGGCAGGCCCAGGCCATGCTGAGCTCCCACGGGGACCTGGGGCCTCCAGATACAGGAATGGGAGACGCGGCCAGCTCCGACCTGAACCGGGCCAGCAGTGCCCTCCCGCACCGGCCGCTCCTGTCCCCCGGCAGCATCCACCTCAACAACATGGGGTCTCAGCACCAGCAGCTGTCTCCCAGTGCCGTGTGGCCCCAGGTATCCTCAGAGTGGACGTTAATCCCGGGATCACAGGGTGCGCGTGCGCCAGCCAGAGCTGAGTCCAGTGCAGTGCCTAGTCCCATCCTCCAACCCCCTCCAACACTTTCGTTCTTTTCTTTATTCCACAAACATTAACCAGACACTGTGGAATACGAAATCAATTGTGACTCAGTCTTTTTCCCGTACAACTTATAATCTCACTAAAGAGGTGGCCAAAATATATATCAGGTCCCCAGTGATGCATGTCATGGTCAAGGCCTCATCAGGTGCCCAGGGACCACACAGTGGGGATGTCTTGTACCCCTTAGGTCTGTATCCTTAGGGGACTTCCTATGAAATTGTTCCCTTCTGGGGAGGGAGACCATATTATGACAGCATTTCTCAAAGTCTATTGCTCAGAATAGGAGTTCCATAGAATGTTTAGTGGACATTGCTCGGGGGAGGGGAGTGGGTTCATGGGAGAAATCAATATCAGGGGATACCTCATGTAATTGCACTGGTGAAAACCTTAGCTGCCCACAGGATCCAGGCAGGTAAAGTCAATAAGCAGAATGGCCTGGTATGGATGGTGTGGACTGGAGGGCCTATGCCCCAACTAATGATATCCATAGTCAGGGTTTTTAAAAACAGTCCAGCCAAGCAGACCATGTCTGCAGGTCAGATTCAGCCTGTGGGTGACAGGTATTAACTCTTAATTGTTTCCCAAATATATTTGATCATAAAACTGCCTAATATATGCTGAGCACCGTTCATGTTTTGGCGTGTTCCAAGTGCTACACTCAGGTGTCAACAGATTCAGGGGAGGAGAGTACCTTGAATAAGACCAGGGTAGATGAAGAGAGGGCTCTGATGAAGGTTGAAGGCCAGAGATGAATTCTCTTTGACCCTGTTTTGTTTAGGACTCAGGCCAGTAGTAACTGAGAGCCTTTGTGAATACACGAATAAGATGACATGGCCCAGGCTAAAAAGAATTCCAGCAGGAGGTCTCCTTGTGTGAGGCTGTATCATCCAGCTCTCCATTCTGTGTCACTCTTGGGAATGGAGTCTGTCCATGCGCAGAGGGGTAGATGGGGAGAACAGGAAGGGAGGTGAGGGATTGAGTCCCATTGGTCTTGTGGCTGGCGGGGCATCCTCAGGGGTGTGGCCCCAAGCCCATGAGCCTCAGGGGAAAGAAGACTGGAAGTTTCAGGTGTGGAAGGCCAAGGGCATGAGTAGCTATGAGCCTGGTCAGCATGAGGCAGAGAGAGGGAAGAATCCTAGAAGGGCAGGCCCTGGTGTTCCCACTGCTCAAGGACCCCTCCCGTCAGAAACATGCTTTTTTTTTTTTTTTTTTCTTCTTTCTTCTGGTGTCCTGCTCAAAATTAGATGCACCTACCTGATGGCCGAGCCCAGCCAGGGTCTCCTGAGTCAAGGTAGGATGGATGCTTGTTGGCATGCGGGGAAACTGGGAGGTTTTCCTGGATTGTCTCATGATTCATTTCCAAGTTCAAAGTCAGTTCCTCAAAGAAATTTATAAGAATAATAATAGCTGTTGTGGTTGAGCCACTTACTATTACTCCATATCATGTCTAATAAAAGTAACTCAGTGAGGGTTGGTATGATTACCATGTGCCTAGCATGTAGTAAGCACTCAACCACTATTAACTGTTATTATCATTATTATTTTACAAATGAGAAAGCTGAGTCTCAGAGAGCTTAAATTTGCACATCGAGAAAGTAGGGGTGCTGGCATAGACTCCAAAGCCCATGTTCTGCCCTCTTATCCATTCGGTGAGTGTTTATTGAGTACCTACTGTGTGCCAGACATAGAGCTAAGCTTTGAGGATGCCATAGTGAAATAGTACAGTCTTGCTTCCTCCCCTCATGGGTGTGGTAAATGATTAAAGCCAGAGTTAGCCAGAACCTAACAAACTAAGATGTGTAATCTGAAGACTTAATCAGAGGACTGAGACTCATATCTCTAAGGGAAGGCTTCTAGAAGAGGACCCAAGCACCCTGTTTCTAGAAGGGTAGTAAGCCAGAGGTGGGGGAAAAAAACAGCACGTGAAGGCCTGAAATGAAGAAAGATGTTTGGTTCACCTTTTGCATGATCTTAAGCATACCCTTTCCTACTTTTGAGCCTCTGTTTTCCATCTGCAAATTGGGCTCAGTTCTCCGAAGGGAAATTGGCTAGGGGCCATGGCCGTGGGAGCTTTGGGTGAATGAAACGGGTTCATCGTGGGTTGTGTGGCCTTGTGATGAGTCATTGTTTCCCTTTGTTGATGTGCGTGTCCTCTCCACTTGGCCCTACCCTTGAGCAGCGGCCAACCCAAAGGAGTGTTTGGGGAGCAGTTTGATGCCAAGAACAAGCTGACATGCTCCATCTGCCTGAAGGAGTTCAAGAGCCTGCCCGCCCTGAATGGCCACATGCGGTCCCATGGGGGGATGAGGGCCTCCCCCAGCCTCAAACAGGTGAGCAGGAATGCACCCCCTATGCTTCCCAGGCCATGTGCTGCTTGCTTTGCTTTGCTGCCGGCAGATGGAGTAATATGAGCCCCACCCGGAGGACCTGGAGAGGCGTAGTCCTTCCCCAACGGAAGTGCTCAAGCTTTGACGCTGGGAGCCAGCCAGGTCACACAGTCCCCACTTCCACTGGCACCATGGACAAAAATCTAGAACTGAGGTGGCAGAAGTCCTTTTAGGGGATCCCAGCTTCTCTACGTCCTGGAGAAGACAGCAAAGAAAACATGGAGATGCAATATTGTTTTTAACTTCTGCTGCATGACGCACTCAAGACCAGGGTCCCTTAGGCCTTCCAAATCAGTAGTCAGTGGCCAGGGAGAGCTAGTGTGACCACCAGGCTCCCAGCCAGCATTTTCTACTCACTGGGGCACCAGTGTTAGACTCTGGCATCTAGAGACCTTTAAATGCTCTCAGGATTATGCAGGCAGGATATGCTTGTGGTAGACTATCCACGCAGTTTTAGAGTTAGGTTAAAACTCAAAAGAATTTTCTTGATTCTTTGAATATTGTGCATCTTGATTTAAGTCTATGAGATTAACTCGCTGTTCGCCAAAAACTTTGATGTGATCCAGGTCACTCTCTTGACTGTCTTGACGGTGCCAGTTAAAAGATCTTTGTCTTCCATTTGACAGATGAGTCAACTGCAGCCCAGAGAATTAAAAGGTCCTACATGAGAGCTTATGTGGGGTTTTTCCTTCTTTTTTTTTTGCCTGATTCTAAACTCCAGATCCTTTTCATGAAAAGCAATGACAACCACACAAAAATTTTTCTTCACTGTCTGTTTGAATATATAAGTGGTCATGATTTTTAAATGTAGAAAATAGAGTGCCTTGTCCACTGCCCATGGGCGTCACTGGAGCCGAGGGACTCAGGATGGCAGGAAGGAAGCCACCCTGAGGCGGTTCTCTGTCACCCACGCGTGATGTCCAGGAGCCTTGCAGGAAGAGCGAAGTTGCATGCCCCACTGTGGGAGCTGCTCTGAGCCCAGGATCAAAGCCTTTATTGTCTGTGTAGGAGGAAGGAGAGAAGGCCCCGGCACCTCCGCCTCAGCCCCAGCCGCCACTGCCGCCTCCGCCTCCGCCGCCGCCACCTCAGCTCCCTCCCGAGGCGGAAAGCCTCACGCCTATGGTCATGCCCGTGTCTGTCCCTGTCAAGCTTCTCCCGCCCAAGCCCAGCTCTCAGGGCTTCGCCAACAGCGTCGCTGCCGCCCCCTCGGCCAGAGACAAGCCAGCCAGCTCGATGTCGGACGACGAGATGCCCGTGCTCGTGAGGATGACCCTCTCTCCCCCACACTCGCCCCACGGGGCTACCCCCAACCCGCCTGCTGTGAGTTGCTGCTCCGCCCCACCTGCCTGGGGTGGGGACATCCCTTTGCTTTCTTGGAGATGGGGACAGATCCCCCCGGGCCACCGGCTGGAGCTCAGACGTGGCATGGCCCCTTGGGGCTGAGCCCCTGTGGCCACCCTGGGAATTCCCATCTGTGTCCAATCTACCTGCTACCCAGTAAACGCCTAGTATTCTACCAGGCTCACGTTCCAGATTAAATTCTGAGAGACCCGAAAATGTTCCTGGATTAAAAACAGAGGTGATAACTCAGCTGATGATCACAGTGATTAAAATATGGACGTACTGTTCCGGATCACAAAGAGCTACTGCCCAGGGACCTCCCTGGTCCCTCCCCCAGGATCTTCAGACCTCCCTGGATCCATCCACCAGAGGTGTAACCCCCTGGCACGGCAGGTCCTCCAGGCATCCAAGCTTATTGTCAGCCTTAGCAGATGCTTAATATTTTCAATATCACCTCTGCATAATTAAATACTCTCAGAGGACCTGATTCATTGAGGTTCCCAAAGTAATTCCACTGAGACACCCACCCCCAATCTCAAGAAAGCAAAGAGATTCGTGTTTCTTACTGTCCTTCTCTTTCTCAGCTTCCAAGTGCTTCACCCAAGCCGCTTAGCCTGGCTCTGGGACAGAGATCTCTCTCTGTCTCCTTCCCTCTTCCCTTCCTTCCCTCCCCCCGTCTGCCCCCAGCCCCTGTGGAGTATGGAACCCCTATGGTTCATTACATCAGACTTGTCCCCTCCCCACAAAGTGCTGTGCTGGGTCATACTTGTTCTCACAGAATAAGTGGCCACAGGAATTCCAGGAGGTATAAAGGTGGGGCTTGGCCAGGAGAAGGATAGGGAGAATAATGAAGAGAACTAGAAAAGTCCAGAAAGAGCCTTTTTGGTTCTCTCCATAATATCAAAGCTCAGAAGAGGAAAGACAGGTGGAGAACTTCTGGAGGTGAGGATTCCCATCAGTTGGCAGGTCCTGGGGGCCAACAACAGGCAGAGAGATGAAACCACACAGCCAGGCCCCCTCTTTGCCCAGGGAAGTGCCTGATTTGGTGGGAGAGACACTGTTTCTACCCTTTGGAAACTTTCAGCCTGAAGCTGGAAAAAGTCAGGTTTCTAGTGACACACGGGTCAGAGCTCCAGGCAGCAGGTCTGCCCCAACTTAAAACAGAGACACCAAGGCCCTCAGCACTGCCCTGCTTGGGGCTGGTGGGGAATATACCCCAGGAACTAAGGTCGTTAGGGACTAAGATGAGGCAAGGGACATTTGGTGTTAGAAGACCATCATGAGGAGAGTTCTAGACAAAGTTTTGAAGGCACAGATGAACTTGGTTTTGTGGGAAGGGTGAGAAAGATACTGTGAGGAGGGAAGCATGAAGTAGGACTGAGTACATGTGAGCAAGGTCCTGACACTTAATATATTAAGAGATGAAAATGTGCAGGGAGGAGCCCTGGGTTTTAATTCCCGCTATGCTCCTAGCCACTTGGGGTGCAGACAACTGAGACCCTTCCCTTCTCAGAACCATGGTTTCTCCCATGACCTCAGGGGAAAGGGAGCAGGCCTCCTCAGTGGCTGTCACCTCTCTGGGGAGCTTTTAAAACCTCTCAGCGCTTGGCCCTGCTTGGCTGGAACTCTGTAAATGCTTCCTCCCAGGTGATATCCAGGTCTGACCTTCTGGGGGCCTTCCCTGGCCCACAGTCTCAGAGCCTTGCCTGGAGGATTGGAAAGTTCCGATTCAGAGCTGTTGTCACTGAACCAGAGGCTCAAGGAGAGAGGGCCCCAAAGGGACCTCTGGCCCTGTCTGTGGTCAGAGGTCTGGATTTCGGTGCAGTGTTGAAGACATGCAGGGTCCTCAGTTGACCTCATCAGTCACCCAGGAACTGGGTGTAAAGCATCAGGATTGCTCCCCTAGTTGGGGGGCACAGGCATCCTTTCCCCCATTCCTCAGCCCTCTCTCCATCTCAGCCTCAGGCAGCAAGGAGCCCTCTGGTGGGGAAAGGAAGCAGGCTCTGTGGCCCTGGGGATGAACCTCTCTGCCCCTTCTTTTCCCACCTCTCTGCTTCCCTAAACTCCCCTGCTAGGGGCTGGGATGGCACCCCAGAAACTAAGGGGGAATCAAGGAGGGGCAGCCTGAAGTGCTGAAGGCAGCAGAACTGTCTTCAGCAGGGTTAGTTAGAGGGAGAGGAGCCCAGAGCTGAGGGGTGACTGGGGCAGGTCACATGACCATGGCCAACCCTTCCCATCACCCCCTGCTGCCTCCTGCTGAGGCACCAAGGTGGATACCAGGATTGCCAGGGACCACAGCTGTGGCAGGCACTGGCCTGCAGGGCCTGGGAGGGGACCACAGACTGCCCAGAACTTCCCTGCAGGTATCCCCTCTGCACCCCCGCCCCCACCCCTCCAACCACACCACTGTCTCTCCGACCTCACCCAGCTCTGGGTTTTCTGAGCTGATGCTGGCACACACCAAGTCTGTTTGTGTTTGGCTTTGGCATGCCCTGCTTTATCTCCTTCCATGCATATGTTTACTTATTAGTATATCTGTTTCCATGTGGCAAATCTTCCTTCCAGAAGATGCTTGGTTCTGCTGGAATAAAATAAACTAACCCCGCTGACAGGAAACCAACCTAGGAGAAGGGTTTGCCACAGAGGAGAGCCACCAGTGCTGGGGGCAGCAGTGAAGGGTGGTGAGGGGGAAGGGTCACCAGATCCACTTCTAGGAGAGCACATGAGAGGGGGGCCTCAGAGATCCCAGCTGGCGGCTCTCCTCCACCCTGACAGTTAACCTGCAAGGGGGAGCCCATTGTGTGGGTCACTGGCCCTGGGAGCCTTGGCTGAGGCCTGACCCCCCGTCTTCCTGCCCCACAGCCTCTGCCAGCTTCCCTGAATAGACGATTCTGTCCCCTTCTTAGAACATGTGTTATCTGTCCCCGAGGTCCGTCCCTGGGGAGCCCGTGGGGAATTAAAGGGCCCACTCAGCTGGAGTCCACTCAGCAGATGGGAATGCGGTGATAAGCAGTAAAGAATGTGAATTTATTCTTTCTTGCCCACCCACTGTTCCTACCACCCCCACACCCCCGCAATCGTCTCCAGACATGAGGGATTTCCTCCCAAACCAAAGTCGGCTCCCTTAACCAAGCCACCAGATCTCGCCTTGTCGGAGATGGCTGTGACCGTTTCTCAAGGCAGAGGACGCTGGGGTCAGACCGGGGCGGGGGGGGGGGGGGGGGGGGGCGTGTTCCCGTTAGAACGCAGATTTCCCCCTCCCCTCAACCTGTGGCAAGGGCCTGAGGGAAAAGCCCCAGTATTTGAATCGGATCGTTCTTCCCGTCGTAGGAAATTCCCAAGAAGCACCAGCCAGGCGCGGCCAAAGCCGAGGAAGCCCTCAGGAGCGCGCCATCGGAGAAGAAGAAGTTCCGGCACCGGCCGGAGCCGCTCTTCATCCCGCCACCGCCCTCCTACACGCCCAACCTCGCCGCCTCGCACTCGGGCGCCACCCTGTACCAGAGCCAGCTGCGCTCCCCGCGGGTGCTGGGCGACCACCTGCTCCTGGACCCCGCCCACGAGCTGCCCCCCTACACGCCCCCGCCCATGCTCAGCCCGGTGCGCCAGGGCTCGGGGCTCTTCAGCAACGTGCTCATCGCCGGCCACGGCCCCGGCGCCCACCCGCAGCTGCCCCTCACGCCCCTGACGCCCACGCCGCGCGTGCTGCTCTGCCGCTCCAGTGAGTCGCCCCCCAACCCCGCCGCCGCCACCCCGGGGGTCGGGGGGTGGGGGGGCACCCCGGCTGTGGGTGCTGCTGCCCTGAGAAGCCTCCCGTTCTGTCCTTGTCTCATTCACCTCACAGACCTTTGAGGTGGCCCACAGACCTCTGAGGTGCCTCAGACCGTGTGCTGCGTGCTAGGAATTCTTAGAATACTTACCCTCAAGGGAATCACAGTCATGCCACGAAGACCAACGCATAAAGCTCATTAGGGTTTCTCTGGGATGAGAGAGGAAAAAAAATACAGTCGAAGTGCACCGTGGAGAATCGTGTTAAGACACCCAAAGTAACTGTGCTAAGTACACGTACAAATAGGATTAGCTGCAAGACCACACCTCCACATTTTAGCACGCGGTGTAAAGATCAAGGCCTGCAGCAGAATCTCTTTCTAGAGCAAGAGGAATGTCATAGAATAAGAAAGCTTAACAGGGGAATTCCCTGGCGGTCCATTGGTTGGGACTCCCGGGGCTTTCACTTGCCAAGGGCCCAAGTGTGACTCCTGGCCCGGGGACTGGGATCCTGAAAGTTGCACAGTGCAGACAGAAAAAAAAAAAACTTAAGAAAAGAGTAGTAGACCAGAGAGATAGCTGGCCTCCCCTTACTCTGAGAAGTGTGTGTGTGTGCCTGCTAAGTTGCTTCAGTTGTGTCTGACTCTGCCGTGACCTCATGGACTGTGGTCTGCCAGGCTCTTCTATCCATGAGATTCTCCAGGCAAGAATACTGGAGTGGGTATCCATTCCCTTCTCCAGGGGATCGTCCAACCCAGGGATCAAACCCAGGCCTCCTGCGTTGCAGGCAGATTCTTTACCCTGTGAGCCACCGGGGAAGCCAGGTGTTAAGAAATGGGGAAACCCTAAGCCACGTTGCCACAATCCAGCTCCTCAGAGACTGCTGGGGTAACTCCTGCATGGTTTGGGTAGGAGAGGGGCCCCACCATGACTGTTCAGGTAACTGCTTGTTTCGTTTAGTTTCTTCTGTACCTTCTCTACTGACCAGTGACCTCTGATTTTTGTGCTTCAGACAGCATTGATGGCAGCAACCTGACGGTCACCCCGGGGCCTGGAGAGCAGACCGTTGATGTCGAACCGTAAGCAAGAGCCAATTATTCTTTAGAACAGAAGCCTCAACCTAGAAAAGGGAGGGGGATCTTTAAGAAGTATAGCTAGTATTTCTGGGGACCAAGTGGCCACTGGGCAAGAAGTTGTAGAAATTATAGGATCGTGGTATTTCTCAAGTATGATGGTTACCCTATCATTTCCAGTATTTCAAGGCCTTAAAAATGTGGAGCCTCGTATTTGGAGAACCTTAGTGTCCCCATCTCCAGCTCCATGAGCCAGTTTAGTTAGGGGCCACAGACCTTCACATCTGCAGTGACATCTCTCTCAGGGTACCTAGCTCCCTAGGAGGCTCCACCCACCACCCTGTTCCTTTACCCCCTCCCTAAGATTCTTGGCTGGGCCTCCAAATGGGCTTGTTAAATACTTGAATTGGGGGGTATAATTGAAGAGAAAAAAAATTTTTTTTTTTCTCTTCATGGATAAATGCAAAAGAGGCCAGATGGTAGAGTGGTGAGTAGATTGAGTCAGGAATCAGGAAACCTGGTTCCAGCACCATTTTATTATTTGATCTTGATCAAGTTAACATTTGTAGAGTTGAGTTAACTCATCTATTAAGTAGGAATACTTATCACTGCTTTGCTTACCTCACAGGCCTTTGTGGGGTTCAGATGGGATCATTTATGTGAAAGTGGCCTGAAAGGATAAAAATAAAATAAGTACTTTGTATTTGTTCCATTGGGTCAAGTGGTACCTTTGGCCATGCTCTGGGCAGCTGTCCCCTTGGCATTAGCACCCTCCCTCTCCCAGCTGGGAAAGTGAAAGTCGCTCAGTGGTGTCTGACTCTTTGTGACCTCATGGACTGTATAGTCCATGGAATTCTCCAGGCCAGAATACTGGAGTGGGTAGCCTTTCCCTTCTCCAGGGGATCTTCCCAACCCAGGGATCGAACCCAGGTCTCCTGCATTGCAGGTGGATTCTTTACTAGCTGAGCCACAGGGAAGCCCCTCCCTAGCTCTAGGGAGATAAGAATCCCCAGCCAGGCTTCTCCCTTGCTTCCTGTGGCATCTCTCCCCAATCTTCAAGCTGTTCTTTATCCAAGTGAAAAAGTCATGCCTGGAATCTTCAGATCACACTGTGAGGAAATGCCCCTGCATTCTTCTTGCAGAAGGAACTGATTTCCTTCGTTTTTGAGTCCCTGACAGTTACCTTTGGTCTCTAATTGAAGACCACACTCCTGTTTTTCTTCTTGTGATTTAAAGACGCATCAACATTGGCTTGCGATTCCAAGCGGAGATCCCAGAACTCCAGGATGTCTCTGCCCTGGCCAAGGACACACACAGGGCCACACTAGTATGGAAGCCCTGGCCAGAGCTGGAAAACCACGACCTCCAGCAAAGAGGTATTGACAGCCTGGGAAGAACTGGGCAGGAAGGGCTGGATTTCTCCCAGGGGCCTCTGGCTCTAGGATCATTTTGTGACACTGAGCTTTCTCTGATGCAGTGCCTTGTCTTTGTTCCCAACAGTGGAGAATCTCCTGAATTTATGCTGTTCAAGTGCGTTGCCAGGTGGAGGGACCAATTCTGAATTTGCTTTGCACTCTCTCTTCGAGGCCAAAGGTGATGTGATGGTAAGGAACCATGAAAAGGAGGCTTCCCAGTTCATACGCTTCATATGGAAATTCTGAAAAATATTTCCCCAAGTTCCTGTATTGTCTCATGTCCCATGTAACCAACTCATAAGATGACGACCAGTCAGTGTATCCTCCCACATTCCTTATCTCAGTGAGTAGGTCAGGATTTGAAAGCCTACAAGAAAACCTCCAGTTGGACTTCTGTGTACACATCTGTTCCTCAGTGATAATGATTTGAACATCTGTCTTGGGAAATTCGAATTTCTTTTTAGCAATCGTAATTCACATCAGGAAACAGGTTTGCAATGGTGGAGGTAGAAGGCCTTCCCGAAGCAAAACTTGGCCTAAAAAAGCCTGTCATTCTCTGCTCTTCATTCTTCCCCACCATGGAAATCAGAGTTTGATGTCCATAGAACCATTTGCTGCCCTAACCAAAGGGAGATGTTTGCTGCACACCATCTCGTGTCATTCTTCCGTTTTTGACACAGTTTCTGGCATCCCCAGGCCAGGATGTTGGGACTCTTCTCCCAGAATCAGAGCTGATCATTTGCCTGCTCAACCGGGACCCATGGCTGGAGCACTACATCACTAGCCTCAGCTTTCCCTTCAGTAAATACATGATTCTTATACCAGAGCTAGCCTCTTGCTTTGTAAGTTTATGAAAATGCATAAGCAAACAAATGTCCCAGTACTACCTTCTCACAAGATTATTGATACCCTTCAGAGATTCTCTAGAACACTGGAAAACTCCCCTTGACCTTTTAAGATCAGTGCTGCAGAGCGGTGCTTCTCAAACTTCTAACATGCACACGAATCCCCTGGAGAGGCTTGTTAAAATGCAGCAGTTCAGAAGGTTGGGGTCCAAGGTGCTACATTTCTAACCTGCTCCCAGAGGATGCTCGGGCTGCTGGCCCATGGACCACACTTGGAGTAGCAAGATTCCAGGCCTTGCTCTGCCCCAAAACCATCCACTCCTCAGCTTCATTTGTGCCATTTTTAAAGAACCCCAACAAGGCTGAAGGAGGCAGATTTGAATAGGCTATTTTGCGAGGCTCCCTGGAAGGACAGAGTGCAGTACAGTTATTACTAATACAGCTGTTTGTGTTCAGTCGTAATGAAACATGTAATTTTTTTTTTCTGCTAAAACAGTTCCAAGTCACCCACTCATTTCCTCAGAACCCTTCCCCAGAGACTCAGCCTCCATTCATAGGAGGCCCCACCATATCTCTGAAGCCGGGGCCATCACCAAGGAAGGAGTGGTGTTTGGGCTGCCACCTGTGTTTCTGTGACATGACTAGCTGGCTGCAGGCACGGGCAGGGGAGGTATTAGAATGATGAGTCCTGTTGGGTGCTGACTGGAAGGGGGACCCCGAATAGGGGAGTCTCCCCTTGTTTTCCTTCCAGCACCCCCACCTCGGGCCCTGCCATGCTGGCTCATCTTCCTTGTGGGATAGTTGGTCTTCCAAGGATACACAGCCCCATGAATGACTCTTGCCTTTTCTCTCCCGTGGGTCTGCAGGCTGCTCTGGAAATGCTGCTGTTGCGGAAACCAGTCAGGTTAAAATGTCATCCTTTAGCAAATTACCACTATGCCGGTAGGTGCCAGGAGCCCTGCCGGGGCTCACTGTTTGCATGTTGCTTGTGTCCCCTTTTACTAACAGAGAGCACCTGTTCTGTCCTCAGTGCCACTTGTTTTCCTGGGGCCTCTGGGGCATAGCCAGCGGGGCAGCTGTGTCCACCGACTGGTCGCTGTTGGGCATTTGTCTGTCTGTCTCCTCCCATCCTGGGTGTGCTAAGAGCTGGGCAGCAGCGGACAGGGGCCCCGCGTGTGGCAGCGGGAGAGAGCCCCAGAGGGTGGAGCACAGAGGCAACAACTCACAGCAGCCCCTCGGCTTTGGAATCCAATCTTGCCTGCTCCCCGTTGCCCTCTGCGGCTTTGGTTTCCTCACCTATAAAGTGGGGCTCATATTCCATCCCTTATGGCATTTTGTGAAGACTAGAGACAGCACATGGAGCCTCATGCCTGGCACATTCTAGTAGCCATTATTATTCATTTATTGAACAATTTAAGATGAGGAAGTGACAGTGACGGATTTTGACACAGTCCTGCCCTGTGCAGTTTGGAGCCTGAGGAGGAGGCAGTTATTAAACAGGTCACACGAATGGCAGGAGAAGGACATGTACATGCACACGTATACACGTACCTATACGTATACACATGGGGCTTCCCAGGTAGTGCCAGTGGTAAAGAACCCACCTGCCAATGCAGGCACAAGAGACGGGTTCGATCCCTAGGTCAGGAAGATCGCCTGGAATAGGAAATGGCAGCCCCCTCCAGTGTTTTTTCCTGGAGAATTCCATGGACAGAGGGGCCTGGTGGGCTACCGTCCATGGGGTTGCAAAGAGTCGAACACGATTGAGCACACACACGAACATATACACTTACATATACATATACGCATAGATACACACATACACATGCATGTACAGTGTCTTAGAAGCGGGTGGATTACTGATGGCATCACCAATAAGAGGAAAGGAGAACACACTTTAGATAGAGTTGAGTGTGGTGAGAATGGTGAAAAGACAAGGAAACAGGTGGGGGAGCCTGTGGTGACAAGTGAAGTTGAAGTCAGTGTCTGTATTTCCATTAACCGGTAGCCCAGTCTATTCTGGCATCTCCGCGAGCCCGCCCGAGTTCTCTGTTTCAGAGAGGGCTGGATCCTCCAGTGCCCCTTGGTGGTATTCGTTTGAAGGTGTCTCTGGTGCCTGGGGGGACCCTGTGCGGTGGGTGCTACGTCAGTGGCCCTGGGGACCCAGTGGTGCCTTTTCCAGGCCTCGGTCCAGGTGGCCAGATGTGGCCTCCGCGGAGTGCTGTTCTGCAGGTACCACGGTGTTCTCAGAGGGCTCCCTGTCCCCACCTCTACTGTCTGCCTCAAGGACCCAATTTCTTAATATCGTCTCCATCATTTCCTGCTCCGTGTCTTTCCTGAGTGTGGCTAGAAGATGTGGGAGTTCTCCCTAATCTGCTGTGGAAACAATTCAATCCTCTCTTAATTCCCAGCGTCATCTGCTGCCCATTAAACCCTGACAGGCCATCCAGCCTTCTGGAGCCTGTGTCAAGCTTCTTTGCTTAGTGGGTGAGACTTCCCAACCATCTGCCGCGACTGCCCTTAGCCCCTGGGGTGACTGGGGTGGCCGGCACCTTGGGGCAGGTCAGCTCCAACAATGAGCAACCTTGTCTGGAACCTAAATCCCCTCCGGTTCTTTCCAGCATGCCAAGCAACAATTGTGGTTTTTTGTTTTTTTTTTTTTAATGTGTGTCATGACATGAAAAAGATGGGAAAACTATGGGCTGGAAACTACCCCTACCCTCAACAAAACAAAAACATTGAAACAGGACTAAAAACTTTGATTCCCAGGTGACTCAGTGGTAAAGAATCTGCCTGCCAAGCAGGAGACACAGGAGACGCGAGTTCAATCCCTGGATTGGGAAGATCCCCTGGAGGAGGAAATGGCAACCCACTCCAGTATTCTTGCCTGGAGGCTATACAGTCCATGGGGTCACAGAGAGTCGGACAAGACTGGAAGGGTTGAACTCCAGACTCCCAGTTGTCTAGAGAGAGAGGTCAGACCTCCCTGGCTTGTGCCCTGGAGGGAAGGTAGAAAGACTTTGGGGGGAGACTAAATTTTGGGGGAGACAGAGACAGGGGCCCTTGAAAATCACTTCCCTGACTTTACTCCTGACTGCCCTTCCACCCCATCCCACCCCAAGCAGTTCAGAAAGAAGAGGGAAGAACGGCCAGTTCTGGGGCCCAGAAGAGACGCCCGTGTGGGTGGGCAGCTCACACAGATTTGGGGCTGCTCGGCAAACCTGGAGGAGCTCTGTTAAGATCCTCAGAGGGTGGTGCTGTTGCCGTGGCCTTCAGGGCTCTCAAACTGACACCAAAGCGCCTGATCCAGCTTTCTCTCCGCACCCTCCACCCATGTGTGGGCAGCTGTTGTTTGCAGTGGCTCCCAGTCAGCAGCTGAATTGGGTGGAGAAGGCTTGCGCATGGGGGTGTCAAGGGGGCGAGGATGCCTGGCTGTGATTAGAGGACTTCCAGCATCCTTGGTTTTTCCGCTGAGCCGGTCATTCCTGCAGATGGGCGCAGAGTGGAGGGGAGTCAGAGCTGGCCCTGGGACTCTTGGCAAGAGTTCAGCAGAGGCTCGTATGGGCTCCCCCACAGCCCAGGCGCTCACGGGGTCCTGAACCTTGACCTGACTCCAGAAATGGGAGAGACCTGGAGGAAATACCCATTCAGTCGAGGGAGGCTGATCTATGTATTGGAAGTTGCCCCAGTTTGGTGGGGAGACAGAATTACATTCTCCAGAGAATACTTTGAAAGAAGCACAGCTGTGAAGTCACCTCGAGGGCATTCTTAGCCCGTGTTGCTAGCTGGAGACTGACCCCCGCAAAGGGCAGGAACCAAGTTACTATGCACTTTGCTGCTTGGAGAGAAGGTTAGTGGACAAGCTCAGGTTCTGGATTCAGACCAAGGCCTCCCTGCCTTTTGCCTCTGGAGGGAACTTTGGTATCACTCAGTTCACATGCACCCCTAAAAAAATTACTAAGCCTTTACCCATCATGGAAAATCTTTCACAAAATGAAGATCTGGTATAAAAACAAGTCCTCCTTTTTCTGCAATGAACATGTCTTTCTTATGTAATCTCTGTGACAGCATCAATAACAGTTTTTAAAAGATTGAAAGGAAGACAGAAAGGCCCTCTTTAAAAGACACTGTGCCCAAACTTTCTCTCACCCCTCCAGGTCTCTCTTTAATTGCCTGCGTTCGCTATAGATTGCCCCAAATTTCACCACCATCCAGAGCCTGTTTCCCAGCAACCGAAGCTCAGAACATTTCTCCTCTGGATTCTGTTCCAGCACCAGTTTCCTCCTGTTAATTAGGCTCTTTGTAATTAGGCTTAATCATCTTATTAGGGACCCCTGCTGATAATAGCCCACTAGCCAGGAATCCCCAGGGAGAATGAATGAGTGTGGGATGGGGAGGGGGAGGGTGTCAGCCCACTGACCCTAGGGACGTGATGAGTGGACAGCAATGATCTCAGAGAGGGTGGCCAAGCGAGAAGTTGGGGCAACCCCCTGCCTTGGTTTTTGCATTTTTATCCTGGACTTTGTCCAAGAAACAGAATCCAAGAAGAGCTGGCTTAAAACAAAAAAAACCACCTTGTCCTGGAATGGGGAGAACGCTCCTGCCGTACAGTCTCCAGGAGGAGAGATGCTGTACCTTAATTACAGGAGGATTTCGAGGCAGGGAAAGGAAGACTGTGCACGTGCCAAGCGGCCTGGAGTAACACTGTGAGTGTACACACGCAACAGGGAACACTGGCAGGGACCAGTGGGCTTCACGAGTGCCACTAACATGGACGTCAGCATGGACAGCATGTTTTCCACCGCGGCAAACTTATTTGGAATCTTCTGTCCAAGTGGCCAGATCTGAGACGTTCACTGTGCCCCTCCTTAGGACCAGATGCTGTTAGGCACTGCATGACTGTCACGATCCCCAAATCACAAGAGAGGAAACTGAGGCTCAAAGAAGTAAATTTACAGGAGTTAAGTGGCAGAACCAGGTTCACAGCATACTGTCTCCTGATTAAAGTTGCCCCTTTTTAATCACAGCACAGTGACCTCATTATTTGGGATGAGCACATTCAGATGTTATGTCTATACACAAGGCTTTGGCCTGAGAATTCCACCCAAGAGACCTGGAGTAGAGTCTTGGCCCCATGGGTGATCCGTGATCAGGGTGCGGTAAAGAACCTGCTACTGTGAGTGTGAGAATGGATGGGCTTGTCTGGCCCCGCCTCTGTCTCTCAGTTCATGGACACCCCTGTCGGACAGACACGCACACACAGCACAGTCATGTGTGCTAAACCATGGACCCTAGGGCTGAGTAGAGCCATCTCTCACCGTCTGAGCACATGCTTCCCGCCCTGGCCATCAGGGTTCGGGCCAGCACAGAGAGGAAAGCTAGAGGGTGCAGCCCACTTCAATCAGACACTGGTGGTATGGAGTGCACACCCCAGGATCAGGAAGACTGGAGACCCCATCACAGAGCAGCAGCCCTAAAAGCCAACAGAGAAGGGCTTCCTTGCTGGCTCAGTGGTGAAGATGCAGGAGACATGAGTTCGATCCCTGGTCCGGGAAGATTACACATGGTGAGGAGTAGCTAAGCACATGCACCTCAACTCCTGAGCCTGTGCTCTGGAGCCTGCAAGCCACAAGTACTGAAGACTGCTAGCCCTAGAGGCTGTACTCCGCAATGAGAAGCCCACACACCGCAGCTAGAAAGTAGCCTCTGCTCATTGCAACTAGAGAAATTTTTTTTAAAAAACTCAAACCACCAGAGAATGGATGGGGAGCAGACCTCCTTCCCCTATGAAGCTTGAGGATCCCCCATAACAGATGGTCCAGGAAGTGACTTCTCTTTGTGGGGTTACAACTGGCAAGCCATCTGGGAACATGAAGGGACATCTTACAAGTAGACAGACCTGGGGACTTCACACTGTGGTTTGGGCAGTAATCCAGTGATGAGCTTGGTGTGGGGTGGGAGCAAGTGTACCCACCGTTGAGGCTGGGTGCTGACCTGAGAAGGCCACATGGCCCTTGAGTGTCTCATGAGGGTTTAAAGCTGCACTTTGACTAGGGAAACATAGGGTCCTGCTGAGGGTGGAAAGGATTCTTCCTCATCTCATTGGGAGGGGTATCATCAGCAAAATGTCCCCTAACCAACATCCTTGGTGGCCCAGTTGTTAAGAATCCGCCTGCCAATACAGGGGACATGGGTTTGATCCCTGGTCCAGGAAGATTCCACTTGCCTCGGGGCAACTAAGCCTGTGCACAGCTACTGAGCCTGCAAGCCCTAGAGCCCGCATTCCACAACAAGAAGAAGCTACTGTAATGAGAAGCCTATACACCGAAACTAGAGAAAGTCTATGCGCAGCAACAGACTCAGCACAGCAAAAAAAAAAAAAGTGTTCCCTAACTTCCTAACTGAGATGCAACCTGGAGCTGCACAGACTGGACCTGCATCAGGGCAGAACAAAACTATCCTTATACGCCTGTGGGAGGACTCGACTGGTGTGACGTCCCTGTCTTGTTTCATTTACACCATTGCCTCTCTGATCTCTCTTTACTGTTCTGATGGATACCTAAAAGGGACCATGACTCTGTGGTCGTTCAATTGTTGCTCCATTTTTTCTGTTTCACTCTTTCTGTCTCTGCCTCTGGACAAGGGGAGCAGATGGGAGCCAGGAGCCCAAGTTCTTGAATGTTGGAAGAATTTTGAGGAATGGTGATGAAAATACCCCAGAGCCTGAAATCCCACCGACCTCCTCTGCTCACATCCACTCTAGCAGAATTTCACCAGAGCCCTGGCCCTACTTCTCCTCTCTGTCACGATGGTTTGCACAACCAGAGATGTCCTGGTCTCTAGAACCAGTGGGAGATGCTTCCTTCTGCTGAGGATTAATCAGAAAGCTGCTTTTTCTTTCAGAGAAATTTGCAAACCACAGGAGTCAGGTGGTGATTTTTAGAGACCTGGACCAGCTCCGATGTGGAGAGCGTATTCTATACTGGAGCCAGAGCTCTTGGCTTAAGGACCCCTCAGGGGGTCCCACGGAGAAGGTGTTTATTTCAGAAATCTGAGCTGACATCACCGATGTCATCTATGATGACATCATCATCATATTTTCTCAGGGATCCTAGGATCTTCACCTCCTGCTTGCCTGCCAGGCATGGTTTCATCTAATCAACTGATTCAGACCAAATCTTTTGAGGGAAGAAGCAGTTCAGGTTTTCCGTACTTCAGCCCCTCAGTGAACCATAGCAAAATGGAAATCTGGGCTTGTCCTAGTTGGAAGGAAAAATACTATGGTTTGGAGATTACAGCTTTGAAAGTAGAAGCCTGTCAAAGGCCCAGGCATATACCATCGAAAGAATCAGAGATATGGGGAATTCAAAAAATTAGAATGAGGCCGAGTTTTCTGCTAACCAGCCACAGAAATTGAGCCTTCTCTGCAACCCACAGAAATAGGACTTGGCTTGGAAACAGACCAGGACCATTCTCTGTGATTATCTGCATATCCTACTTTGACATGAATGTCAAGCTCAGCCATGAGGCAGGTGCGCCAGCCTGACACATCTGGGCCTCTTCCTCATTGGTCTGCAGGTTTGTCAGGAACCAGTCCCTCTTACCTCCCAGCCTCATCTGCCTTCCCTCTGCTGGAACCCTGTAGCTGAGCCATACCAGATTACTGCTTATTCCTTGAACACCTCCATTTCCTCATCTGTAAAATGGGTAGGAGTAATATCAATCTTAAAGGGCTGTCTGTAGAAGCAAATGACTAGTGTCTTTCAGGATCTTAGAACCTGGCATATAGTAAGCATTTATAAGTATTAGCTTTTTTTCCCCGCTAGTGTCTTGCATGTGTGTGTGCTCAGTTGCTTAGCTGTGTTCCTGTTCTTTGCGACCCTGGACTGTAGCCCACCAGGCTTCTCTGACCGTGGAATTTTCCAGGCAAGAATACTGGAGTGGGTTGACATTTCCTACTCCGGGAGGTCCTCTCCACCCAGCGATCTAAATATCTAATAAATATCTGCCGAATAAGTGAATGAAATCTATCCTCTCACTACTTGGCTCTGAGCGTGCACTCGCCACTTCCTCTCCCCAGAATTCCCATCCATCTCCTCCTTTTTAAACATTTATTTATTTTATTTTTTATTTGGCTGCACCAAATCTTAGTTGTGGCATGTGGGATCTTTAGCTGTGGTATGCGGGATCTAGTTCCCCGACCAGAGATTGAACCCAGGCTCCCTGATTGTGGAGCGCAGAGCCGTAGCCACTGGGCGACCAGAGAAGTCCTTCCATCTCCTTGCCTGACTTGCTTCTGTGCCTTTTTAAACCCTACTCAGGTGTTTTCTCTTCCTGGAAGCCTTCCCAGCTTCTCTGAGTCTGGTGTTCCTCCTTTGTGCCCCACTGGCACCCAACCCCTGCCCTCATCCTTGCAGTCATCCCCTTGAATGCACTGCCTCCTGATTTTCTCCCCACTAGACTGTTGAGTCCAGCATGCACGAGGAGCACTTACTACATGAATGCTTGCCCTCCCTAATTATATTAAAACTAGCTAAAATCTGCCGAGTGCCCACGATTTTCCAGTTACTAAGAGACAGTTTTAGGGAGTTACCTTCTTTAACCTTCACAAAAGTCCTCTAAGAGGTGGAGACACTCAGAATTATTCCCATTCATAGGTAAAGAAACCAAGTCTTAGGTTCAGTAACTTGCCAAGGTCAGAGCCATGGCTAAGATTTGAACCCAGGTGGCAGGGTTGTCAACCATTACACTGCACTGGCTTTTTGTTCAGAAAGAAGTGTAGAGCGGGTATTTACATGTCACACACTGAACAGTTGTAGTTTGTAACTTCACTAAGTGAACCAGCAACTACAAGTGGGAAGAACTGGGTTGTTTTTTTATGAAGTTTGTGTTTTGTTGTAGGTTCGGACAAGTGGACCTCCCTAGAAAGAAAACTGTTTAATAAAGCACTAGCCACTTACAGCAAAGACTTTATTTTTGTACAGAAGATGGTAAGCATGCTTTTTCCCACTGCTCTCTTGAAACCAAATTTGGGAAGTTGCGCACCTAAAGATACATATAGAATTATTTTATTGATGGTTTAAGACTGTCACCAAAACAATGTCTTCCCTCTTTTGTTGGTAAAGGATGGTATTTGTTATGGATGGCGGGGCCCAGGTGTTGAGGAGGTGGGGGGAGGAGGGCATAGATTATTTGGATGTGGCAGTGGTGGGGAGGGGTATTTTTATCTTAATAAAGATATGTGATTTATAATTTCTATCAGAATAAAATAAGCTTGGGGCTGCTGGTTCAGTTTACATAATTTATTTCATGTGTGTTTGACAGATCTATCATGTTTCTGACAGAATATGGTGGGAGGAGGGGGGATCCAGTGAAGCGAGAATATGAGCCCTGCCCCTAGCTGGTAGCAGAGTTTCTGCTGTGGGTCCCCTGATCATAAGGACAGTAATAATAGCAATAAAATGTTACATATACAGCATCTGGCAGCAAAAGAGAGTTCTGTCACCAAGATGAAATAGCATTTTGTCCAGCATATAATAAATGTAATAGGCCTTAATTGGCTGAGAGGTGGTTTAGGCTAGAAGTTACAATGATTCAGAGTGTTTTAGCCAACCAATGAATGGTGGAACCATACTGAGTTATTAAGGTCACGAAAATGGTCAGGTCCAAGTAGAACAGGGTCTCAGAGGACAACTACTGCTGGCTCTGGGCTGGGCCTCAGTGTTGTCCTGGGTTCCTGTCTCCTGTCCTTAACCCTGGGCCTTGAGTGAGTGAGAATTGGAAATAGGTGGAGTTTTTCTCCGACTTGCCTCCATCTTCAGATCTGAATTCGCACCCACCTTACTCTGTCTTGGAGGCCACTGCACTCTGCTGCCCTGTGTTCCAGCAGCTCCCATCTGTCCTAAATCACCCCCTCCTGTCCTAGGTTTTATTGTTTCTTAAAGGTCCCACACCTTTTTGAGTGATGACGGATTCACATGACATGCTCGCCAGGCAATTCAGGATTTTAAACCAGAATTCTCTGGGACACTATCTTCCCTCCCTGGGCGACTCTAATGTAGAAATTCACTATATCAGGTCTGTGTGAAGGGGACAACTTTGAGGAAACCAGATATCTGGAAGGTGCCCTTTTCACTCTTTACTGTGTGGGTGGACAGCCAGTCTGCCTCCAGAAAACTCACATTATTGAACCCCACTTTGAGCTTAGAGAACTGTGAACTAAACAAAGGAGTTTTTTTCTCTTTAAAACACATTTACCTTTGCCCCTTTGGGGGAGAGCAGGACAAGACTTGTTTTCTGCGAACACTAAGCTCTTGTCATCATAACTTTTGCCTTATATTCCTGTTCGATTACTAAGGAACATTTTTCATAAATAGATTTTGAAGGTCAGCAACTTGGAGAGCCAGACTCATTCAAGCATTTGAAAAAGCATGCTGCCCTGGTGGGTTAAAAAAAGGGAGGGAGCTTGCTATGGATGGTTGTGAAAAAAAATCTCCAAGCCCTCTTGTGAAAAAGTCAAGATGCAGAACAGTACATATAGTGTACTGCCTTGTGTGAGGCAAAATGGTGGGGAGGAATATATCTTTGTGTTGTTGGTATACATGTAGAGAAATTCTGGAACATCCCCCAAGATATGAACAAGAGAGGCTAGCTGAATTGCATGGATGGGGAGGGAACGGATGAATGGATGACTGGAGAACAGGTCTAGGGAGGAGATTTTCCACCATGTACATGTTTTTATTTAACTGCGTAAACTTCCTACCTATTCCAAACTTAAAATTGCATGAAAACTGGCTGCCTTGCACCCTGCCCACTGCTAGAGCTGATCTTGAGATGGTTTTCCCGACAGGTGAAGTCCAAGACGGTGGCTCAGTGTGTAGAGTACTATTACACGTGGAAAAAAATCATGAGGTTGGGGAGGAAACACCGGACACGGCTCTCAGAAATCATCGACGACTGTGTGGTGAGTGAAGGCGCCCGGGTGCTGCTTCAGGGGCCCCACCCCCACCCCACGCCCAGGCTCATGAGTGGCTGGTGTTTGGCTTGGCTTTGCTGCCAGGCAGCTGCGGTGAGTGGGTGATGGGCCAGTTCCCAGTCAGGATTCAGGCCTTGACTTCCTGGGATAACTAGGCAAGGGAAGGGCAGCTTCCAGTTTGACCTGCAGCCCAGTGATCGGTGAAGGAGGTGAGGGCTGGCTTGCTTTCTGGCAGGTAGGTGCCAGGGGAGTTAAACTGTGGTGGTCCCAGGCTTGGCGTGTGTGGTTTTTAAGAGGCACCCTGGTGTCCTGGCATAGGCCTTCCTGATTCTTCCACAATAGTTCTCCTCACAGAGAACTAACATGCCTTAGAACAGGGGTCCCCAACCTCCGGAATCTTAGTGCCTGGTGATCTGAGGTGGAGTTGATGTAATGATAGTAGAAATAAAGTGCACAATAAATGTAATGTGCTAAAATCATCCCCAAACCATCCCCCTACCCCACCCCCAGTCTGTGGAAAAACTTCCATGAAACTGGTCCCCGGTGCCAGAAAGGTTGGGGATTTTACACAGCTTCTATGAAGCATGCGCAAGGAGCAGCTTTGACCTCTAGATGGCGCCAGGAACCCTCTGTCATTGGCGAGCTGATTAGCAGTGCGTGGATTATTCTGGTCCTCACATCACCATTTATCCTTGATATATTTCCTTCATTAGCAGACAAATCCAAACTTGTCTGAAGATTAAGATGAAGAACCTACTAAAGGCATCACAAGACTGAAATTTTCTCCAAACCCCTTATTTGTGGCTTTGGAAATGGCTACTGCTTTTGTCCTTGTGGTTAACTCTCTTCTCTGCATCCATAGCCAAGGAAAATCTTGCATGTTGTGGAAAACACATACGTGTATGTAGAAATTACGTCTTACAACAGATTACTAAACTCCAGTCTGCAGCCATTAGCGAAATGGTTTCAAATTCGTAAATATCATGAATTTTACAATTATACTTTTATTCCTAATTGTATCCATGCACAAATGTTCTTAGCACATATGCAGGTTAATTTCTTTCACAGACACTTACACATAGCACTTCATACGTTCCAGGCATTGTACTAGGAGGGACTTGACACATAATGATTCATTTACTTCTCGTACCAATTCTGTGAGGTAGGAAACTGAGGCACAGAGCCTAGGTAACTTAGCCATGGGCAAAGGCTGGTGAGTGTGTTGTCTGGGACTAACTCCCCTGTGTAAGACTCAGGAGCAAGCAAATGCTAATCCTCTTACAGAAGGGTAAAAACATGCATGCATGTGTGTGTGCTCAGCCATGTTGAGCTCTTTGCGACCCCCTGACTGTAGCCTGTCAGGCTCCTCTGTCCATGGAAATCTCCAGGCAAGAATACTAGAGTGAGTTGCCATTTCCTACTCTAGGGGTTCTTCCCATTCCAGGGATCAAACTCATATCTCTTGCATCTCCTGCACTGGCAGGTGGATTCTTTACCATTGCGCCTTCTGGAAAGTAAAAACACCTGGAGTCATTAGGGTTTTGAAGCCTGAGTTCCTAAGAATTTGATCCTGGCTACAAAATATAAACACATATTTAAAGTTATATGTGGACCCAAATATAAAAAAAAAAAATAATTAGACATCTGTAGAATAGAATGGTATTGCCATTCATTTGATGAGAGATGGCAGTATTCTTGTGATCAGGACTGTTGTTTGACTGGCTTAAGTAGTGATGCCTTATATCTGAATAGCCTTTTTCTCATCTGTGGCTAATGTTTTAAAAAAAGCAGTGTGATCTCTTCTGGTTCAGTCCGCTAAAAGAAACTGAGTCCTCGCTGTGTCTGTAGTGCTGTGGGTGAGCCAGGGCTGCTGGCTGGCCTCGGCCCCTGCCCCAGGGCATATGTTACCGTTTGGAAGACGTGGCATACCCGAAGAGAAAGCTTACTGTGAACTTCAAGTCTTTAAAAACACTGGGAGGTGAGAACCAGAAAGTATTAGATATGACCTTCAGGAACTCTCTCTTACCCAGCTCTTCCAGTCGTCAGGCAGCAGGTTGAGGCCCAGAGAGGAGAAGGGGCTTGCCCACGGTCACACAGAGCATTGCTTTCTGAGGGGGTAGACAGTAGATGAGGAAGCACAAAGAGTCCCAGCCTGGGAGACCTAAGACCTGGCCCCTAAGCTTACTGACCTGTAAAATGGGGCCGATGGTTTAGATGATCTGGACGGTCCCTTCCAGTTCTGGAATGTTCAGAGTCATGTTTTGGAGGAGAGCAAAATCAGAAGCTATGGTTTCCTAAGGCAGACCTTTGGCTTGGGTGTTACCAAGTGCCCAGGACTGTGCCTGGCATAATATCGGCACTCAGTAAATGTTTGTTGAGTGAATGAGTGAAAATGTTTCCCAGCTAGGAGTCACTCTGGGTCATGGCAGCAATCCCTCCATGAGCTCCCCAGGAGGAGATGGGGTGAACCAGGGGGTTCTGAGCAGAGGAGGGCTGCTGAAGACGGTGTCACTACCGGAGGCAGAGGTGCCATCTGGGGCCAGCAGGCCTTTGCGGGTGGATGGAAAAGCCTGAGCCAGCGTGTAGCCTCAGACCCAGGAGGAAGGGTTAAGATGGCACTCCAGGCACCCCACCTTCTTGGGATTATTTGCCAGGGGCTGGCATTAAGCTGGGTCAGGTGTGCCGGACCTGTGAGCTTCGAGAGAAGAAAAAGCCATGTGCAGAGATGACTCAGCGCCTGTTTGGGTTTCATCTGCGCTGGGTCTTTGTTGCTGCACTCAGGCTTTCTCTGGTTGCGGCAAGCGGGCCTACTCTCTAGTTGTGATGCCCAGGCTTCTCATTGCAGTGGCTTCTCTTGTTGCAGAACATGGGCCCTAGAGCGTGTGGTCTCAGTAGTTACGGCATATAGACTTAGTTGCTCTGCAGCCTGTGGAATCATCCCAGATCAGGGCTCGAACCCGTGTACCCTGCATTGGCAGGCAGATTCTTAGCCACTGGACCACCAGGGAAGTCCCACAGTCCACCTTCTGAGGACCAGTTGCCAAGTGGAGATGAAAACTAGGAACAGGCAAGGACAGAGAGGGTGTAGGAGGCACCGTCCCGGGAAGGGGCCCTGCTCTTGGTCCTGAGGGTCTACCTGGGTAGCTCTCCTGACCGTGTGTGCTCACTAATTTATTAAAGGGACAGGTGACTATTCCCCCTGGATGGAACACAGTCCGCAGCTCAGGGACTTTTCCGGGGAGAAGGGTGATGAAAGAGGATGGGGAGTGACTGCTCTTGAGGGGCCAGGAGGTCAGCATAGCACATCGCTCACCTCGCAGGTGACTTGACTTCTGGCCTTCCTCTCCCACCCTTTTGGGCAGAAGAGGGGGCCAAGGTGTCCTCTGCTGAGGAGGTGGGAGGGAAGTGCTGACCACACCGTCCTGTCTCCTGCCCAGGCTCCTGCCCCCACTCAGGATAAATCCGTGGGTCTGACTAGGAGCAAAATTCAGCGCAATTCAAGAAACCAGCTGAGAAATATAACTGACTTCGGAAGACAGCAGTCAGGGCACCAAGAGGACAGCTTCCCCAGGTCCTTGGCCTGAGTTACCTGCAGCAGGGTCTGCTGACAAGGGGCCTGGGAAACATCCCTCTTCCCTTTGACACAGAAAAGCAGCTGGTTCTAATGGTTTTGAGAGGTTTAAAAGCTCTATGTTTGAGCTGAAAATCTAAGCCATGCCCAGATGGACAGATGTGCGTCTATGGACATGTGCAGGCAGGCAAGGAGTGGAGGCTGAGGTTTTACAATCAGACGGTGCAGGATTTAAATCTCAATTCAGCTTCTTTACCAGCTGTGTGCTCTTGGGAAAATCGGTTCTCTGCCAAATTTCTTATTTGTTTAAAAAACAAAAACTTGTAGGGGATTCCCTGGTTGTCCAGTGGTTAAGACTCCATGCTTTCACTGCCAGAATGCTGAGGGCCCAGGTTCAGTCCCTGGTCAGAGAACTAAGATCCTGCAAGCTGCATGTCATTGCCAAAAAAAAAAAATAAACAAGAAGAAAAAAAAATATGCAGAGATTTTGTGAGAACTAGCAGTGTGTGTGTCTGTGTGTCTGTGTGTAGTCCCTGATCCAAAGCAGGCCTTCAGTGTGTTGTCATCACCAACATCTTTCATTGGTGACTGTAACACTCAAATGTGTGTCATTGAAGAAATTTGGATTGTTGAGCATCTGTGTTTTAACTTGTAAATTTCTCATAATACAAATGCCATTTGCAGGCCTGAGAAATAAAAATCTCCTCCTCCTCAACAAATTCTTACTTGGACTGTCAAAGTTTTTGAGCACCTTGTGTAATATGTAACCGTCTGGCGGCCCTGTATTTGCCTACCTTTCTACCAGGTTTGGAATATTACCAAGTGTTTCCTTTTCACAATACATCACAAAATGGCCAACTTGTTGATACAGAGTCCTGCATGTTAGGGTTTCGTCCCCTGTCTTTGCATCTATTAGTCACCTTAATGAGCCCTTTGGCTTGATGATAAATCATTTTGTGAACATGCATAGATTGTCATTTGAATTAAAAGCTGTCTGCATTCCTGAGACATATATAATCACAGGACAGTATAATTTAATCTGTAATTTAATGGCTCCCTGGAACTTTTTTTCTAAGAGCTTTTAAGCCCAAACAATGGCATGGTGAGAAAATTGTAATTATAACAACTGCCATGAAATAAATGCCATTGTCATTGAAAGTTACTGTGTAATTTACTTTAAATGGTGAGCTGTAGGCCCTGGTCTGCTTAATAAGCTGATACTTGACACCAGAAAGTTCCAGTTCTGTAAAGGAACGGAGTGAACCCGAGGGGTTTGACATAACATGGTTTTACCTGAAATTCTTTGAGATTGGAAGGTGGTGGATTCATACTAGACTAAGGCCATTTAAGTGAAATCAACCTGTCTGTTCTAAACTAGTAAGAGATTATAAGTTTATATCATAAATCACTCTGTAAAATAAATTAAGCCTATATCTGTATTTATTGAAGTCTTTCAGCAAATGTAATCATTACTGAGTAATCCTAATTAACCCACTGGAAACTGGCATAATTTCTTAAGTATACCCTATTAATACATGGTCTCAAATAGGCATATATACCATATTGTGAGTGAGTGAGTATTAGTTGCTCAGTCGTGTCCAACTTTTTGCAACCCCATGGACTGTAGCCTGCCAGGCTCCTCTGTCCATGGAATTCTCCAGGCAAGAATACTGGAGTCGGTAGCCATTCTCTTCAGGGGATCTTCCCGACTCAGGGATTGAACCAGGGTCTCTCACCCTGCAGGCAGATTCTTTACCATCTGAGCCACCAGGGAAGCCCCATATACCATATTAAATAAGGCTAAAACTGAATGAGTGAAGAGTGTGCTAAATGCCCATATTACTGGGATTGTCTTTCACTCCCATCTCCAATCCAAACTGGAAAAACAAAGCTGGTGGTTTCTGGATCCCAGGAGTTCTGGCTTCCGGGTTCTAAGACTCATAGGCTCAACCAGCATTGCATCGCTGTCCAGGGTTAACCAAACTGGAGCCCCCATGCTTCAAGCAGTGCGTGTGCAGAGAGCCCAGCAGAGACCAGTGACCCATCAGGGTGGGAGGCAGCTGGCCACCCCCATCTTGTTTCCTCATTTGTTAAACAGGTGGACTGTTTACAGTCTATCCAGTGACATAGCAAATGTGAAAACACTTCATACACCATGAAGTGCTGTAAAACAGAAGCTGAAATGAGGTTGCTGGAACAGAGTTCCCATCCTTGGTCCTCAGTCCTTCTAGGCCCTAGGAGCAAGCCCTCCTCAGCCCGCCTCCTCATGCGGATGGAGATTGCAAAATAGGGCACTCAGTTCAATAAAAGGGCCACCTAGATTCCTGCCCTCCCTCCCAGCCCACCCAGTACCTCCTCCAGGCTGCTCCTTTAAATGTCTTGTTAACTTAAAGGATGGTCAGAACCTTCTACCTAATTCATCTGTTGCTGCTTTGAAGTAGACAGAAGGGACACAGTTGCAGAGAGGATAATTATTCATAGAAATATTTTTCTTGTTCTTTTTTATAGAGTGCCTCTGAAAGGCATTTCTTCAAGAGCCTATGACCAGAAACAAACAAAAAAAAATGATAAGTAAAAGGAAATATCCAGTCTCCTTACATTTCTGCCCCTTTTCAGAGTCATTGTGTTTCACTCTTTGATCCTATATTCTGACAAGAACAGAGCAGGAGCACATCAGAATGCTGTGGGTCATGTGCCTGCTGAAGGTCAAATCAATATCTTGGGCATCTTGCAAGGAAGTGTGATAGAAAGCCTTTAAAAACAAATCATGGGGGGAGGGGACATATGTATACCTATGGCTGATTCATGTTGATGTATGGCAGAAACCAACACAATAGTGAAAAGCATTTATCCTTCCATTAAAAACAAAATAATTAAAATAACAAACAAACATGGGGACTTCCCTTGTGATCCAATGGCTAAGACTCCATGCTCCCAATGCAGGGGCCCAGGTTTGATCCATGGTTAGGGATCAAGCCTGCAAGTAGAGAACTCTCGAGCCACAATGAAGACCCAGTGCAGCCAAAATAAGTAGAAGTTTAAAAAATATAATGATATGGCTTTGGTCTCTGCCCAACGGAGTTCCACAGTGTCATTTCTGCTTGAAAATCCTTCTCACTCGCCTGGGTTTTGGTCGATGTCATGTTCTGCTGGTCTCCAACAAGGGGGAGAAACTCTACGTAGAAAAATCTCTCCTGTCTGCCTTAGCATATTTTTTTAATAAGTGATGAGGGGACCCAGAGTGGGCCTTGGGACTTGGTTGCTCTCAGAATTCCAGGTGTCCGGTGGCCAACCTTGTCCCTCCTGAGAGGCCTCTGCCAGCCACTCTCTCATGCACAAAGATGCTGCCACAGCCCCAGCATCCTGGCCCCTCTCCTTCCCTGGCCCCTGGGTTCTGTTCATCACTAAAAATGTCATTTGGGGGGTTCCCCCCTTTCTCTTGTGTTCCCTTAACACCAGACAAGTGAAGAAGATGAAGAGGTAGAGGAGGAGGAGGATCCGGAAGAAGACAGGAAATCCACAAGAGAAGAGGAGAGTGAATTGCCCAAGTCTCCGGAGCCGCCGCCGGGCCCGGTCCTGGCTCCCGCAGAGGGGCCACCGCTGCAGGCCCTGGGCCAGCCCTCGGGCTCCTTCATCTGTGAAATGCCCAACTGCGGGGCGGTAAGTGTCTCTGCGTCCTCCAAGGATCTGGGACTGGTGAGAGCCGTGCGTATAGTTGGCTAAAGAGATGATGCATTTTACAAAGGAGGGTGCTCTTCCAGCAGTGAAAGCTGGGCAGAGAGAAGTCCACGTGGCCATACTTTGCTTTCTTTCGTCCATTTACTTGTTTGGCCCACAGATATTTCTGGAGTCAAGCAGAGTCAAACACTGTGCCACATGCTCAGAGGATACAAGTCCTTTCCTGGCCTCAGGAAGCAGTTGATTCCGGCTCTGCAGTGGCCTTGGCCACCAGAACTCACACTGCCCGTTTCTTGGTGCCTCCCCACTCCTCTGAGCTATCACACCAGGCTTGCCCTGGAAACATGCATTCAAATGCCATTGGAGAGCCCCCAGAGAAGGAGTCTCCTTTTATGGCATAATTACAAAGATTTGGCTGAAGTTTATCTTTGTACTCTTTGAGGGAAGCAAAAAAAAGATTTACTAAGCAAATTAATCATGTAAACAGGCTGAAAGCATGTCTGTTTAATTACTTAACCTAGTACTTTTTATTAATAAGTATGTTAGAAGCATCATCTTGCTAAAATAAAACCAATTCACCATTTGATCATTTGTAGTGCTAAAGCCTTACAGAATCTGTACTGGCTGATATAAGGCTCACTGTGTATTTTAAAGAATAGATTTTTTAAATTGTTAACTTTGGACTCTCAATCCTCCACTGGTCTCCTGTGAAGTGAAAGTCACTCAATTGTGTCCGACTCGTGTGACCCCCATAGCTCTGTCCATGAAATTTTCCAGGCAAGAATACTGAAGTGGGTTGCCATTTCCTACTCCAGGCCACTGGTCTCCTACTCATCTGAGTTGTTGAGCTTTTCACAAATCAGGTTTCTTAAAGCTGTACACAACTGTACAGGCAAGTTCTAGAGGTATTGTGCAAAAAAAATTAGAATATTGTTCCTTTCATATGAAGCCCTGTTTCCCCCAAGTTAATGCTTATCTCCGCTTGTGTGTTACATAGGATAACACTCTTTTCCAGAGTGTATTGAATGCTGTTTATTGAGTCTGTCACTTAGATGAAGATAGCAGCAGTCTTTCAAATATTTTAGACTCTAAAGCTGAAATTCACTTGATTCACATCTAAGAAAAAAATGAAGAAGTAAAAAAAAATGATATATACATCTTGCATTACCTTTGAAGAGAACATAAACTGCTAGCTTGTTTCTATCTTTGATGTTTAAAGACCTATATGCTTCACTCCATCATTACCATACTGTATAGAACACTTCTGTTCAAAAAGTGACTTTAAATGACGGTATTTTTGGTGAATTTGTTTAGAAATTGGTTGCTTCCTCTGTTCACAGTTTGGGTCTACAGTAAATTCTTCCTGTGAGGGGAATCATCTTTTACTTTACCCAATCAAAAATGCTCAGCAGGATGAATGTTTTTTTCGTGACTTCAAAAAAACAACAGGGAAAAAAAAAGTGTGTTGGTTTTATTCATTACCTAACCATGGAAGTTTTGGTTGCTAAATCAACCAAAGATTTTTTTCCCTGCAAGACTATAAATAGAACTCATGAACTTAACACAGCAACCGTCTGTGGCTGGGTGGTTCAGTGAGTACTTGCATTAGCTAGTGCATTTAGTGATCTGGAAGTCAGGGCTCTAGGAATTCAGGGGGTGGATCACTTCCCTTTACAGCAGTGAATCTCACTGGAGAATGATCTTGTTACCCATGAACATTTGGCAATGTCCAGAGGGAGACTTTTTTGTCACATCTGTGGAGGTGCTCCTAACATCTGGTGGGTGGAGGCCCGGGATGCTGCTAAACACCCCATGATGCACAGGACAGCCCCACAACAAACAGTCATCCAGCCCAAAATGTCAGCAATACTGAGGTTGGGAAACCATGTTCTACGGCAAGCTTCAAAAGACTGGGTCATTCCCCTTTTTATCATCCTGCAGTGAAATCTGGGGGTCTGAAATGTGGCTTCAGCACTGCGCTACTAACTGGGGCTTAGATGTAACATAGAACAGAGCAGAGCAGCTAATCAGTGTTTTCAGAGCTGTGTCTCTTAGGGTTCTAGGGATTCCTAGGGGAGATAGACAGAGCTGAGCAAATAGACCCAGTTCTGGGATGCTGTCTCTTTCAGCCAGAGCACCTCTGCTTTTAGCTTTGAGCTTTTGAATAAGATTTTTTAAGTAAACAAAAAAAAGGAAAGAGGAAGGAAAAATAAAGGGAAAAAAGTGGAAGGAAGTTTCTGGCTGAAAAAAATGTTGGAAAGCTGATCCAAACCCCCTCATTCTACAGATGGAAAAAATAAGGCGTTCAGAGGGGAGATGGCCCAATGACCTCCATGAGTGTTGGAGGCTCTGGGTTGAGCCCCCAGTTTTTGGTCATAACAATGATTTGTTGTTGTTGTTGGCACAGCATTTGTGTTTGTGGTATTTGATCTCTGCTTTCGGTGGCATTTGCCCAGAGTTTGTTTATGTAAAACCCCTGTGCCTTGTCATTAGACTCTGTTTCAAGTATCCCATGTTCTACCGATGAGTAACTAATAACCCTAATTTCCTTTTCAGGACTGTAGATGTCATGTCACTCCCTTTCTTCCCCAGGTGTTCAGCTCCCGGCAGGCACTGAACGGCCATGCCCGCATCCATGGTGGCACCAACCAGGTGACCAAAGCTCGGGGCGCTGTTCCCTCTGGGAAGCAGAAGGCTGGCAGTGGCCAGAGCGGGTACTGCTCTGTGAAGAGCTCACCCGCCCACAGCACCACCAGCGGCGAGACAGACCCCACCACCATCTTCCCCTGCAAAGAGTGCGGCAAGTAGGTAGACTTGGGCCAGGGACTGGATCTAAGTGTGTGATGAATAAGGCCCCTGTGGGGTCTGGGCCAGGGTGGTCTGAGATGCCTCCAGGTAGAAAAAGAACCCAGACTCTCCAGCTTTTCCTCGTACCATCCTCTGGGTTGGCATGGTACCTCGTGGCAGGTGGACCTTGTCTCCGACTCAGAATATGGTCATTCTGATGTCCTAAACCCTAATGAGGATGGACATCATCAGAGAGCAGATCTCTAGTGACAGAACTTCACTCTTTTCCAGAAATGACGGATAGGACTGATTCCCTCCTCTTCCCTTCACACCCAAACCATATTCACCAGTACTGCTCTCTTTGCATCCCTGCCCAGTGATTTGAGAATGGCTCTAAAACATCTAGTCAGGAACTCGCTGTAGCAGAAATGGCTTTTCTAACACCACTGATGATTCCTGCACCCAGGGCAGATATCACTAACCAATTGCTACACTCTTTGGTACCATATTAAGATAAGACTCCAATGCTTTTCAATCCATTAAATCCTCATGCTTCAAGCAGGCACAACCAGTTGATCAGACTTGACCCACGAGAGAAAACCTATTTGTCAGAGAAAAGGGAGAAACTGACGGTGGGTAGTAACAACAGCTAACGTTTACTGAGAACTTGATTTTGTTACATACTTTATGTGCCTGAGCTCTTTTAATCGCAACACAAAAACTCCATGTGATGCAGATATTATTTTATGCTTGTTTTACAAATAAGAACTGAACATTAAGTAAATTGATGTGCCTCAGGTCACGCCCCCAGAAAGAGCAGAACTGAGATTTGAAGCCATCAGTGTTCAGATACAGAGCCTGGGTGTCTGACCACTGTTCCTTCCCATTGGTTTGCTTTGTTTGCTTATTTATCACTGGTAAGACACACACAGTCCCCTCCCACAGCATCCGGTATAGAATTCCAGTTTATTTCTCAGTGAGTCTGTACTAAGAGGGGCTGTCACGAGTGACTTCCTTTAGGAGGCTTACCAAGTTGCTCTTCCTGTAACCTGCAATGCTGCAAACACGCAGGGTTACCTGGAGAGATGCCCACCAGGTAGCTGCCAAAACTCTACCAAGGGAACCTCGTTGGTTGTATGAGTGAGGCCACCCAGGACCTCTGTTTATAATGTTCATCCTCATGGAATATTTCAGGCATTTTGCTTCCATTTATCAGTTACTCAGTGCTTGCCTGGCACTGTTTTAAAGGATGTTTACATGTATTAATTTATTCCTTAGCCCAGTGAATTTATACTAGTAGCCTTAGGTCGGTGGCACCTGCCGAGGTGAGTTGGAACCAGCAGCTCTCTTCCTGCAGAGATAGGGAGACACACTTAAGATGGGCCCCCTCCTTGGGGCTCTCAGAGCCAGGACATGATGTCATCTTCATGTCACCAAGAAATAGGGAGCCCCTGGATTGACTATCGGGCTTATTTACTTGAAACAATGAAACCTCCTTAGTCTGACTTCCATCTACTTGCCCTGGGGTGGAAGAGAGAGGCAGGGAAGAGGGTCACACCGTCTGCTGAGGGGAATCAGCACCTTCTGCTCACTTCCCCCAGACAGGCAACAACTCCTTACTCCACTAGGTGGCAGCAAAGGACATTTTAACAACCAGAGCTGAGTATTTTCAGCTCTGTCTTTCGGTGACATTCACTGTTTTTCTTGTCCTGTTTTTATGTTGCTTGGGACCTTTTTCAAGCCTAACTCCAGTTAAGATTTTATGGAAAATAAAAATATTTTCTATGGTTTTCCACACTAAGAATAACATCAGGCAAATGTTTGCTGAATGCTTCTTTTAGCTGCTGAAATTATGTTCATCACATTAGGCAGTTTTCAATGTCATGTGGTGATTCATCAACTCTCTTCTAAGACACAGGTCTTACAAATCAGGGTGTTTTTTTCCTTTATGAGCCCAGGAATGGATATTTATGCTACCCACCGTCCCCTAAAACAGGCAGCCTCACCTCTGGACAAATGTTCTCTGAAAAAGGTCCAGAGAAAAATATTTCAGGCTTTGCAGGCCATTCTGTCTCTGTCACAGCTACTCAGCTCTGCCATTTTAGTGCAGAAGCAGCCATAGACGATACATAAACAGAGAGACATGGCTGTATTCCCGGAAAAGCTTATTTACAAAAGCAGGCAGCGTATGGAATTTGGCCCCCTGACAATAGTTGGCAGACCCCTCATCTCAGGATTTCTCAACCTCGGCACTGATATTTGGGGTCTGACGATTCCTTGTTTGGGGTAGAGGACCTGCCCTCAGTATCGTAGAATGTTTAGTGACATCCCTGGCCTCTACCCCACTCAAAGCCAGAAGTACCACCACCACCCAATTGTGACCATCAGAAATATCTCCAGACGTTACTCCCCAGGAGGCAGACCCACCCTCAGCTGAGAACCACTGTTTCATTCGAAAGCAAACAGGAGCCAACTATGCTATATGATGGCCAAAATAAGAAGGGATCTTGGGTGAAGAGGACTGCTTGGTGCAGAAGTCAAGTACAGTGAAGACTGAGGTGGGGCTGTTGGATTGGCCCACACAATTACTAACAAGTGATCTCAAGCACTCGGGCTGAGTACAGGGGACGGTGCTCCACTTGGAGAGTGTGGAGGATAGAGGAGCAGTCCGTGTCTGCAGAGACCCTCTGGAATTTTGACGGGAAGAACAGGGATGGGAGGCCAGAGGCAGAGGAGGGGTTGTTTTATGGTGGGAACCAGTGGAGCTGGGCCGCATGATTTGGGAATTCTCAGTTGGTTGAGCGGGCTTATCTAGCGATGGAGATAGAGAGAGGGAGGAAAAGGAGGGAAAGGGGCATGGGCCCCAGGCCACAGGTAGACAGGACAGCTTTGAGAATCCATCCTCCATTGTCACAGGGAGAAAGCCCAACACACACAAATGTTTTCCCGTCCCCATCTTCTTCCCTTGGAGAGAAGAGAGGTGACAGGTCATCAGGGGAGGAGGCCTTGGGAGCTAAGGAGACCAGAACACTGTCATCACCACCCCAAACCAAGCATCAGACCGCACACCCACAGTTCCCTCTAGGACCCCTTGGATTTCCAAGAACTCCGATGCTCTAAATGTCTCATGCTTCTTTTTCCTCATTTTTATAGAGTCTTCTTCAAGATCAAAAGCCGAAACGCACACATGAAAACTCACAGACAGCAGGAGGAACAGCAGAGGCAGAAAGCGCAGAAGGCGGCGTTTGCGGCCGAGATGGCAGCCACAATCGAGAGGACTACGGGGCCGGTGGGGCCGCAGGGGCTGCTGCCCCTGGACCAGCTGAGTCTGATCAAACCCATCAAGGACGTGGACCTCCTCGATGACGACGTCGTCCAGCAGTTAGGAGGCGTCATGGCAGAGGCCGAGGTCGTGGACACCGGTCTCCTCCTGGATGATCAGGCTTCAGCTTTGCTTCAGGGTGACACGGAACTCTGAAGGTCCCGCGTGTCGCTTCAAGACAGCGAAAACCCACAGCCTCCAGCCTCCAGCCTCTCATCAGGAAACTGGGACTGCCTGCTTGTTTTGTAATCCTTTTAAACTACCTGTTTAAAAAGTGCTCGTTTTTTTTTTTTCCAGGTTTAGAAACAAATCGGTTTTTTCTTTTCCTTTTATTTAAAAACAATTGTTTTTATGGGAGGTTGGGGGGAATAAATAATTGGCACAATTCTACTTTAAGATGTGTTTCATCTGGGCTAGGCTACATTCCCACGAACTCATTCCTGGCTGGGAATGAATTTGACATTCATGTTCTTTTGCTTTTTAGATGCCAACCATCCTGGTTGCCTTTTATCCCAAAGCTTGCATGAGTGAGCGAGTGTGTGCGTGTGTGTGTGTGTGTGTGTGTGTGTGTGTGTGTGTGTGTAAAGCAGGCTGCTTTCTTTGTGCTGGGGTCTGGACCATCCTTCCCCACCAACAGTCATTTTTGTGTTGACCTCATTCCACAGTTTGCAGTGAACTTGGCATCTTTGCTGAGAGACCCTGCTAGGAAGTAGCTTTCCAGTGAGCAAAGTCAGCCTTGTGTTCCACAGCTTTCTTCCAGCACACACGTCATTTGAAGAGTTGACCAGATGTGAAAATAATTTTTCTCCCTGCCCTGCCCATCACTCAGCCTGGCTCTAAAAACTGAGTACTGTATTTCAGACTTTCCCTCCATGGCAGTGGTTTACTGAGAAGGTGGTTCATAGAGCAAGCCTGTCCTCTTCCCCGTGCCCTGGGGACTGGTTGACTCCAATTCACTGGTTGGCAGAGGCGTACTTCAGCCTGAGCTGACTGACTGCAAGTCCGTCCGGAGGAAAATAACCCCAACTATTAAGTTGCTAGGGTTGTTTTTAGGGAAGATAGTCAAGGAGCACAGATCAAAGTATCTAGAATGCCAAGAAGCCTTCTTTTGCCCAAAAACTAGCTCAGAAGAGCTCATTCCTTTTTGCCACACCGTTAATGGTCTGTGGGGTTCCAAAATTACTCTGTGCCACTTGGAAGTACCATGAAACCTGATTCACTGCGATTCTGTTGTCACGCATCTGTGCTGGACCGAAGTTTACTGTGACGCTAACTCTGAGGAAAAGGGTTTTCTAGCAAATCTGATGGCGAATACAAGGGAAATAGCATTAAAGGCCAACAAAAACGGTTTCAGATGCCCCTTCAGCTCCATTGTTTGCATTCAAACTGAATTTATTCATAAAGTCATTTACCAAAGCTCTTCTAGAATTCTCCAAGCGACATAACTCTGATCTGCCTCCTGTCCCTGCCGGCAGGGCTGCTGTTTGTACTTGAAGGTATTAAACTTGTAATCCGTCAAAAATGGCTTTCAGCTCAGGCTTTTGAGCTGAGTCAGACTGCTCTGCGGCCTCCGTCAGGGCAAACGAGTGCGCGCCTTCAGACTGGAATGCGGTCCCAGCTCAGAGCTGACGCGTCTGGCTGGTGACTTCCGAGCAGGGGGCTTTCCCGCCTTCCCCCGCCCCAGGTAGGCTGATGCCCCAGCTCCTGCAGGCGTGGCAACCCTGCCAGGGCACTTCGTGACACAGTAACTAGCTTGACGTGAAAGAGGATGTCAGTGGAAGGATGAGGATAGGAAAAAAGCATCCTTTACGTCGTTTGCAAAAGCGTTTAGCGGGCAGTCACGACCCACAGTGGCCCCACGCGGGCAGTGTCCTCTGAATCTCAGGAAAGCCGTGGACAGAAGATCGATACAACGGTTCCTTTCATGCCATCATTTCTGTTCTCAGAAAAAAAGAGGTCTTGAAAGTTTCCTTTTTCTTTTCTTTTTTTTAAGGGAAATAATGTGTCATTTGTCGCCATTTCTGACAAGTTATTCTATGTTTTGAGTTCAGGACTGCCTGGGCAGGGCATCAGCTTTGTGGCAGATCTATTTGAGAACCATACCAAGTGTAATACCGGCTGATCCCATCTGCCCCAGTGACTACTTCCCTCCACATGTGGGTATATGAGAGGGTTCTGGAAGGGTTCTGCTATTGGATCTCTGAAAGTTTATCTGGCAAAGGAGCAGACACCCAGGAAAAATGTTTATAAAGCAAATGTATGCATTCTGTTTGGAGATTTGCCCGGCTGTTCCAGTTTAAAACATTAAAATAAACTGAGTTGCCAAGGCAAAAATATAATGCACAATTCAGTTTTGACTTTCCACGCGGTATACCATAAGCATTTTTTACTTAAAATAACCAAAGAACTCCTCCTTGATGAGACAGTTCACTTTGCTGAATTAGTATTTTTCTTCACAGTATCAGCTTAGAGGATTGACTTCACAGTAAAATATTGCACTTATTTTTTTTCCTGAAAATGATTCTGCCTGCATGTATGTGCTGTGTTCTAGTTCCCCACCCCCATCTCTCCTCACCCCGAAGAACTTTTCTTCCCGATGGTTTATGTCTTCAACAGGTTACTGTTTACTATCAGATAGTTTTTCATTAGTGAATTTAGACCTCTTTGAGAAAGCTTGTATATAAAAAGTTAAAAGATATATTTTATGGAAAAACCCATCTTATTTTCAAATATATTTAACTGCTGTTCTATTTTATTAGAGGAAGGTTGTAAATATTTTCTAGGAGTTCTATTGTAAAGAAAAGTATTTTTGAAAAAAATTAATGTAATAAAAACTAAAACATTTTTAAATGGTGGTTGTGATTGCTTCCTGTTCTGGCTTCGTTGTGTTCTCTTCACAGGAAATGTCTTGCATGCCTTGCCATGTTAGGATGTAATTTATTCCGGTTTGCACTATTTTCAGTTGACATCATAATATCTAATGTGCTTCATTGTATTTTCCCCTGGAATGCAGGTCCCTTGGTCCATATCAAAAGCAGTATGTATAGCATATTCATACTTTTTTCTTTTGTATCGTGTGTATTTTTAATAAGGATTTTATGTAACATTTTGGCAAAAAAAGAGGACAGTATTTTCTAGTGAATTTTATAATACATTTTGCTAAAAATGTTTCTTCCTAGGTCAGTTTTTGTTAAGGTGAACCAAAAGTCTTATTTTCCCAGGGGTTTAAAAAAAAAGTTTGAAGCTTGAAAGCAAAGTTATATTTAAACATCATATGTAACAAATAAAGATGTTTTATAGACTTGTCCTCAAAAGTTGCATTCCTTAAAAAACAAAAACAACTAGGGCATTCTAGGTTGGTTTCCCCCTGAGTGATGAGCATTTTTTTTTAACTGCCACAATACTATTTTTCAGAAAGCCAGGAGAATTTTACTTAAAAGTTTCCAGTCATTAGTCTTCTTAGAAATTTATTACAGTTCTTATAGATAGGCATTCATCAGAGATGTAACCAAATAGACACTGTCATATTTATTTGTGAAAACCTGATTCAATATTGCATCAGCTGCTCTGAAAATAAAATGTTATCTTTTTGAGTTTCATTTGGCTTAACATTCCTTCTTTTTAGCCGCTAAAGTGACTTCTCAATGCTAATTTACCATTAGTTGGTTTCTAGAGACCTGTTTAGAGGGGTATTATCAGGTTTAATGCTCATATAAGTGCCCCCACCCCCACTCTGGAGGCCAAGCTGAATATTTCTGCTTCTCCAGGCAGTGGATGAGGCACTTGAAGGGTTGAGGGTTTCTAACTCTCAGTAATCAATGCAGTTTCAGGGAGTTCAGTAATATACAAGTTGCCTCACAGGGAACCGCCAACAAAATCCAGCCCACCCTGATTTATAGGCATGGCTAATCTCGATTTCCAAATTCTGAATTTAATGCTCAACAGCAAAGTTCAGGAGAAATCTGAAATTCTGGATTTTATACAGAACTTGATTTAAGTGGGGCATAGCTGTCTGAGACCTTGATCTTCTACATGCTTGGGGGGTTTTATACTTTTAATTTGGGCAATTCTGGTCCTGTACCAAAGGAAACAGCTCTTCCTTTACAAACACTGTGCATTTAGCCAGTGTTGGAAATTTAAATTCTGCTTCCAGAGGCTCAGGTGTCCAATCTGAAGATTTTAATTTTTGCATTCATTACTCATCTACCAGGCACTATTCTACACTGTTATTACACATGGGGGAGTTAAGTGGATAAAGAGGACTGTGACATCATTCCTGCCTGCATGCCAAGGAATTTAATACTTAGAAAAAACATACAGGGTCCTGGGAACAGATCCAAGTCCACCAGTGGGAAGAGCAAAGCTCATGGTTTATTACTATTACTGAACCATCTCACCATCACCCACATATTCACAGCAATTTGCAATAGGTTCTCAGCAACTATTTGTTAAAGTGGTTATCTCTAATCTTCCAGGGAAGTTTATCTGCATGTGTGTATGCGTAAATAAAACCTCTTTTGAGTTTACCTAAAGTCAACTCTTAGTTCCACAGACCTCCAGTCTACCTCCCTTGGTCACAGCCAGCCAGCTGGGGACTGAGGCTGCGTTTTAATGTTGACATAAGCAAAACATAATTAGGAAGTCATGTTAAGAAACTGAACATTATTATTAATATTTATCTAATATTAATTAATACATTATCTTATTTAGATAATAGATTTTTGAGTCTCAGATATCCCTGTATAAAAGAGCCAAAGGACTGATTATTTCTTTATATGAGAGAGAACCTTTTGAAAAAAGCTATCCTCCAGCTATCCCTCAAGAGATGTGTTTAATGCTTCTGTTTGAGTGTAAAGGCCAAGCAGTCATATATGCTTGATTTACACTGCAGCACACACATCCTTAACATACAACATGGATCTCTCTTTTGGCTGTTTGGGATCATTACTTCCTCTGCTTCTATAATTTTATTTTCAATGATCTTGATATTTCTTCTTTTCCCAACCACTTTATTTAAAGGTATGTTTGACACATAAACTCTATAGATATTTATTGTGTACAACTTGATGAGTTTGGAGATAAGTGTATAACCATGAAACCAGCACAATCAAGGGAGAAGGGGTGTCTTTTAAAACAGAACAACCAGTGCAATCAAAGTATGATTTAACTTAGAAATATTTGATGCACACACTTATTTTTCCTGGATATAAAGCAAGGTAGACTTGCACCAACCATCTAGAATCACTTGATCTCCTGTTCATTTACACTAATTCAGAGGTTTAAAGGGTTAGTTCACAGGGAAGAGACCCATAATGGACTGGCCAAGCTTCAGAACACCGTCCATGCTAATAAACTAATAACTTTAATGTGTCAAAACAAAAAACCCGCACTATGCCTACACACCATACCAAAAGACCCTGTCCACAACCCCACTGCTGGCGAAACCCCAATTGGCCCCTCACAATGATTCCCAGTTTGCCCCCAGCTAATTGGTCCAGGGCTGGCACCTGACCAAAAGCTATTAGGCCCACAGTCTTTTCGATGACACAGTTTAGTCCTGGAAAACAAGGGGACCAAATCCAATTCCTGCATTTTAGAGTATGAATGGAGAAACTTGGTGAACCAAAAGCAGCAAGCAGTGGTCACGTGCAAGGTGGGAATCTGAGGGAGCAGACACAATTTACAAGCAGAGAAAGGCCATCCATAAAGAGACCATATTTGGCCAGAGGGGTGGAGAGGGCCTCCAGTTCCGAAGGCTGTTTTGAGCCCACTTTTCCAGTTTCAGGAGTAGGTAAGGCCATCTCTGTCTTTAAAAATAAACTCCTTTCTTGCAGGAGCATAGGGAAGCAGGGATCTCTATGCTTCACATCCTAGAGACTTAAGTAGAACTGGACCTTATCACAGAGTCAACTTCAGGGGTGTTGCAGGGGTGGAAAAGGCATTGAACTAGGATGTTGAAGCTGGTTATTGGTTCAGCTGTAACTAACTCACCACATGACTTTGAGTCATTTCATCTCTGAGTCTCAGTCTCCTCACTTATTAAATTCGGATAAACTGTACGTCATCTTGTGAGGATCCGATTAGGTAACACAGGGAAATGTTGTTTGCAAGCTGTAATGTCACCATCATTGGCTGCTGCAGAACCCTCACTCAGCTTGTTCAGGGCAGCAGAGGCAGGCTGAGGAGCCATCCCAGAAGAGAGACTGATGCTTTAGAAGCAGCAACAGAGTTGGAGAGCTCTAGGAAAACTCCACTGGCTAAGAGGGACCAGCCAACTGCGAATGTCACAACTGAAAGAGGGAGCTTGATTCTGAAAAGGACACTGGCTTCTGCCAAGGCTATTGCGGTTACAGCTCTCACCTCTAAGTTATAAACGCAGATTGTTTCTCCAAGGCAAGGTGAGTATCGGACACCAAATCGTGGACCACATGACCAGGGAATCCTAAACCAGAGACATTCTGACTCTCAAAACTATGATTCGAAAATGTCACAAGACCACTAAACCCAGCCTCTTGGTTATTCCCCTTAAAAAAAAAAACAACAAAAAAAAAACAGACAAGAATACCTTAACCCAAAGATAAACATGGAGTGGATCTGAGGCTTGGCTCATACTCCCTTGCCTGGCGCCCTGCAATAAATCCTTACTCTCTGCAAACCCCCACTGTCAGTCTGGGTTTTTTTGCGAGCCACAGGCACACAAGCGCTTTGCTCCGTTATAACAGGAAAATCAACTATCAATCAACCATCAACTCAGAGATAATCACTGTCAATACATTAGTCATATTTGTTCCAAGCGTGTGGTTATGTTTACGTCCAACAAGACAGGAACTGCAAAGAACAAACGACTAACGGAACTCAGTAACTACCTAGAAACAAGCTGAAGCTATAACAAGAAGGCGGATGGGCCAGGTTAAGACCTGAAGGAAGCCGGCTGTGTTCATCCCGAGAGCGTGGAATCACGTCTCTGTGGTTATTCCTCCGCCGGAACACAAGGATACACTCTCTCCTTCTGCGGAACTCTATGGTCAAAGGACGCCTCTGTGATCCCGGAAGCGATCCGGGGGAGAGGGAACGGCAAGATGGCGGCGCGAGCGGTGTTTGGGTCCCTGGGCCGGCGTCTCTGGCAGGTAAGGAGCGTGCTACGTGGATTAGGCGGCCGAACAGGGACAGGTACCATTACGTCTAATTGCCACTTGTCATTTTTCCCATCTTCCGCGATATTTATTCCGCACTTTGACCCGTTGTTTGGAAGAAGGTGGCGAGAAAAGGGCTGATTTTATCTCGAATTCTCTCAGGATAAAACAGAAGTTAATGATTCAGGGCAAAGACAGGAACGAGAAGAAGAGTAGACTATGATAAGTGGAGAGGATATTGGAGCGAATGTTGCAGACCTCGCCTTTCACGTTTGCGGAATAGGCTCAGAGAAGTCAGGAAGCTACACCTCGCGAAAATTCGGTGGCTTGAGAGTTTAGACGCTTCTCACGGAATCAGATTGAGATACCTTCCTGACAACCAGGTTTCTGAGACTCAGATGACAGTCTCTGAAATCAGAGAAGTGGGTTAAATATTCACTGCTGTGTTTTTTGGAGAAAAAATAAAAAAATTCAAGCAGCCGTTCTTATTTGGCTTCAGCACTCCTCTACTCTTTAGGAGACTGGATACATGTATATGTATAGCTGCGTCCCTTCGCTGTTACCTGAACTGTCACAACATTGTTAATCCGCTATACTCCATACCATAGAAAAAGTGTTTGCTTTTTTTTTTTTTTAATGTTGAGGACTCCAAGGAGCTTTGGGTTTTGTGGTGTTTAAGCTATCGATTTTTTAGCTTATTAGAAAATACAACCGAGAATCTTAAAAATACTTAGTTAAAAATAACACTAATAAACTCATTACATGTTAACATAATTAGCAGTTTTATGGGAAGCAAGTAGATTTTCCACAACAAATTGAGAGAGAGGAGTGGCATGTTTTATGTTTTTGCAAACCTCTTTAATGTCTGGCTAAATAGAAGACAGCTTCTCTAGCTGCTTCTGCAGTCTCTTACTACCTCAGAGGCCATACAGTCTCTGGAACACTTCACTGTACTCTGGTGAGAGACTTTGAGTGGGAAAGTTGAAAGTAGCATCTTACTGTTATTATAAAAAAAAATGTAAGTTTAGCCTCGGGAGCCGCCTCTGAAAGTGTCTCAGAAGTCCCTCAGAGGTCCTTAGACCACACTTTGAGAACCACTGTCTTAAGTCAGGTAGCATTAAAGGTTGAAATTTTGAATTATTTTTAAGACATATTTACCCAGAGCAGAGGCTCCACTCCCTCAAAAAAAGAAAGGAAAGCAAAGGTAAGAACTTCTTAAGGTTCATTTGTGGATGTAACAGCACTTTCAGTTCAGTTCAGTCACGTCCAACTCTTTGCGACCCCATGATTCGCAGCACGCCAGGCCTCCCTGTCCATCACGAACTCCCGGAGTTTACTCAAATTCATGCCCATTGAGTCAGTGACGCCATCCAGCCATCTCATCCTCTGTCATCCCCTTCTCCTCCTGCCCCCAATCCCTCCCAGCATCAGGGTCTTTTCCAATGAGTCAACTCTTCGCATGAGGTGGCCAAAGTATTGGAGTTTCAGCTTCAGCATCAGTCCCTCCAATGAACATCCGGGACTGATCTCCTTTAGGATGGACTGGTTGGATCTCCTTGCTGTCCAAGGGACTCTCAAGAGTCTTCTCCAGCACCATAGTTCAAAAGCATCAATTTTTCGGTGCTCAGCTTTCTTCACAGTCCAACTCTCACATCCATACATGACCACTGGAAAAACCATAGCCTTGGCTAGAAGGACCTTTGTTGGCAAAGTAATGTCTCTGCTTTTTAATATGCTATCTAGGTTGGTCATAACTTTCCTTCCAAGGAGTAAGCGTCTTTTAATTTCATGGCTGCAGTCACCATCTGCGGTGATTTTGGAGCCCAAAAAAATAAAGTCTGACACTGTTTCCACTGTCTCCCCATCTTATTTCCCATGAAGTGATGGGACCAGATGCCATGATCTCAGTTTTCTGAATGTTGAGCTTTAAGCCAACGTTTTCAGTCTCCTCTTTCACTTTCATCAAGAGGCTCTTTAGTTCCTCTTCACTTTCTGCCATAAGGGTGGGGTTTGAGATTTTAAAAGCAGGGGAAGATACTTGGGAAGTGTCATATTCCTTAGACCTGTGGTTCTTCAGCACAACTGGATTGTGGGCTCACTGGCCCACAAACATGGGAGGCAGTTTTCTCTGTGAATATGTGTGGAGAAAGGCCTGTACCTCTTACCACCTTGTGGTATTGTGCTTGATTTCCTTTCTTCTTTTTGTTTTTCCCCCTTGATCCAAGGGAGACTATGAAAGTTTTGATTTGCCTCCTCCTTCGGCAAAGAGAGGGAAAAGGATAATAAGCTATGAATAGACATTCTTAACAACTTAGGTGACCCTCTGTTGTTTTAATTTTGTTTGTACTAAACTGGTATTCTCACCTTTGAAGTGTTTTTAAG